>NW_026126616.1:0-650000 GCF_943737965.1 Phodopus roborovskii | reverse complement strand
CCAGGTGGTGGAGATGCATGACTTTAATCCAAGTACTTGGGAGGCAGAGGCAGGTAGAGGCCAGCCTGGTCTACACAGCCAGTTCAGGAGTAGCCAGGGGTACACAGAGAAACCTCTTTGAAAAACAAACCTGAGAGACAAAGAGAGGGGGAGGGAGGGAAGGAAATGGAGAGAGGGAAGGAGGGAAGGGAGGGAAAGGGGGAGGGAGGAGGGCGGGGAGGAGAGAAGTTGAGCGCTTCCATGCTGAAGGGATGAGCACAAAGGAAGAGGCTCAGGTTGTGAGACAACAGGGAAATGAGTGATAGAATCGCATCCCTGAGCAGCAGGAATGATGAGACACACACATGCAGTTGTCTTAGAGAAAGCTGGAGGCCCTTCTTCACATAGTATTTTTGCTCTGCCCTGCACACTACCTTAGCACTGTTTACAGCTCTTAAGCCTTCTAAGTCACCTTCCTCAGAATGTTGACAAGGCCAGCAACTGTACTATGGTAAGTCACACATGCCTCAGGGTACCATTAGCAGAAGTTATTGCCTTGCTTCATGCCCCTTAGTTCCTGCATCATTCCAGTCGATTTATATAATCACCATAATTGGGCCTGACTTTCATTCTTGTCCTCTGGGCACAAAATGTCTACTCTTCCTTAAAAACATTACCGCCGTCCATGATGTCTTTGTTTCATGGTCCTCAAGTGCTTTGTTTGCACACTTAGGATGCTGCAAAGTGGTCCTATTCCACCCCACACTTCCACCTTGTCTCAGACAGCCATGTATGATGATGAGGGGTTGGGGGGGGGGTCAATGATCTAAAAGGACAAGTGCATCTGTGTACATTAAATCTCATTTCAGGTGTGTGCTACTCTGAGTCTCCCCAAGAAGTAGAACCAATAACATGAAGAGAGAATGAATGGATAGATTGGTGGAAATATCAACAGATCAATTTAAAAAATTGGACAAATGGAAAAGTGGATGGGTGGGTGGGTGGATGGATGGATGGATGGATGGATGGGTGGGTGGGTGGGTGGGTAGGTGGGTGGGTGGACTGATTTACTATATAGATAGCAGTAGATAATAGGTGAATAGATAAAGATGGCTGATTAGACAGATCAGCAGGTAAGTTGATATGTACATAGATGAAGTAATGGATTCATTCATAAATCAATAGATAGATGACACATCAATCTGTTGGTCATACACATATCCTTTTGGTTCTGTTTCTCTGGAATCTTTGATATGCCAATCATGTCACACACACACACACACACACACACACACACACACACACACACACACACACAGGGAAAGACTTAATTGTAGGACAGGCCAGCAGGCAGAAGACTTGGAAAGAGTTGGTGACATAGCCAAATCCACGGGTTCAGAGGCAGAATCCCTCAAGACCAGCTAGACCCTGCCATGTTATGGAGGCAATTGGTTCACTCAGAATAAATAGATCTAAATGTTAATTTCAACAACAGCAAAACGGCTACAACGAACTCTTTAGACTAATGTTTAGCCAAACACTATTTACTAGGAACTCACTGTGACAAGTGTGTCATTAATAGTTTCTGTTCTCAGGCCAATGCTACACAGCCATGGGCTCAATAGGCTCCTCAGATAATAGGATGGGTATTTGGTTCAGAATAAGCATCTCAAGCCTGATAGGTTTCAGAGGATTGTTGATGGGAGATGTCATTCTGTAAATGTTTGTCTTATTAGTTAATGAATAAAGTACTATTGGCAAATAGGAAGGCAAGATAGGCAGGACTAGGAGACAAGGAGGATTCTGGGAGATGTAGTGGGGAGAGTCAAGATGTAGGGACTTAAGAAGACAGTCCAGACCCTCTCTCTGGTAAGATAAGACCACCTGGAAACACTTAGATTAATAGAAATGGGTCAATATTTAAGACAGAGCTAGCCAATAAGAAACGCTAATAACTAGTCAACAGCTTTATATCTAATACAGTGTCTCTCTGTGTTATTTGGAGCTGACGCAGCAATGGGACCAGGCTGGCAAGAAAACTGCTCGTAACAGATTATTAGAAGGATAAATGAGAATCCTTGCATGGAAAAGACAGATAGACACACATGTGTGTACACACACACACACACACAAACACACACACACACACACACACACACACACACACACTTTTGTATAAAAGCACAAGACACTAGGCATATGCTTTCCCAGCTCAGATGAAGCTTGGAAGATTGGAAACCATTCTAAATGAAGAATCTGGGGCCCTGCCCTGGACTCACTGAACTGGAATCTGCATTTCAGCAAATTCCTAGTCATGTTCACATTTGTGTTCAAGGGACATAGGATTGAGACACTCTCTTTGACTCCTCCCTCTCCCACAGGAGCCACTCTATTGGCAGGTCAGCCACACCTTGCACCACAATAGGACTGTCACCATAGTAACCAGCAGGGCTATGTTTCTGCCATATTCCTGACTTTAGTGCCCAAAAGATACAGCAAGATTATGTGGCAATTGCTATAGAAACTAATCTATGGCCCAGGAGCTGCTTTTTCTCTAATCCCTGTACTGCTGGAATTGTAAGCTTCCTAAACCATAATCAAACACTGAAACTCCTCTCCAGCCTGAGAAAGTCCCAGCAAATAGCAAAGACAAAAAGTCAGGGCCACAAGGCTTAAAGGAGAGCTGTAGCAACCACAGACGTTTGCTTCAATGTAAAGAGAAGGTAGGAGCAGCCCTCTGGGCAGCTTCATATGGCAAGGCATTTTCCTCCAGCAAAGAGAACGATGGGGATGCAAGGTGATGCTGATGATGAAAACAATAGCCATAGTTACTGAGTTCCTGAGTTCACATGCTAGGGTGCATATGTGATGTCAACTGATTCTGACATTAACACGTGTTCCCTGTGGCTGCTCTAAAAACATTGCTGCAGATGTGGAGGCTACAAACAACACAAAGGCATCTCTAGAGAGGTGAATAAGCAGGTAAAGTACTTGCCATACAATCCCGAGGACCAGAGATCAGATTCCCCAGAATGGGCACATGCCTTTAATCCCAGTACTCAAGAGACAGAGGCAGGTGGGATCTCTGGGAGTTTGAAGCCAGCCTGGTCTACATAGCAGATTCCAGGCCAGCCTGGGCTAAACAGTAAGAATAAAAATAAATAAACAAATAAATATCTTAGTGGGCACGATGGTTCACATGTAATTCTACTGTGTGAAAGGTAGGCAGGGATTTTTAGAGCAGGCTGGAGAGCTTCAGGTTCAACAAGACATATATATGTGTGTGTGTGTGTGTGGAGAGAGAGAGAGATCTTGCCTCAACATGTGTCTGCACTTTTATACATGTACACGTGCACATGCACACACGCACTCACACACACACACATTTGCACACATGCGTGCGCATGCACGCACACACATATGCAAAAAAAAAAATCCCACAGGATTATGCCCTTAGTATTCTGGAGACCAGCTATCCAAAATCAGACCCGCTGTGATAATTAATGCCAGGGTGTACCCTTCTGGAAGCTTTGGGTAGAGCCCACTGCTCCCCTTCTGGAGCCTCTGGAGTTCCCTTCACTCATGCACGCATGCTGCTTTCCTTGCATGATTCCATTGTCTTTTCCTCTCGTGCCCTATTCCTCCCCAGCCTCTCTGCCTCCTTCTTGAGAGCATGAATGGTTGCTCTTACCATTCGGGGTCCTCTTTTCCTCTCAAGATGCTTAGCTCGGCCCCATGTGCAGAATATATTTGTCATATTGAAAATCAGGTTCCAGTAACTCAGAAGTATATATCTTTGGGGAATGTTTTCAAGCCAACTTCTTAGATGCTCCCTCATAGGTCATTGAACATAAAAATGACTTTACAGTCTGCCCACATGTCAGGTCTTGATTTTTATCACGCAGCTATCTGTGGATATGCCTTTGACTCCGTGTTCCCCAAGTCCAGATTTGACTCTATGTGGGAAAATCCCATCTTCTCATCTTCTAAGCATCCTGGCCATGTCACTAACTCTTAATAGGCTTCTCCACATCTCCCCTGGATCATACATCCAACTCTTTCTCAGTTCCCAGGCAACTTACTCTTCCAAAAGAATCAGTGAATTTTAGAATCAGAACTAAACAAACCAGTGTTGGCCAACTATGACCAGATATATGACTATCAATAAAGTTTTATTGAAATAATTAACTGTATTCCTTTAGCTTTGTAGATGCTTTCTCACTATGGGCAGAGAGATTATTAGATAGAGATAATTAGCTACAGAGATAATTAGCTGCAGCAGAGACCATATGGCCCACAAAGTCTAACATATTTTCTATCTGGCCAGTTGACATAAAGCTCAGGAACCTTTGAAGATGTTACCAAATCCTCCATAGGATTTCTTAGCTTTAACTGACTGCCTTTAAACAAAGTAAGAAACCAATGAATCATAATCCTCTTTTTAAATATATAAGAAAAGGGCTGGGGTAATAGCTGGAGTTAAGCATTTGCTTTACAAGCATTAACACCTGAGTTCAGTGCCCCAGGATTCACCTTTAAGGAAAGAATATATAAAAAAGATCCAAGCATAATGGTGTACACTTGCAATCCTAGCCTACCTGGATCAGAAAGCCCAGATCCCATTAAGAGACCTTGCCTCAAAAACAAAAACAAAAACAAAAAAAAAAAAACAAACACAAAACTAAAAAACAAAAAACAAGGTGAATGGCCCCTGGAAAACAGTATCAGTGATTTTCTTTGGTTTCCACATGTACACACACAGACAGACAGACAGAGAGAGAGAGAGAGAGAGAGAGAGAGAGAGAGAGACCATTTGACTCGGGGCCCTAAATTTCTTTTCTGTCACTTACTCTTCCAAAGAAAGCATCACAAATAATGTTATTTGTCCCCTTTGAGCAGACAAGATAAGATTTTTTTAAATGAGTTGCTGACAAAGAATTCATGAGCTTATAAACCGCTGGAGTCAGATGATGGAAGGAAGGAGATTTTAAGAGAATAGGGACAGGAAATTTCCGAAGGATGCTGAACTTCTGGGCTTGAGGTTTTTTATTTTCTGGGCTGGCCAGCTGGCTTGGTAAAGAAGCGGCCGGGGAAGTAAGTGCCAGGGACTCTCTTCAGTATTCAGCAGGCACACTGTATGCTCCAGCCTCCAGCATGAAAGGCAGCTGCAGCAGAGCAATTTCATGATGGGCGTCTCTGTCACCAGGGACCAGGCTTGAGGACCACTGAGCAAAGATGGGAGGGGGTTCACCTCTGAGAAGCAACCTGGGGGAGTTCTCTGGGGACTTGGGACTGGTTTCCAGCAGTGACTGAGACACTGTAATAAATCCCGTTCCCCCTGGAGACAGTGGAATCCAATTCAATTTCAAGTTGGTGTGTTTATTGAGTGCCTGATTCAGTTTAGGTGATGGAGAGATGGGGAGACAGTAAGTAGCAGGCTAATGCAGACAGGAATTCCCTGGGATTCTGACCTCTAGGTCCCAGGCCCAGAAACTTGATTTTCTTAGTATCAGCCAGTAAGAAATTGATAAGTCTTAGTCTGTTTCATGAACAGATACTAAGGGTTTCCAATATGCTAGACACTGCCCTGGGGCAGGGGTTGGAGCGGGCCTCTGCACTGATGGAGTTGACATGGTAATGAGGCATCTGAAGGAAGAGTAAAGTCCTTCCAGATGACAGCCAATTGAGAATGGCATGCGTGGCACAATTATCAGGAGAAGTGTTCAGGGAGGGCGGGACTTGAGCTGTGGCAAAGGTGTGGACTGTTGAAGAGGCAGGCACCTTACACACAGGGAACTGAGGTGCATGACAGAAAATGAACACGACACACCTTCAAAGATCCCAGACCAGGTCAGCTCCCCTGGAGTAGCAGGTGCATTCTGGGTAACAGAGTGCATGCTGGGAAGCAGAATGAGAAAATGGTGAGATTACATGGGTGTAACCAAACAACCTGTGTCTGAGTCTTCGTTCTGAAGGCCACTTAACGTCAGTAACCATGGTTTTACTAGTGCTAAAACAGGCAGACACAAGTAGGTAGCAGTTGGCCCTAAACACTTGGAAGGTCTCATGATCATGATTAACTGAGATGTGTGCAAAAGATAGAGCTGCTGCATTTTTTAACGTCATGTAAGTAGCCTGACTCCAGGAAAACTGGAGTCTGGCACCAAAACCTTGTGGGAAGCTCATAACATCTGTATTTTGAGAAAGAGAAAATGCTTTGTAAATCAATTTTGCACTCCAGCTGCTGTGGGATCCTGCTTCCTTAAATCTGGCACCCTTGCCTCAGTGGCATCCAGACCTTGCCAAGAGGCAGGAAATCTTGTAGGTCCACATAACACCACTCTCGAAGCATGGTCCACTTAAATTGGAAGCTTGGGAGGTGCTTATTCAAATTATGTTTATTTTAAAAGTCAATTGCATTTGTTTTGGGGGGGGGGCATAATTCCATGGTGTACATCATACAGAGGCCAGAGGACAACTTTCAGGACGTGGTCCTCTGCTTCCCTGTGTGGCTCCTCAGGGTGGGACTCCAGTCTGCAGGCTTGGCAGCAGTGACCTTACCTGCTGAATCACCCCTCCAACCCCTCAAATTGTGTCCATGAGCTGTATGCACTCGTCGTCTCTGGAAACAGGCCAAGGGGTCTGCCTCAAGCCCCAGCCTGGTGACTCTCAGTCTCTCCTCCAGTTTCTCATTGAAATTCTTTGAGTGACATCCCTAGGCCAGCAGCGTTAGTAGCAGGGGCTGAATAAAAGTGCAGTTCCCCAGGTTCCTCTCCTAATCCAGCAAATCATAACTGCTGCAGGTGGGGGCTAGCAATCTATGTTTTAACAAGCCATACAGGGAGTTGGGGTGCACATTAAAAACACACAGGGGAGGTTTGTAAAATTACCAAGGCCCAGACTGATACTATACCAACTAGATGCTGGAGTGGGAGACTCGAGTATTTTCACACGCTCCAGGATACAAATGTGAGAATAGACTGTATAATCCCTGGGAGAAACAGAAGGCAGGCTCGAATCCACTTAGAAAGCTATGCCACAAACTGGATGCCCACGGTGCACAGTGTACATAGCACCATTGGCTCCCACAGGGTCTGCGATGTGTGATGTCCCCACGTTCGGCCTTGGTGGCTGTTCCGGGCCCCAGCAGTCTTACTTATGAAGGTTAATTGCCTTTGGCTCCCATCCTGCTTTGGCAGGTGCTCTGTGCCTTTCGGTAGCCTGATGCTAGAGCAGAGCTGAGGCCGGGAGGGTGTCAATGCGCCTGGCAGGGATGGGAAGGAGACAGCAAGGGTTCCTTGGATTGGACTGGCAATCTGAAGGAAACACCAGGTGTCCATTGCTTCCCTCTGGCTCCAGACCCACGCTAGAGCTTGAAGTGACTCATCTCCACATGCACATGATCTCAGGGAGGGACAGCACTCAGCAGAGTCACACTGCATCCCTTTCACAGATGAGGAAACCGAGGCCCAGAGAGTCTAGAGACTCTACCCCAGGGTCACCAGTGGGATCAGGATGCCTCCAAAGGCTCTCGCACTCAGGAATTTCCAGGCAGGGTCTCCAGGGAAACCGTATGGGGGTGGGGTGGGAGTAGACCTAGGGGTGGGACAGGGGTGGGATAGGGATCTCCTCGAGTCAGGGTGGGTCCGAGCAGCCCTGGTTTCCTGGCGGTCCTAACACATCCCTGCCTCCCTCCTCCTGCGCAGGCCCTTCCTCGTGCTGCCCCCTCTGATGGAGTGGATCCGAGTGGCCGTGGCGCACGCCGGCCACCGCCGCAGCTTTTCTATGGACAGCGACGATGTCCGCCAAGCGGCCCGGCTGCTGCTGCCGGGCGTGGACTGCGAGCCACGCCAGCTCAAGTAGGTGGAAAGGAGAGGGGGTGGGGGGCTACGGGGAAGGGCGCAGGGGCCCTGGGGGCGGGGACTGAGAGAGCGGGTCCTAGGGAATGCCTCTGGAGGTAGGGGAGGAGAGTCCAAGCTATGCTTGTGGATCGCAGCCGCCAAGGTGTACATGCACTACCCTCCCCCGCCCCTTGCTGGCACCCGGCACGGCACCGCCGTCGCTGAGGCTGAGCTCTGCTGGTTGAAAAGGCAGACCGGAGGGGTGAAGGGGGTGGGGGGAGTCTGAATGATAAGCGGATGCTTAGAATATGGGTCCCTGTGATTGCAGGATGGGAGGTGTCTTATTCTTTCTGTCCAGTCTCTGTTGGTAATCCTTCCATTTGGGTTCCTGTACCCCTGTCCTATCCCTTCCCTTCTATCTCCCTCGCTGTGAAATATTAGCGTTCTTACTTTCTGATCTCTGTGAGCGCACACTCTGTTTTCCCTCCAGCTTGAGGATAGGGGCTTCATCGAATGCTTCAGGCTTATACCCCAGGGCTCCCCTAAAGAAAGGAGAATTACTCATGAGCTGGCCAGGACCCTCATGAAAGGACTTTGTTTTTGTTTTTTGTTTGTTTTGTTTTGTTTTTATCTAAAAGCAAAACAAATACACCAGCCTCCCGTTCAGATGAATCCCGACTGGATTCAAATGGACACGACACAAAAAGCAAATGATATGTAAACACCCATTTTCCCGACTCCCTCGACTGTTCTCTGGGTGACCATATCAATTTCAAACTTCCTCCCACCACCTGATGAAAAACTGTTCTCCCTCCCTCAGGAGTACTCCACCCCAAACTGCAGGGATTTCTGTCCTGGCAGGATTTGATGGGGACAGAGGGAGGGGCCTGCAAGGGTATTGAGGATCTGTCGTATAAACCTCAGCTAATGAAGATCCAGAACTGTGTCTCAGCCCAAGTCCACAAAGAGGCTGATGAGAGTGAAAATCAGTGTGTACTGAGTGCACCCGTGAGCTGAGCCCTGACTGTGTTTGATATAGACTGGCACCTAAGCATACTTCACCCCAAGTGTGAAGTAAGTGGTTGCCCACTTACTGACAATGAAGCTGAGGTAGATTGAATAGCATGTGTGATGTAGCTGACCTGGTGAATGGTCAGGATATGAATTCCAGCAGCCAAGCCCCTGGTCTGAGTTCCAGCACACCTGAGTCTTTCTGCCTTCGGGTTTCTTTAGGCAGAAACCTGAGCCGTGGCTGCCAGGCTTCATACCGTGTCACTAGGGTAACAGCAGTTCCAGGGAGAGGCTTGGAAGATACAGTGGACATCTACTATGTACTAGCTATAGCTACCAACGACACACTTGTACCAGCAATCTGCTTCCTTTAGTCCCTTCAGCAGCCTGGCGAGGTTTGCATGATCTCCCACTTCTGTAGACTAGGCTTGCAGGAAGAGCCCAGCCTTTGGCCACCAGATTCTCCTGCCTCCCGTGTCCCAGGGCTCTTAGCTACCTGTAACTGGTTTCACCTGCTCACCATGCCCAGCCTGCCACGCCCTGACACTCTGGCTTTCCTTGCTGCAGGAAGCTCTAGCCTGATGGGTGGGGTGTCTCCTTGTTGCCTTCTGAAAAAGTAGTCTTTGCTTGTCCTGCTCTCAGGAGACCCCATAGCTCAAAGGTTACAAACCTGGAACCCAGGGTCCCATTGCCTGGGCCCAGATGCCTCTGCCATGGTTAATTAATTGTGCAATTAGTTAATTAACCTCTCTGAACCTTCGTTTGCTGATAAGTGACATGGAGACAGTAATAGCACCCCCCCCCATTGGTATAAACACAAAACAAGGTCATAAATGTGAAGGATGAATGCAGTATTCTCAAAGTGGTAGTTGCTCTAGCTGACGTCCCCCAGTCTCCAGAACCCCTGAAACACTAAGGGAAAGCCTCTGTACTGGTAAATAATCTTGGATGGCCTTTAAAGTATTCATGTGTCTTCAAAATCAGAGGAGAAAAATCAAGGCCCCCTGAGATTATCCAATTAAACAAAAGACTCAGGAGCTGAACAGCAAACACAGATCCACAGGTACTGAGTGATAATTCAGTACCAGGAGTTCTGCAGCTGAGGATTCAGCCAACTATGGGTCACAGGTACTTAGAGGGGGAAAAAATTACACCTATACTAAGCATGAACAGACATCTTTTCCTTATCTTTATTTCCTACATATCACACACAGTACAAGAAGCATTTATACTGAGTTTGTGTTATATTGGTATTTCAACCCTTCTAGGGATGAGTTAAAGATTATTATGTGAGGGCACCTGAAATCCCAGCACTTGGAAACAGAGACAGGTAGACCTCAAAAAAAAAAAAATCTCAAAAAGAAAGAATTGTGAGGGGCTCGAGAGATACCTCATACTGTTCTGTCCCGCTGTCATAGAAGACCCAAATTATGTTCCCAGAACCCAGGTCAGATGACTCCCAACTGCCTATAACTCCAGCTCTAGGTGATCTGATACTTTTTTCTGAGCTCCAGAGGTACCAGAACTTATGTGCAAGTATCTACACACACACACACACACACACACACACACACACACACACATCTTTAAAGGATATCTGTGGTGGTTTAAATAATTTAGGAATGGCTCACATAGACTCACGTGTTTGAATGCTTGACCCATAGGGAGTGGCACTATTAAGAGGTGTGACCATGTTGGAATAGGAGAGACCTTGTTGGAGAAAGTGTATCACTATGGAGATTTGAGGTCTCATATGCTCAAGCTACCCCCCCCCCAGTGTGTTACAGTCCCCTTCTGCTGCCTGGGGATCAAACTATAGGACTCTTAGCTCCTATTCTAGCACCATTCCTGCCTCCACACTGCCATGCTTTCCATCACGATGATAATGGACTAAATCTCTGAAAACTGTAAGCCAGCCCCAATTAAATGTTTTTCCTGTATAAAGAGTTTCTGTGGCCACACAATAGAAACCCTAACTAAGACCATATTTGAGGATATGTGTAGGTTTTGTGTAAAGGCTATGTCATTTTATATACAAGACTTGAGTGTTTGATGATTTTGATATCTACAGGGGATACTGGAACAGGACACCCATGAATTCAGAAAACAGCTATGTCATTTTTCCATGCCCTCCCCATGAGATGATGCCATGACCCTCTTCTGAGGTTGTGTTATTTTTCAAGACTTCATAGCCTGGATATGAGCCTCCAGGGAGCACTTCTTCCCTGTCCCCTTCCCCCAGCACAAGGTGAGATCTAATGACCAAGTGTGTCATTCTGAAAATCACCCCAGGAATCCATCTTGGCATCTCTTTGGTTTGTGGCTACATTAGAATCCTTATCAAACATGTACAGATACTTTTGTAACTCTCCCCCTGGACAACAGAGCATAATTGCTTTTTATATAGCATCTACATTTTAGCAGGTATTATAAACAATCCACAGAGAACTCAATGTATATGTAGATGATATGCAGAACCCATATAGACACTGTTCCATAGAAGAGATGTTAGAACCTATGGGTTTTGCTATTTATGGGGACTCCTGGGTTCAGCCCCCATGAGTACTGATGGATGACTGCATAGGATTCCATTGGTTTGTCCAAACAGTTAAGTATAAACTGTCCTGGGGATGTGACTTACTGGTGAGCATTTGTCTGTCATAAGCAAACCCTGGAGTCAATCTTTAGCATATAGATAGACACACAAACAAAACATCCAATTTACAAAATACTAGAAATTCACAAAAGCTTAACAAAAAAAACTAGAAAAAACTCTGTACATGAAAAAAAGAGCACCTATTTTTCTGTATAATCCTACTTCATTTTATCATTTAATATGATGTTAAGCAGGAATTACCATTTCCCTCTTGCTGATAGCAGGATAAGAGAATTTTTTTCCATTCTGACATCTAGCAAAGGCACTGGGACCTACGCTGCATCTTATTCTGGTTGTTCTTGTGGTGAGTGTGCAGCTATCCCCAACAACTGTGCAAAGCACACACATTATCCCATTTTACAGAAAGGAAGGCTGGGGCTCAGAGGGCTTCCAGGAAGTACATCTGCAGACACACAGCTGTTGTGAACAAGAGCTGATCTGTCCAGCCAGCAAGAAGTTGTCAGATGGACTCAGGGTCCCTGGTTCTGAGTCAGAGCTGGGCTCTGTTGTCTTAAGTAAGGATAGCCTGGAAGAGATGAGGATCATGTGTTCTAACAAAAGCAGGAGCATGACTTTGGTACTGAAGTCAACAGTATTAACACATGTAATTGCCTACCAGCTGGCTGCTCGATCCTGGAGGAAGGTGGCATGGGAACCAGTCAGGAAGGATCAGCCTGGTCCAGGATTCCCAGGTCTGGTACTCATTTGCCACTCATCTTCAGGATGACCTTGGTCAAAGGCTGCCATAGATGTTCTTCTGTCTCACTCAGCTGCAGTCAGCCTCACTGTAGAGATCAGATATTCTAGAGGCATACCGCTCCATGTGGCTGCAGCCTTTGAGCCCAGGGGGAACCTAGTTATTCTTCCTTAATGAAGTATCAAATCGCTGAAATTGCAGAGCCAGGCTTTTTGTCTCCCCCAGTTCTTTTGGAGGTGAGGGAGTAGGGGAGCTATGGAGAGGATCGAAAGAACATTTAATGCATCTTGGCAGGGTTTGTATGCTTTCTTGATGACTGGTTTTGAAACCCTTCAAAAACACAAAGATAAATGCCATTGTTTTGCTCCTCTTTGGATGAGCTATGTTTCTGGCTCTGGAGTGAGGACTGAATTAAAAAACAAAGGCAGCCAGGTATACTCAGATCCTGTGTGACTGCTCATCAGCCCCTATCAACAGGACTGGGGCCATAAGCTCCATGAGCTGCTCCTGAGCACAGTTAATCCTGTTTGGAGATGGATGAATGGTCTGACAATGGACAAGCACAAGGGCCAGAATGTGCGAATGTCCTGTGGGCATTGGGAGACCTGGCAACGTACATGCTCACCTGTGTGGTAGTTCTACAGCTCCGAAGTGCCAAGCCCCACACAGTGCACTTGTCTAGTCCTGCTGCTTCTGTTGGGTGACTTTGGGGAACTCACTAACCCCATCCTCTACAAAACTGAGAATGGCCACTGCTTCATGGGCTGGCCATGGCAGGGGACTGGGGCTGAGGTTAACAGTTCACACTCAAAGCTTTCAACCCTTCTCGGGCCTCCTGAGAGTCCCAGAGACCCTTCTAAGACTGACATGGTTTGGGATTTTCTTGATGTGGCCAAACTGGACTCCCGAGCGAAGGTTGTGCCACAAGAATACTGATCCTGAAATGCCACCCAGTAATGACAGCTGAAGTCCAGGTGGTGTGTGTGTGTTTGTCCTGCAAAGCCCTCACCAAAGGGCACTGGTTGAGAAGAGGATCATCCAAATGCGTAGACTTTCAATCTTTGGTCTAGGAAAGATCTAGAGTAGTCATTTCTCAGCATCCGGAGGGAGAGGGTTTCAGGACCCACACAGACACCAAATCCTGTGGATGCTCAAGTCCTCCATAAAATGGAATAGTGTTTGCATCTGCCTGCTCATAATCTCCTATATGCTTTAAATCATCTCTGAATGATTTACATTTCATTTGATGTGTATTGTGTAGAAAATCTGTGCACAGTGTTGTTTCTTATCAACATCTTTGACTTGTGGTTGGCCAGCTTCTTGGATCCATATACAGAAGGCCTAGCATGGAATCTTGATGGTACCAGATTCTATTCTGGGTGTCAGAATTTCCCTACTAATGGAAAGATGGAGTCACAAAACAGTAGTAAGCAACTGAACAAGATGACATCAGATACAATCTTAGCACTACAAGAAAGTAGAACTGGGCACAGGGCAGAGACGAACTGGTGTTGAGAGAGATTTATGGATTAGGTGTTCCCGAGTGGCCTGTAGACTCTGAAGAAGCTCCAGTTGTATAGAGGTACTGCTCTTAGGGCATGGGTCTGGAACTGTTACCTACAGACCATCTCCACAGTCATGCACTTAGAGAATCCCAGCCAACAGACACCAAGCACCCGGGCCTTCACTGGCTCTGTGTGGCCCTGAATACTCCCCACCCTGGCAATCTGCTCACTCCCCTTGAGTGCCCTTGCATGTCTCTGCCTGGAGGAAGCTGTCATCTCCCTGCAGATTCATAGCTGGGTAGCCATGGATGTGCAGGGTTGGCAGGGCAGTCTTTTCTTCACCTCCAGTAGAAAACACCAGACTTCACACTGCTGGTGAGTGACCCAGATGAACCACTGCCTCCCAAACGCTGATGCCAATGCATTAGCGCCTCCTGGGACACAGTGCTGCTCTCTCCCAGGCTCAGCTGTCCTTCATTACCACAGTCAGAGAAAGAGCACAGAAGCTGCTCAGGATGTCAAACTAGCCAGACAGCCTGACATTTGGCAAACACCTACAGAGCCTCTACCCTGTAACTGCCCTACTATGCTCTCATCCAGGCAAGAGATGGACAGAGACATCCAGAAATAATTAGCAGAAATCCGGTCAGTAGAGATCCAGGCCAGGGAGCTGCTGTGACCTCCCTGCAGGGGCCATTTGATCTCTAGCCTGAAGAATAAATAGGAATGTACCAGCATGGAAGGGAGAAGAGAGGGAGTAAAGGGATTAGAGAATTCTGCCTTCACAAAGAACTCAAACTTACCCTGTAGGTGGTGCAACCTGTCACCAGTGTTAAAGCAGAGAAAACATCAGATTTATAATTTAGAGATGAGCCCATGGAGGATGAGCCCAGGCAGGTGGGGTGAATGAGCCCTAGAGAAGCTGACAGCCAGAACTCAGACAGAAGCAGAATGTGAAGGACAGAACAGAGGGCACAAGGAGCAGGGGAGTTGGAAGGGACTGGACTCAAATGTGAGGTGAGGGCATGAGAAGTTTGCAGGATGGCCCTGGGTTGCTGCAGAAGGGCTGGGAGTCTTCATGTGATAGACACAGTCTCCACTGTGGATGGTAGTGACGCACACATAACAGTGGTTAACCAAATGCCTCAAAACAACGTTAAAAACAGCTAAAGGCTAGAGAGATGGTCCAGTGGTTACCAGTACATGTTGCTCTTTCAGAGAACCTGAGTTAGATTCCCAGCAGGCACAATGGGCAGCTTATAACTCTAACTGCAAGGGAACCCAAGACCCTCTTCTGGACTCTGTGGGCACCGACACATATCACATACATTCACAGAAACAAACTATATACACATAAATAAAAGCAAATCTTTTTATAAAGATTTTACAAATCAGTAAAAAAAAATATCAATTTCATGTATGTTTTATCATAGTAAAAGTAATGGTTCTCAGCCTGGAAAAATGACTCGCAGTTAAAACCACTTACTGCTCTTGCAGGGACCAGAGTTCAGTTCCCAGCTACATGGTGGCTCAGCTACAGGGGGTCATCTGTAACTTCAGTCCCAGGGGGTCTGACACCCTCTTCTGACCTCCAAGGGTGCTTTGTACACATGGTATATATGCACACTACAGGTAAACATTCATATACATGAAATAAATATTAATATTTTAAAAAAAATAATAGCCCTGGGATGGTTTCAGACGAGACAAGTTATACAGAGCAGTTCAGAAGATGTCACCCTTGCATGAAATATGCATGTGTGTATTTGCTATACATGTCCAAGCTTCCTCTGGAAGGGGTAACAAAAACAGCCAAAGGTACCTTCCAGGAGGGGAATACACAGCTGGGCGCATCTGTTTGCTGGGGCTACAATGACGAATTATCTCCATCTGAGCCACTGAGACAGACATTTATTGTCTCACAGTGATGAAGGCTAAAATCCAAGATGGAGATGTCGTGGCGCATACTCTGACAAAGCCACCAAGATAGGATCCTCCTTGTGCCCCAGCCTCTGGGGTTGCAGACATCCCTTGGTTTAAGGAAGCTTTACGGCAATCTGCTTCTGTCATCACCAGGCCACCCTCTGTATCTCTGTCCCCACTTCCATCTTCTTATAAGGACAGCGGCTATGTTGGATTAAGCCCTATTCCAGTGACCTCCTATGGTCCTGGGGATGTAAGTCTATACATAACACTTCAGGAAGCAGAACCCGGTTGTTGGATGTGTAGAATATGTGTCTTGTCTATTCCACTCAAATCATTTTTGTGTTAAAATTGGCTCTGGGATTTCTGGTTTGGGTGTGTGTGCAGTTGAGATGGTTTACTCTAAGACAATACAAGGGTAGTGTGCTAGAGGAGGTTTCCTGTTGGTTATTCACCCAGATGATAGAGTCCTTACAGTTCAGCCCATCAGAGTGATATGGCCAGGGACGAAGTCCTCACCCAGCCTCTCCTTAGGTAAAGTGAGCTGGGACTTGAGCCTTGCAGGTGCCAGGGTTCATAGCCTACACTGATCATTCTCTCTCTGTGAGTTTAGGCCAGTTCTCACCAGCTCTGGGTCTTAATTTCTATAGCTATAAAGACGTTGATAATAATGAACACAGTAAGTGTGGTCTCGTACCATTGGGGAAATTATTAGTGGCCCGGGACAAGGTCTAGTGTGTCTTAATCATCCTACTCCTACTAGTGAGCCTGTCCCCAAGACGTAGGAAGAAAATCAGTTAGGGATGATGGGCTTAGAGCCACTGTGTCTACTACTCCTGGGACAACGGGGCTCCTCAATGTGACTCTGGTTTTTTTGTTTGTTTGTTTGTTTCCTCTGAAGTGTAAGTCTGTGAAAGCCATCACTGGTTGGAATCTGATACCATGTCCACAACAGTAAAGCATGCACTGAGGTAAGATAGCAGGAGGGAACAAGACATATGCAGATGGAAAATTTGGCTTCTGGTTGCCTGGGCCATGTCCCAAGAGAGCAGAAGTGAAGGGAACTAAGAGTCATGGTTATTACAGGAGAAGGGCTATCCGTGGGCTTTTACCTCAGGCAATTGGCTTTCTTATATTTTTAGGGCTGGGACAGAAATAAGCTTCTTGGTCTGCATGCAGTCAGTACCCAGTGAATATTTGTTGAATGAATGAAGGATGCAAAGGATTGTGGGAAAATATGTTGATAAAACTGCATGTAAAAAGACTAGTTACCCCAAACCAATTCAAATGCAAAAGCATGCAGCATCTGCAGGCAGGTAAGAAGTCATTGAAGGGCTGCGGATATAGCCTGGGTGAGGAATGCTCGCCTTGAATGCACAATGTCCTAATCCCTGGCACTTCATAAACTGAGCATGCTAGTACACTCCTATGAGCGTGTACTCAGCAGGAGGAGATAAAAGAATCAGTTCAGGCCCAAGGCTACATGTTGAGTTTGAGGCTGGTCTGGGCTGCGTGAGACCCTGTCTCAATGGGGAGGGGAGGACTAGGCAGAAAGGGAGGGGAAGAAAGAGAAGGAAGAAGGCATAGTCAGCTGAGAGGTCTCAAGCAAAGAAGCCTTTGGGGAGATGCTAACAAAATATGTACTGCAGTCGTGCCTGTGGGAGAGAATGCTTCAAGGACTTACAAAACATCCAGCATGGAAGACATCGGTGAAAGGGGTAGCCAGGGCCTGGCAGTGGGGAAGCCATTAGTGGCCCCTGTGTGGCACTCTGAGCATCCTGGTGTGGGTGGAAGCCAGACTGTAGGCGGCAGACAGTTTGCCAACACTTGGAATGTGTCCCGAGTGTCTAAAGTGTTAAAGGCATTTGCTGCTTACAGCAACAACATAAGGGAACTACATCCTAAGTGGCATTTGGAGCTCATTTCCACACCGGGGCTCCAGATCCAGGCCGGAAGTTGGAAGTATGGGATTTGGCTTCTTGAGGAACAGCGATTTATTTATTTTTTTTTTTAATAATTTTTGGCCCACTCTTGACTCTGTTAGATTTCTGCACAACACACACAGATTTGCTCACACACCAGCAAACCTCCCAAACTAAAGTCTGGCTGGCAGAATGTATTACACAGGATCATTCTCCTCCATGGCGATGGGTCAGGCAACTAGGATTTCCCGCAGAGAACTCAGTACAGGCTGGGCAGAGGGGCTTCCAGGCACAGTAGGGAGCCAGGCCCCTCTGCACTTGTGGGAACATGCTGTGTGTTCCCAAGGTTCACTGTCCTCTCTCAACTCATTAAATCACTGAACTGACTGTGACCTAGCCCACCAGCCTGGGTGAGCTCCCCTGCTTTTACCATTACTCATGGAAAATGAGAGTGACACTCCCACCGGTAGGGGAAACTGAGGCATGTAGCCAACAAAGAAAATGAGAGTGACCACAACTCATATCCTCTCACTCTCCCCCTCCCCCGTTCGTATGTGGAGTATAAGTGCATGCCATCTATGTGTTTGCGTGTATGGACTCGGATGGGGGCACACAATGCACATGTGTGTACGTCCGTATGTGCACTTGTTGACAATGGGTACCTTTTCTCAGTCACTGTTTGATTTTTGAGAGATTCTCCCATTGAACCTGGAGCTCACAGATCTGACTAGACTGGTTGGGAAGTAAGCTCCAGGAACACACGTGTCTCAGCCCCCCCCCCCCCAGTGGTGGGATTAGAGGTGCTCAGCACTCAGTCCCTGGGTGTTGAGGATCCAAATTCAGGCTGCCGCCTTCTGTCCTCTGCGGCACTGCACACATGGTACACAGGCAAACATACAAGCAAAATAGCCATACCCATAAAATAAAAATGAAGTGTTTTAAATGGATTCTTTAAAATATTTTAAATAAAATACTTAAATATTTTAAATTTTTTAATGAAATAATTTTAAAAGAGAGCAGATGTCACCAAATGCCAGCTACCTGCTCCCTGGGTAAAATTGTATGGGAAAAGAGCCACACGTGTCTTTTATGGCTACTATAGTGGTAGTTAAGTAACTACAACGGAGATCCACAAACCTTAAAATCTTTGCTACTTGACCCTGTAGAACACACTTGAGAGGCTGGTACACTTGGGATTGTAAGCCTAGAACATCCCCTGATGTTCTGAGTGGTATATGGAAAGCGATGGAGCACATTGTTAACACTTTCTCAAATGCCCTGGAGGATGGTGCTGCTTCTATCTTTGCATCCCCAGTACCCAGCACAGCACCTGCCTTTATGCAGTGCTCCCTGTGCAATTCCCTGAGTTGATTGAAGTTTGCAAAGTATTTATGCTGAGAACTAATAGAATGTAGACTCATTAGCTACAACAGAGGCAGAATGCCTTGGTTTGGAGAAGATAGGCATCTGAAAGTCTCCCTCAGGTAACAAGACCCTGGGGATAATCAGTCTGCAGCTGTCACAGAGCTCAATACATAGGCACTTCCCCTCCTGTGACTCCACCAATCCCTGGATAGAGTGTTCCTCAAACAGCCCCACCCAACAGAACTGCCTCTTTCCAATGGGAAGGGAGAAAGTGGAGAACAGAAGAGGCCTGGGAGATAACACACATCACCTCCTATTGGCCAGCACTTTGTCATAGAACCTTACACACCTGCAAGGGAGCCTGGTAAAGGTAGTCTTTATTGGAGCAATCATGTGCTCAGCTGAAAACTTGAGTCCTCAAACAATGAAGGAGATAAAAAGGGTTCTGGAGGACGCTAAACTGTGTCTGCAGAAGAGATGTGTTAAGAGCTCCTCCATAGTCGTAGGCCACATACTCTCCCTGGAGGTAGACCTTATTTTCTGCGTGGTGCCAGAGCAGAAGATCTATAATGCTCCTTCGTCATTTTCTGCTCAAAATAATATGACAACAATTCAGATAGAGACATGTCTTCCACCCTCCTGGGTGGCTGTGGCTCTTGCTTTTGAGATAAATCTTTGTAAGCATATTTGAACAGAACCAGATCTCCATCTTTGGGACAGGTAATGACAGTGGGTTTTGTTGCTAGCTGAACATCAAATTCCAAAGAAAGGCTTCCAGGAACCTTAATATCCCTCCTAAGACAGGAAGGATGACAGGGTGGGGGACATGGAGTCCCATGCTGGCTTTTTCTTCTCTGAGGCAGTCTAATGAGCCAGTCCTTTTTATGCCTTTGGTAGTAATGTTAAACTACAAGTGGATGCAATTCCTGGACCAAGATTTCTCCCAGGAACTTTGCAAGCATTGCATGTCCCATTTGCTGCAATAATACCATTTTCTCGTTCTTAGAAATGTGCAGAGAGCTTGGTATGACTTACTTCGGCACAAAGAGCCAATGAATTGTTAATCTTCCTGCTACTCAAAAGCAAAGGGGAAGGTCATCAATTTCAGGACTTGGAAACTGAGAAAGGAGTTTGACTAAGGTGTTCTAAGGGGCAGTGTATTAGAGAGGAGCTGTGGGCCACATGCAAATCAGGCCTACTCTTCATGTGTATCATTTCAAAATTCATTTCCAAAACACCATTTGATCGTCACACTCCCAGGATCCTGTAATGGGAAGTGCTTCATGTATAGGAGGTGATGTGTAAGAGGTCATGAATAGGAGATGATGTGTAAGAGGTGATGTATGGGGGCCATGAATAGGAGGTGATGTATGGGAGGTGATATACGGGAGGTGATGTATAAGAGGTGATGTATGGGAGGTCATGAATAGGAAGTGATGTATAGGACATATGTGTAAGAGGTGATGTATAGGAGGTGATGTATGGGGGCCATGAATAGGAGGTGATGTATGGGGGCCATGAATAGGAGGTGATGTGTGGGAGGTGATATACGGGAGGTGATGTATAAGAGGTGATGTATGGGAGGTCATGAATAGGAAGTGATGTATAGGACATATATGTAAGAGGTGATGTATAGGAGGTGATGTATGGGGGCCATGAATAGGAGGTGATGTGTGGGAGGTGATGTGTGGGAGGTGATGTGTGGGAGGTGATGTGTGGGAGGTGATGTGTGGGAGGTGATGTATAAGTACTTCATCACTCTATACCAGGCTTTCCCAGCCTCAACACCACTGACATTTGGAGCTGCACAGTTCTTTGTTGTTTCGGGGGGGAAGGCAGCCCTCCTGTGTGTCACAGGCTGTTTAACAGCAGCTGTGTCCCTGCCCTATGAATGCCAGCAGCACCTTCCTGATGTGAAAACCAAGTGAGTCTAGATCCCGACAGATATTGCATGGACACCAATGTCACCCACCAGCTCAGAATCACTAGGCCACCCAAACCTGAGCATGTCCACAACGTGACTTAGAAGAAAGACAGGATTCTGTTCCTGCATTCCTCCACCAATACAATTAATTAGGTCTACACTCTTTCCTCCAGTTTCCTGTAGGAGAGTACAGAGTGGAGCCCAGGGAGCCCTCTCTTAGACACCAGGGGCTCCGGAAGTTAGAAGCTATTCGAATATAATTTGGGGGAAGGCAAGATAAATGGGGGAATCTCGTCATGCATACAGGGGAAAACAGTAAGGAAATGGGTGGCTTGAGTGGGAATATGGTCTTCTTGGCTGGCAAGGAAGAAAACACAAAGTGGCTGAGAGATAGGGACTTCCTGTGATGGAGTTGCAGGAAAATTTCCAAACAAAGGCTGTGCTTTGACACTCAGTCCGTGCCCAGAATTTGAAGGATCTGAGCAAACATGACTTTGATGGCACTGAGAGATGGTACAGTCCGGTAGCAAAATCAGGTCCCAGCCCTAGCCACTTGCAATTTATGTGAGCCTTGGAAGGTGATGCCGAGCCTGAGTACCTCAGTTTTCCTCTGTAAACTGAGGGTAATAGCCTCATTGAAGATTAATTGATGTCATTAGGAAATATGAGTGCTTAGTAAATCGAGTGTTATGTGAAAATGCCTGTAATATGATTAAATAAGCAGCAGTATGTCAGCTTGTAAGTACATAGCATTTCTCTGATGGCCATTCTCTTCTAGAACGACTAGTTGACCATTGGCTTAGGGAAACCATATCATAACTCAAATTACCACTGGTGGAGTCGAAGGCAGCTCGGGCTACACCCTCTCATATTCATCCTCAGCCTGCATCCTGCACTTATAGACTTCCAGTGTGAGCAGGAGAGTATGGTTTTCCCTTATAGGACATCTCTGCCCCCAGGCAGGCCCCTAACTGCCACCTGCAAGAGGATCTGTGCTAGCTGCTCTGCCCAGACGGCCTGCCTGATGGTACCACATGAATGAGAATGAGAAGAAGGTACAGGGATGGTAGACTGAAAGATCCAAGAGCAAAGCATCGGAGCCCAGGATGTGGAAGGCCAGAGCGGGGCTGTGCCCGGAAGGACCTGGCTCCACACCAGTTAGAAGAGGCCTTGGTGTTAGGAAAGACCTCCCTAGAGTTAAACGGTTGAGTGGTTGGAAGGTGGAGAAGGTTGGAAGGTTGGAAGGTTTAGCTAAATTCCTGGAGGGAGCCTGGGCTACATAGTAAGGATGTTGAGCATCCTATCTTCGCTCTCTGCTAAGCCATCCAAGGTGTTTTCTCTTGGATCCCATTACAGACCTTGACACTGGATAGTGCGTTATTTTGTAGATCAGAAACTGAGGCTTACAGAGCGTGTCACTTGTCAAGCCTAAGAAGAATGGGGATCTTGGGCGCTAGGCTTTACTGTCCCACGAGAGCACATTGGCTTTGGGTCAGACACTGGCATGGTTTGAATGTAAAGTATACCCCGTAGGCTCACCTGTTTGGATACTCTGTCCCAGATAATGGCATGGTGGAACCTTTAGGAGTTAGGGCTTAGCCACCGGGGCCCCTACCTGAAGAAAAAGGAAAGTGATGGTGGCAGTTGTGGTGGCAGCAGTGGTAGTGATCCCAAGAGAGAATGAGTCGCGGTAGCAGATTTGAGCCCCGGGAGTACTTGCTGAACAATAGGCATGCAGTAAGGGGGCTCCTTATTACTGACTGACTATGTGGGTTGTTGCCATGAAGACCCCAGAGTCACAGTGTGAGAAACCCCTGCAGAAGCCACGCTGTCATCCAAAACAATCCCTAACTATCCGCCTACCTCATAGGAAGCATGGTGAGGCAGAAGCTAGAAGCTGGAGCCAAGCAGCTAGAGCTGATGCTAGAGCCACTCCTCTACATCAGCTCTCTGGCTGTTGAGTAAGGACTGTGATGGATCCATTTGTGTTAAAGAAAGTTTAAGGACCATGCATGCCTATGGTTGTTGGTTCATTTGTTGAAGTACTGGTCCACAGCATAGAAGTCTAGAGGTGTGGGACCTTTAAGAAGGGGGGTTGGGGATCAGGGCAGGAAACCATCGAATGCAGTCCTCAGAAGAAATTAATGTAGGTCTCACAAGGCCCTATGAGTCTTCCTGAGGATAGTTATAAAAGAGTAAATTGGGCCCTCCCCCTCTTTGGCTTCCTGTCTTGTCACGTAATCCCTCTCTCACACACATAAGTTCCTGCCACAGTGCCATCCACCATGATGTGCCCTGGAAGACTGGCCCTCAACAGAGGTTGATCTGGGGAGAGCATCCTCTCAATATTGAACTCTTGGGAGCAAGGCATGTAGCTCAGTGATAGACGCTTGCCTAGAATTCCAGACTCTCTGGGCTCACTTCCCAGTAAACGCATAAAAACCGATGTGGCAGCAAACACCTGTGACGCCGGCACTCCAGAGATGGTAACAGAAGGAGAATTTCAGGGTCATCTCTGCTGCACTGCAGTTTGAGATCAGCCTGGGCTACCTGAGCCTCCAGGTCTGTAAGCTAAATAAATGACTTTTCTTTGTAAGTACCCAGATTCCACGCTTTGTTATAATGCTAGAAAAATAGATGAATGCAACAAGTAAATTCAGCTGTGGTATGCCACATTGTTCTCATCTATTAAATGGATTAACAAAGCCTTCAAACAAGCTGACAGTTGTAAAAAGCTTAACCTATATTTAGTATGAAGTGTTATACGCATACTTAGTAAATCAGCAAAACATACAGTGTGCCCATTTTATGTATAAGAAAACTAATGATGATTAAGTACCTCATTAGAGAGGACAGCTGAAGTGTGGGCAGGCTGGTTCCTAAACTTGCATTCCCAGGACCCACTTACTAGGTAGACAGTGCGTGGAAACTTCAAGGAGCTTTGTAACACCAGCAGGACCAAGACCAGTCCTGGCCTGGGGAAGCAGAAGATAGACACCTTATATTAGACCCAAACACCCTTTTACTCACTGAACTGTCCCCAAAAACGTCTCTTCTTCTACCATTCTCTCTGTTCTGTTTTCACCACAATTCCATCACAATTTGCTTGCAAAAGCCCTATTGGTATTGTGTGGTAGCCTTCTGGGAGCCAGGCATCCCCTCTGGGGAAGGGACTGCCTCAATCCCTTGATTCCTGTGGCATTTGTTAGACATGAACTTAAAAGCCCTGTGGCTGAAGTGTTCTGTGTACTTGGCATCTTCCACGGTGTATTCTCTCCAGTCTACACTTGGCTTTGTAATGTATACTTGGGGACAGTATATGGACAAGTGTATGTCTTTGTGTGTCTATGTCCATGTGTGTGTGTGTGTGTGTGTGTGTGTGTGTGTGTGTGTGCAAGCATGTGCTGCACACATGTGGTGGGGGGTGGCCAGAGGTCAACCTCAAGCCTGTTCCTCAGAAGCATTTCCCCTTGTTCTCTGAAACAGTCTCTCACTGAGGTTGGCTGGTCGGCAATCTCCAGGGGTACTTCGTTTCCACCACACTCCCCAGCACTGGCATCAGTGTGTGCTACCATGCCAGGCTTTCGATGTGAGTGCTAAGATCCAGACACCCCCCCCCATGCTGTTGTGGCAGCCATTTCACCAACTGAGCTAGTTCCCAGCCCTGTAATTGTGTGTGCTCTGCACAGTGCTCTTTTTCAAGCACCTCCTGAGGGTCACCTCATTTGACTCACAGCCAGCAGCCTGGAAAGAAGGTGTTACTACAAAGCTCATGTTACAGATGAGAAACCAGATGACAAAACAGTAAAGCCACTGGCCCCAAGATCACATAGCCACTGAGCAGCAAAGCTGGACCTGAGCCCAGAGAAAGACACAGCAGAGTTCAAGTTCAGCACTTACAGGCTAGCACGGAAACTAATAAACGCGCAAAGGTGTCTGGGCATCACCAGCTGCCGTTCATCCCTCAGAATCCTTACAGAGGAGAGTAAGAAGCACAGTCTCTCCCTGCACTCAGGCCCTGAAGCCCAGAGTCTGGAAGACACATTTCTGCTGAGGCCACATGTGGTGGAAGATACTAAGCTGGTCTCTCAGGACTTGGGTACTTGAGAAATCAGAGGAATTGACCACCTCAGTAGCCGGCCTCTTAAATTGATTGGGATTTTTATGGCATCGTTGAAAGCCACTCAAAGGGAAAACCACAAAGATGGTTACCTGGGGAAGCCCCAGGGGACAGACTGAATATATTTCTGTATAAATAAGTCATGCACAGAAAAAGGCAGACTTATTTGCTTGGGCCACAGGGGGCCCTGTTGGTTTGCAGCTCCAAGCTTCTGCAGGGACTCTCCAGGAATGAGGGGCACTGTGGCCCTGTGCTGAAGAATGCTGAAGGGATGACTTTCCTCAGAGTTCAATTCTCTGACAACCTGGGTTGAACGGGAAGCCGTGTTTCACACTTTGTTGGAAAGTGTTTTTACCTGCTTTTGTTTGCTTGCTTTACTTGGCTCAGAAACCAGAACCATGGCTTGCTCTGTGGTTCTGTAGGCTGCTCAGTACAAAGGTACTTCCTGGGGCTGGACTTAAGAATGAATTGGGCCAGGTGTGGTGGTGCATGTCTGTAATCCCAGCACTCAAGAGACTGACTCAGAAGGGTTGCAAGTTCCAAGACCCTGGTGGTGGTGTGGGTGGGGGGTGACACTCTGCAGTGGGGTAAAGAACAGTCCCTTCAATATGTGGTATTGGGCGAACTGGATATCCACACATGAAAGAATGGAATTAGACCCTTAACTTGATACAGATCTATATGCTACAGATGTGTGTGTGTATACATATATATGTGTGTGTATATAAACATATATATGCATATATACCTACATACCTATATACATATATACATATATGTATATATGTAAAACACAGAGGGAAAACTCCATGATATTGGTTTTGGTAATAACTTTTGGGTATGTCCCCAGAAACGCAGGCAACAAAATCCAAAGTAGACAAATGGAATTGCATCAAATTTAAAAGTCTGTGCACAGCAAAGGAGACAACAGGAAAGAGACGGCTGACTGAACAGAACATAAAAGACATACAGCATGTGATGCCCACACAGAGCAAAACATGTCTGCAAAACACATCAGACAGAGTGATCAACCCGAGTGTGTAATAAACTCAACTCAATAGCAACAAGGCAAATAATCTAAAAACAATCTAAAAACAAGCAAAGAATATGAAGAGACATTTCCCAGAGGAAGACAAATAAATGGTTAGTAAGTGTATTTTTAAACAACAGCCATCACTATTCATTAGGGAATTTCACATTGAAATGACAATAAAATGACCAAAAAAAAAAAAAAAAAAAAAGCAATTCCACCTGATGGAATAGCTATGGTCAAAAAGAAAAGGAAGGCCATGTGCACTGTTGGAATGCATAAATGTAGCCATTGTGGAAAACATGGAGGTTTCTCAAAAAGTTTAAAGTAGACTATAATAGAATCCAGCAGACTTATTACTGGACATGTAAAGGAAGTCAGTAGTCAGAGTTAGTTTGTATATCACCATGTTAAGTTGAAGCATCATTTACAATAATGGAGTCAACCTAACTGTCCATCAGCAGATGAATGGATAAAGAAAATGTGGTGTGTGTGTGTGTGCGCGCGCGCGGTGTGTTTGTGCGTGTGTGCACGTGCAAAACAATACTTGTCAGCCTTTCAAAAGGAAATTCTGTCATCACGACATAAATGGACCTGGAGGACATTATGTTAAGTGAGATAAGCTGGGCGTAAAAAGACAAATAAATGATGTATGGTCTCATTTACTTGTGGAATCTGAAAACGTTGCTCTCTGAGAAGCAGAGAGTGGAGTATGGTGAGCAAAAAAAAGGGTTGAGAGATATGTGTGAGTTGAAGGATACAAATCTTCAACTAGACAGGAGGAAATAACTTCAAGAGATTTGCTATAAAGCATGGGGAATAGTTTATAACCTTTAGTTACATATTGAAAATTGCAAAGCTAGTAGAAGTAGATTTGGAGCTGCAGACATAGCTCTATTGGTGGGTTGACTGTCTAGCAGGCATGAGGAGGAAGAAAGAATAGATCTGAACTATTTTCACCACACACACATGCTCAGTGTGTAAGGTAACACACTAATTGTCTTAATTTGCCCAGTCTACAGTGTGCACATATTTCAAAGTATCATGTTCACATCATAAATATGTATGTGTAATTTTTAGCAGCCGGCTGAGATTAGGTATTCATTTTTAAAATGAAGAATACATGGTGGTGCCCACCTGTCACTCCTATCGGTTCTTGCTATTCGAATTCAACTCTGTTTTGCCCACAGCAGAGAACAAGATGGGTGTGGTCCTGTCCCTGGACTCAGATATGCTGGTAAGGAAAAATAATTAGTCTATGGCCATACCATCCTGAACACTCCCGATCTTGTCTGGTCTCTGGAGCTAAGCAGGGTTGGGCCTGGTTAGTACTTGGATAGGAGGGGGAAAAAGTTAGAGTAGAAGCTAGCAAGATGATTCAACAGGTGAGGCACTTGCTACAAAGGCGGGTGACCTAACCTGGATCTGGGGGGCCCCATATGGTGGGAGGAAAGAACTCACTCCCAAAGTTATTCTCCAACCTTGACACATGCGCTGTGTATGTGCACATGTACATACACACAAGAGAGAGGGAACATATTAATTGATTAATTAAGTGATAATGGTATTTTTTAAGGAAAGCTAGTCACTAATTGTGAAGGGGACAGAAGTAACTTGCCAGGATAGGTATGTAGACGGGAGAAGAGTACACCTTTGTATAGGCGGTCTAATGGGAAGCCGCCTTGGCTATGATCATGCTTAGCCTTGAAGGACAAGGAGCCAGTCCTGCAGAGAACCTCAAGGAAGACTTCCCAAGGGAAAGAAACAGGGACACAGTCACTGGGGAGGGAAAGACCTTGCCTGTGTGCCAAAAGCCAAATTTTACTAGAAGGCTTTTAGAAGGGACCCAAGAGGCCCTGCCTACACTGACACTCAACCTGACTCTGTGTGAGAGGTGGCATGGGGTGAGGAGAATGAAATCTAGAAGTCTGTTAGACTCCTACACTATTCCACACAGAGATGTGTGCTGGGACCCATGGAGAGCCATGAGGATGGGGAAGGGGTTGGACTTGGGATTAGGGTGCAGTGTAACAGCTGTGGGGATGGATGTGGGTGTGAGACCAGGTTCCAGTTTCAGCACTTGGGTAAGCAGCAATGTCAATGGCTGAGATGGGGCAACCAGGAGCAAGTTTAGAGGGTGGGGACGGAGGTGTCATACAGTTCATTTGGAGATGCTGAATTTAGAGACCTAAGAGATACCCAACAGTCCAGCTCCAGTAGAAGTTAAATGCATTCCAGGGCCCTCTGACCCAGGTTATCCTTGACACATGCCAGCTTGTCCCTTAGTACCTGTGTCTCTGGTCATTCCTTTGCCTCGGTTTCCCTGCTGTTGGAGTAGGCTGCACATAGCACTTGGCTCTGGGGCTCACTATAATGATGGTGTGGGCTGACACACAGAAAGAGCTGAGGCCTCCACGTGGTATTCATAAACACCAGCTTCCTGTAATAACAATTATCATCTTAGCTGCAGTAATTTTCCTGCCATTTGTCTCTTTCTAATTAAAATCAAGGACCTCAGGAGCTGGTAAACACTTGTGATGTTCTTGGAATTATCTGTTTGTGAGCTTTTGAGTTCTGTGAACCCAGCCTCTGCCTCTCCACTCTGGAGATCTTTGGCATGAGCTTTAACACACAGTGGGCACTGGCAATGCCCATTCACATGGAATGTAGCTTGATTGCTGGGAAAGGGAAACTAACATGTATCTGAATGAAGCCATGAAGTACTTAGAGACAGACAAGCAAGAAGAAATGTCTAGGTGTGTTTTTCTGTGACACTCATATCTCTGTCCCCAAATGGGAACTCCTTTTTAATGTTCTGATTAGTGTGTCTTAAGTGTATATATTGGGTTTCATCATGACATTTTCATGCATGTATGTAATACATTTTGATCATGTTTCCCACTCCTGTTGATCCCCTCCATCTTTCCAAACAATCCTTCTTCTGCTTCCAGGTTTTTGTTTTCTCAACAGCCCATTGAGTTTTATTAGTGTTGTTTACAGGAGCATGGACACATGACCAGTGTCTACACCACTGGACAAAGTGTCTTCTCCCACCCCTCAAAAACCATTAGCTATATAAAAGTCCTCAGGTAGTGATGGGTCACCAAGAGCCCCTTCTCTCTCCATGTAAAATGCTAATGGGCCCAGGCTTGTACAGATCATTAACAGGTAACCTCAGCTACTATGAGTTCAAGGGGGCAGAATCCATGTCATGTGACAAGTTGACCTCCCACACCACTCCCTGACCTTCCTCCAGCTCTCACATCCTTTCCCGCAGGGTGGGAGCTATGTGATTTCACAAAGCAGCCTCTTCCAGCATTGCTGGCATCTAGCAAAGGTTATCTGTGCAATGAATCAAGTCTGATGACTCCCAGAGATTCACACACACACACACAGGATCCTGGAACTCAGAATGATGTGATGGGGAATGTCCTTCTGTATATATGTTTCTCTTATTGGTTAATGAATAAAATACTGATTGGCCTGGCAGGGAGTATAGGCAGGGCTATCAGATGAGGAGAATGTTGGGTAAAGGAAAGAGAGGGTGCCATATAGAGACCAGGATGATAAGACACGCTAGTCTTTCTCTGGTAAGATAATTCCATGTAGAAATACATAGATTAGTAGTAATGGGTTAATTATTAAAACAGAGCTAGCCAATAAGAAGCCCTAGCCATCAGCCAACAGTTTTATAATTAATATGTCTCTGTATGTTTATTTGGGACTGAAGGGTGGCAGGATCTGACAGGACAAGAACATCTGCCTACAATGGCATGCACAGATGTCACACTTACTCCCCCTGGAGGCCTCTGTGATCTGTGCCCTAGGGTCTTGTTACTCTGGTGTTACAAGCTTCCTTGGGCAGTTTTGGGGACTATTACCTGCCACCACACTAAAGGTAGGGGATCCTGAGTTTCTGTGCATATTTAGCTCTGCCCTTCTCCAGAAGAAAAGAGGAAACCCAGCTAAATTTTTATCTTCGATAAACAATGGATAAAGCTTTGATATAAAAGATATCCCATGCACTGTCAATTTAGCAATTGTATTTGCCTAATCTGGCAGCTCTAACCAAGTTCAAAGACCACATGTTCTAGATCAAGAAGCCATTAGGCACAGTCCCATTATGCAACCACGTCCAGGATGCTGATGTCATGTTTAAAGCTAAGCCCTCCACCGTCCCCACCACATAGATAGCTTTGTTGCCATACCTTGACATCTCTCGTTTCATCTGGCAAGTTCTCTGGCTTGTTCATTTTGAATGTGGGGGTTCCATCCTGTGTTCTGTCCACTCTCATTTCTTAATGCCTTCATATGTCCTGTCTGCCACTCGAATGGACACAGGCAAATGCCCGCTCAAAGGTCCACAACCTAGTGTGAACAAGCAAACAGTAACATAGGGTCTCTGTATTCTCACGCCACTTCCCTCAAGTACTGGCACACTTTGCCCAGAGGTGAATGTCCCAGAAATACTGGCCTCTGTGGAGAGCCTGCCATGTCTCACCTGAACCCTTCCTCCTGCTGGCCCTGCACAAAATACTGTGCCTCATCCTCTCCTGTCCCCATCTCTGCAACCACAGCTGAGGGGTTACCTTCCTGAGAGGTGTATAGTCCTATTACATACTTCACTCAGAAATTATGTCTCTGAGCCCTCAGTATTTTGTACTAGATATGTAGAATTATGGCCCGTGATTGTCCACTCCCTCACCAGACTGTGGGCTTCCAGAGCAGGGATGGTGATGTGACACCTAGTCAGGGCAGAGTGTGACCCAAACGGGCACTCAGTGAATGCTGAGTACTTGATTTAAAGATTATTGGTCAGTTCGCTGGAAGAAAATAGTAAGATGCTTTCAACACAGAAACTGTTTCACCTCCTCCCATCGGTTCCCTTCCGGCCTTCCTGTCCTCACCTTTCTCCCTGAACTCAACGGCTGAAGCACCTTGACATCTCTCGTTTCATCTGGCAAGTTCTCTGGCTTGTTCATTTTGAATGTGGGGGTTCCATCCTGTGTTCTGTCCACTCTCATTTCTTAATGCCTTCATATGTCCTGTCTGCCACTCGAATGGACACAGGCAAATGCCCGCTCAAAAAGGTCCACAGCCTAGTGTGAACAAGCAAACAGTAAATGCTATGCTTGGGAGACAGGATGGGCACAGTAGATCCAAAGACTGACTCTCCACATGCTACTATGGTTCAAATCCGAGCTCTGTCACTTGCAGATGCAGTGGCCTCTGGAAAGGTTCCTTATCCCTGTTTCCTGAAGGTTTAAAATTCCTCATAGGAATTATGCCTTCTGTTGTATGGTATTTTAGTGAACCAACTCACATAGGCTGTTAGCTAGCAGAGGACCTAACCTATGTAAACACACCATTAATATTTGCATAACAATTCTTAACCAAGAATGCTGCTGATACAGATGAGGGACCAGACCCAGCCACATCAAGGACAGAGGATTAAGGGCCCCCAGGAGACAACTGTTTTAAATGGAAGCCTAGAGCAGGCACTATGCAGGAAAAGCAAAGGAGGAACTTGGTGGAGTTTGCTGGGAAGTTTGCTCTCAGGGACCTGACCCTGGGGAAAGTGGCTGACCCACATAACCATCTCTCCCTCCTGCAGGGCGGATGACTGCTTTTGTGCTTCTCGGAAGCTGGACGCAGTGGCCGTTGAAGCCAAGTTCAAGCAGGACTTGGGCTTCCGGATGCTTAACTGTGGACGGACTGACTTGGTAAAGCAGGCGGTGTCTCTGCTGGGGCCCGACGGAATCAACACCATGAGCGAACAGGTACCAATCTGCCCGCCCTTCACCCCGTCAGTGCTGGGACTGAGAAGGACGCCGGCTCCCTCTGCTGATCGCCAACATAAATAAATTAATAAATAATAATAATGCCCCTTCCCCATTTTTTCCTCTCTTTTTCAGTGTTATGAGGGTTTTTTTCCTTATAAAAATACACTTACTTGTCCATCTTTATGGCAACCTCACATGATCATTGCATCTGAAATTAAAAAAAAAAAAAAAAAAACGAAGGGAGAACAAGGAAATGATGTCATTAGCTTGACCATCGCTCATATTTAGGACTCTGCAACCCTCAAGTCTCTTTACTGGCATGCTAAAGTCATCTCTTTGCCAGTCTGCTGTTGATGCAAAACAGAACTCAGCCGTCTTCATTGTCCTCTTGGGGTGTGGTTAAGAGATACCAAAGTCAGTCTGGGGACTCTCGGGCATCACCTGGACATGGCAGTGTCCAGCAGATCCTGAAAGTGGTACATGAGAGCTATCCGCAAGTCACAGAGGCGCCTTGGGGAGGTGGTGGGGTCACAGTCAACTATTCTTGGTGTGAGTTGCAAGGGACAGGTGCAGCTCTTTCTCCCACAGGCCACTCTTGCAAAAAGTTCCAGGAAGGAGATAGAAGGGACTATTTAATGGCAACTAATCATTTTCTTGAACAGCATCATATGTGTCTTTTATGTTTAAAACCAGGGATTTATTATAACTCTTTTTCCCCCCAGTGTTTTATATTTCAGATACCTTGTAATGTTATTTGAATATTTTTTGTAAGTTGTTTTGGTATCTTTATAAAAGGATTACAGCGTTTATTCATTAACCATCTTTCTAGTGTCAGATATGTAAAGTGTTTATGAGTAATGTTGACCTAAACATACTTCTACACAAATCTTTGCTCCACTCTCTATTTACTTAGGGAAATGTCTCTTTAAAAATGGAAGCGGTGTCTCAAATGCACCAGTGTTTCCTAAGTTGTTAGACTCAATTATTTTCCCACGCCCAGCCCCTGGGAGCCTTAGTCTGTGTGTATCCTATAGTACATAGGTATTCCCTGTTAATCTTCTGCTCTCCTTTGTCTGCTTTTTATCGGCGTTATTACTGTTTTCTTGTTTACTTAGAGGAATTTTTTCTAAAGTAGGCACATACTCCTTTAACGTAACAAATGCATCTCAGTTTTTCATTGACTTTGGAATTTTGCTCATAATGTTTTCAATTGCACAGTACAGATGCTGGAGTAATTTTCATGCGTGATGATTTTCATTGCATTTATACCTAGAAATGCTTCCAGAAACCAACTTTGATATCTCTTGTAACTTTAACTTTTGCTGGCTGTCTCTAGTAAAACTAAAGGTTATTATTGGTGTATGGCATGAGATAAGGCTGGAGCATGAACATTCTTCCCAAATAGCTGCCTTCCTAACACTTGATGGAGAACTCCATCCCTTCTTCTGTTGGTAGTGGTGCTCAGTTTGTGTTGAGCAGGAGGAGAGTGGGGAAGGTTTCCTGCAAGCCACACTGCTTTGGTTGCCTTGTGCTTATAAAGGTTGTTGTAAGAGCTGATGTCAGTGAGGGTGGCCACATACTCAAGGATGCCCAGTTACCCTTGGCTCTGATTGGCCCAAGGCCATATAGGGCAACAAGGATACTTTGTCACATTGAAAAGACACAAATGTCAAAGAAACGATATTCCTTATAATTAAATAGCTGTGGTTGATATTGCAGAATCCAGTCAGCTCTTGTGAGCCGCCCCCCCCCCCCGGCATCCCCACACATACACCATTGCAATCTGCCACTGGCTTTAGAACACACCTAGGTCTGTTACACCATGACATACAGGAAAACCCTCCAGCTTAAGCAAAGGCAGGTGCTAAAGGTGATATCTCTTTCCTTCGCTCCTCCCCTGTAATATCCAGATCTAAAAGGCTGTGACCCTGTGAGCCGCAGGTTTCCACAGTGTCTGAGTACACACATCAGTAAGACGTTCCATGTGTTTGTCGACTGACCACGGCCACCTTGTAAACGTCTCCGTCTCTGGTTTTAACCACCGCAGGGCATGACCCCCTTGATGTACGCCTGCGTCCGTGGGGACGAGGCAATGGTGCAGATGCTGCTGGATGCCGGAGCTGACCTGAATGTGGAGGTGAGGGTGAGGAGGGCTGCAGGCCCTGCCAGCCCAGACTTTCCCTTCCCAGCCACCCTTACTCATTACTCCTCAAACCTTTTCACGGCTGTAGCCATGGTGAAATCCCCTGGCAGGCTGTCCTACCTGAAGTCCCAGCCAAAGTCCCTGTGAGAGTGCCATTTGAAGCAATAGCCATAGCTACAGGGAGCTCTGGTGTTTGTTGACTGAGCAGCTCCTAGCTCCTGACTCATCCCAAGTTCCAGCCATCGCCTGATGCCTGATACTTGCTGGCCTGGCTCCTTGGGCTGGGGGGTCCCTCCTTGCATCTTCTATGGGCCCACAGACTCACTGGCTCACTGTGTTAACTAAATTATCTCAAAGCTTATGTGATGTTGTACAGTAGGCTGCAAATTGAAGCTCCCTGCCCTGGAGGTTTTAGAATCTTCCAGCTTAGGTTCGAGTTCTGAAACTACCACCCGCTTTAAGGCTAGGTGTGGCTTGTGAGATGGAGAAGAATCTGTGATACAATCACTGTTGGAAGGAATTGGTGCCCAGCAGAGGCACCCAGCTATGGCTTGCACCTAGCAGAGGCATGCCATTAATAGTAGTTGCTCCAAACCACCCCAAGACTCAAAATAAGTGCATCCTTGCTTTTCTGTTCTTTGCTGCCTGAAGGGCTGCCCATCCAGCACTTGGCAGTAGCAGATGTCAAGGAGATTGGCATGCTGCAGCCATCAATAAACACTCCAGGAAACCTCTTTGCTTCAGAATTAGATGCCCTTCAGTGTTACCCTGTGCTTTTAAAACATTATTGGGAGTTTTATGCTCATTTAAGGAAAGTAGATACTAAACATAGCTCTGAATCCAAACCCATTTTAGATCTTAACAAGTTTCAAGTGATTTAAGGTTGACCACCTTCTATGGTCTCAAAATGTCGCAGACCCCGTCAAGATCCTCAGCTGGAGGTGTTCTCTGACCCTTCTCTCCAGACCCTCCCATTGGTTTTGCTCAGTGCCTTTGTCTACTGTAAGGACACTCAAGCCAAGGTTGCAGGCCCCAGAAATGCTGGAAAGAACACCATGTGCTGGTGTTAACATCTCAAGTCCCCAGTTGTCGGTTTCCCTACTATGTCCCAGCTTGGTATATTCAAGGCCTTCCTCCATCCTGAAACCCAGTCTCTCATTATTTCTTCTTGGTGTGTTCAGGGCAAGTTGTGTGCCTGTGTTTCCAGGCACATGGGGCCCCTTTCAACTAAGAAGCCGAGGTGATCTGTGCGCAGAGTGGCAAGGGACACCCGCTCTCAAACCAGGGACTGTCTTCTCTACTGTGGAAAGATGAAGCAGGCCTACTCCTCACCTGCTCCCTTTGAGGAGCTAAAATGTAGATAGAGTGCTAGGAAGTCGCTAGCTACTTCACTTCCTGTTGCTCTTGGAACCACCATCCTCCTTGGGCAGAGAGGGAAAGAGATGGGCAGAGAAGCTGGCTTGTAGGAACCACTTTTCCAAAGCATTCATATGAGTGAACGAACACTGGTGCTTTTGCGGGGGGGAGTGGAGGCACAGAGAACACAGGCTCAAAAACCTTTGCCTGCCCCACTGGTGACACCCCCCAAGCACGGCCCTCCAGTGCCATGCTTCCAGAAGGCTGCTTCAGCATCTCTTCTAAGACACTCAAGCAAGACCCGCACGCAGTCCTGGTGAGAGGTTGCTTGGGGCCTCCGACATGGGAAGTCACTCCCTGACATCATCACCCTTTCCCAAGGCACCTACCTGCCAGGAAGTCTTTTGGTACTTTCCTCCTCTGTGTGCCTGGTCACAGATAGGCTGGAATTTGCAAGCCTAAATATTGTGAAGGTCACATTTTGAAAATAACTTCAATTTGTTTATAGGTTGTCAGTACTCCTCATAAATATCCATCCGTCCACCCCGAGACCCGCCATTGGACGGCTCTGACTTTTGCTGTGTTGCATGGACATATTCCTGTAGTTCAGGTATTAAGTATTTCCCTACCCACATCTGACCATTAACTGTGACCTCCTCTGTGACACAAATCTAAATCTCTCCTAGCATGCATATCTCCCTGAGTGATTCATATTGGTTAATTGCAATCCAGTGTAGCATATCCCTATTTTATAATGAAATTATTATACTTCAGCATCTACTTGGCCAAGCATTGACCAATATGAAAGCATCTAATACCCACATGCAGCCTCACACAGAGTGGCAGACCTGTGGAGTTATTCCTGTTTGCTCGGAGGTGGGACTTCAGCTGTTACTTTGTGGATTTGTCCTAACATGGCCATAAGATTCGGCCAGGGTCAGCACCTGGAGGGTCTCTTCCCTTAGCTGTGGCCCTAGTGTGCTGTGGACTCCAGTGGTTTCCAACCAGTGGGAAGAAGCATCCAGATCAACAAGGATATCTTTGAAAAATGTGCTGGTGTGAGTCTTAACTCTTGAGAATCGGCTCCTGGGGGGTCTACAATAGATCCCCCGTGTCCTCCGAAACAGCTACAGATGTGGTGACAATGCCTGTGCCTGCAATCTTGAGAGCATTATTGTCAGTTTTTCTGACTGTGGTAGACTTGATGTTCAGTGAATAGCCTCGGTCTTAACTTGGTCTTTTCTTCATCAGAAGAGGGAGCTTGGCCTCTAAGTCCAGGGCCTCCCCAGCCCCACAGTGAGTACAGAGACAGCAAGAACACACCTCTTTGATGTGGCCCACACTTCCGAATTCTGTGCAGCAGAGAGGAGGTGGCAGGGACAGCTCAGCAATGCTGACATTTCACAGGAACCTTTGTTGTTTCCTGGCTATGGGAATCCTCATGACAGACCCATAGTTACGTTTCAGGAGGCTGAGTGATGTAGTACCGTTGGCACTGGCTTCTGCTTCTAGAATATCAAACTGAGCCCCTTTTTGGCAGAGGGGAATCACAAAGAAGGGAGTTGGGGGCCTCTGGAGAACACAGACAGAACTCTTTAATAGGCAATGGCATCCTCAGCCATTCATTCAAGAGAGAGAACAGCTGAAAGCCAGGCAGAACCTCCTGGTAGTCGGGCCATGTGCCTGCAGCAGGTGCAGTCTTGGATGGTGCCCCCAGGTAGCAGTAGGTAGGTAGTAAAGATGGTGGGCTTGCCCCGTGTTACATGCTGCATGCAGACAGCACCATCAGCCTCCGCCTCCTTTTACAAGCTCGTGTATCTCAGCAAATGCACTGATTGAAGGCAGGAAAAGCTTTTGCAGCTTTTGCTACATTACCAGGTCTTGCTGACCAGAGAACTATACCCCCTCACCTGTCCTCAGAGCCATCCAGGAGGTTCTGGGAGGGTTCTCACCCTGACTGGCTGAGCATGGTCCTGGGGTCTGCCATACTCCTGAGCACCTGTTGCTGAAAGGGACCACTTCAGTCGCCCTCTGAGGCTTGTGACACAGACCCAACAATGGAGACTTGCAGCATTTGGATGCTTCTATCTCAGTGCTTCCAGAAACCTTGACATGCCTAAGGATGCCCTGGAGAGCCTGCTAAAATTTCAGTATATCCAGGCTGGGCCAGAGAGGCAGCCCTTCTAATGTGTTCTTTGTGCATGGACTATGCTGTGGGTAGGCTGGGGTCCTACAAGACGGGAGAGGCTCCTCTTCTGAGGTAAAGTTGCCTGGTGCCCAGTGCACGGGTCGCTGACCTGGGGGAGGGGGACACTAGTATCTGGCCAGTTTCTGCCAGTACACTGACATCTCCCAGGAGTCATACTCCTCATGTGCTCAGTGGTCACTCTTCCCTGCAGCTCCTCCTGGATGCCGGGGCCAAGGTGGAAGGCTCAGTGGAACACAGCGAGGAGAACTATTCAGAAACTCCCCTCCAGCTTGCAGCAGCTGTGGGTAAGTTCCCTGTTCTGGGCCAGCCCTGGTGTGTCCGCTGTGGCCTTTGATGTACCTGTGACCGGCTTCTGTTTTCTTCTTTTACGAAACCCCCTTTTCTGGGCTTGCAGGGAATTTTGAGCTGGTTAGTTTGCTGTTGGAGCGTGGTGCGGATCCCCTGATAGGAACCATGTACAGGAATGGAATTTCTACAACCCCCCAGGGTGACATGAACTCTTTCAGCCAGGCCGCAGCCCATGGACACAGGTAGGCTAGGATGGGCCAAGGCCACCAGGTCCCAAGTGGTGCTTGTTAAAAATGCAGATTCCCAGGCCTGCCCCAGACCCATTCTCTCTCTGGATGTGGGGCCCGGGGTTAGTCAAAGTGGGTGGCCTGATCAGAGAGAGCACCATAGAGATGTCACTCTTGGCCATATGGGTCAGAGTACATCATGTCAGCTTCCGTGACGTGAGAAGACTTCACATAAAAATGAACATGTTTGCTCATGTCCTTTCTAGGCTTCCTCCAGAAGCCCTATCAGATTTTATTAGACTTTATCCCAAAGAGAGCAAATTCTCCAGACTAATGTTCAAAAGGGCAGAGCTCCAGAACTTCCTGGGCATTACTCAACCTCAAGATATCCTCCGGGAAACATGGCCAGCCCTACCCCCACCATATCCTTCACCCCCAAAGCCTGTCATCCATTCCTGCCATTCCTGGTCCTGAGTGAGCGGCTTCCTAACCCTTCAGTGCCCCTGCCCCAGCACAGCCACTCCATCTCTCAGTGTCTTCCTCTCTGGATTTATGATTGACAGGAATGTGTTCCGCAAACTGCTCGCTCAGCCAGAGAAGGAGAAGAGCGATATCCTGTCCCTGGAGGAGATTCTGGCTGAGGGGACTGACCTGGCAGAGACAGCCCCGCCCCCCTTGTGCGCCAGCCGCAACAGCAAGGCCAAACTGAGGGCCCTGAGGGAGGCCATGTATCACAGCGCTGAGCATGGCTACGTGGATGTCACAATTGATATCAGGAGTATAGGTCAGTCTGGGCACCATTCACCACTAGACACAGTGTGCACGTGCATGTGCCCATGTACACACACACACACACACACACACACACACACACACATACACCCTTCACTTGTTAGAACATTTTCACACCAAGACACCCACACTGTCCCCACAGACAGCAGCACCCCCTGGACCTTGAGCCAAGTACCTAAATCACCTGGGGAGCTTGTCTGAATACAGATTGCCAGGCCCTGCACCCAGGGGCTCTGCTGTGGAGGGTCTGGATGGATAAAGGCTGGAATCTGTATATTTAACAATCACTCCAGGTGGTTCCCAAGGCTTGAGGACTCCAGTGACACAGAGTGACCTTCAGGAGAAGGACAAACGCCTCCTGCCCAGGACTTTTTCTCTGAGTCAACAGGAGCCATTGAAGAGAGCAGCAGCTCTTCCTTCAGTGGGCTAGCCCAGAGCTGTCTCACTAGTGTGTCTGGCGGTCCAGGCTAGCCTAGCACCAATCTAGTGGTTTCTTCCTGGCAAGGAAGGGAAACATGGAAATAGGGCCCTATTGTGGCAGGCTGGGAACCAAATAAAAGCCACTGGATCGCTGTTCTGGAAAGAGTCTCTGACAGGTATACGGTGCAATACATGAGAAATGTATGCTGTTGCCCTGAGAATCTGTTTTGCGTATTGCGAAGCTTGGGGGATCGGAATGATTTCCCTGTTCATTATGAAGCAGGCGAATGAGGCATATTCTCCCCACCACCACCTCACTGCACATCACAGCAGATGTCTGCACAGGAGACCTTGTTAAAGGGAAAAAGGATGCTATAAGGTGCTGCAGGTGCAAATGTCTTCCACAGTGAACCTGCAATAGGTCCTCCCATTGCTTTAGATGTGACTGGAGATGGCCAAGTCCTTCGGTGGGTCTCACCGTTCTCAGCCCTCCCCTGAGTGTGCATATGACATCTGGCCCTAAAACTCCCTCTTCCCCCTAGTTTTCCCCTCCCCCATGAGTGGAAGGAAGACAGTGAACTCAGAGGCATAGATGCATATGAATGAGTAATTAAAAGATTCTATGCAGCGACTGATATTGTAAAATGCATCCTCCTATAGTATGAGGAACATGTCTAAGTCTTGCCTGTGCTCATTGAAGGCCGGTCCCTTGGATTCATAGCTTGGTAATGTCCTAGAAGAAGGCCAACTTCCAGATTAAAATATTCCTGTTCCTTGGTTGTTTTCTGCCCTCCCCTCGACTGCCCTCCCCTCCCACCTGGCCCGATTTTTTTCCCCTGTCCAGGTGTCCCATGGACTCTGCACACGTGGTTGGAGTCACTGCGAATCGCCTTCCAGCAGCACCGCAGGCCTCTCATACAGTGTTTGCTCAAGGAGTTCAAGACCATTCAAGAGGAAGAGTACACAGAGGAGCTCATCACCCAAGGCCTGCCCCTGATGTTTGAAATCTTAAAAGCAAGCAAGGTACAAGGGGGTGTGAGGGGTAAGGCCATTGTGGTTGCAGCAGAGAGTGAGGGCAGAGGCTCATAGATCTGGATGGTCCCTTGCTGGGAACCAGTGGTCCTTAACATCCCTACAGCACAGTCACAGGTGGTTGTGGGGCAGCTTTGCAGCTGAGCATTTGCTGTATCCCAGGGTGCTTAGGCACAGGGCAGGTTAGGAATCTTTGACTGGTGGAACTTGTATTCAGGCATGGTGATAATACCAACACACGAGCTCTAAAAGCATAGAAACTTGTTTCCCTGGACCAGGCTAAAAGAAATATCAGGGAGGAAGGGGCCAGCATCTTCAAGATGCTGGCACTGATCAGGCCCGAAGGGACAGTGGGAATCAAGTAGGAAGAGGGGAAGAGTGCTATCCCTGGACAATATTCTGCTACAGTTTCTAGAAAGTTAGGACTTGGGAGAAGTCTTTTCATGTAGACTGACAGTATATCCAACATGCAGCTCAAAGGCTACATACATCCCAGGAAAACTACAAATGAAGCCCAACATATGTGTAGATGATATAATATCACAGTATCAAAATGATAGGCATCTCTGATGGAATAGCCCATCAGAGAGCTTCATTTGATTCCTTGGGGTTCGTCCCTATCAAGCTCTCCATTCCCAGCAAAGGAATTGCCACATCTCTGCATCTCTTTCTAAACATCAGTCTTGCTCTTGGGATATTGATGAAAGCCATTCCATGAAATCTCTGTAGAGCCATCCATTTGGGAATATCATAAAGACACTTCAGGCCCTGCCAGGATGTGTAGCCCCCTCCTGGCTTTGGGCTTTGGGCAGCCTTGATCAACTTGCTCCCTGACACCCATTGGGATCAACAGCCAATGATCAGGGAACACTGTAGAAAACACCCCAGCACTGTGGCCATGAGAAACACTAGGGAGGATCAATCTCCCTGAAAGGTTCCAGAGAGTTCATACCCCAAGCCACCAACTGCTTGGGCTCATATAACAGTGGTTGAAGGTATGCACTCTGGAGCCAAATTACAAGGGTTCAAATCCTGGCTCTCCCACTTACTAGCCTTCAGGCCCTAGCCAAGCTTCTTCAACCTCTCTCTGCCTCAATTTCTTCCCTGCCTATAAATGAGTCAATAATCATACAGGCCACTAGGAGGTTGTGAGCCCAAAGTGGTGAAAACTTCCACTCCTCCCTAACACCACACAGAAGCTTTCTTGGTGGCTTTGAAAGCCTCACAGAAGATGCAGGGCCTTCTGTGTTTCCCCAACGCTCTTCTGTAAACACCAGCTCAGGGACAGCAGCAGTCACAGCCAGCTGTGAATACCTGTGCCATCTCCTCTCCTCAGGGTGGCATTGCCTTACGGACACTTCTCTCTTCAGTGCCCTGAAATTCACAAAGGGAATTAAGGTGTTTCCCAGACTCATTTGTCTGTGGAGCCGTTTCATAATGGACTTCATTATGTCTCAAGATATAAATGAAGATGTTTTCAAAACTTATACAAGGTGTGTGTGTGTGTGTGTGTGTGTGTGTGTGTGTGTGTGTGTGTGTGTGTGTAAGACCCTCAGAATGAGGAGTCTCCCCGTTTTGGTCCGTTCCCCCAAGAACTCAATGTCCAGTCCAGTTGATGCATGCAGGCTAAAGAGAAGCATCATTCTCCGGGTGTAGGTGTTTTTAAAGGCAAAACCCACAAGCTTAAGGAGGGGCCGTGACCCTCTGACCATTGAGTACGTGACCAGAGTCCTGGGCTCTAGCATGCTCTTTATCGTTTTAGATGGTCTCACTATTTAGGGTGTGCTAATCAATCTTGCTTAAGCAAACAGGTGTTGCAGTATCTCTTTGTTTCTCTAGGACCCTGTTGACACATTGACCAGAGGGGCAGTTTGTTCCCCCTTGAGTTCCCTAGGGGAGGGTGACCTTCTTGGTAGCTGGCTATCTTAGGGCCTTGTAAGGCAGAGGTTGCAGGTGGTCAGCAATTCCAGGAACTACGTCACAGTGGCCTTGGTCAGCTTCTGGGTCCTACTACCCTGCATTCCAATTATTTGGGCTCCATTTCATTTCTTTGCTAGTTTAAGTCTTTCATAAGTATATGTAATTATACATTATATATGTGTGTGTGTGTGTGTGTATAATTTATAATATATACTTTAATTACGGGCCAGTCACTCCCTTAAGCATATTTAAGACTCTTACACTCTTCACAAGCACTTCTGGATAAACCCTAAATTCATCTCCATTTAACAAACATTTAACAAGTGAGGGGAAATGGAGGTCAGGTGATGGGAACTAACTCACCCAGGTTCACCTAACTTCTTTGTGGCTAAGTAGCCACACTGGAGCGATCACTCTACCCCAGTGCAGGGGCTTTGTGAAACTCCAGGGTCCACATGGAGCCTGTCGAGGCCTGTGAACCACAGTGTGTGGGTTCCTGTCCCTGGCTCGGCTGACAGGCTGCTTACTCTAAGAGCAAGGGGCACACAGAACTGCCTTCTCTGATGGCCGACTGAGCCCACCAGCAACACAGACCATCTGCTTTCAGAACACCTCAGAGCCTTGGGGCCAGAGTTCGTCTCAGCAGCTGTTCTGGTCAGTGCCATCCTCGAGCCTGTTGTGGTCCCTGCTGGCTGTTTGGTGTCCATGCTAATGAGCCTTAGATTAGGGGGCCTGCCTCAGAGAGTTCAAGAAGAGTAGAGCCTGCAAAATCCTCCCCTGCCCTCTCCAACTTAAAAGAAATGGTTAAAAGGCTTTCACCTGAAATGATCCAAGAACTGCCTTATTGGAAGGCACTACTGGATGTATTCCCCCTGTCTATATTGTCCAGTGTTTTCTGGCCTGCCTGATTTTAACTTTTTCCATGCTGCAGAGGAATTTTGCCTGTTGCTTTTTGCTTGTTTAAGTAAACATCACTTTGAAGTCTGACATATATACAGACAATTCCCCAGATTGTAACCGCAGAGCCCAGTGAATTTCTATTAGCTGAAATCAGTCAATCATTGCTAGACCACAAAACACAGCACACCAGTCTCCCAGGTCTCCCAAAGCCATCCCTGTCCTGACTGCTAACATCACAGGTTTCCTGTAGCCTGGTGGCTCATTTAACTAGCATAGCTCAGGGGAGAGGAAGCTTCCACAAGCACCCCAGTGTCTGACTGCAGGAGGGGAGTCATTGAGTGGAAGGAAATGAAAGCCACCAACAGCCCTAACAGGAACATTGGGGAAGCAGGAAAAAGGAAAGGCTTTTGGCAGGTGTGGACCAAAACCTACTCTCTAGCACCTGTGCTACAGATCCAGGAAGACAAAGCAGGCAGCTCCATTCTCTGGAAGGGGAAGACCCAAGAAGGGGGCACAGCCAGGCGGAAGAGGGAGATGGGGTTGACTTGCTTTCATAGGAAGTTCCATTGGGCCCTTACTTGTATAGTATGATATCACATAGACTGACCCTCAGGGAAACAGGTAGTTTAACATACTGTGCAGTAAAATATTCCCCAAGCATGCACTGGTCCACCATCCATAGATTCTCTTCACTGAAGTTTCTCTTTGCATTATTTTCTTGCATTCTGGTTGAATTGTTTGTTCTGTTTGAGTTGTTGAATTCTAAGAGTCCCTTTATATATGCTAAGTACTGGTTCTTTGTCAGCCTTGAGGTTTGCAGATATTTTCTACCCCGATTCCTGCACGTAGCTTGTCCTTCATCCTGTTATCTTAGTACTAGTATTTATTGACTGTCCTCAGCATCATCAGATTAGGAACCATATTGTAACATGTATTACAGAGGGGACAAAGTATATTAAACCGTAGAAGCTAATACTGAGGAATAGGAAAATGTATGCCTCTTCCATCTTCCCAACAACAGAAGGAAAAATAAGATTGTTTCAAAAAAAAAAAAAAAAAAAAAAGCGTGCTATCTTCTGTCATAAGACTCGCCTTTGCATAATATTTTTTAAATAAATCTCTCTCTTATAATTATTTTTAAAAAATCATGTGGCTGCTGCACAGCATCAGGGACTTTAGACACCACTAAAGACACGGGTGTGTGTCCAATACCACCAAAAGTTTAAAAAAAAAACTCAAAGTAGGAAAATTAGCAAATATGCTGGACCAGGAAGCCTCTGAGCAATGCTTCAGTCTACGCGTCCACCCGTCAAACGGTTGCCAGTGAAAAACTGCCACTAAGTGAATCTTGGATGAAGCCTTGAGAGCATCCAGAAGTCACCAGAGACCTTCCCTCACTGCGGAGCTCTCAAACCAGCTCCATGAAAACCCTTGAAAATGGGACTCAGCGTAAACACCATTTGCTAAAACTGCTTAATTTGTCAACTTTGGAGGACAAGTGTGTGCTTAGCGATCCCCACCTTTCGTCACATCCATTCATCAAAGCCTAGTTAGCCTGTCTTCCCCGGTTTCTTCTTCTCTTCTGCCCTCATACAGCGCTCACGGTTCTCCCAGACTCTCTTCCTTGTGTGTCACACCCTGTGTGGAGAAGTGACAGCGGACTGGCCGAGTGACCATAACCACCCACATGGCAGAATGCCCCAGGGGCATTCTAGTCACTCCTCACTCATCTACTCCTCACCAAGACCCCCGGGGGTGGGGGAGGGAGCTGTGTTGTCACCAGATGATGGAGCGTTTGAAGGGATCCAGAGGCGCTGAAATACTGGTCCACTCAGCCTGACTGCTGCAAACCTCAACTGCGAAGTCACCCTGCCCCTCCCTCTGCTTCCCCTTGAGTTTGCCTGAAATTCCTTTCTCTGTGAAATGTCAGTTTTGTCTTCTTGAATGACAAAAACAGACATTTGTATGCAACCATAGAGCCTTCGGCCAATGGGAAAGCCACTTCACATCTGCTGATGTCATGGCTGGTGGAGGCTGCCTTGAAAGGAACCTGGACTGTCTGTCACACTACCCCACTCATGGACACCCTGCTGCCAGGATTTGCCCAGCTCCGGGAAAGAAATACTATTTTTTAAAAGCGTGGGATCCAGTCTGGAAGAATTTATGCCAGGGCCTGGGAACGTGAGGCAAGAAGATCCTGAGTTCAAGACTACCCGGACAACAATGAAATAAAGAAATGCCAAGGATTTACACCCCTCACCAGCTCCCCGGGGATTCTAATGCTGCTCATGGGGGGAAACACTTTGCTCACTCATGAATGCAGGGGTGAGGTGGCAGCCACTGGTGTGGTTGCCAAGGAGGAGGAGTACCTCCCAGCCTGTGCTCATGACATATCCTCCATACCATCCTTGAGAATGACTACTGCCCCTTCTTCCTTTTACTCTCATGACCCCTCAATCTGCCCCAGGTGACACAGTGCCGTCTTCGATCTATCCACTTCAACAGAAGGGGGTAGATTTTCTTTTCCCACATGGAGGAGCTATGTCCCACCTTGGGGATTAGATCTAAGAATATCTTGAATCACTGACATTGTTGTGGTCCCAAGCCCATCATTTAAAAAAAAAAAAAAAATCAGCTATACTCACTTGTGGGAAATATAAAGAAAAAAAAAAAATACTGATCTCACCCTAAGAGCTCTTCAGGCTTTTGTTTTTGGAGAAATGATACCAAGTGTGTTTTAACCTTGCTTTTTTATTGTGTTAGTCAACCTGGTGTTGCTAAAAACAGAACACCTGAGATAATCAACTTAAAAGAGGGAAGGTTCATTTGGCTCACCGTTTGGAGGTCCGTGATTAGCAGAGGTGAGACTTACATCAGGCAGAAGCCTGTGGTGGGAGCAACCAGAAGACAGAGAAAGAGCTGAGTAGACCAGTATCCCATAATTCCCTTTAGGAGACACGCTCAAGGACCTTAGATATCCCGCAGGGTCTCAGGAAGGTTTAACCATCTCTCCTTATCTCCATGAACTAGGGACTGTACCCTAACACTTGAGCCCTCCGGGACACTTAGTCAAACCATGGCAGTTGTAAATATTTGTTTTAGCCCATTTTAGCCATTTGCTCAATAAAGAGCAGCAGAATGGGGTGAGTCATATCCCACCCCGCAGCCTGCACACCTGCTCGTGGAGAGCGGTGAACGCGAAAGACTGACATGGAAAAGAACCAAAACAGTAGGATGAAGGTCAGCACGGCACAGTCTCCTTCCTGAGCCACGGGCAGCTGGAGTCTGGAGGCACAGAACTGCCTTCCGATGCCCTTATTTTTATTTTTATTGAAAAGTGATTCAACTGATGACTCCCGGATCCAAAGCATCTGAGCCCTAGAATCTGACTTATTACATACAGAGCTGTCCTTGTGGGGCGCAGTCACGAGACCAAGGGGCCTTCTGCTGCTTGCTCAGGACCACTGGCTGCTTCCAGAGTTTGAGAGCATGGGTAAAGGTGGATTGGAGGTGAAAGCTACAAAAGCCTGCTCTCCCTTGGCTAGGAAATGATCAGGATGAAATGGGAAAATGTTTTTTATAAATTCCATAAGCACTCAGCAATGGACTCAGAGTCGTAGGTCCAGGGGTGGTAAGTGCAAACTGAATGTCTGTGCTCCTGGGGGACATGTACTAAATGTACAAGCTCCTCTTGCCTAGGGGACAGGTGTCTGTAGTGACAGCCTGGCTCGTGCCACCCTAGCCCTCCTGTGACAGCTACTCTTCTTCCTTCCCAGAATGAAGTGATCAGCCAGCAACTGTGCGTCATCTTCACTCACTGTTACGGTCCCTACCCCATTCCCAAGCTCACAGAGATCAAGAGGAAGCAGACCTCGCGCCTGGGTGAGTGGTGGCCCAGCTGTGTTCAGGCTGTAGCCTGACAACATAGGGATGGGACAGAAGCAAATGCATGGGACAAGAATTGGGTGGAGGGCAAGCAAGAGGCAGACCGAGGAGCCAGCCCATGAGGAGATCACCCTCAGTGGGTGCTAAATCTCTTTGGAGAATACAGCAGAGGATTGGAATGAAGGGAACTGCAGTGCCCATCTGTGAGCCTTTCCCTCAGTCACTGACACTGGGCACTGCTAAGGCTCCTGATGTCCCACACACAAGAGATTATGTTAGGTGGCCCACTGTCCACGTCAGCTGTGATGATTTTGATGGGCAACTTGATACAGTCTAATTAGGGTCTTCCAGGAAGAGCTCTCAGGGAGGAATTGCCTAGATTAGGTTGGTGTGGAGACTGTCCTCACTGGATTATTGATGTGGGCGGGCACATTGCCTGGATTGTTTGAATGTTCTTGCTGGTCCATTCTCTCTGCTCTGGCCTGTGAGTGTGACCAGCTGCTTCCTGCCACCTTTGACTGTCTGCAGTGATGCACAGGAACTGTGAACTAAGACAAAGCCTTTCTCCCCTAAGTTGTCTTTGTCACAGGGTTTTACCCAAGCAACAGGACTAAGGTAGCGACTCTCCCGTCTACGAAGTCCCTTATCACCACTGCAGAGGAGTAAGCAGGAGACACCAGTGAGCCAGCAGTGTCCCTAATAGAAGTCCTGCTTTAGGAGAAGATGAAAAGAAGGGAACAACCACACATGACCACAAAAACAAGGACAAGTTAGGGCCCAGAGGTGAAGAATAAATACTGCTCTTCCAGAGGACCCGAGTTCATTCCCTAGCACCTGCGCCAAGTGCCTTATAACCCACCTGTAACTGTAGACCCAGGGAGATTCAGCACCTCTGGCCTCTATGGACACCCTACACAGACACACACATACAAATAAATATTTTCTTAATTAAAAAAGCAGGACATACCTGAGCAGTGGGGTGGGTGCTCTGAAATCCAGTGAGGACAGCTGGTAACGCATATGCTCCTTGGATACTTGTGCATGGCTCCAGACCTATGCCTGATTTCCACCTCTCAGTAGTGCTCAGCTATCCCAGGAAGTAGGCATGGCCTGGCCTGACCTTTGTGATCTGGAAACAGGGTGGACCTGGGACTTGAAGACCAGTCCTGCTGATGCCATAATTCCTCACTGTGTAGGGCCAGCTCCTGAGAGTTCCCCAGGCAGGCACTGGTGTCATCTGGGCCTACTACAGGCAGGGCAGAATTGAAAAGTCAGAGAAATGCCTGGTTCTCTTGAGGTTGGAAACCTGAGCCTGGCATTACAGAAGCCCATCCCCTGTTGCCCAGAGAATAATAATAAAAAATTAACAGTGAAGGATTCCTTTTCCTATAAGGGTTGGGATGCCCCCTGCTTCCTGTATCCTTTCCCTCTAAATGTGAAACGTTGGAGAAATGGAAGCATCTGAAAATTCTATCCTGTAGCAAAAGCATTCCTTTGCTTTTATCAGCTGAAAGATTGAATGCATGGAGCTGATTCAAAGTATATTTATTACTGCTATAAGTAACTTGGACATTTAAATATGATACAGTTTTCTGCTAAAATGGAAATGTTGGCAATAGAGTCAAAGACTACACTTTGCCCTTATGGCCATGCATGTGACAAATCTGAGTTGTACCTAAGTCACAAGTGTTTCTGCCCTGCAGAAAACATCGATCACTAGGGTGGCAGATTGGAAAGGCCAAGCAAATGAGAAAGTGCTAGAGGTAGAGAGGGGTCACCTTCCCAGAGCATGACAGTGTTCAGTACCTGTGTGCCATGTAAGACACCTTGTTAGCATCAACATTTTGGAGGTCTGGGTCAAGGACACAGGGTAAGCTCTGCTCCCCATAGCCAGAGGGAAGGGTAATCCTTGAATCTGGTGCAATTTTTCTCACACCACTAGCAGTGAAAGGCTCTTGGTCTTCTGGACACGGTTCAGAATCCCAAGGTTAGTTAGCACCACGAGAAGGCAGGGGTAGGAGGGACTGGAGAAATGACTCCATGGGTAAGTGTACTCACTGTTCTCGCCAAGGATCCAAGTTCTGTTCCCACCACCCACAAGGTGACTTGCAGCTGTCTGTAATTCCAGCTCCAGGATGCCCAATGCCTCCTGTGACCTCCTTGGGCTCCTGCACACACATAGTGCACGCTCAGACACACATGCATAAAATAAAGTATTTCTGTAAGAAGGCAAGGGTCTTCACTAGACAGAGGTGGAGAAGGAACTCAGTCACGGTGATCTTGTCAAGACGTCTGGGCTCAGGCTAGAGAAATGGCTCAGCAGTTAAGAGTGAGAACATGAGTTCTGTTCCCAGAAACCATATCAGGCAGCTCGCAACCGCCTGTAACTCTAGACCAGGGAGCTCTCTCATGCCCATACCCATACATGTACAAATACTTTTTAACAAAAAGAAAAGAAGTGTGGCCTCTCCAGGAGCCCTAGGGAGCTATTTAAAGGTTTGTAGAGGGGAATAGAGCCAACACTGCCTGTCACCACAAAAACCAATCATCAGAGACATTAAGTTGTGCTGTATTCCAAGAGCCCAGGATCTGAGGGGGCAGTGGACTAACACCCTAAAAACAAGTCTTATCTTTCCAGACCCCAAGCTTTATAGGGAGGGTGGGGACAAAGAGCTCAGTCTTGCTCTTCTGTCAGATGGTCAGTCACAGTTCTGTGCCTTCTCCCATGACAATCTATTCAACTGGTCCTCGCTCTCTGGGTATCTGGGCTCAGGCCCTTTGTAGAACCACCTGGGCTAGACATTTAACTTGGAAGCAGCAAGCCATTAACAGTTAGCAGTTACCCTCCCTGCCAAACTGTTCATAGCATATACGTGCAGGTTCCTTCCTGCACTATGGAGTGCAAGTACCCCATGGTATGAAATACAAATGTGTCTTATAGGGCCTCCCCACCCCCATCAGGATGGGACCTGACTTTAGGAAGTTTGGCTCCTGTGGTAAGTGAACGCAAAGGGACCACCAGAAGTTCTAAAGATGCCTAGAAAGATGATGTAACCTGAGCAAGGGCAGTAACAGAATGAAGGAGAATGATGGAGAAATGAATGGTGAGGAGTTTGGGGTACCCATAGGGAAGAAAGCTCTTCTGCTTTTGGTCCTGGTTTGGAGCACCTCTCATATGGATGGGGAGCACCCAGCATAGAGTATGATGGAAATGCTGCGGCTCCTCAGACTCAAGCAAGAGTGCTGCTCACCCAAGTAGCATTGTGAATGGCCAGCCCTGAACACTGCAGTTCTAGTCAGCAGGCATGCAGGTCGCCTGCCACAAGACCCTGGCAGCTAGAGCCACGTTGTTCTTGCTGGGTGGAGACTAACCAGGGGAGGAGGCAGGGAGTTAAGGATGTTTCTAGCAAGGTAGAAGTGTTGGCCACCCAGAAGGACTCTGGGTCTGTATGGCTAAATTAAAGATAATACGTAGGAACCTTGTGTTTGCTGAGTCAAGCCATAGAATTGGGATGTCATGGTTCACATCCTGGCTCGCACAGCCACTGTAATGTGTGCATGTCTCAGTTTCCTTCACTACAGTGGAGGAAATGTGGTCCCTGCACAAGGCCTGCCATGTCATATGTTGGACTCAGTAATCAAGAGTTAGTTACGTTGTCTTCGTTATAAAAAATAAGATTGATTCTGGGAGAGGACAACCCAGAGTCCAGTGGCAAGGGGGCAGCTGCCATTTTACACCACTTCCACCAGGCAGGGGGACACAGAGCCTAAGAAAAAAGGCATAGGATGGGTGAATTCCCTTCACAGACAGGCCTTTCACACCCTGAGTTCTCTAAGCTCTGCCTGGAGGTGTGTCCGCTGTGTCGTCATCGTCTCCTTCATCTCCTTCGTCTCCTTTGTCTCCTTCTTCTTCTTCTTCTCCTTCTTCTTCTTCCTTCTTCTCCTTCTCCTCCTCCTTCCTCTTCCTCCACTTCCTCTTCCTCCTCCTCTTCCTCTTCCTCTTCGATCTCTGTGAGTATGAGGTCTCACTTCCCGTTTGTCTGAGGCAGTGTAGCTGACTTCCAAGGATTCTCAGTCTCCACCACCCATCTCACTGTATGAACACTGAGAATCCAGACACTGATGCTACCACACCCAACTTTAAGTGCATTCTGGGGACCAGGTCATCCCACATGCTCTGCAAGCGCCACAACCCCCACTGAGCCTGTGTGTAACAGGTCAGCTTGGAACATCTCCCGTACTGAGCTGGGTGATAGCGACGCATCTGTCCTCTATGCATCTCTTGGGTCACCCACGAGGAATGAAGAGGTCACTATGCTTCCCTGTCCTCTCCTGTGCATTTACCAGGGGACCCAATCTTACCCTTCCTTCACTAATGCTTTCTGTTCTAGATCCTCATTTTCTTAACAATAAAGAAATGTCTGACGTGACCTTCCTGGTAGAGGGAAGACCCTTCTATGCTCACAAAGTTCTGTTGTTCACAGCCTCTCCCAGGTATGTACTCTTTTTCTTTTGGAAGATAAAATCTCGTGTAATTGGGGATGTGCTGGGATTCACGGCGTAGCAAGGTTGACCTTAATTTCTGATCCTCCTGGTTCCACATCCCTAGTACTGGGATTACAGGCATGTACCACCATGTCCAAATTATTCATACTGGTGGTTGCACCCTCAGGAATGCCAGGCACTGCTGTACCAACTAAACTATATCTCTTGATGGTATTCCTGCCTTTTGAAGTTCAGTCCCACTGATAAGGTCTCTACTGGCCAGAGGCTTTGCATCCAAACTCCAAGATACATGATCACCCATGGGGAGTCCCTCCATCAGTCGTCAATTATGGCTTAAATGCCCTCAAGGCTTCATGTCTCACAAAGACAGAAGCTCCTGCTTCCCTGGAGCAGAGCTTGAACAACAGAAAGGAGGGTGGGTGATGATATCCTGGGTACCAGACAAGAGGGAAGTCAGGGCAGGTGCTCAGAACATACTGATGCCTGCAGAGGAGACCCTGCGTTGATGCTGAAAAGTGATGGTGTTTTAAAGAGAGTTCCTTCTCAGTGGCCAGTTTGGGAAAGAATGGAGTTCCCAGCATGGTCTTTAGCTGTGAATAGACTCTAACTAACAGCTATAATCCAGTTGTGTTTTAGAACAGGACCAGAGATCTGTGTCATGTGGGCAAGCCGTAGGGGTATGGATGACTCTTGATCTCTCTGTATGTTGTTCAGGTTCAAGGCCCTCCTCTCCAGCAAGCCAACAAATGACAGCACCTGCATAGAGATCGGCTATGTGAAGTACCCTATCTTCCAGGTGAGCCCTGGGGTAATGTCAGCTGTCTTAACACCTGGGATACCCTGACTGAGCTTCCAGCACCTGCCCTACAGGCTCACTTACTCCATCCCCCCCCCCACTGCAGCCCTGCAGCAATCACTGGAACCCAGTGCCTGCTAGCCCCAGGTTTAGGCTGGGGGAAGGGGCTCAAAGGTAAGAGATACTCTCGCCCAACGTGTACAGGGAGTATCCCAGGACATTGGGGCAGGGTTAGGAATGGAGAACCAAAGGCCAAGACAAAGCGGCCAGACTCAGAATGAGGCTTTGGGCTCAAGGAGAAGGCCAGACACAGAGAAGGACACATGGCAAGGGCTTCAGGGATATGCTCATCCCCACCATGTTGGAATCTGTGGGATCTGTGCCTAGCCCAGCTGGTGGCACACCTCAAGGACTCAATTCTGAGATGGTCTTTCTCAGTAAAACTCATACCAAAACAGAAATGCTATTCCCCCACCACACACAGATACCGCCTGGGGAGCTTGAAAATATCCCCTGAATGTCCAGTCTGTACATCAGACCCATAAAAGCAGAACCTCAGGGCAAGTCCCAACTTTGGGCATGCTGAGGTCTCTCCCTCCTCTCCTGCCATCATGGAACCGGGCACCCTTCCTTAGAAAAACACTGACTTGGGAAAGTCTGCTCTGAAGTCACCTGAGTACAAAAAAAAAATCTTGAGACCTGTTAGAGTGGGACCCTGAACTGATGGCAGGAAACAGAACACATGTGCATTTGTACACACACACACACACACATACACCACACATACACACCACACACACCACACATACACACACACATATATATACATACCACATACACACACAAACACCACACACACATATACATACCATACACACACACATACATACACACACACAAATACACACACACCACACATACCATACACATATACATTTACCAAGAAATACACCATGACTGTTAAGTCTGGCCCTCACTGGGGAGGCTCCAGTAGCAAGAGCCTGGTTCAGGCAGGCACTCAGTAAATGTTTGCCCAGAGGACTTGTTGTCAGAGCCCTGCATGGGAAAGGCCAGCCTCAGAGGGATCCCTGGGCCTGTAATTGCTTCTGATGGGGAAGGTTTCCTGGCCACATTAGCTTCAAGTTCCTGTAATGGGAAGGGAAGATTTATCCAGCCCTGGGGACTTGTCCCTGTCCCTGCCCATTCCTCATAAAAGGAGAAGAGCCTCGTTTGTGGCTTGAAATAGACCAAGGAAAGCTGAATCCGACCCACAAGGAGGCTCCCAACAGCCTGTTGCATTTTGCATGCTTCTGGCATGTAAATTTTGGCAGAACATTTAGTAATTGATAGTGCACTGTTTCCTCCCTCAGGACTGTTTAACATCACATGCATGCTAGAGCCAGACCCACGGAGGCCACACCTGAAGACGGGCCTCTTTCAGGCTGCAAGAGTCCCTGCCTCATGTCGCTTGGCAGCTGCTAAGAAAAACAATTCCATGTGCAGGCCCTTCGGCCTAATAAGGGCTTGTTGCACCCACTTAGAGAAAATGCTTGCACTGGCAGAATCTGGAGGGCGGCCTCCCAATTTAAGTTCCATTAGCCCAGGGTCTCCCTCCGCCTGTGCAGCAAGTTCGGCCCGTGGCTCCAGCTTGAATAAATAAGACAATGTTTGTGACAGATAGAAAAGTGCTCTGTAAATGGAGAGCCCATGCTGGGGGGTGGGGGCACACATTCTAGTGGTGCTTCTTATTATTACTATTCGTTTGGCCTTTATAACAAAGGTGCTAGAGGAATCAATTGATTTTAATAAAGCCTATAGCCCAGTGTTGGCTGACAGTATTTCACACACATATAAGCCCAGACAATGTAGTGGACAGAGAAACCCCAACATCAGTGAAAGGGAGATTCAAACACAGGAGACATATTATATCTAAGAGGCAGGCAGGGAGACTTTCCTGCAGTCCCAGCATTTGGAAGACTGAGGCAGGAGAATTGCCATGAGTTCCATGTCAGCCTGAGATGAATGAGACCCTGAACCCAAGTAATAAGAATAAAATAGTGTCCATGTTCTGTCTGTACACCAGGCACTGTGCTAGGCACAGGAATACAGTGATGAGTGAGATGCCTGTACTCACAGATGGCTCTAAAGAAGGTCATTTCAGTTTCGGACAAGCTGTTGCCTGAAACAAAGCTGGGTGGGAAGAAAACCCAAATTTCTTAGCACTGAGCAGGACCTGAAGGAGGCCCAACCTCCAGGCTGAGGAGGCTGGAAGCCATGGCCAGGTTCTGATAGAGGCATGCAGAGAGACGGACAGTGCTTAAAAGATAGGTACCAGCTAGATGTGGTGACAACCCACCGGTAATCCCATCACTCAGAGAAGTGGAGGCAAGGGGAAATGTGAGTTAGAGGGCAGCCTGGGCTACATAGCGAGTTGTTTGTTACACGGTGAGATCTGTCTTGAAACAAGCAAACCAATAACCGTATCTATTAGGGATCTGCTTTAATGAAATGTGCAGGTAGTCCACATGGTAATTCCATGCAGGTAATTCCATGGACTAGCCGTTGGTGGCACAGAAGTATTTGTTAATTGGTCCTTTCTTAAAGAATGTTAAACATTTCCCAATATTGGTCTTTTATTTATTTGTTTGTTTATTTAGTGTGTGTGCATGCATGTACACCATGACACACTTGAAAAAATTTCTAGAGTCCTATTGTGGTGGTGGTACAACACTGTGATCCCAGTGTAGGATGTGACCTGTCTCCATGTGACCTGGACCATGGCTCCAGGCCGGGAATGCCAGGCATGTGGAAGGCATGTAAAAGTAGAGAGACTGGGACACACTGGACTGTGTATGCATCGTGCACAAAGAGACACCTGGTTCATGTGTGGCAGTTACACTAAACCAAACACATCCATGATCTTCAGTCATTCAAGGAAACGCATTTGCAAAATGTAGTTTAGGGCACTATGCAAACATTGGAAGTCACATAACAAAGGACACCCTTGCCTGGATCATTCGAACCACCACCATATCAAAAGCCTGGACCCCTCTCAACTTCCTCTGGAGTTCTGTCAACTTGTTATAAGGGACATGTTACCCAGACTGGCCCTCTAGGACTTCAGGAGGTTTTAAGTCAGGCTTTCTGAGTGGTGTCACCTGTACACCTTGACTGGATGAGGGGGGGTTGGCACCCCTCAAGAGTGACAAGCTCAGGTTTGATTTGGTCCTGTGGATACAGCTGGAGGCAGGGCCTGGACACGAAAGTGTCATAATTTCAGGATGTGCAGATGTCCCCATCAGATAGAGGGCTGTCTAGGTGGTGTGATACTGTGTGAGGCTGGGGTTTCACTCACTGTGCTCTCTTCCTTCCAGCTGGTCATGCAGTATCTCTACTGTGGCGGCCCAGAGTCACTTCTCATTAAAAACAATGAGATCATGGAGGTAAGGAGACCATTGTTATTGACTGCCCCCCCCCCCGCCCAGCATCCCTTCTGTAGTGGCCCTCCCTGGCTCTGTGGTCCTCTATAGCAAGGCAGGTCCTCAAGGAAGCCTACCCTGGGAGACCGGCTACACCAGTCTTAACCTGGTTTGTGAGGGGCAAGTTCACCTAGGGATTTGGACACTTGGGCCATCAGGAAGTATCCTCAATGACTTGCTCCCCCATGTGGTTGCTAAGAGAGTTACATGCATAAGAAGCATGCCTTCTGGAACCCAGAAGCTGAGAGCTGGGAGCCATCCCTCACCCATGCCTGCTGCTCTCCACCTCCATGACCACCCTCTCCCATCCCAGCCTGCAGCTCCCACTGCACCTGACTTCCCATTCTATCCCCACATCCAAAGCCAGAGCTCTAATCCATTTTCCTAATTAAAGGTGGCAGCTCAGCTGGGCATGGTAGCACACACCTTTAATCCCGGTACTCAGGGGGCAGGGGCAGGTGAATCTCTATGAGCTGGTCTACAGACCAACCAGGTAATGGAATGAGACCCTATCTTTTAAAAATAATTAATTAGTTAAATAATGTTTTTACTTATTTTTTATAAAGCGGGCAGTTTAGTACCTAAAGCCCTTCAGCCCAGTCTCTGGGTCACATCAGCAGTTTCTTTGACCCAGCTGAGCTTGTTTCCTGTCCTGTAAAATGTCCATACTCGGTCTCCGAGGGTTTTATAAACATGCTTTAGACGGTTCTTAGTCACCTTTGGCCACAGTGAGTGCTGTAGGGTCCGTAGTCACTAAGGACCAGTTTGTCCTTCATCCTTTCCCTTCCTAACCCCCATCCCCAGTGATGCTCCAGAGACCTGGTCTCTCTGGACACCTCCTCCCATCCTGTACCCCACCACAGGGCCAGGCAGCCTTTTGTAAGCATGTTAAATTTTATTTTCTGCATTACTAGTTGGTTTACTAGAGAGCAAGGGACAGGTGGGGGAGGGTCCACATGGCAACCTCAGAACTCAAGTTCTATGCATTTGGAGTGTGCTGCCTTCCCAGGACAGGGACATATTCACCTGCTCACCATTCCTCAGATTCCCTCTGTGAGATTATATGGAGGTGAATGAATCCTCGTTTAAGTCACAGCTGGCCATGATGGCTCATGCCTGTAATTCCAACATCTAGATGAACTCTGAGGCCTACCTGGAATAGATAGCAAGCCCCAGGCCAGCCAGGGCTACATAGTGAGACTGTGTCAAAAGAAAAAGAAATCACAAGAAGGCTCACAATAACTCCCCTCTTGGGGAACTCTAACTTCCTATCTCCAGAGCCTGCCACTTTCAGTATACTTCTAGGAGCCTCCCATGACCCAGGGCTGACCTTGGGCTGGGTGTGGCAATGGTCTAATGGGATGAAGACCCTGACCTTCTGGACTCTTCTGTGGAAGGTGGGAGCATCATGAGGAAGAGGAAGATAGGATGATGGATGGTCCCCGAGTGGAGTGAAGACAGGAAGGTCACAGACAGGGAGAGAGAGCCACAGTGGTACCCACCTTGCTAACCAGGGTCATGTCCCCTCCTCTCTGCAGGAGGTGATTTGGGGTATTTGAGGTTGACCTGCTATGACAGGTGTGTCTGTGACTCACTTCACCATGCCTCTGCCCACAGTAAACTTCCATAGCTAGGACCTGCTCCCCTCTCTCACCTTATGCCTGCTGTATACTCCAGCTTCCCTACTTCCTGACCCTCAGTCAGGTACCCTGTGGAGTGGATTAGTACCTTTCCTATTGCTGTGGCAACGCACAACAACTACGGCAACCTGAAGAAGAAAAGATTGGTTTGGGCTTACAGTTCCAGAAAGATAAGAGTCCATGTCAGTGGAGTGGAGGCAGCAGAGGACAGGCATGGTGGCTGGAGTGGCAGCTGAGAGCTCACACCTTCAACCCCAAGCACAAAGCAGAGAGAGCCAGCTGGGAGTAGGGAGAGGCCTTAAGTTCTCAAAACCTGCTTCCTGTGATGTACATCCTCTAACAAAGCCACGCCTTCTAAACTGTCCCCAAGCAGTGCCACCTAGGCTGGGGATTAAGCGTTCCAAGGCCTGGGACAGTGGAGGGCAATCCTCATTCTAACCATCACAGGGACTCTTGCCTATAGTGTGGCTGGCCCTTCTCCCATCTCTGCCTCTGACAGTCTCTTTTTATGGATTCCAGCTTCTATCTGCTGCTAAATTTTTCCAACTAGAGGCACTACAGCGACACTGTGAGATTATCTGTGCTAAAAGCATCAATACTGACAACTGTGTGGATATCTACAGTCACGCCAAGGTAAGCTTCCCGTGACGCCTAAACTGGGCCTGTGCTCCCGAGACTGGCCTGGGATGTGCTGCTTTGGGATTAGACTCTGGGCTTCGGCACACATCAGCCAGTTGCTCTCCCACTGACTTACATCCCTGCTTCAGATCTGACATCACCCTGACTTCCTTTCTCCCTTAAACACTGGAAATTAAGCCAGGCAATGGTGTTCTCCGGCAATGTTATTTTACCCTGCTGTCACAAGAATCATGTCACAGACTGATTCCTCAGGCCTGGACTGGGCTGATGATTCTGCTTCCCTAATCAGGATCTAGCTAATGTCTCTGCCATTGAGAAGAGTTTAGCATGGTGTGTCTCAAAATGTGGTCTCCAGCAGCAGCTAGGGGTTTTTTAGGTCAGACCTAGCAAACCAGAAACTCTGGGGGTATGTTCCTGATTCCAGTGTAAGCTCAGGTGTGTGTCAGTTATTTTTTTCTGTGCTGTGATAAAACCCCATAACCAAGGCAATTTATAAAAAAAGGGGGGGGATTCATTTGGGCTTTTAGTTCCAGCTGGATAGGAGTTCGTTGTGATGGATCAAGAGGCAGGCATGATGGCAGGAACTTTTAATCTCAAAGCCAGTGCCACACTTCCTCCAGCAAGGCTACACCACCTAAACCTCTCCAAACAGTGCCACCACCTGGGGATCAAGTGTTCTAATGCCCAAACGTATGGGGGGGACACTTCTCATGCAAACTACCACAAAGGGTGAGAACACCATTCTCCTTTGTTCTCTGAGACACACACACACACACACACACACACACACACACACACACACACACACACACACAAAGTGTTCTGCTTAATGTGGATTAGAACTCTCCAGCCTTGTGCTTTGACCCCGAAGTTGATATGCTCTAACTGTACCCCAGCAAAGTAGCATTTGTCTCCGTCCTAATGTGTTGCCTTGCATAACGGCACCTCCCAGAGAGGCCTTCTGTGCTCAGGAAGAGAGCCAATGTCTTCTTCCTTCCCTCCCTTAGCCATGGTTATTTGAATTGCCTTAGAAACCCGACCACCACAGATAGCTTTTCTGTGGCCTTTCACCTTGGCAAGTCTTGGCCTAGTCTCCTAAGGCTCCTTAGCTGATAGCATCAGCTACACGTACCACGATTTAATAATGCAAAGTGATGCCATGTGAATTCCAGCAGGGAATACAGGCCAAGGATTCATGTGGCAGGGCAGCAGACTTTCCCACAGTACACCCGTTCGGTAAGGGCCTCTTCTTTGACAGATATCAGCTTTCTCCTCCAAGACCCCACCCTGGAATAGTGCCAACATAAACATCAGCCGTTTGTGATATTTGCATGAAGGAAGTGTAGGGCCAGCTGCCTCCTGCCTGGTGTGTACACTACTTCCCTCAGCTCTGGCAATGCAACCTCAACAGATGCTCTCCAGCCGCTGGAATCCCTTGCTGACCAATTGGGAAGCAGATTGACAGTAGTGCCATTAGAAGCAGAGAAGCAGGAGAGCTGAGGTTGCTCTGAGCCAGAGGAATTGCAGGCATGTAGATACTAACAGCCAAGTTCCAGATGCTACCAAAGACCCCCACAGCATCACCTCAGTGCTTCAGGGAAGTCCTTGAACCAGCTGTGGGGTTTAGACAGATGAGAAAGCCCGTCAATGCATTGGTCAGCATTTCTTCTTCCGGAAGCTGTCCCAGCTGCTCAGCCCTGAGCCTCTGATGGCCCTCTTACCCTCTCTGCAGTCCTGATGATCCTTTTGGGTTATCTCTGTGTTTGAAAAAGAGAACAAGCTGCTTCATCAAGTATAGAAAAGCTCAATCCAGTTCTAATACTGTGGTGGAAAAGAATACTTTTTGGTGTTTAGTGACCCAACGTTCATTACTAGGACCTTACTCACCTGAATGCAATAAAGAAATTTGCAAGGCATTCTAGGCCTAGTGGATCACACCTGTGATTCCAACACTCTGGAAGCAGAGGCAGGAGGATCAGGAGTTCAAGACAATCCTTGGCTACATAGAAGGTTGGAGATCGGCCTGGTATATGAGACCCTATCTTAGAAAGGAAAAGAAATCAGACATGGTCTCTTCATCTGAAAAATATAACAGAGGGCAAGGATCAGTAAACATGCTCTGTAAAGGGACAGATATTTATTTTCAACTTTGTAGGTTATTTCGCCCTGGAAGCATTGTTTGTTTTAATGTTTTATTTTGTTTGTCACTACTTGATTCTACCTCCAATGCAAAAACAGTCATACATAACTAGAAAACAAATAGTGTGTTCTAATAAAACCTTACTTATAAAATAAATTGTGGGCTGAATTTATGCCAGGGGACTATAGTCTGCAGACTTCTGTCTAAAAGATGAGAGATGAGAGCTTTAATCCTATATGGATCTATATAGTTGTGTGGAGATGATAAGCAGGGATGGTGTGTAGTGGTAATTCAGTTAGTATTAACAGATACCAAAGATAAAAGTATACTAACTTGAGTGGAGTAACACTCATACGAAGCAATCTACAAGAGTTAGGACATTCTGAGCCTCAGTTTCCCTCCCTATAGAATGAGGCCTTGTGCTCAGGACTCACATTGAAAGAGTGGCCTCTATGCTAGGATCTTTCCCAACTGAAGGGTGTGGTGCCTGTGTGTAAATGCATGTGATAGGACAAAAAATCTGATTGATGCTTCAACTGATCAAATCCCTTGAAGACCACAAATGTGTGTGTGTGTGTGTGTGTGTGTGTGTGTGTGTTGATAGATAGATAGATAGATAGATAGATAGATAGATAGATAGATAGATAATTTGTGTTCTAATGTTCTGAACAGTACTGGTAGGCTACCCCACTCATTATGAAGCTTGGGAAACTGAGGCTAAAAAAAAAAAATGACTGGACTTGCACAAGGCAAGAGGCAGAAGGAAGGGACTTCAGGCCTTTGAGTGGGAGCCCAAAGCCATAGTCTGGGGACAGGAAGATGGGACCGGTGAAGCATCAGGCGGATGCAGCTGAGTGAGTGATCGCATCACTGTTGCAGTAACCACCCGCATCCTTTCCTCTCCCCACAGTTCCTCGGGGTCACAGAGCTCTCAGCATACTGTGAAGGTTACTTCCTTAAAAATATGATGGTCCTCATTGAAAATGAGGCATTCAAGCAGCTCCTGTACGACAAGAATGGCGAAGGGGCGGGCCAGGATGTGCTTCAGGACTTACAGAGGACGTTGGCCATTAGGATTCAGTCCATCCACCTGTCATCCTCCAAGGGTTCTGTGGTGTGACATGCCTCCATGCAGCAAATGCTTCCCAGGAGTAAGATTTCCGGTTCCCTACTGCAAAGAACACACACATTGTCCCTGGCATCTGTTTCTGCTGGGCCAATGAGCCACCTCCACTGCCTCAGCCACTCTCCAGTCAGTGATCTTGGCTTCTGTTGCTCCCAGATGAAGAACCTTCCGCGGGGCTGCAGGTTAGATTGTAGCTGGGTCCAGAACCTGCAAGCCAATGCAGCAGCCAGGCCACCTCCAAAGGAAATGCCCAGGATCCCGGGACACCCTCTGCCGAGGACCACATCAAACAGATGGGCTGAGGCTTAAAGGGCACTCTGCTTCCTGGTTGGCTGCTGGAGAACTCAACAGTATGACCTTGGAAAGCATCATGTGACCTGTGAATGACTTTGCAGGCTCAGGCATCAGCATGGTGGCTAGTTGTTGATGCTGTTGCTCGTCACAAGGAAATCACATGGCCAATTTTTAGGGGTGGGAACTTTTTAAAAATGTTCATGTACAGCAAACACAGGACAGTCTGGTAGTTTCAAATATATTTCTAAAAGCTTACCAGTTCATTTTCAACTGAATTGTGTTTAGAGAATCTGTGTTTGGGGTTCTTTTCCTCTTTTTGTAGACAGTAAGTTACAGGTCCATGCCGTGTAAACTTGCATCCAACAAATTCCTGCTGATACTATCCAAGGCCACATATTGCTGCCTTAGTGATTCGATCATGGTTACACAAAAGAGGTGCACTGCCAACTATCTCTAATTACCTAGAATCCAATAGTTGACAATAACCTGCATGCTGACTGTGATTTTAGGGTGAGACTGGGACACCCCCACATAATGAAACATGCATCTGCATGGACCCAAACCTGTAAAACATCATGCCCTGCTTAATTTTCTTTTGCCAAAGTAAATATATTCCCTTGCTTCTTGCTAAAAGCCCATTTGGTGAAACAAATGTATTTGTTTCTTTTCCTGATTATGAATGGCTCTGGGGATGCTTTTACAGAAATATGTTCATTTCTGATATTGAATAGGGGTGGGGGAGCACGTCAGAGAATTTACTATTAATCTCAGAGCTTTATCTGTATTCTCAGAAGATGTTCATAGTTTGTTACTAGCCAGAGAGTATAACTATGTTAGATTATTTTTAAAGATGAAAAGTGTATGATAGACAGGCTTGACACTTTCTGTATTCTGAGAGTGTACAGTCTATAATTATCTATGATGGAAGTTTATATTGACAGGGTTATGTTTACTCTGCCATATAATATACATACATATATATGTGTGTGTTTGTGTATATATATAATATACATATATATATATGCAAAAGAGATTGGTAAAGTGCCACAATATTCCCAATAATTCTTGAGTTGCAGCTTTTTGCTTCTTGTTCTTTATTTTGAATCCTAGATACACATTACAGTAAAAGCTGGGAGGGTAGTTTTTATCTCTTGGGATGGCCAAGTTTTGTTGATAAACCCATTTCCTAGCATGCTTTTGGGAAGTTGCGCCAACCCTAGAGTCTAATGGAACTTGTATCTTCTGCTTGTTGTCCTGCTCCCTCAACACCTGTCAAGGACCCATGTCAAGTCTTGTCTCACGGGTGTGGTGTGCAAGGTACCCAATTTGAGGCTGTCTGCAGCATCACCCATTTGTGGTGCCAGTTCCTGAGGCCTTTCTCCCATGTAGTCATCTGTGAGCCTACCCAGCCCTGCCATCAAAGGAGGAAGGAACAACTGCTTGAGTGATAACCAGGTCACAGACAGGTGACACACTGTCGCTTGTCTTCAGGGATGTTGCTCTCCAACCTGGCTTCTCTGTGAACAGCTAATGCTCTATGGACCTCCAGGTGTTGATGTGTACATTGGTAACTTCCACCCAGCCTTCTGTTACAGTTTGGTGTGCTTTCTCTGTCATTAAAAGAAATTATTTCCCACAGTTTGCATCCTCTGTGTGGTACCCAGGAGCGCTTCCTCCCTTAGCTCCAGCCTGGGGTTTTTCCTCAGCTAAGAGTTTGGAGTGTGGCTCTGCAGAAAATGTGGGGGATAGGGCCAGCGCAGCATAGAGGACAGGGGACATGTTGATGGCCATTGGAGAGAGTTGGAAGGGTCTGTACATACCTCTGAGTGATTCTCCAAGTTTCCTTTCTATTAGGCAAAGAAACTATATATATCCATCCATCCATCCATCCATCCATCCATCCATCCATCCACCTGGGCCACTGCAGTGTTATATCTTGTCTACTGTGGAGACCTTGCCTGTGGGAGCCAAGTTCTGGATGTTCTCGGTATACTGTGATGACACTTTGGAGGATAGAAGATAAAAAAAATGATGTCACTTCTTAGGCGCCATCATCACTGAAATCAAACCAAGTGCCCTGCTGGTGTGTTATGCAGCCTCAGCCTGGCCCACACTGGGTTCCCATGGAATGGTGCCGCCAGTCATCTACAGAGTCACACTGTATGTGATCTTTTCTGCTGGCTGTGATAAATACCCTGGCAAGAAGGAAGTAACGGAGGGCAGGCTTATCCTGGCTCAGTTTGAAGTGATCATTCCATCATGGCAGGGAAGGCAGAGCAACAGGAGACCATCTGGGCACATTGCATTTGCAGTCTGGAAGCAGATAGCCAACAGGAGGTAGAACCGGGCTATAAAACCTCAAGGCCCACCCCACTCACCCACTCCATCCAACGTGGCTCCATGTCGAACAAATTCAACCTTCCCAACAATACAACTGACTGGAGAGTACATGTTCACATATGAACACATGGAGGACATTGCACATTGGAACCACAACATTCTCCGTAGCAGGAAAGGCCAGCCTTCTTCTGAAGGTCCTACAGCAGTCTGAGAAACAGCAGGCCTCACCTTCCCATGATACTGGTTCACTCTGCTCAGAATCAGGGGAGAAGGAATACAACCGAATCAGGACAGGAGGCCCACCATTTTGACCTGCTTCCCCCCTGCATGGCCTTAGGCAAATGAGCTCTTCAGGTCATTCCTTTCAGCAAAAGAGAGTTTTGTAGCCACCACCGTTTCCTTGTGTAATGAGTGACTTTGCCACTAGACGAAAGCTTGTACAGGGGCCTCAGCATCTGAAGGGCAGACAGCACACCCCTACTTCCACAAGATTAACAAAATTAGCCTCAATTTTAGCTTCTGCCCCTCCCCCCAAGGTTATTAGTCTTGGACGTGCTATCCCTGAATACCATTCATCTTTGAGAAACAGAAGCCTCCCCACACTGGGAAACAAGTGGTGGGCACCCACCACTGACTAAAATGGGAAACACAAAAGGGCAGAATCGGATGGAAACCCCTGGGTCTCTGTGTTGCAGTTTGCTCCTCTTTCTGATTCTTTGTGGTTACACATCCACTTTTCATGTCAAACCCCAGGCAAAAATGTCACTCCAGCTAGGGTGTGGAGTTCCATGAAAGAAGATCTTTTATTGCACTCAGGACTAACCCCGGGATGTGGGGACAGAGGCAGCCCTAACAACCTCGGGTCCACTTTCACAACCCAGGACTCACCTCTCTCTGCCCACTGTTGCCTCCTGCCAGTCTTGATGCCCTTTCTGACCAGTACCCCATCCACCAGAGACCCTGCAAGGCTGGCAGTCAGTAGTCCCATTGCCAGGTTCCTCTCGGAATCACTCAAAGTCTCCCCTTTCCAAGCTGGTTCTGCCCCTGACTAACCCTGAAACTCTGGACAACTTACCAACCTGTCCAGTTTACATTGTCCTCTGTGGAAAGGGTGGGCTCAGGGGTGCAGCACAGTGGGTACAGTACTTGTCTAACATGCACAAAGCCCAGAGTTCAATTCCCAGCCACCGCATAAACCAGGCATTAACACCACACACACCTATAATCCTAGAGAGTGGAGGTAGGAGGGTCAGGAATTCAGTGTCATCCTAAGCTACCTGTGAGGCCAACCTGGGCTTCACGAGACAAGGTCTTGGAGGGGAGGGAGGGAGAGAGGGAGGGGAAATGAGGGAAAGAGAAAATTTAGGTTTCACTATAATTAGCGATGGTATTAGAAAAATGAAGGGTTGCACCCTAAGAGTCCCCCACTGCTAACAGCAGGAAGAAGGCATTCCTAAGCTCCTAAGACTAAGCAGAGGGAGGAAGGAAAATGACAATTTGCAGAAGAAAAACATTTAATGCTTTTGCCCTTCGTTTCTAGAACTTTCTACAAAAGCAGTTCCCATGATGCCTTGCAGTTTTTCAGGATTTTCCTGCTCATTCTAATGGATGTGGGGAGCCTCCTCCAAAACTGAGCATCTTGTTTATAATTCTTGTTCACAGCATATTGCCTCACAAGATCAGCTACCAATAAATGGTTAGGTCAACATAAGTTAATTTTCTTCCCTGTAAGTATTATATTTTTTGAATATTACTGTTCCAGGGATTCCACTTCCAAACTCACTCAAGAAGGTAAGGATTATGTCTGTGACTCCCATAGTGTTTTCCTAACACATTCCAGGCTCCACAAAAGACTAAGAAGAGCCCTGACCTGCGGAGTCACCTATCTGGCCAGGATTGGGAACCATGGCTCTATAGACAAGGAGAAGGTAGTCACAGCTCCTCAAAAGGATCCCAATAGGAATAAGCCCCAGAAAAACCTAGGGCCACTGTCACCACAGAACCAGCCCCAACTGCATTTGTACCTTGCTGCGTTTTGTATGGCCCCTACCCCTTCACAGAGAAATGGCTTGGACTCTGCCCTACATGGCCTCTGGTCCTCCCGACTCAGCTGAGGCCAGCAGTATGTGTCTTTGGACTGAGCCTCTGAGGAAGTTATTATGATTCCTTTTTCCCCCCACCCTCTTTAAAAATAACACAGTAGATTTTGAACTTCCTGCTTAGGAGGAAAAAAATAGAACCTATACTCAGCAATCAAATTGCACTTTAGTTCCCATTCCTGATGAGGCGTCAGATAACGAGTGCCCTGCAGAAGGACACATCTCCAAGTTTAGATCTGAATAAGAAGAGACAATCTGTCTGTGTGAATAGGCAATTAAAAAAGATGCCCTGATGTTCATCTACTCCTCTGGCTGTTGCTTTTCAGAGTTACCCTTCCGATGAGTTTTGAATTTTAATGTCTTAAACCTCCCGGGTGAATGGAGAGCTGAAAAGGGAGGAGGGCTATGGTTGTGACAAAAGACTCCACCTTGGTCGTGCCATCAGCTGCTTGGGAGACCTTGGCCAGGCCTCTTCTATATCCTGGGCTTGCTTTCTCAGCTCTGAAACAAGGGTTCACCAAGCTGGTATTCTATTGGTCTTACTTTCTCCTTAATACATCTGTGTATTTCAAACCTGTAGCACCATTTAGAGTGATAGAACATTATGGGATGCACCGGTAAATGATATCTTTGCCAAACAGGCTCCCAACAAGAAACCCAACATAAACTCAGAACAAAGTCTCTCGATGATTAATTCTGAAGATTGCTCTCACTAATCCTAATGCCGGTTCGTTTAAGTTCTAAGAGCTAGTTTTAATAGCCTGAGCTATTGGCCAAGCATTTATACTTAATATATGCCTCGGTGTGCTTATCTGAATTAAAAGGCTAATTGGCCTATGGGCTACAGTGGTGGAAGGATGACTTCTTGAATGAGGGAGGTGATGGCTCTCTGTGTACTGGAGTGTCTCTACAGGAGTCAGCCTAGTACCCATATGACTCAAGGACTCCAGCAGCAAGCGACTCTGGCCAGTGTGGAAAGACAAGTGATTTATCCAAAGACGTGGCAGGAGTCATACAACCATTGGAAAACCCTTTAAAAGCAGATCGTTGAGGAACAATTTACAAACTATGAACTGGTCTGATTATTAGGCTATTTTGGTCACTGCTGCCACCAAATATTCAGAGGCCGGAATGAATATGGACCGTTCTGAATTTAGCAGGATCTTGTCTTCAGTGACCACCCTTCCACCCTTCCACAAGCACCACTGTAGCATGGGCCCCACCCACCCAGGAAGCTCAATACCTCCATGGACTCAGCGTGAGGCGAGACCCTATTTCCTTCTGCTGTTCCCTCTAGGTGCACCCCTAGGTAGCAGGGGTAAAGGTAGCGGCCATAGCCAGACTGTGATGGCTCTTTTGAATTGTTGCTGGAGGTCCTTGTCCCACTGCCCTTCAGCCCCAAATAAACATACTGATATTATATTAATTATAAAACTATTGGCTGATGACTTAGCTTTCTTATTTGCTAGCTCCGTCTTAATTATTAACCCATTTCTATTAATCTAAGTATTTCCACGTGGTCTTGGCTTACCAGAGCATGCCCAGACCTGTTACTCCTTTGGAGGCCTACATGGCATTCTCTTTTGGAAGGCTCCCTCTGCCTACCTTTCCCAGAATTCTCTTCATCTCCTAGTCCCACCTATCTTCCTTCCTCATTGACCAAACAATGTCCTGTTCATCAACCAATAAGAGAAGCATATATACAGAAGGACATCCCCCATCATCAAATCATTAGGATGTCTAGACGAGTTTCTAGAGGGTTTCCTGAGGTGAGAAGACCCACTCTGGATGTGAGCAGAGCCATGCTGTGAGGGAGGATGCTAGATTACATAAAAAGGAAAGAAGGAGAGGCTGAGGAAACTTCTCAGTCGGTAAAATGACTGCTATGCAAGCATTAGGACCTGAATTCAGGTCCCCAGCACTTGAGTAAAAAATTGAGTGCCCGCAGCCCCAGGGGAGGCTGAGACAGGGATCCCTGAAGTTCACTGGACCAGCCATCCTAGTAGAACAGGTGAGCACTAAGCTCAATAAGAGAGTCTGTCACACACGAAGAATGACATGGAGCCAGGCATAGTGGTATGTGCCTTTAATTCCAGCTCTCAGGAGGCAGAGGCAGGAGAATCCCTGAGAGCTGGAGGCCAGCCTGGTCTACATAAAGAGCATTAGGACAGCCAGGACTTCATAGAGATATACTATCTCCAAGACAAACAAACAAATGACAGGAGGAGGGATTGAGGTAGACACATGACTGACACCAAACTCACTTTCCCATGCCCCCAACTGTGTGCATACACTTGCCCATACACACACACACACACACACACACACAGGCATGCACACACGCATGCACGCATGCACTCAGGCACACAAGCATGCCCGCGCCACTCATGCATGCATAGGGAGACAGACAGACAGGTTGGGGGTGTGCTAAGCACCTGTATTCACCTGCATTCACTGTCCTTTGCTTCCTATCCCTGGACACAGCCAACTTCCTCATCTCCCACTGCCATGAATTTCCCACCATGGTGAACAAAGGCTTGAAACCATGAGTCAACAGAAACCCTTTTTTCCTTAAACTGACTTTGCCCGGGATTTTGTCACAGCAACAAGAAAAGGTTGTGAAGCTTTTGCAATAGAAATGATGGGGAAGAGCACAAAAGATGCGTCAAAGTCAGGGGTTCAGGAGACAAGAAGTAAGCAGAGGCGGAGGCAGAAGCACGGGCTGAGAGGCGTCAGCAGGGATGAGGGAAGGGGCTGTGTCAGAGGACTCCGCCAGTCTCCCTTTGAGCTGTCACCGCAGAGCCTATGCAAAGTGCTATGAGCCAGGCATAGAGAATCAGGGGTTCAACACCAGCCTGAGATACATGAGACCTTGTCTCAATTTTTTTAAAAATAAAATCAAAACACAGTAAGGGAAGGTGTGTGTCCCAGCACAGGAGGTCTTGTCAACCTTTGATCAGGGTTCCAGAAATACAAGGTGGCAGAGTGTACAGGCATCATTTTTCATTCTTCCCTTTTGATGGGAGTCATTTTTATGGCCTCAGAAGACGGATGCTTACCATGATAGGTCTTATGTAGCATGGATAATGACCCCTCAGCATTCATTTTTTTTTTTTTTTTTTTTTTTTTGGCCGGGACTGCATTTTATTAAAACCTGCCACCCTATCTATCCTCATCAAGTTAGTGAGGCAGCAGGCTGACTCATTATTCTTACTTATCTAGTACAGAAGGAAGAGAAATGGCTCACAAACCCCCACCAGCTAGAGGAGACAAGGGAGCTTGAAGCTACTCTGTCACTGAAATATGGGACTTCTTTTTAAAAAGGAAAAAAAAATGGATTCCAATCACCAATCAAGCTAAGGAAGAACCTCCTTACTCCTTCCTTTTTATAATTAGAATATTCTATTATTCCATTTTTATGTATTATTTTAATTACCATACAGAGTAGCTGGTTTCATTATGGCATCCTCACATATATTTTTAGTCAGTCCCTTCTCTCCCCTAGTGCACTCCACCACCCCCAGTAAGCCCTTTACGCTTCCACATCTCTTATTCTATCACCCTCTCCCAACCCTCTTTCTTCCTCTCTATCCCCTTTCTAGATTCATGCTGTATCCCCTAACTCATTCCCACATAAATATACACGCTCTTTCTTTATTCCTGTCACGAACCAATCTCTTACTATAAACTCAAAGAGCAGTGTTTGTTTCCTTAATTAACTTTTAAGACAGGGTCTGGGGCAATGGTTCTCAACCTTTCTTTCTTCTTCTTCTTTTTTATTTAAATTAGAAACAATCTTATTTTTCGTATCAATCCCAGTTTCCTCTCCATCCCATCCTCCCATGCCCCCTCCCCCAGCAACCCCTGTTCTCAACATCCCTAATGTTGCAACCCTTTAATACAGTTTCTCAAGGTGTGGTGACCCCCCCCCATAAAATTATTTTCATTGCTACTCTGTAACTATAATTTTGCTACTGTTATGAATCATAATGTAAATATCTGTGTTTTCTCATGGTCTTAGGTGACCCCATATGGGTTGTTTGACCCCTAAATGAGTCAAACACTAAGAGCCACTGGTCTAGGGTGTAATGTATCCCAGGATGGCCTCAAACTCAATATCGCTGAGGATGAACTTGAACTCTTGTCTCTGCTGCCTCCCAAGTGGTGGGATAATAGGCCGGTGCCATGCCTAGAGAGGGCTGTTTTTAAGATTAGATTGCCGTGTCAGTGTATGAATGGCATACAGAAGCTCTGTTGTGCATTTCTTATGACTTATTTAAATACAGGGTCTCGTGAATGTCAGGCTAGCCTGGAACTTAAGATACAGCTGAGGGTGAGCATCAGATAGATCCTCCTGCCTGTACATCCCAAGTGCTGAAACTGTGGTTCTACACCACTACATCTGCTTTATATGGTGCAGGAACTAAAACCCAGTGCTCTGTGTATGCTAATTGTGTTATAATCTGATCTACATCCCAGACCCTCTTAGGTGGTTCTTGAACTAAGTTCAACAGAAAACAAACATGAGTTTGTGTCTAGTGTCTGGTGAATGAGTCCCTCATCAGCATCAGTCTTCCTGCCCAAAGAGTAGAATGTCACTGCATTAAGACAACGCGGAACATGGGCCTTCTAGAAGCACAAGTGGGCTGGATATTTCTGTCTAAATTCAGAATGCTGTGTTCACAGAAGCTGTGCGCGAGGGAAGCGATGCATCGCTCAGACTCTGGGTCTGGAAGCCTCTAGTCTAATTTAGTCTGATCGCTAATTACCACTTCCCCAGTAGGCTGGCTCCCCAAGGACCATTACCGGCTCTATAAGGTCTCTAGTGAGGAGCAGTAAGGCACCACCCCAACCCCATGCTGCACTGTGAAGTACCAGAAAGCATCTACTCAGTTTCGGGTTGATCTGTGGCACTCTTGACAGCCTCCGTCCCTCAGCTCAGGTGCATCTTCTGCTCCAAGCCATCACTGGGGTAAGGAATTTCATTGTATGAATGACAGCCAATTGTCACATTTCATCTCAGAGGCCACAGGAGCACAGCCTGCATCCCACGCCTCTGTCAGCTGTGTTAGAGATGTTTCTGTCACTGAAATCTCGACTACAATTTTCGTCTGTGCGGAGGCTGGTATGTTTTCCATCTGCTCACTTTCCTTGCTCCTCATATATGCACCATCTCAGCCCTTGTAGTAAATTCTGCAGAATTGTCATTTCCTCTTCACAGGTGGGGAGACTGAGGCAAAGCCACAAAGTAAGTGGCAGACCTGGATGGCAGATGGAGCTGGTCTGCCCATTCACACCTTCTGCTCAACTCTGCCTCTTCCCTTAGAATGTCTCCTGTGTTATTTTTCCCTTTCTGTTGTTTTTCTTTTTCAAACATATTATTTAAGGACATCATACACATACACAACAAAATTTGATAACATCTACCCTCTGTTTCTCTCCTCCAACTCGCCCACAAGTCTCAGAGCACTTTGACCAGCTGTGAATCTGTCCTGACTGCTACCCACTGCAGAAAGACATTGCTGTGACAGATTTGAGAAAGGCTGGGCCTATGGGTTTAAACACAAATACTGAGAAGTCAGTATGACAACACCATTTAGCAAACTAATGATACTAGGTTCTGTTAGCCAGAGCCATGCCTTTTGTAAACTCCTACATTTTTATTGAATTATGACAATTCCAATAACTGTAATAATTGCTTTTCTAGGCTTGTTCATCTTTCTTCCCTTCCTCCCTTTTTTCCTTTCTTTCTTTCTTCCTTTCTTCCCTTCTTTCTATGCACCTCCCTATGTAGACCAGGATGGCCTTGAACTCACAGAGATCCACCTGCCTCTGGCTGCCAAGTGCTTGGATTAAAGGATACACCATCATACCCAGCTTCTTTAGATTCTCGAATACTCCCCTGCCCTGTGAACCCCAGGTAATGTCCAACAAGGAAGGATGTTTATCAACTATATAGCATTCTTGAACTGAGTATTCCTCGGTGGTCACTCTGAACAATGACAAACAACAGACCAAAAAGGAAAGTTCTCAGCCTCTCTCCCCACCCTCCACTTTCTGTCCTGGCTGGTAAGTGGGATGTACCACCTAGTTTTATGTCAGCTTAACATAAACTAGAGTCATCAGAGAAGAGGGAGCCTCGATTAAGGAAATGTCTCTATGAGATTAGGCTATAGGCAAGCCTGCAAGACATTTTCTTAGTTAGTGATTGATGGGGAGGACCCAGCCCACTGTGGATGGTGCCAACCCTGGGCTAGTGGTCCTAGGATCTATAAGCAAGCAGGCTGAGCAAGCCATGAGGAGAAAGCCAGTAAGAAGCACCCCTCCACAGCTTCTGCATCAGCTCCTACCTCCAGATCCTGCTCTGGTTGAGTTCTTGTCCTAACTTCCTTTGATTATGAACTGTAATGTGGAAGCATAAGTGGGGTAAACCCTCTCCTCCTCAAGTTGCATTGGTCATGGTGTTTCATCACAGCAACAGTCACCCTAAGACATGGGTGGTAGGTTCTGATTCTTACAAAGACTCCCTCTGTAGGTTTATTTTCCCCCCAAATAAAACCCTGCACATTATGGAGTTTCTCCTTCCCTTGCCCTTCTTTCCTTCTCATTGACCTCTCAGGTTCCACTCTAGGGCTTTTGACCAGGTTTCTAGGAAGTAGGCACTAAATCCAATTAGAGAGTAGTTGGTTGCCCAACCACAGTCACGCCACTATTGCACCAGTGGGCATATCTTCCCTGGCAGGCCAGTATTTTACAGCATGAAGGGTCCACCCCCGGAGAACAATCTAGATTTTGGAAGTATGGCCTTTAGTCTTTTACTAGCACAAAGGAAGTCACCAAATACTGACATGCTTCCAGAGCTTTTAGAATGAGATGAGCCCACGAAGGGAGGTGTCCTTTCTTCTACTGCAGTGAGGACGGGGAATATAACAGTTATTCTTGATTGTCAACTTAATGACATTTGAGTACACCTGTGAGGGATTTTTCTTAGTTAAATTATTTGTGGGAATACCCACATCTAATCTGGATATTTGAGGTGGGAAGATACACCTTTAATACTGGCCACACCTTTGGCTGGAAGCCTATTTAAAGGACATGGAAGAAAGGCCTTGCTCTTTGCCTGCTCGCTCTTGCTCGCACTGGCAAGAGCATCCCTTTACTGCATTAGCACCTACTTCTCCAGGATTCTGGCATATGCTGAAGACAAGATGAAACATCCAGCCTCCTGGGCTGAATAAGTACTGGATTCTTGTTGTACTAGCTGGACCACACCCTGTAAGCCATTCTAATAAATCCCATATACAGACAGAAAGACAGACAGACAGATAGATGATATATGGATAGATCAAAGATAAATGCATTCTGTCAGTTCTGCTCCTCTAGAGAATGTGGACAGAAGTTTCTGTCCCACCAGTTCCTGCAGCTATTTAGCCCCAAATAAACACACAGAGGCTTATATTAATTATAAACTGTTTGGCCAATGGCTCAGTCTTCTTATTTGCTAGCTCTCTCTTAATTATTAACCCATTTTTATTAATCTGTGAATCTCCACCTGGTCTTGGCTTACTGGAGATACCTGTGTCTCTTGTTTCCTCAGCAACTACATCTCTCTGCCTCCTCCTACTACCTTTCTCTATCCCTGCTTGGATTTCCCACCTGGCTAAATCCTCCCTGTTCATTATCCGAAACAGCTTTATTCATCAGCCAAATAAAAGAAACATCTATTCACTGCATACAGAAGACTCTAGTACTCCATCACGAAAACTCTAGTACAAGGAACACACTGGTGGTTCTTACAGGCAGACTTCTTACTTCCACAGGACACAACCAAGGTTACATTTGTTTTTTCCTTGCTGAGACTACATTAACACCGAGTTTGAGGACTTGGAAGTTAGCTCAGACAATAAAGTGCTTGCTACACAAGCATGAGGACCTTGGTTTGAACATGAAAGTCTACATAACAAATCTGGGTGTAGCAGTGTGCGCTTTTATCCCAACACCTACAAGGCAGAGAAAGGAGGATCCCTAGAGCTTGCAGTGCCCTAGAATAGCCTACTTGTTGAGTTCTAAGCCAATGAGAAATGATGTCTCAAACACAAAATGAGCAGCACCTGAAGTTGTTCCCTGCCACCTGCAGCCAGAGGTCCAGAAACCACTGAGCATATTGATGGCTGAGAGGCATTAGCATTTTCCCGGCCACTGTGACCTACTCTCTTTCCTCTAAGGCTACTTCAAGTTGTTCCTGCAAAGATAGAAAATACATGGTCAGGACTGGGGGAAGGGATGCAAATGGGAAGTGGGGAGACAATACTTAATGTGTGCTCTGTATTCATCTGGAATAAGACATTTAAAGAGATCCATGTTCTCTGGGGCATTTCCCTACAGCTCTGTGTACATCCCTCTGTCACCAGTGACTCTCCCTGGCTGAGGGCATGAGGTGCTTTTCAAGCCCTTGGTGAATGCTTGTTAAATTAACTTTCCCACTGGATGGCTTTTTTCCCTGCTGCCTCTCCCAGTGGGGATGTTGTAGGAATGTTTTAGCATACTGCATGGGCAATCACCCTTTCCAGCCACCTGTTTTGATGACAGCTCTGTGAATTAGCAAACATTTGATTGTAACCATTCCATTCTTGGGAAAGAGACACAGCGAGTGAAGGGCTTTTTTTTTATGAAACTACAAGCACATGATGGGAGATGTCATTCTGTAAATATGTTTCTCTTATTGGTTAATGAATAAAGCACTATTGGCCAATAGGAAAGCAAGATAGGTGGGACTAATAGAGAAGGAGGAGAGAAGAAGTAGTAAGGAGGAGTCAGCATGGAGAAACTGGAGAGAGCAGAACGCAGGCCCCTCCAGTAAGATGAGACCACGTGGAAATACTTAGATTAATAGAAATGGGTTAATACTGAAGACATCCAGCAGATAAGAAATGCTAGTAGCAGGCCAACAGAATTATATCTAATACAGTGTCTCTGTGTGTAATTTGGTGCTGGTGTGGTGGTGGGACCAGACAGACCAGAGGGGAAAAAACCACTCATAACAAACACAGGCAGGAAGTCTGCTTGTGCCCAAAGTGGAAAAAATGGTTACTAAAGTTTAAATGAAAGTGAATATATGCCAAAGAGACACCAGTGCCCTTTGCTTGACTGTCAGAGACTATGTGAGTCTTGTGCTGGAGAAGAAAAAGGCTAAACCATGATGCCAGCCAGAGGTGGATGCTTGTCTCTCAGGAAAATTCACCCAGAACTGAAAATCTGTCAGAACACCTTGCAGAAGAGACTGGAGCAGAGGCGATGATGGGTCAGGATAGATGGGACCACACCTTGACAAAGACTCCTTAGCTATTGTGGTGGTATAAATAAGAATATTCCCCCATAGTATTTGAACACTGGTCCCCAGTTGGCACTGTTAGCAGGAGGGTGTGGCCCCTTTGGGCGGTGGATCCTTGCTGGAAGGAGTACATCACTGGGGATGGGCTGGACTGCCTACAGTCTCTTCCCTCTTCCTCTTCACCTGCTGCTTCAGGCTTGTGTTTGAAGATGTGAGCTCTTAGCTTCCTGCTCCTGTGCTCCCTACATGATAGCCTAGAACCTCTGAAACCATAAGTCAAGTAAATTCTTCTGCAACTCTCTTTTGGTCTTGACATTTTATTATAGCAACAGAAGAAATAAAAATACAGATTGCATTCTTCTTGTCTTTTATTTACCTTGGTGTCAGAGGAGGGGCCTCATTATTTCTCCCTCCTCCCAATGTGACCACACTGAATAAGTCTTCCTCTGCTTTTCACTATTACTTACCTCTTTAATTGACACATGAGCAATAAGTCTAGCTAGTCATGGCTGCCAGGCACTGACCCTAACAAGTCCTGAAACAGTGGTGGGGATTTGGAAGTGGAATTTCTGAAAAGCTTATGCTACAGACTGAGGTCTATGTCTGTCCTCCACCTCAAACTCAGGTGTAGTTTCTAACCTGGTACAACAGTATCAGGTGGAATGCCCTTGGGTTGTGATTGGCTCCAGAGCTGTAAATGCACGTGACCTCCTACCCTGTCAGTGAGGCCTGAAGATGTGTGTCTAAGAGGCAGGACCCTCGCCGGACAGTAAGTTAGCTGCCATCTTGACCTAGAATGTCCTGGCTTCTACAACCAAAAGAACAAATGTTTGTTTGAGCCACCTTGCTGTAGCATGTTTGTTAGAGACGTTCAGTTCAGACTATGGCATTTAAAAAAAAAAAAAAAAGTGTGTGTGTGTGTGTGTGTGTGTGTGTGTGTGTGTGTGTGTGTGTGCACATGCATAAGTTTCAGGCAATGATCTAGGTGTCTCTACACTCCAGAGCCAAGATGACACAGTGAGGCATCCCATATCCCATGGTGGCTGAGCCTGCTTGTTTTACATTTCACACCTGCCTCACTTTTTTTTTTTTTTTTTTTTGAGACAGGGATCTTCCCACCTCTACCTCCTAAGTGCTGGTATTAAAGTGTGAGCCTCCATGGCGCTCTCTCTCTCTCTCTCTCTCTCTCTCTCTCTCTCGTGTGTGTGTGTGTGTGTGTGTGTGTGTGTGTGTGTGTGTGTGTGTGTGTGTTTTATTTTTTTAATTAAGTATTCGGGGGGGTTTCAAGACAGAGTTTCTCTGTGTAGCCCTGACTGTCCTGGAACTCGCTATGTAGACAAGGCTGGACTTGAACTGAGAGATCTTCCTGCCTCTGCTTCCTAGTTTAAGCCACCACACCTAGCTTTTCTATTGATGGGATAAAACAGCAGGGCCAAAAGCAATTTGGGAGGCTGGGTATGATCGCACACTTCTTTAACCTACACTGGGGAGGCAGAGTAGGTGAATTTGAGGCCAGTCTTTCAGGACAGCCAGAGCTAAAGAGAGACCCTGTCAAAACATAACAAAAAAAAAAACAAATAAATAAAAAAAGAAACCCGAGGAGGAGAAGGCTTATTTCACTGTACATGAAAGGAAGTTGGGGTGGCAACTCAAGGCAGAAACCTAAAGGAAAGAATTAGAAAGAACAGAGACCACAGAGAAGCACTGCTCCCCACGTCTTGCTCAGTTTGCTTTTTTTTTTTTTTTTTTTTTTCTTTTTCTTTTCTTTTTTTTTTTTTTTTTTTTTTTATGAAGGGGAGTGGGCACCCAGGCCTGCACAATTGCTGGCCCCTTCCACATAAGAAAAAAGAATGTCTCAGGCTTTCCCATAGGTCAATCTGATGGCATTTTTCTCAGTTGATTTTCTTTCAGATGACTCTGGCTTGTGTCATTGTTTTTTAATTAACACAACATCCAAGGGAGCTCTGGGATTTGGAAGTAGAAAGAAACCCACATACATATGTATAGTTAAAGACTAGGACATCCAGATAACCTTCTAAGTGGTGTGATGTGGGTTTGCAGAAGATTTTATGCCCTTGCTATTCCAATTTGCAGATGGGAAAACCAAAACTGAGAGAGATTAAGTAGGTGACTTTCCCAAGAACACACATTGCTAGGTGGGTCCATAGGTGGAACTGTGACCCACTCATAGAGACCAAAGCTCCAGGGACCATGCTTTTGGCCATTTTGATGTAGTCTTTAAAATGTGGCACAGTATAATGCCAAGAGCATAGGCATCAAAGTCGGGAAGACCAGAATTCAGCCCTTGGGTCTGTTAACGTTGACCTAAAACCAGTGCCCTCTGAGATAACAAGCAGACTGCTGGAAGTAGCCCTAGACACATGGTATGGACCTCCATCATCTATGTGTCTGATTCAGACTCAGCTGCCCCCAAAGAAGACAGGAGATGGCTTGCTCAAGACCACACACAGCTGGGCACGCCTCTCAGGAGGCCAGGGGCAGTGTCTCTTGACATCCCCAGCAGCTCTCAGGAAATCCGTTCTAGCTATTCTCCTCTGTTCTCTACAAGCATCTTTTGGCTCTCTGGATCACCTGCAAGGCGGTGCTGCCATCCTCAGTGTGTGTGAAGCAATAACATTCAGATGAAACAAGTGTGGGGCACAGGGTGATGTTCAAGGTTCAGGCATAACTCTGAAATGTCCACTAGGTGGAGCCATAACCCTACATTCAGTGTGAAGAGCATAAACATGCCCGGTAAGACAGAGCTTGAGAAGTTTCTTTTACAATCTTTGCTAAGTGTGAAAATACATGTGGCAGGCATGGAAACTACAACAATATAGACCGTATCTAAAACCACTTTATCTTCATCTGGCAATTTCCTGATAAACCAGCCTGCCTCCATCTTAGGCTTGAAAGCTTTATAAAGACAAACTACGGTTGCCTCTGTTTACAATTGTGTTTCTCACAGGTGGGCTATACCCCACCTGTAACCTTAACTACAAATGGTTCTGTACTGCCTTTGTTTCAGAGGGTTATTATAACCACCTGTTGTTATGACCACATTCTTATGATCTCCTTGTAACCATGTCTTTGTTCCAGGAGGTTGTTATGACCAACTTGTATCTTATGTTCTGTTTCTGTGACACTATTTGCCCCCAAATTCCCCATTTGGAAATCCCCTGCTCATAATCTATAAAACCACTTATATCATCCATGTCCAACGCGGTCATAACGATTTGGGTCTGTGGTCTTTCTCCTCACATCAATGGGATTGACACTTCCCAGTTTCTGTATGCATTCCACAGCTATGGGATGACTGTATCATTCCATTCATTTATCCATAATGAGAGCCCAGAAATGTCATCCTTCCCTTTGTCTTCAGACATTTATTTTGTCTCACCTCTCTGTTAGTCCCTGGGAATGCTAGGGCCTGGGGAAGGCAACTGTAGAGAGAAAAAACACATGTATGGTATTGACTTGGCCTGATCTATGTAGTGACAGACACATGTATGGTATGGATTTGGCCTGATCTGTGTGGTGACAAGTCCTTGCAAATACTAGAAACCATGCTCAAGGTCCTCTGAGGTAAACTCAAGGCCTTTCTTTTGTGACCTCATAAAAGAGTTTATTCCTATGTTTATAAGCACATGGCCAGTACCCTTGTGCCCCCCAGACATTTCTGTGACTGCCACTGTGGTTGAGTTCCATGTAGGGAGGATGTGACTGAGTTCACTGTATCTGTGACTTCCCCCTGTGCACACATTTCTGTCTTCTCTCCCAAAAGTTCTTATTCAGGTGTGGCACAAAACACCCAGGTCTTGACATTTAAATGATGTGTGGTCTTAGGTTAGTCATCTCCTTTTTTCTGGGCTTCACTCTTATCTATGGTAGTTAAGTATGGCCAGGATCATTTTAAACAGGCCTTCCAATCAGGAGATGGCATCTCTCCCCATTTCTCTCCATCCCATTGTAAAAGGACTTCTTAATTGGCCTAGATAACAAAAAGCTGGGGTCAGATATAGAGGGACATGCTGAGAGATCAGAGGGGAGCAAACCACAGCAAACTTTACCTCCTCAGCAGAGAAGAGAGCAATTTCCTGTTTCTCCCTGCTTATATCTCTGACCACCATACAGGCTTTATTTGTGCAAGAAAGATACCACCACACTCCATTCTAGCCCAATTCACAAACCAGCACAGAAAGAAGCCAGATAAAGGCAGGTGCTTAGCTGCTAGGGCTAATGGCCGTGAGGACACTATACCTGAACCTGAAGTGGGTAGTAGGAAGTCATTTATGTTTCTAGACTAGACTTATGGGTTACCTGTCACTTACAAACTAGAAGGATGAATGAATCAATGGTTAGCTTTACCAGAACACTTGTGTGACAAAAACAAAGGAGTTGGATAGTATCTTGCCATTACTAGTTATGCCAGTGGTTCTCAACCAGTGGGTCGTGACCCCTTTGCAGATCAAAGGGCCCTTTCACAGGAGTAACCTATGACCATCAAAAACACCGATATTTATATTATAATTCGTAACAGTAACAAAACTAAAGTCATGAAGTAGCAACGAAAATAATTTTATGGCTCTAGGTCACCGCACTTGTATTAAAGGGTCACAGCATCTGGAAGGCTGAGACCCACTGCTCTACATGACACTGGGCAGATTCCTAACGCCTTGAACATCAGTGTAGGACTCTCATACCATTCATTTCTTACATAAACACTTACTGCCATTTGTTTTGTCAGGTAATACTGGCAATGCTGTGGTTGCAAAACCTTCATAGGGTCAGCCTTATGAGAATGCAAGGTTCTGCTCAGTTCTGGGTGTATAAACTGAGAACATGATCACTCCAAGGTATGATTGATTGAGGAGGAGAGATTATGTTGTAGCTATGAGGGAGAGTACAATCAGAGGCATCTGGAAAGATCTGGAGCCGAGAAAGAGGTAAACCGAGCAACACTAGACCTGGCTTGAGCACTGAAACCTCAAAGGCCACCCCAGGGAAACACTTCCTCCAGCAAGGTCATATCTACTCCAAAAAGGCCACACCACCTAGTAGTGCCACTCCCTAGGACTATGGGAGCCATAGACTACCACACCAGAATCAGTCCAATTACACAGGGCACTGAGCCAGAGCACGTACCAGGAACTGGCATGGGCCTGGCTTCAATCCACGGGGACCCTTAACACTGAGAATAGCAACATGCTACCAACATGCCTCTGGCAAAGAGAGTTTTCTGGGTTAAATAAACTCATCATTTCCCAAGAACAAAACTTAGAAACAGCTGCTTAAGCTCAATCTGTCAGCTCTTGTTATAAAAAACCAATAATGTCAGCTGTAGTCGTGTTCTCATTTTTTTAAGCAAATTCACAATTTGGGGTGAAATGGCACACTGTTGGAAATAAGTCCAGAAAAGGAGGGTAGTTGGTGTAGGCCCAAAACAGCCATCAAGCTAGCTCGCCTACTATTCCTTAAATTGTCCATTCACTTGACAAAAATTAAAATATTTATCAGTCAGGTGGGTGGTGGTGTATGCTTTTAATCCCAGCACTCGGGCAGCAGAGGCAGGTGGATCTCTATGAGTATTGAAAAACCATATATATATATATATATATATATATATATATATATATATATATTCAAGTGGTTGCCCTTGCATCAGGCACTATGTTGGGTACAAAGCAGACAGGACCAGCAGCTAGCTAATAGGGCAACTGCCAAAATCAAATACTCAAACACAAGCCCACCCACATGCCAGATGAACCCATTTAGCCAACCTTAGCTGGGTATTTAGAAGTGGCCTCTATTAAATAGTTCCTAGTAGAGGATATAGTTCTTGGCAGTGTGTTTGTCTGTAATGCACAAGGCCCTGGGTTGGTTCAACCCAGCACACTAAAAACAAAGAAATCAATTCATGTGTGATATTTTAAACACAGGGTTTCTCACCTGTTTATCATCACTGTATTTGTAACTATAAATATAAATTGCACACTCAAAATGGATTAAGGTAAATTTTGTCATATATATTTTGAGACAATAAATTATGGGGTTGGGGTGTAGCTCCATGATAGAGCACTTGCCTGGCATATGCAAATTTTCATGGTTAGATGGCCATTGTAGAGCGGAGAACTTAAAACTGTGCCTTCAACTTAATAAGCACCCTGTGTTTGTTACAGATCGTAACTGTGGTAACCATGGTGCTGTTTTTTGAGGAGAGTAGGGTGTGCTGGCCGCTAGATTTATGTCAACTTGACGCAAGCTAGAGTCATCTGAGAGGAGACACTTCAATTGAGGAAATGTCTCCATAAGACCAGGGGGCAGACAAGCCTATAGGGCCTTTTTCTTAATTAGTGATTGATGTGGGAGGGCCCAGTCCTGGTGTCGTCACTCCTGGGCAGGTGGTCCTGGGTTCTAAGAAAGCAGACTGAGCAAGCCTTAGCGTGCAGAAAGTAGCGCTCCTCTATAACACTAGGGTCTTTCAGTTCCTGCCTCAATGCCCAGAGATAAAGAGTGGTACACAAGTCTAAGTAAGTAAACCTTCCCCTCCCTAGGCCGCTTTGGGTCATGGTATTTCATCACAACAATAAAAAATAAGACAGAGGGCTTGGGCATTTTTAGCCAAGTCTTGCTTCGTAGCTGCTTTACAGTCCTGGCCGGCCTGTTAGGTCTCAAACCCAGGACGGACAGTCGAGGTGCTTAGTAGCGTATCAAAGCAGACTCTCCCGTCAGGGCTCCCTCAATCCCACCCGTTGCACGGTCCCACGGCTGGCATACCCCACTGCTTGCTCTGAATTTCCATCCCAAGGGGTTAAATGGCTGTTTCCCCAGGTTCTTCCCTATACAATCCAGGCATGTTTGGCCACATGGCCCCTTTGCTTGTTAGCTCTTGGCTAGTCTCTTGGCTTCCCACGTTCACTCTGGACTCTCCCAGATGTCTGTCTCAAAACCTCACCCCCTTTAGGAGCAGCCATGTCCTCCTTTTATATCATTTTTTCTTTTAGTGGCAACTTTGCCTCAGCCTCTCCAGTGTTGGAATTAAAGACACGCCACCATGCAGGTTTCGGTGCTAAATGTTTTGCTATGAAAATAACACTCAGTAATAAAACCTCTGGGCGAGTTGACTCAACGACTGTAATTCTAGTATTCGGGAGGCGAAAGCATCATGAGCTGCAAGGCGAGAAACTCTCCAAAAAGGTGGGGCGAGGAAGAGGGTATAGTTTGTGTGTGGAGCCCCGGGTGGGTTTGACCCCATACTGTAGCGGGTTAAAAAGCAAAGAAACCTAAGGACGGAATCTCCTTGAGGAATTAAACTCATTTCATCGAAACTTTAAAATAAACACCCCACAGACGTCCCCGTGTGCCATCTCTCAACCCACGGAACTACAATCAAAGTCGAGCGGTGGGATGGGTTTTGCCTCCTCTGTCCCCACGAGGACACCTTCTCTCCCAGGCACACCGTCTCCACCTGTCTGTCTGCGCACGGCCCTGCCCACTTCCCGCCAAGTCCCCGCCCCTTTCCCTTCGGCGCCTGCGAATGACGCCATGCGGGCGCCCGCGCCTGCGCACTGCCCCCCTCGCGGAGACTCGTCGCCGAGGATCATGAACCGCAGCCGCCAGGTGACCTGCGTGGCCTGGGTCCGCCGCGGCGTGGCCAAAGAGACGCCGGACAAGGTGAGTCCTGTTCGTGGGGTGGCGCCAGGGCACGCTCACCGGGTCGGCCCCGCTGGGGACGCACGCGCCCGGCCCGAGCCCGCGTAGGCGGCCTGCCTGGTGTAGCTCGGTTGCCCGAGGCGAGCAGGGACTGCATCCCTTCTCTGCCTTCCGGCTCCACCCCTGAATTAATTATTCGCGAGCACGTGGATTTTGTGCACGGAAGGGGGCGGGGTGCTTGCTTGTTAGAGTTTCTTGCGATGAGTCCGGTAGAACGTTATGGGTTAAGGAGGACATCGTACAAAAGCTAGAGACTGCGGCGACGGAGGGGGTTTGTTCGTCATACTAAGTGCTTCCTGCAAGCCAGGCGGTGTTCGGGGTCCCGGGATATGTTTGAGCGAAACAGGGCAAAGATCTTTTTGCGCTTTTGACTTTCGGCTGTGTGGTATGTCAGAGGATGTACGTGTCCTAAAACAAGCCAAGGGGTTGCTGTGGTTGTAATCGTCCGGGTCCGTAATAACTCGCCATGCGATGGGCATGGGAGTGGCCTGGATTTACTTCCTCTAAGGGATGGAAGTACTCCCTATAGGTGTAAGTTCCACCAGAGTACAGTGTTGAGTCACTGTTTTCTTTGATGTTTTGCCTACAGCAGGCAATCGGTGCGTTTTTTATAGAACAGGAACGACGAATCACCTCATTAGCATTTGTCCAAAAAGAAATGGTTTTCATTTTTAAAGGGACAAACAGCTTTTGAAGTATTTGAAGGGGAGTCTTTAAAATTCCCTAGTTCCCATGCCCCACCCCAAGCAACACCTTTTTGTGTGTATGCCATGTTCTTGTGTTTGTATGTGTGCTGTCTGACTGAATCCAGAGCTAGCCAATTGAGACAGGCTGGCTGGCCAACAAGCACCAGAAATCCTCCTGTGTGACACTGGGGTCCCCATTGGTGAACTTACAGGGGTGCTTGTCACTGCGCCTAGTTTTTAAGTAAGTTCTGGGATGGAATTTAGGTCCTTTTGCTTCCTCAACAAACACTTGACTCCCCACCACCCCGGTGTTTTCTAACCTTTAATTTCTGGATATGTCTCAGCCAAAATAGAACCTCATTCCCTATTACAAGATTTTTGTTTTTGTTTTGGAAACCAGGGCTCACTTTGTAGCCCACAGTGGCCTCAGACTATTGACAGTCCTACTTCAGCTCCTTAAATACTAGAGTTAGAGCCACTGAAGAGCTGGAGGCTGTTCAATAGAAAGTGAACAATTGATTTACCTTCAACCATGGGTCATGGCCATGTTCACCTTAAGTATGCAACCCTGAACAATCATTAGCCTTCACAAGCTTAATTTAGTAGTGTTGGGTCATTGTTTGGGTGAGGAAGTGGTAGTTGTGAAGAGAGTGGCCGCAGTTTTGAACTTGGCTAGAACAAAAGATGCCCAGACAGGAAATCTTACTGGAAGTTGGGAAAATTGAGCTGGAGTTCAAGATTAGAGAATAGGGAAGTTGGAGGATGTAATTGGTTCCCAGAAAGAATCTATTTGCATTCATCAGTGGTGGAGGGGAAAAAGTAGAGGACAGGTGTTACATGGTTTGTTAATGGATGACCACTGGCAAGAGAGAGAGGTGCCCTTGGAGTTTGAGGTAGTTAGAATAGGCCACCACAGATCATTTTACAAAAATCTATCTATTTGAATATTGAGGAAGGTAGAGCAGAATGAGTATGACTTCTGAGCAGTATTAGGTGGGAGGGGTCTTAATCCTAGGACCTATCCAAGCTCTGCCTAGTTAAATTTAGAGCCTTAATCAACGTGCAGGGTTTTCTTGATGGCTCTTGAAGTTATCGTTTACATTTGCTTGAAGACTCAGTTCAAAGGCTTGTGGTTTCTGTAACTATGCTCTAATGAAGTGTTTGCTCCCTTGTAGGTAGAGCTAAGTAAAGAGGAAGTAAAGCGTCTCATCAATGAAGCAAAAGAAAAATTACAGTAAGTTTCCAAGTGGTGCTGCCTGTAGTCAAGCCCAGGTGACATGTGCCATATGCTCATCATTGGCAAATGCCACCTGAGTGACTTTTCCCTTTGTGTACATTCAGAGAAGAAGGGGGCAGTGAGGAAGAGGAGGCAGAGAGTCCTTCAGAAGATGGCATTCAGGGTGCCCACAGCCAGGCACGGCCTCTGGAGACCCTTGAGGATGGTGACCCACAGGATGATCATATACTAGATGATGATGAGCTGGCTGAGTATGACTTGGATAACTATGACCAAGAGGACAACCCAGGTGAGATGTGGCTCATCCCAACTGTGTCTGCTCATGGCAGTCTAGGTCCTGCTGTGCTATCCCAAAGCCTTAGTCTGTTTTATTGTCCCTGGGGTGAGGTTAGATAGAATTATTTAATATGTCCTCTATTTTGATATTTTTGTGCCTTTTGGTTGTTGGGGCTGCTGTGGTCCTCTTTCCTCTGGAGGTCTTAACTTTCTAGTAGCCCCACCAAGTGATGAAGGGAATACAATGCTGTGGACAAAGTATTGGACTGTGTGATGCTAAGGAGTCTTGTCATAGGAGCTTGGATTTGATTTGCCTTCCATTTTCGCCCCACTACCTGCCCTCCAGTACCTGGAAATGATGCCATCATATTATAAATCCAGAGATTAATCACTCAGTAGGACTTAATCACTCTCTAGAAGCTTGTCAGCTGGCACCCCATTCCCTAACATGAGAGCCTTTAAAGGCAACTTCATGTCCAACTCTAACAGTTACTTGGTTACTGATGCCCTTGCAAAGATGGAATAAAGGTTCCATTTTCAGACTGTGAAGCAAGTGAGTGGTTACATCTGAAAGCACTGGCTGCAGAACAGCCTAGCCAGCCATGAAGCTTGCCTCTTAGTTCTTACACTCCAGGCCTTATCTGGTTTGTTGATTTCAGCATTTCCTGGACACTTTCTTTCTGGATGCTCCTGGCTGCCTCTCCAGTACCTTGAATTTTAATTGTATGGAGCAAGCTACAGAAGCTGAATGAACAGAGCTCTAATCTTTTCCAAAAGGGTTAAATTCTGGAGTTAGTTTTTTTTGTTGGAAGATTAGGACTTCTAAGACTTAGAAAGGAATGCATTCCAGTTGCCAAATAAAAATGACTGTGAAATTTGTACAGTTAATGATAAAATAGACCTAAGTCCAGAACTAGATGTCTTCGGGAAGAGCTTTTGTCAAGGTGACTTTAATTTTTCCATATTGACGGGTGAATTCTTATTACAGATGCTGAGACCCTTGGTGAATCTCTGTTAGGTCTTACAGTATATGGCAGTAATGATCAAGACCCATATGTCACCCTGAAAGATACGGTAAATGTCTAGCCACATGAGTTTTCATATTGGCTCTAGGTGTTGAAAAACCTGGTTGAATCTCTGCCTCTAGCTAGTGATGGTTTCTTTCCTGCCCTTAGGAACAATATGAGCATGAAGATTTCTTGATTAAGCCCACTGACAATTTCATTATTTGTGGCCGTGCCGAACAGGAGCAATGCAATTTAGAGGTGCATGGTGAGTAAAGGGAATGACCCACCAAGAAGCTTTCCATGCGGTAGTAAAAGTGCACTGGCCACCTTTGTGCAACTCTAGAGACCAGGTCCTGCTGCACCTCAGTTGAGTTGTGACACAGATCGGTTTTACAGCACATCCTATGCAGGTGCGTGGTCTGGAATATCGTTTTCTTTCAGTGTCTATAGAAAAGGTCCCTTGGGGAAGGGGTTTTTGTTTTTATTTCTTTAGACTTATTTATTTTATGTGTGTATGTATGTGTACCAGATGTGTGCAGTGCCAATAGAAGCCAGAAGAGGGCATCCAATTCCCTGGAACCAGGGCCCTCTAGAGGATCAGCAAGTGCTCTTAACCATTTATACTTAGTCGTCTTTATTTCCCAAGCACCATGCTCTTTTTGACGAAAATATCTTGGTCCCTATGTCAGTTCAAGTAACAGCTACACCTAGACCTGAGAGAAGGCTCTAAGGTAATCTGCTTAGAAAACTTTAAATTGGATTTTTTTTTTTTTTTTTTTTCAGTGCTGGGATGACTCATGACTTCATACCAGACAGGCACACAGCTCCATCACCAGCTCTGTAGCAGATATTTTTAATTAACATTATACTAAAAGGATATCAGCAGGACATTTGGGATACTTTGCCCCTGTGTTTTCCTTAGTTCTCTTCTGTCCTTCCTCTGAGCACTTGCCTCCTGAGCAGTCCACTTGGCCTGGCCCCTGCTCCCCTCAGCCCGTCCTTGCCCATCAGCCTAGGAACTGAAGTGGTGGGGGTGGCCTGTGGACACATACTCGCACATTCAAAAGTGGGACCTTTAGGCTTGCGTTTATTGACCTCTTATAGTGGCTTCATTAGTTACACTTCTTCTGTGTTTTAGTTTGGGGAGTTTGGTTTGGTTTGTTTTCCCCAGTGCTTGGTGTCAAACCTAGGGCTCTTGGGTTAGCATGCTAAGCACACACAGGACGCTGAGCTGGCCCCACTTACGCCCTCTTGTCCCACTCCCTCCTCACCTTATGAAACTCAGGCTTCATGGCGGACAGCAGAGAACTTTACTTGCTGAGCCATGTTGCTATACCCAACACCCACTCTCTCTCTCACTCTCTCTCTGTCTCTCTCTCTCTGTGTCTCTCTCCCTCTCATACTCTCTCTGTCTCTCTCTGTCTCTGTGTGTGTGTGTCTCCCTCTCATACTCACTCTCTCTGTCTCTATGTGTGTGTGTATCAGAGGATTCTTTCCACCATGTGGGCCCTGATGATTAAATTTAGACTAAGAACAAATACCTTGTCAGCAATCTTGCCAGCCCTCTTAGCCTGGGTCTCTGTAACTCCTAAGGACCTTCAGCGCTGTCTGTAGCAGTGGTTCCCAGCCTTCTTGACGCTGCAACCCTTTAATAGAGTTCCTCTTGTTGTAGTGACCCCCACCATAAAATTATTTTATTGCTACTTTGTAACTGTAATTTTGCTGCTATGAACCATAATGTAAATATCTGTTTTCCAGTGGTATTAGGGTGGCCCCTGTGAAAAGTCTTTTGAGTCCCCACCGCCAGGGGTCACAACCCACAGGTTAAAAGGAAGCCTATAATTAGGTCATTGTGTTCTATCAATATTTGACATTTTTCTAACGTAAGGCTTTCAGTGGCATATATAGTGTGAAGTTGTTCTAACTCCTGATGTTTTTAAACTTTTAAACATGTTAGCTGAGAACTATAGCTGGGTAGTGCAGACCAGCACTTGGGAGTCTGAGACAAGAGAAGCCATGCAAGTAGAGGCCAGCCTGGCCAGTCAGCAAGATTCTGCGCAAAACAAAACAGATGAAAACTGTTATTTACAAAATTGTAATTTTATTAGACTTTGAGGTTGTTTTTTATGCATGCACATGAGATGATTGTGTCACTAGCAGTTTAATTTACAGTGTATGCCAAGCACATTGGTGGCTGCTAACGCTTCTGCAGGACTGTGTCTTCTCAGCAGGGGCTAATGTGATGGAACTTGATGTGACATTTCCCAACCCCAGAATCTGTCCTATAATCAGAGATCAGAGAATTAAATAAAGAAAACAAAGAGCCTAGGCTTCTTTTCTCACTTCTTCCTCAGTAAAGAGCCTGTTAAAGGAGACAGGGCAAACAGAACTGCTATAACTCTTGTCATCACCCTGTCCTCGGTGATGTGATTTTGTCCCTTCCCGGATGTGAATGTGAACGCACTACCCTGCCACATTTGAAAGGGTATTGGTTTACACTTTAGTCTTCATAAACTCCTGAAGTAACTTTTGGTAGGCATTTAAGCTTCTACAATTATTTTTCTCCAGTGTTATTTTTGCTCTTTGGGACGTGAAATCAGCTAGACCTTTGGCAGATAATGTTAGTCTTCCTTGTAGAGTGTTGTTTGTAATGAAGATAGTAGGCAGCAGAACCATTTATCTGGCTGGCAATGTTCATGGAAAATGCCAAGAGATGAGAATGCATCAGACTAGACAGACAGACTTTCTACTGCATAGTGACCATGAAGTTTCCTTGTGGACAGTGTTCTTGTGAGGTGGGTGGGTGTGATTTCTGAAGTCCCTAATTTACTACAGTCTCTCTTCCCAATCCTTTCAGTCTACAATCAAGAAGAGGAGTCTTTCTATGTCCACCACGACATACTCCTGTCTGCATACCCTCTCAGTGTGGAATGGCTGAATTTCGATCCTAGCCCAGATGCTTCCTCTGGTAATTGGGAAACTTGCTTGTTCTGCATGAGTCAGAGTTGTTGGCAATAGTTTATGAAGTGTTGTTTCTGTCATTCCCCCTGTAATGTCACTGTTTGGGGTCTGTGTGCCTGCAGAGTTTACATGAGGTACTACACTGAGGGCTCAAAGATACTTTCCGAAAGCTCTTTTGACTAGAACTATTGGATCTCATGAAAGCCCAGTGTAAAGCAGTATTATGTTACCAGCTCTAATTTAGGGATGTAACCTGTCTCAGAAAACATTCCAATGAACCAGATATGGAATGGTAGTGGGAGCTAGGGCCAACCTGGACTGTGAAATGAGACCTGGTCTTTAAAAAGGAAGGAAGGAAGGAAGGAAGGAAGGAAGGAAGGAAGGAAAATAAAAGTAAAATAAGAGCACTTGTCCCAGGTAACTAGCTTCTCATGGTGGCCTTTTCACACTCTTAGTTGCCCTGTTGATGCTTCTCGGTGACAGTAAACACTGTATGTAGTACTGATGACTTTATTGCATTTGCAAGGCTCACAAGTCTAACCTGATCCTTCCTCATCCCTGCAGCAGTCCGTGGAGAAAAAAGGCAGCAGTTGTCACTTAACTGCAGTACATTTCAGTTGGGGGTCGTAGGATTGAGCCTTTATGACTAGAATAACAGCTCTCAAACCTGAGCTCAGCAGGGGCATGGAAGTTGTTAGAACTGCAGGATTCCAAGATGATGATGCAGGAGTTTGAGAAGCAACGCTCACTTGCCTCCATAGTGTCATGTACCAGACTGGCAGACTTGGTGTTAGCTTTATAGTCAAAAGTGCATTGTTTCTTTGCGTAGGAAATTACATTGCTGTGGGAAACATGACCCCTGTTATCGAGGTGTGGGATCTGGATATAGTGGACTCTCTAGAGCCAGTCTTCACATTGGGAAGTAAGCTTTCAAAAAAGAAGAAGAAGAAAGGAAAGAAGGTAAAGAGGAGTAGATATTAAAAGACATACTGGGTTAAGTTACTGGAGAGGAGGGTATAAGAACATATATTTTTTGCAGTCAGTCTTGGTAGAACAAGAAAGGAAGTTAACGTAATTTCTAATTTCAGAAAGCCCATGTGTTCTGGTTGCATGAAACTTGTTGGCATGTAATTTCACAGAACAGGTGATTCAGGTGATGCTCTTTCTTGTAGAGTAGCTGTTCCATTAAACACTAGTCTTGAAGTTTCTGTTTAGCTGCTTTTGTGATGAGTTCCAAACATCTTATTCTATTCTTAGTGTGTAAAGTAAGTTTGGAGAGAGGTGAAAGGCAATGTTGATAGATCATGAATTGCTATAGTTTCTTTCTGAAAAGAATATTTACCATGATAAAGGTAGTTAGATAAAGTTGATAGACAGTTTGTGGTGGGTTACATTTAATACAAAGAAATAATTAAAATAATTATTACAGAGTTCCTCAGCAGAAGGGCATACTGATGCTGTCCTTGACCTTTCCTGGAATAAGACAGTCAGGTAAAAAGATGACATAAATATGATGTAAATTGTTCTAGTTCATGCCTCCACTGTCCACCTCCTGTGCATGGCCTAAATACGATGCAGGTTGTTGTAATTCATGCTTACAGTGCCCACCTCCTGTGCGTGAACCTTTGTGCCCCTCTGTCCCCTTTCATGCAGTGTGCAGCACTCCAGGCGGCAGCTGTACTTTCCAGTTGCATCGCCACAGGTGCCCTTTACAAATCTGGGGACCAGTCAGGTGGTGGCAACACACGCCTTTAATCCCAGCGCTCCAGAGGCAGAGGCAGGAAGATCTGTGAGTTCAAGGCCAGCCTGGTTTACAAAGCAACAGAAACCCTGTCTCGGAAAAAAATTTTAAAAAGGGACAGAGAAGTGTTTCAGTGGTTAGGAGCGGCCACTGCTCACTCTTACAGAGAACCTGACACTGGTTCTCAGCACCCACATCCAGGGGCTCACAACAAAATGTATTTTCTGAAATTTACCTCTGTCAGTCTGTAGGTCTGTCTGTTTTGTGATAGCTTTGACTTTAATTGAGAATTGTGTGCATCTCGGTTTTGTTTATGGGTCCCTTGTATGGGCATACAAGTCCCAGAATCAGCTTGCCACTCTGTAGTGAAGTAAGCATTTGAGTTGAATCTGTCATCATGTGTAGCCGAATCTAATCAGCCTGTAGGTGCTGTTCCGTCTCAACAATATTACATCTTCCAGTGCAAGTGGAGAAAGGTCTTACCTTACCTCTTTGACATTTATTTTTATAATCTTTGATAGTTTTCATGATGTAAGTCTTAAGCTTTGGATTTTAAATTCCTGATCTTTTACTGATTTGACTATAAGTGAACCCCTTGTGTTTAATGCTTTGCTTTTAAAAATTATTTCTCTAATTTGTTTCTTCCCTTTCTCAGAAATGTACTGGCAAGTGCATCAGCAGATAGCACTGTAATCCTCTGGGATATGTCTGTGGGGAAGCCGGCAGCCAGGCTTACTGCACACACAGACAAGGTATGACTTAGGAGATATAGGGCTTTTACACCATCTGGCAGATTATTGTTAAAGTAATCTGCACATTTGTGTATGGTTTTATGATTTAGAAAGTGCTGAGGTTTACAGAGCCTTCTCTATGAGACATACACTCCTCTAATCTTCCAGAACCAGGAGCATGAATGCCCTGTGACGTGTTCACGGAGGTTCTTGGGGTAAGGAGGTGTGGTTGTCAGTTACAGGAGTAGAAAAGAGAGATTGTAGCAGATGTGTTACTATAAAAATACTCAGGGTGCTGTTGTACTGAAAAAGTTGAGGCCAGTCCATGCTACTTTCCTCCCCTTTCTTCTGAGGGAGGCAACCAATTCCATCACGGGGTTTGAGGACTGCTGTTACTCGCGTAAGTGCTAGACTTCATTTGAAAATGTGGTTTCCCTTTTTGAATATTTAATAACTGGTTTCTTGACCAGGCAAGATGCCTCATACCTTTAATCCCAGTAACCAGGTGGCAGAGGCAGGTGAAACTCTTGAGTTAAAGGTCATTAGGCAAGTCTGGTCTATATAGTAAGTTTCAGGACCAGCCAGGCCTGCATAGTGAAACCCTTCCTCCCAAAAAAAACAAAACAACAAACCCTGTAGATTACACAGTGTTGGAAGTACAGAGAGGGCATAGAAGCAGTGCTGGTTGGTTCTGCCTCACCACACAGTAGCACTATTCCTCCCAGTGGGTAAGGATGGATCTCTTATTTTATCCTTCTTCCCTGTAGGTCCAGACTCTACAGTTTCATCCATTTGAAGCACAAACTCTGATTTCTGGGTCATATGATAAGTAAGAAAGCATTTCTCTTACTGCTATTGCATTATGTGTAAACTAATCTAAAAGTACTTGGCCTGGGGTGGGGGTGGGGAGTAGCTCAGAAGGGCTGTTGCCCAGTATGCACAAGGCCTTCTGTCTACACCAACACCAAGACAAGACAAAAGTACCATTTGATGCTTAGTCAGGTTATACTACTGAGGTAGCTATGTGCATAAATTACTAGTGCTGTTTTTCAGCCCTGACCCTTCATTCCCTCTAAAAAGAAATGTGGTTTTGTTGTAGTAATCTTAACTATGGGAACTAGCAATTTTTCTGGCTTTCTGAGTTAGCCATTTTTGTGATATAAGCAATCCCGAACTTGGTGACTTCCTTATGCCATTGGAGATTCTGCCAATGTAGACTGAGTTGGGCTGGTAACTGCTCACAATGGTGTAGTTAGGCTAAACAGAGACACTTGATTCTCCAAAGGCAGAGAGCCCAAGGCATTTGGAGATTTGGTTGAGAACTAGTACACTTTTCCCATCATAGAACATGTTTCGTGGAGTGGAAGATGTGCTCTTCTTCCATGGAGTAGTCACACTTCACATGGAAGAAGCCATGGGTGTAGGAGAAATGAGTGTAATGGGAATGTGGTTGTTGGAACTCCTACAGTCAGGTGCAAGAGCCCCGGCCACATGTTCTCCTTTTTACAGACTGCATCTGAGGGGAGGGGTGGCTAGAAGAACCACACCAGCTTTTTTTTTTTTTTTTTTTTTTTTTTTTTTTGATTCCTTAGCCTTTACAAGAGTTTGTTTCATTCTTTTAAGATGGGATATCAGGTCAGTCAAACTAGAGGAGCACTCCAGAATGTAATTTTAGGTTCTTTGGCAACAGGGAGGGACAGTTTCTGTGAACTGAACCTCAGACAGCCATGCAGAGGCTTAGTGATTGTTACACAGAAGTTGTTTGGGGGGCCTAAAACAAGTTCATGTATCAAAAGTCCTGATCTATATGTTTTCTGAAAGAACATATCACATCCCTAGAACTTTAGGCTTTGTGTGGTGCTGTCTGCAGTACCCAATGATTCAAGACTCCCCAGGTCTGCCAGGACCACCTTGTGACCACTGTCATGCAAAGGCTGGAAAGCTCCTTCATAAAAACAACCACTGTTTTCCACAATGATTTCTTCAAGGTCTGAGTGCTTCTAGAAAACAAGTATTCATTCTGATGTTTTCCCTAGATACAGTGAAAACAACTATTTCATTCTAATGTATACCCTAGATACAGACTAGATTTCTGCTGCAGTGTGACTTGTGAAAACTGTTAAGACTGGCCCATAGTTCCCCAAGCACAATAACCTGACTAGAGAACAGCTGTGGTGAGAGCCTGAGTTACATGGCCAGGAGCCCTACCTAGGAAAGGGAAGTAAGAATTGCCTAGGACTTTGGGACTAGGATTCATCTGTAAGTGAAGATTTTGACCAGCGGAAGTTGGCTCCAGTTCAAGCCACCACACCTTCAATGACAAAACCATAGTCCACTAGTGAAATCCAACTTTTGGTGCTAAAGAAACGGCTCAGTGGTTAAGAACACGTTTTGTTCTTTCAGAGGATCTTAACTCCAGTTCCAGGGGGTCTGATGCCCATTTTCCTCCACGGGCACTGATGGGAGATGCTCACACATGTGCTGCATGTATATTCATGCAGGCAAAACATTCATGTACAGACATATCCAAACAGAAAGTGAAGAGTCTAGTGGGCTGGAGAGATGGAATAGTCATTAGGAGAACTTGCTCCTCTTCAGAGAACTGAACGTCATTCCTAGCACCTACACCAGATAGCTCACAGGGATTGGGTATCTTCTCAACTATGTGGGCTCCCACACATACAACATAACCTTAAAACAGGCTTTAAATAATTGAATTGTGAATTCACAGTGTTGCTCTGCTAGCGTTTCACTAAAATGCATTGAACACTAACGTGGCTGCAATATGTTCAGGTCAGTGGCTCTATATGACTGCCGAAATCCAAATGAGAACCATCGCCTATGGCGGTTCAGTGGGCAGATTGAGAGAGTGACCTGGAACCACTTCTCACCCTGTCATTTTTTGGTAAGAATATGAACATTTGCTTTTTTGGGTTTTTTAAAACATATTTCCTCCAATTCCTACAATGAGAGATTCTCAGAAAGTCATTTTCTCTGTTTAGAAGTGTGAAGCTTCTAGGTCTAGAATTGAAAACAGTATATTTCTTAACAATACAATGTCTTAACTACAAAAAAATGGTAGCTAATTTTCAACTATTCCAGTGTGCTACATATTATTTTTACATTCCAGACCATTTTACTACATACTAGTTATTTTTGAAATATCAAGCATCATAATATTCTGTTTCAAGATTCTGAGGTACGATCTGTGTGGCTCAGGCTGGTCTTGAACTTGCAAATTCTCCTGCTTCTACCTATTTCTTGTGTTTTTCAATGGTTAAATCAGTCCAAAAGATACTCTTACTTAAATCCTTATGTGTAAATGGGAAGAAAGATTCCATTAATATCAACCAAAGAGAAATAAAGTCCTAGTGTTGCAGTCCATAGGGCTGTGGTGTTTTGAAAATGCTGTTCAAAGAATGGAGGTGTCTGCCTTTTAATTAGCATACAAATTATTGGTTCATTTGTGGCATTTCCTTTCTTTTTTTTTTTTTTTTTTTTTTTTTTTTTTTAGACAAGGTTTCTTTGTGTAGCCTTGGCTGTCTTAGAACTTTGTGGCATTTTCATTTAGGCTCGTTTTGATTGATCCTCGTTTCCTTCCCTGCCGACACCCCCCCCCACCTCACCCCGCCTTGTTTTTCCTAATGTACCCTTTTAACCTCAGTATTCCTTACTCTATGTTTCCCTTTGTTTTAGTATGTCATGTCTCTTGCCTCCTTTAAAAATAAACAAACTGGTTCTATCTGCTTTAGTTTGCAGATTTAGAGTTTATGTGCATATGCATTCATTCACTGGCTTTCACTTTGATAATAGGAAGGCTCTGCTATAACAACACATCATGAAAACACAGGAAAGCAAGTCACGGGAATGTTAAATGCCCATTTCTAAGAAAATACAACTTATACATACATGCATTTTAATCAAGCTGTGCCTTGCAGTGTATTTAAGAAACAGTAGTGTGCAATCATGTTGGGAAAATAATGAAATCTAAATGCCTTTAAGTATTCTTAGCTGTACAACATAAAACTAATCTAATTTATAACCACCCCAATCAAAACACTTGAAAAGTTGGTGAGTAAGTAGGATTGCCATTTCCAAGGGCATTCAGCCCATACTGGCTTTTCTTTTTTCCTTCTCTTCCACTCTGGGACACAGTGTGGCCGTGTATCCCAAGCTGGCCTCAAAGGCACGATTTCCTGCTCAGCCTTTGGAGAGCGTATAGCAGTGTATCACAGCTTCTTTATGTACAAATTATAAATGTTCCAGTCCCAGCTAATTAGGAAACTGAGCAAGAAAAGAACACTGCAGTTTTGTGACAACTTTTTAAGAAATTAAGCTTCCAGTGTTTCTGAGAATGTTATCTGCTACTGTAAGATCACTTTATGAATTCTAAACATTTGAGTGTAGTTTTTCTCAAGGAAAGAGAGCTTCACCAGTAGCAGGATGTTTTACTCGACACTGAAGACAATAGTGTGGAGTTACAATGCATCCTAGAATACCAGTAAAGTAGTTCAAAACAGAGTCTGTGACAGCTCCTACTGATGGCTCCCAGGTTAGGAACTGATTTGAAAGTCACTGATGCAAACTGTGCAAGAGTTTGTGCTGTTACAATCCTCAGAAAAGATGCCTGGTCATTTCACCTGGGGTATGTGAGATTAGTGCATCATAACTACGTTCACCCCTGAGTCCAGCTTTTGCCTAGAGGATTTTGAAGTCTTTTTTCTGGTTTGTCATCTTATTTCATTTTATTGGGTATGAGTGTTTTGCCTCTATGCACTGTAAGTGTGCCCTGTGTATGCAGTGCCCATGGAGGTGAGGGATGGCATCATATTCCCTAGAACTACAGTTACAGATGGCTGAACCATTGTGTGGGCGCTGGGAATTGAAGCCAGGTCCAGTCTTAGCTTTTGGCCCCACATCTAGCAATCACCCTTTCCTGTGCTGGTGTTGCCCAGGAGCTTTAGGCCTCTCCCACCTTCCTTTGCTCCCCAGTTCTTGAGAACCTTGAAGCTTGTTTTCACCTGTCAGCCCACTGCTGTGGCAGTGTTGAGACGTGATCTGATCACACCATTTTTCTTAAGTTACTCATTGGCTCCTGACATCCATCTTCTTTCCTCCTCTGCCTGGCATTCTGTGTTCCTCAGTTCACAGCTTCAGCAGCCATGCTCAGCAACACTGTGCCACCCCACCCCACCCCACAGTCCTTTTACCCTGCTCAGTGACTGCACTTTGTTCCCGTCCCTAACCCTGTTCTCTCCTGCTTCATGAACATAGCTCATGCAAAAGTAAGCTCTTGTGTCTATCTTTAATTTTCAGTAAATTCTACAGAGAAGACTTTTACTGTAATTTACATACACATGTCCCCATTGCTGAATTTTATTGTCATATAACACGATCTTGCCCATCTTTTACTCTGCAGGCCAGTACAGATGACGGCTTTGTGTATAATCTGGATGCACGTTCAGATAAGCCAATCTTTACACTTAATGCGCACAATGATGAGATCTCTGGTGAGCAACAGTGATGTTTCTTTCAAGTGCATTAAGTATGAAAAATAAATCTAAATTTCGGGCAGTAGCTCCTAAACTAATCTTGTCTTCCAGGTCTTGATCTGAGCAGTCAGATCAAGGGTTGCCTCGTAACTGCTTCAGCAGACAAATATGTGAAGATTTGGGACATCCTAGGAGACAGGCCAAGTCTCATTCATTCTAGAGACATGAAAATGGTGAGCATCTCCCTGACAGTTTTATTTGCTCGTCTTTTCCTGGCAATCACTGCAGTCAGGCATAGAGATAGTCAGGCTTGGTGGGAGTTTCTAACGTAGAGACTTTTAAGGAATGCAGTTACTATTATCAGAACTCTTTTCCAGTTCACAAGCTTAATAGTCACTTGATAAGATTAAGAAGAATGGGGGAAAAGCCCACAGCTGATCCTCAACTCAGGGCGTCTTGGAACTTCAAATGGGCACTGAAGCTATGCGTGGCTCTTTACTACACTGAAGTTGATTTTACATGTATGTGTGAGCAAAGCATGTAGAATAACTAGTTTCTTTTAACAGACAGTATACATGCTGAGTTACATGATTAACATTGGCAGTACAGTGGACTTCACAGCTGTTAAAAACGTGTCTGTTCACTTAGTTTATTGAAAGGAAGGCCTGAGGTTTCTTAGTTTTCATCCCAAGCTTATCTATAAATGACTACTTGTTTCAATAACTGTCTAGAATAACAAACATTATCTCACTGAAGGGTTCTATATTTTTCTCGTTCACACTTTCAATAATGCATATTTCTAATATCTAGTAGTAAAAATGAAAATATTGAAAGTTTACTGATAAGTTAAGGGAGCTGGAGAGACAGCACTTAACTACCAAGCCTGGTGACCATGTTTTCAGAGGAGAGAATGAGCTCCTGCAAGTTGTCCTCTGACCGACCACACATGCCCACCCCCAACACATAAGACAGCTAATGTTTCCCAGTGATCGAGGCTGAGGATACAGCTCCATGGAGGAGCACCTGCCTAGAAATGCCTGATCCCCAACCTGCAGATGGATCATTTAAGGAAAAAAAACATAAGAGTGACCTCAGAAATCATTTGTAAAGATGAATAAAGCTGTGTGAACACAGCAAAAGGTGGGCAATTCCTAATGAAAGAATGAGACCTGCATAGTGAAATCATGACTAGTTTCATGGTGCGCCATAGGCAGTTCTTATCTAGCTTTGAGTGACAGATCAAACCTGTCCTTAGAGTAGTAGTAAGGGCCCACCAGGTACAACTCTCTGCAAGGATAGAAACCACTGACTTTCAGCTCTTCTCTCCCCAGGGGGTTCTCTTTTGTTCTTCATGTTGTCCTGATTTGCCTTTTGTTTATGCCTTTGGGGGTCAGAAAGAAGGGCTTCGAGTTTGGGACATAAGCACTGTCTCTTCAGGTAAGAACTTTCAGGCCTGCTCTTTCCAAAAGCCTAAGGACTAAGCACAGGGTGGGAATTTAATGTGTTGTGTGAATGGCAAAGGCATGTCCAGTGTGCAGCCTGTAGTTCCTACCTCAAATAATAAGTCTGTCTTCACATATGAAGTGCAGATTATTTTCTAATATCTTAAAATGGAAAGCTTCCTGGGAAAGCTGGAAGGAAATGTAGCAGTCTCAAGGAAGAGCCTTCCCAGGTGCCAGACAGCATGAACATGCTCATTCCCAACTTCTTCCTGCAAGATAGAGCCTTCCCCCCAGCCTCAGAATAGTAGTGACTCTTACCGTCTTAAGGTTGTTTAGTGTGTCCTACAGGCAGTGTGTCTCACTAAATTCTCCCTCCCATGATGAGAAGTATCCTAAGATTTGTCTGGGTTGCTGATCTGAGTTTACAGATAGGATGTATGTGTAGATTATGTATGTATGTATGGTGGCGGTACAGAGGGGAATAAATCTGTAGCATAGCCATGTTCCAGGGCAGATTTAGAAAGCTCTAGGACAAGGCTGAGAAGTACAAAACGACAAGAGAAGATTCGCCCATCTGGTACATTGATTGGTCAGGCTTACTGAATTGGCTGCTTTATCACTTAGTATTAATGTTATTTTCTAAGTTTTCACCTCACAGCAGAACTTTGTTGATGCTCTAGTCCTTATAGTATAGACTCTTAACTCCTTATCTAATGGTTCCTTTTAGTGAATGAAGCATTTGGAAGGCGGGAGAGGCTGGTTATTGGCAGCACTAAAGGCTTGTCTGTTAGTGGCCCTTGCGGGAGTGGGAACCCACAGACACCAATGGAGTCCTGACAAAGTTCCATCTCCTGGCATGTTTATATGAGCTCAGAGTTTGGATGTGTAGCTGCAGTCATACAATGATGGAGACAAAATTCAGTTCCTGTTGCAATTCCTCTCTGCAGCTTTGGTGGCAGTCCACAGCTTCTGTCTGCCTTCACCTGGTATTGTACAGTTCTTATATTTCTTGGAATTAAAAATGTTTTTTAAAAATGATTGCCTTCTGACCAAGAACTGTAGATTTATAAAACAATGGTAACTTCAAGAGTTTTGGAGACTAGGTCTTGCAGTGTTAGCCAGGATGGTGTGGCTGAGGCCTATCCCAGCACTGGGGAGAAGGGAGATTCCTGGAGCTCCAAGGCCAGCCAGGCTGGCCTGTTCAAGGATCCACTTGTCTCCACCTTCCCAGGCTGGGATTACAGTATGCATAGTAGGTTCCAGAATTGAATTCAGGCCCATGTGCTTTGCAAAGCGAGCATGTTAATTGACTGATCAGTCGCCCTGGTCCATTTTGTTATGAAAATGTGATTATTTACACCTTTTCCACGTTAATCATATTTTTGACATTGCTTTTGGTTATGAACTACATGTTTTCAGGAATGTTTTCTTTGTCCCAACATCTAAAAACTATTTTTGAGAAATCATTTCATATGAATTTTCTATTATCAAAAAACAACAAACTGTCAAAGTAATACTGAATAAGTTTTGGTTCCAGAAGGTTCCAGTAAATTCTCCCTGTAGTTACTTCATAACCTCTTGTACTTGACTTAAAAGGTATAAACTTAAGAATTGTAGCCAGGTGGTGGCACATACCTTTAACCCCAGCACTCAGGAGGCAGAGGCAGGTGGATCTCTGAGTTCCAGGACATCCAGGGCTGTTACAGAGAAACCCTGTCTCAAAAGAAAAACAAAGTACATTTACCATATCCTGCCTGTCCATGTAGCCACTGACCCAACAGCAATAGTAGACAAGACCTCCTGCAACTAAGCAGAGAAGTGTAAGTCCTGTCAAAGGGCAGTGCCAATTAAACTCAGCAGGTTAAAGGTAGAAGCGACACTGTATGCTCCTGAGAAAAGGGACAAATTACTTTGAGCACTTACGGTGATGAGCAAGGCTTTCTGCCTTGGTGTTAGCAGTCACCCCTAACCACCCACAGCACCTGCCTTCAGTTGTAGACCTGCTAGCTGCCCCTGGGGCCCTGCCCCAGGAAGAGGGCAGGAGAGGCTGCAAATAAATCCCAGTCAGTAGTGTAGTTTATCTCAGCACCATTACACAAAAACAATTAGAAGTTCAGAGCTAAAGCTTGCTTCTCTTTTAACCTGAGTCCTTCCTCCACAAAAGATTGAGAAATTCCATATTTTCATTAAAAATTTAATTCTTCCTAAAGGAATACAGATTTGAATGACATACATTCATCCCATAAATACATTAGCAGCAAAACCTTCCCAGCAGAGTCCTTCCTCTACCCAAGCCAAGAAAGGCTATACCCTTGAGCAGGAAGACATGTTCCATCAATCCTGTCCACTTTATCCATCAATCCTGTCCACTTTAGGGTGTTTCTGCTTCTTGCCAAAAGCTGGCTATGCCTGCTCACAGAGACCTGAAAACAGACCCTATAGTGACTGACAGTCTTCTCTGTCTTCCAGATCCTTTGTTATCCTGTGCACTTAGCTGGTTAGGGCCTTTAGCAAGGAAGACAACTGGGAAAGCCTAACTGAAACCCACCAATGCATTTGTATCTACATGTTGCTTTCAGCGAGCAACATTTTAATGGTTTCTGTGAAGTAAACCTACTTAAAAGATTCATTGTCTTCCACCTTCCTGCAGGCTGAAGTACTGGTCTTGTCAGGTGAGTCCATATGCACTTGCTGACAGGAGACTACCCGGCAGGCATTATTTGGACACTGTTAGTTCCAGGTACTTGCTGAATGACAGAAAGGCTTTCTTTCCTGAAGACAGAGACATGGCTAGACTGCAAAGATGTACATGTACACATAACCAGGTGGCTAATCTTGGCTTCCATTGAAGGTGCTTTTCTGGACTTTTCCCTCCACCAGTCACTGTCCTCTGACCCATATCGGCTTCTTTACTTGCCCCCTCAACACCTGCTGAAATGGGGAAACAGTATCTAACTCTCCAGTGGCCAGAAGGAATTACTTTCTCTGTTTTATATAATGAATTAGTCACTGAATACTTGCATTGCTGTGCTGCAATTCTCTGTGAAATGCATACCTCACAACAGTACATAATATATGGTCAACAGTGGGGATGGCTAGGTCAAGTCACGTTGGCTGGAGGGGAAAAATGGAACAATGTGAGATAAACCTGATTTGTATGAACAAAAGGCCACGTTGACTCAAGCATAAATGATCTCCCAAATTACTATGTAAGAACAGGTATCAAAAGCTGGCCCTTTCCTCGCCAACCTTTACTTAAAAATAAGACAGACACGTCTTAAAGAATCCATTTGGATATTCTTCTCTAAGTGCTTTAGCTATTCCCACTCGGTCCACTCTTGACGGGGTTAGGAAGATCAGGAGGCACTCCATATCAAAACCTCTGCAGTGAGCTGGTTTTGTGTTTTCCCAATGCAATGCCCATCCAAAGCAGTTTTCCTTTTATTTGTGTGTGGAGAGAGACTCGTCTGCTGAGTAAATAGCACTGCTCATCCTACAGTCATCCGTCCTCATGGAGTCTGTGAGATCATCATCTTCAGAGTCATCGTCCTCCTCCTCCTGTGCCGAGGAGCTGGAGGTGGGCCCTTTGCAGGTCTTCAGGTGTCGAGTGAGATGGTACTTGGTTAGATAAGCCTTTGTACATTTCTCACAGACGTAATCCCGCTTTCCTTCATGAGAATTAAGATGCTTCTTCAAGTGGTTTGTTCGCAAGAACAGTTTATCACACTTTGGACACTTGATCTGGCGTTCTCTAAGAGGAACACAAGAACATCTGCTTTGGGGTTGTAAACAACAAGCCACACACACTCCCTCATCTAGACTACCTTTGTAGGAACTTTTAGGATCAACTGTTTTCCCTTCCTAGAATACTATGCAAACAGGACCATCCAGTATAGAATGGATCCAGAATCACTGGATATGAAGTCTCTGAAATTCATGCAAGTTGTTCAAGTACCTATAGTATGTTCCTTTCCATTAATACTAAGTATTTATAAACAGTCTGCAACTGACTTTTCTTGTTCTTAGTGGATATATTGGTGGCTTTCAGTTTAATATTTTCATAAGCAAGACTCTATGAACATTTCTCTGTTTTTATATTCTTTCTGATATATACCAAGGTATTCTTTCTGATATATACCAAGGAGATATAAACAGGAGAAATATACTTGGGACAAAAGATGCACCTGTCTTCAAGGTCAAAGAAGATGACAGTTCTGCTGTTTTCTGCACACCAACCAAGCACTCTGGCACAAACTACAGCTCTAGCTCCTTCCTATACAGATCATATAAAAAATACTGTAGAGGACTAAACTTGAAACTACCAACAGGACTAGCTGCAGAAACTACAGACATGTGCTCGATTAACAAAAAGAGGTATAGGGATACATGACAAGGGACACACACACACACAATGTATAAAAGTAAGATCAGAAACCGTGTGAAATCTTTCACACTAATGCCCAAGCATCGCTTGGCTATTTGGAACACAGGAGGCAAAAAACCCTGTTCAAGGACAACAAGGAGGAGCTCACTGAGCATCATGGCAAGCACAGGGCACACACAATGCCATACTACCTGCGGGAGCATCCTCACTGCAGGGTACTTACTGTGTGTGGATGAGCACATGCTGCTTAAGGTCTTGCCTCCGCATGAATAGCTTGTCACAATAATCACACTTGAGATTCTTCTCACCCGTATGGATGACCATGTGTGACTCCAGGTGAGCCTTCTGGGTAAAAGACTTGTCACATAAAGTACACCTGTAATTCTTCTGACCTGCAAATTAACCCAAGACATCACACTGAGAAAAAAACAACTACAGATTCTCAGACAAGCACGAATGTTTGGAGAAGCAGCCCAAACAAGCATCCAGCAGAACCGACTCATGTCTGGCACTTCATTCTCTATGCTATCTACCTGAAAAGTCTAACCATTTCCCTTTTTACCCTAAATTAAAGCTAGCAAAGCCAGCGAGTATGACTTCTTAAGACCTCTTATCTAAAAGCACATACATGTCTGTAGCCAGCACTCTGAAGAAGAAAACATAGTATCAACCCCTACCAAATTTAAAAGAACAGTTGACAGAGTGCCTGCCTAACATACCTAAAACCCTGAATTCACTTTCTAGCACATTAGCCAGGTATGGTGGTGCATGCCTTAGAGCCCAACATCTAGGAAGTGGATACAGGAGGGCCAGAAAATCAAGGCAATGGTGGCCCATGCCTTTGGGAGGCAGAAGGCAGATTTCTGAGTTCAAGGCCAGTCTGGTCTACAGAGTGAGTTCCAGGACAGCCAAAGGATACACAGAGAAAAGGTCTCAAAAAAATAATTAATTCAAGGTCATCCTCAGCAAGTGTGAGGCTAGCCTGAGCTGAGACTCACTTCAAAAAAATTTACACAAACCTTAGCAATTGTCTTCACACCATTATTTCCCCTCAACATTTTCTTCCTTCCCTTTCTTTCCTTCCTTCCTTCCTTCTTTCTTTCTTCACTCCTTCCCTCCTTAAAACACAGTATGATCTCACGAGAATGAAACCAAATCCTTCCAAGTATATTTTAACAAAAACTCTAGGTCAGAGGTTGGCAAATCTTGTGTGGGGGTTGGGGGTGGCCCATGAGAAAGAGGGGAGGAAGAGAGAAGAAGAAGAAAGGGTATATATAGTGGGTGTTTTAGCTTCTGGAGGACACATGGTCTCTACTCCAACTACCCAGTCTTAATAAAACAGACTGAGGAGGAAACTTCCTTATAGTAATTTGTAGAACAAATGAACTAACCAAGAAAGTTAAAACCTCATTGGTTATTTTGTAGTATGTATGGGGGAAGAACTGAAGCGCTAGAGAGATGGGCCAATGCTTAAAAGCAGTGGCTCACTGTCTACCCTGGCGGAGGACCTGGGATCAGTTCCCGGCACCCTATGGCAGCTCATAATGATCTGGAACTGGAGTTCCAGGGATGATGCCCTCTGCTGGACACACACAGAAACTGCATAAAAGTGGTATACATACATGCAGACAAAATATTCATACACATAAAATACAAATAAGTCATGTTTTATGCAGTTTATACGCAGTTTAGAAAATGGAAGCTCAAATCTGCAAAGTGGGCAGTATTTACTGAGCACTCCTGACGAACGGCAGGAAGATCTGCAGAGGGAAGCTTGTATGCTCTGACGGGCTCCCCTCTGCTGCAATGGAAACACGGATCAATTTATTTTATTAATTAAATTTTTCCTGGCTCCTTCAAGTTACACAGTAGGACTCCTTAAAATGAAACACCTTTGTGAGTGAAAGTAACACCCTTAGTAGCCACGTTTTCTACCTCATGAGGCTCACTACCCAATGACATCCCACCCATAGCCATCTGGATATTTTCTATTGCATATTACAACTCTACCTCCAATAATTTCTTCAGTCAAGTTATAAGAACTCCACGCCAATGGCTCAGTGTGGCTTACCTGTATGTATTTTGAGGTGTGTCCTTAGATTGCTTGGATCACTAAAAGCCTTGCTACAGAAGTCACACTTGTGGGGCTTCATGCCCATGTGACCCATAAAATGGACGTGGAGCTTGGAAGGAGAGATAAAAGCCTGGGGGCACATGGAACACTTCCACTTCCTTTCCTTGCTGTGGCTTGGCCCGTGGCTGCTGCTGTGTGCCTGGCCAGGGAGATGGCTATGGATGTGGCTGGTTAGATGAGCTTTGAACTCTGAATAGGAATTGCACTCCTTTCCACAATTACAGAGGTGCACATCTGGGTGCTCAGGAACACCTTTAAAAAAGTAAGTCAATATCTCCTCTTATTTCAAAATTATTTTTGACATTAACTACTGATGATTAAAACAAATCAAAGAATTCCCCCTTCTACCAAAATGTCTTATTTGCTCACTACCTGTGGGATTAGGAGGCCTTGTTTAGTGCCATATCCCTAGCACCTAAAGCAATGCCTGCAGCAGGGCACACAAAAGCATTTGGCAAACATGGCATTAGCAAGGTCTTTTCCTGGAGAAACCATTTACATTTTGAAGGACAAACAGTCTATGTAACAGTGAAAAGAGAAAAAACACAGTAAATCAAACCCAAAGGATTTTGATAACTTTAACGAAGCTCAAAAAGCAGTTTTGGGGATTTACAAGCCCTGATTCAAAGTACTACAACAAACCTTATTTGAAACATTAACATTGAACTAGTGAAGAAAGAACTACAGACTTCTATCACCTTGCACACAAAGCTAACTAACAGCGTGCTTTTGTAAAGCCACCACTGTAAAATCTGTCATGGAAATGTGTTTGTACTGTCGCTCTGAGACTGCCAATGGAGTCAACCCTTGATACAGAGGGTGGAATACATATCCAGAGGGCCCAGACAGAGACACGGAGAGGAAGATGGAGGGACTTGGAAAGATGTTCATGTCTTTTCAACCTGGGAAGTGGACAAGAGAGCCAGCTGCTATCTCCCATGCTCCGTGAATCTATCAGGTTCATTCCCTAATATCTGACCCCCGAGCTTTATCTGTTAATAAAAATCATTACCAAGCTCTCACCCTGGTCGCTGACAGCACTGCACTAAGTGCATGATAACAAGTCCTACAGACTCACCCATCTGCTGGGCGTAATCCCGGCTATAATAGAAAAGCAGCTCATTTTCAGGAGGGATGTCTTGTGAGGTACAGAAATAGATTTTTCCATCATGGGGATAAGCCACCAAATTCTGTTCTTCACGGTTCCTACATAATCACATGTAATACATCAAGTGTTAAGGGAACAGGTCTCACCATGTTGCTGAGGTTGGTTATAAACTCCTGGTCTCAATTAACTTTCCACTCAGCCTCCCAAACAGCTAGGGCTACCGTTGTAAACACCATATAACTAGCTAACGGTACTTTTATCCAGTGCTGTGCATCAAACTAAAGCCTCATACACACTAGATAGGCAATCCTACCAATAAGCTAGATCTGCCCAAGTATAGTAACTCTGATACATATACTAAACGTGCCATGGCCTCTACAGAGGAATCCAATAGGAAAGCTTACATGGAACTATTTTCTCTATCATTTCAGTAATCCTCTATCCACCCTATTAGGGACTGTGAAGAAACATAATTCTTACTTGGATACAAAGATGGTTATCCTTTATAGTCACAAACACCAGTCTCTTACTAGCTGCAAAATGAGTAAATAAGTAGCTAGGCATGGGCAATTCACAACTGCAATCCCAGCTGAGACAGGACTGATTAAAGGAGAACTGCTCCAAGTTCCAGGCCAGCCTGATGCATATAATGAGATCCTATGTCAAAACAGAAGATAAATAAAGTGAAGCATTCCTGTTTGTTTTGAGACAGGGTCCCAATATTTGTTCAGGCTAAGCTAGAACTTGCTATGTAGCTCAAAGTGGCCTAGAACTTGCAGAGATCCTCCTGCCCAAGGCTCCCAAGTGCTGGGCATTGGGTATCATAGGCCTGAGTAACAATGCCAGTGAAGTCTTAAAATGTCTTTATGACAAACATACAAAGATAGAAAGTTAACAAAAATGAGCTCCAATAATAGCCTGAGAAAGACTATCACTGATATGAAGAGGCAATCATTTGCAAACTCAGGATTGAGTGTATTATTCTTCACTGTACCAGAAGCTGAATAAAATGTTCATTAAAAAATGACATACTCAGCTTTACAGCCACCCAGTCTTCTACCACAGAATGAGATGCTGAAAAGGCTTGGGTTTTAAGCATGCCAAGGGTGGTACCCTATTCTGTAGCTCTTCCCTGTTTCATGTAAAGTTTCCTATTGAAAACCTATCTGAATAGTAATGAGCCCTTATCTACCGTGCCCCCTTACCTGGCTTTGCGCACAAACATCATCCAATTACACTCATTTTCATCAGATGTAATGATGCAGAATTCTAGGACACCATTATGGTATATCTGCCAACAGAAAGAAAGCCAACATGTCAGGTGAGCTCAAAATCTTTCATGAGAATGATGCCATTCTTGGGTACCTTTTAGCTAAAAAGATAAAACACAGACTACTTGTCTATCTGGGTACAGTAGGACTGACTGTCTCCTAAGGGCAGAGGACCACTCCTACCCATTTTTCCAGTCAGACATCAAATTTGAAGTCCCCTAAGATGCACTGTCTTGTGTTTCAATTTTGTACTCATCATTTCTTAAAATCCTACATAAATATGTTACTAGAATAGCTACTGATGTCTAAACTTTATATTAGGAAACTAGAAAAACAATTGTAGCTAATTCTAGAACTATTCCCTAACCCAAATATTTACAGAATGTTTAGTTAATTAAAAATAACTTTTGTGCCAAGTGTGCCTTTAATCCCAGCACTCAGGAGGCAGAGGCAAGTGATCTCTGAGTTTGAGGCCAGTTTGGTCTACAGAGTGAGTTCCCAGACAGAGAAACCCAAACAAACAAACAACAACCACAAAAAAAAAAAAAAAAATTTGTTTTGTAAACAAAGTTCATAGTCTCAGGAGCCATTATGAATTCAAATCACATAAAAATGATTCAAATTAGGGCTAAGATAGCCTGGTGGTTAAGAATAATAACTACTCTTGCAGAGGCTCTCAGTTCAGTTCCCAGCTCCCACATGGAAGCTCATAACTGTGTATAACTCCAGTTCCACAGGCCCTGAAACCCTCTTCTGGCCTCTACAGACACTGCACGAAGTGCTACACATAGATTCATGGAAAATCCCACACATATAAAGACAAATCAAAATCACTGCATTAATCCGTAAAATGAAAACTCAACCGCTGGTAGAACAAGCTGTAAAGCTTTTATAGCAGAAATAAGAGACTATAATACAAAACAATGGACAAGTGAATGCACTCAGTCTTTTGTCCCTCTTAAAACTTGTCCCTCTGAAAACAACCCAAAACATCAAGCATGGTGGCACGGCATAATCCCAACATCTGGGAAGCTGAAGAGGAGGACTCAAGAAATAGAAGCCAGCTTGGGCTACAGCAGCAGCCAAAAGTCAGATAAGTTCCTTCAACACTGACCTTCCAGACTTGGTTAACTGCCTTGTCTGTCCACTCTGCTACTTCCATGGAGTGGCTCTGCTGACCAATTAGAGGCCCGAAGCAAGTGCGCACAGGAATGGTTTCCGCCGTCCACACTCCTATCAAAGGAAGGACCCCAACTACACAATGATTTAAACTAGTAAGAGCACTGAGGCAGGCGTTAAACACACACAAAGACCTCACTTTCTATAAGGTAACAATTTTTTGATGTGTCAACCATTCTAGACAGCTGAGACTTGTGGGTCTGAGCCTACAATATCAAACAAAAGTCATCAAAAAGATGAGTCAGTGGGTAAAAACCACTTGTCCTGAAAGCCAATGACCTGCAGTGTTCCACCCACAGAACTCCACTACCAAAAGTTGTTCTCTGACCGTCATCGTGTGTATCACAGCATACATGCACCTGTACTTCAGACAAAAGCACGTACCCACACACAGAAACTGAAATGCATAAAAAGCAAAATCAAATCCCTGCTGTACACACACAAAACCTATGTCTCTCCATATTATTTTAGAAGAGACCACAAAAATTTTATCAAAAAAAGCAATTTATATAAAATAAATCAAGCTTCTATTCTAAAATCTCTTATGCTTAATGTATTGCATGGTTATTACCTAAGATGCTTAATGCTTTCAAGATTCATGCCTGAGCTATGGCTAAAAATAAACCTAATTTCCTATTTTCAAAGGATAGGCATAATAACTCAGAAATGTTAAACTAAGATATGGATAAATATGTCCTGGTGGTCTAGATCCTTTCTATAGTGCTACACAATTATATTTTTAAAAACTCTGCTTATCTTCTGGGTCACACGATTGTCAGCGGTATATTTTCCATGTATTAGTAGAAAATAAGCTTTGAGGAATATGGTGGCATGCTGGCTGTGACAGACAGGACAGCTGAGAACAGAGTTTCCAGCCAACTGATTCACAGGAGTGGCTCGGCACCAAGGTGTTCATAGGCTCCCTTGTTCTCATCACCACAGATATCACCTATTCTCTAAGAGTACACATTTTAAGCCACTAAACTTGTCACTAATTACACAAATAAACTTATAACTCTAGCCCATAAGGAAAGGAGACTTGATGGGATTGTGTGGTCTCTTCCAATATTCTTACCAATGTCTGTCCCCACAATGGATGGGCGGAGAACAAGTTGTTTTGGGAGGGACAGCCTTGCTCTGCTCTCTATTGGTGTGTCAGGAACAAAAGTCACTGGTCCATGATCAGGGCAGTCTGAGGGGTAGGCTCGGTCACAGAGAGTGCACCCTGCAGACAGCACGTGTTAAAGACACAGATAGGTATAGTTCACATGAACTAAGTTTCCACTTGGTACCAGAAGTTAATTACCAGTCAGCTAGTAAAAAGGGTCTTAATAATTAATTATACTTATTGTAGACTTTTCCTTCCTCCCTGACCCTATTGTGTCCGCTGTATTCAGAAGCTTTTCTGTACCTTTACCAGATGGTTTCATCCCACTACCATGGCCATGATTATTACCTTTAGGTAATCCCTCCCTGAGCTCCACCAGCCATCTCCACTGAGCACCTTACATACTGAACCAGTATGTGAAATGGACTCATCACTACCCTCTCCCCAGCTTTCAGCATAACGTACAATATTTGTCTCAAACAAATCTACCAGCTCACACTGCAGTAGAACCCATAGCAATACTTACTCCTAAAACCCTTAGGGGTCTTAACGGCCCTGTATGTTCTGTTCCTACTTGTTTAGATAAGTGACTGGTCCCTCAGCCCCATTTTCCACTATAGCCATATGAACCATTATGATTCTTTTCATTCTAAGCTCTTAACAGGTGCCAATGGCTGTCTTCCTATCAACAGACTGCCATCTCTCCTGTCCTGAGGCCTATGCTAACACATATGCTGACCCTTCCACAGCCCTAGATACCTGTTCTTCAAACTCCTTAAGTACCGTGAGCTTAATCCCATTGTGACACTTTTACTGCTACTATGTACTTCAGCTGCCTGGGTTTTGTCCATGCTTCCCAAACTGGTTCCTCAAGTCTGTACTGCTTGGTAGACTGCCCTATCCCCTGCATCTGGCAGAGCACATCAAAGTTTCTTGCATGGCTTAAATACAAAGTGAAACCAACAAATCAACTTTTTTATACAGTCTTTGTGTTGTTGCCCAATAAAAAGAGAACTTTTAAATGCCCAACTATAGTAATTCATACAGTCTAAGACAAATAGCTGCATTATCAACCTACATTTTCCCACAGTTGTAACAGTGATCTAGCAACTTTTTTCTTCTGGCATAAGCTGAAAGAGCACAGTGAAGATTACCTGTGTTACATTTTACTTCTATAATGCTGTTTGGGAAATATCTTGACTATTACAGGGTTACAACTTATTGGTAAAATATAGATGCAACTATATTGTCTGTTTACTCCAAGAAGCCAATGTAAGAACTAATGAATTAAAGAAAAAAGAATAAATTGCACATCTGTTATTTGACTTGAGGAAAATGGCACCAGAGTAATAAAAGGATAATATGAGGACATAGAAAAATTCCAAAGTGAAATTCCTCAACTTCCTTAACTATCACCACTCTATATCAAACACTAGTCAGACAATGGCATTCTAAAACCAGTGTTTGTGATGTGCAGAGGGCTCGGCAATTAAGAGCACTTGCTACTCTTGCAGAAGATCCAGGTTGGAGTGCCAGAGCCCACAGGACAGCTCACACTTTCTGTACTACAGTTCAGGGAACCCAACACTGTCCTAGTTCTGCAGGCACTAGCATGCAGGCGGAACTCTCAGACAAAAACAGTACTTCCAGAGGAGAACAGCCAAGACACTCACAAATTGTAAACAAGGTTGCCATGTTTTCCTTGTTTGAATTGGAGTCTTCCATTTGCAGTGAAGGTGGTCCAAAAGCCAAGCTGTCTGAGGAGACATCTACATGACCTGTCCCCATAGCAACCTCTTGCGTGATGGAAGAGACAGCTACAGGCTCTAGACTTAGGCCAACTTCATGGAGGGAAACCGATTCTAGGGAGGCAAGGTTGTGTGAGGTAGAGAGTGCCACGCTTACAGAGTTGGTGCTCATGGCCACAGTGTGGATGGAGTCACTGACAACACCATCAGACATCCCAGTGACCCGATTTGCAATATGGTCTGTCTCCATGACCACAGGAAGCTCCAGACCATTCCCATGAATGGGGATCACACCACCATGTCCTACAGTGTCTGCTGTAAGACTGTTGCTCACAGAATCCACAGACAGGCGTTCATGATTTCTGGAGCCACTTGGGATTTGCGAATGTTCTCCTGCAACACCGTCCATTGTAAGCTCCTCTGCCATTCCATCTGTAGAGATTGGGCTGGTAACCCTAGAAACATTCTCCATAGTGATTGTTGTGTCCAATGCCACTTCGTGGCCATCATTAGGATGAAGACTTTGGGCACCATGTGTGTTCACAGAGCGAGAGTCTATTGAAACAACGCCTAATTCTAATCCAACGTTTCCATTGGCCTGATAGGGATCAAGTGTTGATGGGCTGTTGGTGATAGACAATGCTGTATTGCCATCAACATTTATAGAGTTGGGGTGGATGTACTGAGGAGGTGGTCTGTCAGCTAAGTAAGATAAAATGCCTGAGAAAAGAAGAGATATCAGAGCTATTTAGCACATTGTCAAATATAAGAAATTTCAAGTGCTAGGAACCATGTTTCTGATACAGCTGAATTAAATAACCCACTACTTTTTAAACCAGTATCTATACAAGTAGTACATATACTATTCTGTAAACACATGAAACTGATCTGACGAAGTCAACTAGAAACAACTTAAATGGGATCTATTATCAATGTGGTTGCAAATATTTGGTTCTAAGATGCTAAAATTTGCTCTGCAAGAAATATGTAAATAAATAAGCACTAAAATGATTTAAGAACTTTTGTTATAAAATTATCAAAGCAAATTAAACTATATAATTAAACAAACTTATTTTATGAAACTTTTTCTGGGAGTAGGGGCAGGCTGGGATCAAACCCAGGGCCTCAAAAAAGTCTTACTACTGAAGTACATCCCAAGTCCAAAGCTACGCTTCCAAGACGTAGGATGTTATCTGAGGTACTTCTAGTAGGAGTACATACCAAAACACAGTATACTTATGAACCTAAAAAATGACTGTACTGTCTTGCATAAAACAGCATTTATACAGCAACTTTCCAATGTCTGAGTATATTCTGTAAATATATCCAAAGACACTCCTAAGAATATCAGCTATAATGACAATAAACTTGGAAAAAACCAAGTTGCCCAACAATGAAGACTGATGCAATAAACCATTAAATATCCATCCAGTTGTTTTTTGTTTGTTTGTTTGTTTTTGGTTTTTTTTTTAGGCAGACACAGGCTAGTCTGAATTCCTAGTCTCCCTGCTTCAGCCTCCCAAACATTGGAATTACAGAAGTATGCTATCTAAAAACATTGAGGATGTCAGATTTGATGGCACACTCCTTTAATCTCAGCACTTAGCAAGGAGGCAGGCAAGTCTCTGAGTTCAAAGCCAGCCTGGTCTACATAGTGAGTCCTTAGGCCAGCCAGGGCAACACAGTGAAAGCCTATTTCAAAAGAGGACGGGAGAGGGGTTATGAAAACCAGGAAGTAGCAGGGGAAATTTTGAAGTGAAGAAACATACACAACTGTAGAGAAACCATGGTCTTAAATCATGGAAAACTATAACCACCAGTACTCCAAAGACAGAAATACACCAGAAAGACAAATGTGGCTTCCCTTTCTTAGTGTTTGCTAAGTTTTCTTAAAGAGGATATGTAATACTTTTAAAACAGATTTAAAAATCAACAAACTTTAAGCATGACAGGTAGCTGGTAAACTATAGAATTAAAAACTATTCACCAATATTCAGTGACCATAATTTGCTTTATATAAAGACTGGTTGAGGGTGTGGGGGGCATTACTTTAATCCCAGCACTCAGGAGGCCAGTCTGGTCTACAGAGTAAGTTTCAGGACAGCCATGATGACACAAAGAAACCCTCTCTTGAAAAACAAAACACCAAATTCCCTGTACCATACGGAACTGGAAGATGACTCAGCAGGTAAATTACCACTATGTCCCCAATGCCCTTGTAAATTCCAGGAGGGCATGGTGGCCCACCTAAAATCTCACAAGTTGGTTAGTTACACTAGCTATTGAATCAACAAGTTCCAAGTTCAGTGAGAGATCCAGCTTCCATATGTAAGGTGGGGAACATGTGTGTAAGACAACCAACATTAACCTCTAGCCTCCACATGCAGCAACACCCACTGAGCACTCACTCACATGCAAAGAAAAAAGCTGTAACATAAACCAGGTATGGTGGAGCTCATCTATAACCCATCACTGAGTCTGAGGCCAGCCTTGTCTACATAACAGGTTCCAGGGCTACAAGCAAAACCCTCTCTCAAACCAACAACATCCTCATGCCTGTATTCTACCACTTTGAAGGTACAAGCAAGAGGATCTGGAACAAAATCATTCTCTGCTATATAGACAGTGGCCCAGTCTCAAAATAAAAAGGACTTTGGGATAGCTCAGTGGTAATATTCCTTTCTATGATGCTGGAGGTCCTAGGTTCAATCCTCATCACTTCAAAACACCAAAACAATTTTAAAAAATTAAAACTACACTAGCAAGACAATGAAAAGAATGAATTACTTTACTCAAATTGCTTCTTTCATATTTAACTACATGCATGTTCTAAGCAAAGCACAAAAATACCAACAAACCCAGAGATTGCTATCCAATAAGGAGAAAGAAAAAGATGTTAATTCCAATCTTCAGAAGCTGAAGTCAGAATGGTTCCATCACCCACCCCACCTTACCCTACCAAAAGAACTATAAAACTTACGGGTAGAATGGTTCCATTCCTTACTCCCCCCCTATAAAACTTACCAGGTAGAATGGTCCTGAAGTAACTGCTCTCTAGGTGAGGGTACGGTGGTGGAGGTAGGGTATAGTTTCTTTCAGGTAGTCCACACATCACCCCTCGATCTCCAATGCCCATGGGGAGCATCAGAGACAAGGCAGAAGGCAGAGAGCTCAGGGAGGGACCCAGGTTTGGAATTGCCACTGGGAGACCTTTAAAAAAACAATTTTTTTCTTAATTAAAAGAAGACTAGTACGTAAAAACCACAATCAAAACTCTTAGAATTTAGAGAAACAAAAGAATCTCTCCCAAGACACTATTGGGTAAGATCTATAACATAACCTAACAAACAGTCATGGTCCCCAAATTACTTCTCCACAGGAGTTTATGTAGCCCGGCCTGACCTATGATTCAATGGAATGGTAAGATTACAAGTGTGTATGACCAAACTTGACCCTCAAATTAGTTTAGTGTGAATGTATGCACATCAGGTTATTTTTAAAGTGCTAAACTGATCCTCTAGTTGTGTTTCTCAAAACAATTCAGTCTACTTTGTTTAATAGCTAAAAACAGCAGGGGGCTGGAGAGATGTCTCAGTGTTAAGAGCATGTACCTCTCCACCAGAGGCCCAAACAGAGTTCCATTCCCAGCATCCATGTCAGTGTAACTCCAACTCCAGGCCAGAACCTCTGCAAAGCACCTGCCCTCACAAGGACAAGCTCACACATAACTAAAAAATAGTAAAAAATATGACTCTTTAAGGTAAATAAAGATTAAAAACAGAAACTGACCAGGCTGTGGTGGGAGGCAGAGGCAGGCAGATCTTTGAATTAAAGGCTAGCCTGGTCTACGAAGAGTTCCAGGACAGCCAGAGCTGTTACAGAGAAACCCTGCCTTGAAAAACAAAACAAAAAAAAAAAAAAAAAAACAAACACACACCAAAACCAACATCAAAAAAACCAACCAACACACACACACACACACACACACACACACACACACACACACACACACCAAACAAACAAAACATGTTCACAAGTGTGGTCTCTTGCCGTGATAACATTTTAAATGATATCAGTATTTTAAAAGTAAACTAATATTCCTTTTTGTCACTACACATTTCATTTTTAAAGCACGCAAATGTTTGGCATGGTGGTGCATTACTGTAATCCCAGTACCAGGAAGGCTGAGGCAGAAAGATTTTCAGCCTAGCCTGGGTAACATAGTAAGACCCATATCTAAAAATGTAACAAACAAAAACGAGGTATGTTTGCACTTGGAATCCATCAGGATTAAAGTTAGATGTGAAGCTATATATACTTATTTTCAACCCTTCCTCTACATGATGTACTTCACAATCAAAACAGTCTGAACCTTGCACTACACCCACCTTGAATTATACCCATTTCAAAAGCTTAAAAGACTTTTCCTGTGCCTACGCACCAACTTAATCAATGCAGATTTGCACATTTTTGCCAAAGGGAATTATTTTTTAATATAAGCCTTTTCTTAAGACTGTCTCCGGAAGCATTAATCTAATTAATCCTTATCAATAAAGAATCAGAAGTGAGATATTGGGGGAGAAGAAAACAAAACTAAACAGTAAAAGGGTTTGAGAACCAGGTGTGGTAGCACACGCCTGTAATCCCAGCACCTGGGTGGTGGAACCAGGAGGATCAGGAGTTCAAGGTCACCCTGATTATACTAACATTGGGACCAATCCAGGCTACCTATAATCACTTCTCAAACAGAACAAAATCTCCCAACAACAAAAAGGGAGGTGGAGTGCTAAGGCATGAGGTAGGAAGAAAAAGGGAGATGGTATGTTACGGCATGGGGTAGAGAAGATTGCGCTTCCCCGCCCAGTGTTTCCACAGACGCCCAGGCTCACAGGGAGTTAGGGAGTTGTACATAGGAGCTCCATCTCTCGCACCATTTTCCCATAAAGCCAGGCCTTGCCCATTCCTACAGATGCTCAGTTTCCAATCTAAAGCAAGCCAGATTTCAAGTGCTTTGGGAATTTACAGAGGAAATTTAACTGATTCTCTTCTATTAATTAGGGACATGATGTCAAAGTGTCAACCAATGAGTATGAGAAAAAATGGGTAAAAAACCAAGTCAGTATCAGCTCTGGATGAAAGAGAACTGAAAAGAAAGACTACAAAAAAACTGCTACTCCCACCCACTAGGATGCTGGAACTATCAAAACACTTTGCAGAGGCCTCTCACTAGTTTCTCTGTACTAGCCTAAAATGGTTTCAGAATGGAACAAGTGTTCAAGTGCAGTGGCTCCCACTCACCTGGGGCAGGGATAGCACTGTGAGAGGGAGAGGCAGCCAAACCCAGATGACTTCCAGAGACTGGCAGGGCATTGCTCACAGAGGACGAAGACAGCTGCTCCATCCCCACTGGGCTCAAATTCATGTCATTCATCCTGGGAAAAGCATACACAACCATTGTAACCTCATGTAAAAAGAGCCAAGAACCTAGGGAAAGAGAAATGGAACCCAACCAACTGTTCTTTATGCACGTGATTCTGAGACACAAGACAGAACTGTGATTCCGTTAACTAGCGCATGTCAATGTCACATACCACACAAGACTTGAACTCAATTTGCCTTATTCCAAACCCTACACCACACCCAAACACACAAGTCTTCAGTCTACAGCTCTAGCTATCTATGGCAGCTTATTTTGCTTGCTTTGTTAAATCACCCAAGCTTTTCTTCATGGCAGTCACTAGTTCCATTTGGCTTATCTGCTCAAACCAGTAGTTTCTAGGCACTCTATTTTAAAGTGATTGAGTAGCTTTCCTAACCCTCTCTACAGTGAGTAAAAATTAGTGATAGGTCAGATTCAGATCATCAATGGTATAAAGAACACCATGCTTTCCTAAGAATCAGTATTTTCTTAAAATTCATATCCATACCTTACTGAAGAATCTTAATATCCTCACACACTGAGGTTCAACCTGCAAGCTTTGCCAGAACTCTACTAAAACAATTTTTAATTTTCACACGAAATCTGATGGTAAGGTAGATGACAAATTAAGGCTCAAAGATACAGCATATGCCTCAAATCACAAAGTATTCCAATAAAGGGCATCAAGCATCCTGTAAAGGATTGCCAAAGATGTTCCAACAGCCAGACCCTGCTGATGAAAACACCATTTTCAGAAGGGTGAGGAATCAAGGAGTCACCTGTTCTGTGCAGTGCTTACACTTAAGAGAGTGAAAAGGCCATTAACTGGCAGTTGTTATGTAAAGACTTTAGTTTTAGTTAGGTGTGATGCCACAGAATTAGGGAGGCTGAGACAGGAGGAATGCCAGAGTCCCAAGGAGACCTGCAAGGTAAACTCAAGGTCAGCCTAGACTATATAGCAAGACCTTGCCTCAAAAGAAAAATATATAAGGCTAGAGAGATGGCTCATGGAAGAGTCCCTGATGCTCTTCAGAAGACTTGAATTCAGTCTGCAGTAACCATGTTCAGGTCCCAACATTCATATCAGGTAGCTTCACAAACCTGTAATCCAGCTGGGGAGATGGGGGGGGGGGTGCTGTGTCCACACCCTTATGGCCTTTGAGGGCACCCATACACACAACACAGGCATAGACGTGCACAATGTATACATATTGGTTTCTAATCAGGACTTAGAGACCATATTTTCATTTACAGAAGATATGGACAAAAGGGTTTTCTATATTCACTGCAATATGTTCTTGTAAGGAGTACAGGTTTTTCTGCCTGCCGCCGCCTGTCTGGTCCCACTGCCACGCCGCCAGCCCCAAACAACACACAGAGACTCTGTATTTGATACAATACTGTTGGCCCGGTTACTTGTTACTTATCGGCTAGCTCTGCCTTTAATTATTAACCCATTTCTATGTATCTTCACATGGCCTTCTCTTACCGGGGAGGCGGCTGGCGTCCAGCTCTCTCCAGACTCTCCATCTTGACTCCTCCTTACTACTTCCTATTTCCTCCTTGTCTCCTAGTCCCTCCTATCTTCCTTTCCTATTGGCCAACAGTGCTTTATTATTAACCAGTATGAGAAACATATACAAAATGACATCTCCCATCATGTTCTTCCTGTGAGTCTACAGGTACATCAGGAACAATGGGTTAAGTAATTTAGTCTGCCTCTCCTAAACCACATACTTAAAGGCTGGATGATGGTAAACCTCCATGGTCAACCACAGTGGACTTGGAATCACATGGGCACACACCTGAGAGGAGTGAATAAAAGGGAATAAAAGGGAAGTCAATGGGGTGGGATCCTGTATTAAATAGAAATGACAAAGCAAGCCCGTCACCACACCTTTGTTTCCGAGCATAGGCTGCAGTGTGACTAGCCTCCCCCAACATGATGGACTGTGTCCCCTTGATCTGTAAGTCACAACACCCATCTGCCCTTAAGTTGCTTCTTGGCATGTATTTTGTCATAGCAGACAGAGTGCTAGCTAATCCAGTTTGCTATCTTCCTTTTCTAATTAACATACATGTATGTGTGTGAAGGAGAGGGCTGAAGACATATATGGAGGTCTGGAGGTAGTTCTCAACTTCCATGCTGTTGAGGCAGGGCCAGCTCTGAGGTGATTGCCGGTGTCAGCCTCCCATCTCCCTTAGGAGTGCTAGAATTACATACAGATGCCACCACAGCACACAGCTTTTTTTGTTGTTGTTTTTTTTAGATTTATTTATTATGTACAGTGTTCTATCTGTATGTGTCCTTGCATGCCAGAAAAGGGAACCATATCTCATTACAGATGGTTGTGAGCTATCATGTGGTTGCTAAGAATTGAACTCAGGACCTCTGGAAGGCCACCCAGTGTTCTTAACCACTGAACCATCTCTCCAGCCCCTACAGCTTTTATTGTGTGTTCCAGAGACCTAACTGGAACTGTCAGCCTCTACACAGCTACTGCTTTTAATCACTGAGCCATTTCCCCAGCCCCAGACTGGCACCTTAACCTCATTTTAATGATAAGATAGCCTAGATTTTGAGGTTAAAAAACAACCTAAAATCACATAACTAGTCAGAGGTACATCTGAGTTTTGATCTCAGATCTAATTTAAGGCACCCAAACTCTTAGCCTGGTAACAAATTACAGTTTTCTACAGAGTCCTGTTTACTTTAGGACCTGGCTAAACCCTATGTACAGTATTAAGTCCTACATAGACCTGTTTCCTGAATTATACTATAATCATAGTGTAATCATAAAACTAGTTTTTGGGGACAGGCTCCAAAGCAATACAGAGAAACCCTGTCTCAAAAAAAAAAAAAAACAAAGCAAACAAACAAAAACCCATCATACTCACTTTTGCCAGGCAGTAGTGGCCCATGCCTTTGGCAGAAGGATCTCTGTGAGTTTGAGACCAGCATGGTCTACAAGAGCTACTTCCAGGACAGGCTCTAAAGCCACAGAGAAACCCTGTCTTTAAAAAAAAAGAAGAAGAAGAAGAAAAGAAAAACGGCCTAGCTTTTGGATATCAATAAGTATGAAAGACCTTAAAAAGCAATGCCCACTCGTGATCCTAACCAGAAAGACCACAGGTAAATGAGGTTCACTATCTGAAGAACCATACATCAACAAAAAAATGTGTGTGGCTGTTTTTCTCACAGAAAAATGGAAACTCCTTGTAGCCTAAAGAAGCCATGCTACTTTAACTGTAAATTTCTAGGCTCCAGCCAGTTTCAAACAGACTTCTCTCACTTTTCCAGCCACAACTACACCTAAAACGCTATCACTGCAGGATCCATAAAGCCTACAGCAAAGTGGTTACAGTAACTTTTTAGAGCAGGGTTAAGTGTGTTGTGTCACTTTGCTTCCTATTCTGAAAGATCTAAACATTAACCTATATAATGTCATAGTAAACATCGGTGGGAAACCCTACTCTCCCCAAACCAGTTCAAATCAAGACTTTAAAGCAGAGGCTCAGCACATTTCTGCTTTGTTGTTGAGTCCCTAAAATGTGGTGACCTCAACAGCCACAAACCAAAGTCAACAAGTAATCAAAATGTAAGTGATCCTCAAAGCATTTCCTTGTTCCAAAGGACAACCTTTCTGCCTACCTGTCTCACACACGTCCTAAGAAAACCGAAAGTGAAGATATTAAATTCTATCTTCCTCACATCTTCAGCAAGTATCATTCTGTTTCTGTTTCTAACCAACCTAGACAATCATGTTAGGTGCAGACCTCACACTGTTTTCTGGAAACATACGGCCAAGATTCATCGACTAGCTCCAATAATTTCAGTCGATACATTTTCTCTTCCACGTTATAAATAGACTTTTAAAGGATTCTGAAAAATACCAGCAAAATACAACTCCGTCTTTGGTTTGTTTCTATACTATACTGGCACAGTACCTTCTAATGTGCGAGGCTTGCACAATTAATAACTTAAGTCTCCGCACTCCACCATCCCCGGCTAAAGTAGCCCGCAATCTCAAAGGTGAGGGGCAATGAATGATACTGCAAAAACAGACGACTCGAATTAAAATATCAAACGCTACAATAACTCAAAGGCAGGAAAAAGATGTCAAGCAGCTAACAAGGTGTGGTTACTCCGAACAAATCAATCACTCAAATCAATCACTCAAACCTGGAATCAACTAGCACTCTGGATTCTTTTTCTAGTTAGGTTCGGGCACTGCGTTCCATTTACATGTCACACGTGTAGCCCCGAAGGCACCCAAACAAAGACTCCCTCTCTGACCGTGTCCTCCCGGCCTCCCCGCCCTCCTCACCTGCGCAGGCAGAGCAGGGGACCAGCGTCCGACTGGAGTGCGCCCGGGGCCTGCGTCACGTGCTAGCACATCCCGCCGGCGGCCGCTCCTCCCCGGACGGCCCGACGTCTCCGAGGGCCGGTGGTCGTGCTCCGCGCGGAGAGCCGGGCATGCTGGGCGGCGCCCGGGGCTGTTTTTCCGGAAGCGCTGGGAGCCCGGCTGGCGGACCTGGAAGGGGAGAAAAGCGATGAGCCACGGCCTTTCCCCGCCCTGGCCGCGCTAACCCGCCCGGCCGATCGCCCACCTGAGGCCCGCACCGGGGAGCATCGGTCCACCCTCTCGGATCTTCATGCAGCCGGAGCTCGGCCCGGGCGCCCTTGCCCGCCCGGACCCCACGCCCCGCTTACGGTTCCCGTAACGTTTCCCGCCCGGCCCCGCCCATTCACTCCCGCCTCCTCCGGCCGCACCCCCGGGGCGCGTTTCCGGTTTCTCAGCCACTCGGGGTGCGTTTCCGGCTTCTCAGCCACTCGGCGTGCCAGCAACCTGCCCATTGCCTGAGCGGCGACCTTCCGTTCTTCACTGTCGCCCCGCCCACTATCTGCGCGTGTGCGTGCGCGCGCACCGCAGAGCTCCACCCCGGGGGTGGGCGGGCTCCGAGACGCTCCGCCCAGAGCCTTGCAGCTCAGGTGGGCCCCAACCCAATAGAGCGCCGAGTAATCGACTCGCCGTTGCTAGGAGACCAAAACTGATGCACCTACTAGAAGTTCATTCTGGGCTCCAAGGTTCTCCGGACTGTTTTCTGCAGTCCTCAAGTAGAGAAGCACGAATCCACATAGCACATTTTGAAATACATGATTAGGCCAGACAGTGGTGGTGGAAGGAGGGAGGGAAGAATAGTAGAAGGAAGGGAGGAAGAAAGGTAAATATAGCTGGGCAGTGGTGGCGCATGCCTTTTATCCTAGCTCTTGGGAGGCAGAGGCAGGCAGAGCTCTGTGAGTTCAAGGCTAGCCTAGTCTATACAGCTAGTTCCAAGACAGCCAAGGCTAAAAAAGAAAGCCTATCCTGTAAAAAAAAAAAATGAGTTTTGTCATATGTAAAAATACCTTAAAAAGTCAACAGTTGGGCATGACAGTGCACATCAGAAACATCAATATGTACAGATAATGAGGGAGGGAGGTCAGAAGGTCAAGGCCATTCTGGGTTACACAATAGGCTCTAAGCAAGCCTGGGTCACAAAAGATCCTGCCAAGTTGTAGCCCAGCATATAAAAATATTTTCTAGATAGGCCTAATGACAGAAGTTGTCAAAGGTGAAATGACAGAATCAACATGTGTGTCATGGTATGTGTACCCACACAATGTTTTGCTTTGTGGTGTGTGTGTGTTTGAAGAGCCACCATGATGGCTCAGCAGGTAATGACACTTGCTTTCAAGCCTGATTAACATATTTTTCATTCCCAGAACCCTCAGGGTGGATAGAAAAAAATAAAATCTCTCAGATTTCCACATGATGCCTGGAATGACACATGGGCACATACACATGTGTGCTCACACACACACACACAAATGGTTCAGAGGGACTGTTCGGCAGTTATGAGTATATACTGTCCTTGCAGAGGACAATTGGGTTCCCAGCACCCATGTCCAGTGGCTCACAGCCTCCTGTAATTTCAACTCCGGGAATCTGTTACACTCTTTTTGGATAGAGCAGACACCTGTTCATATGCACATACTCGTGTGCATGAGTGTTTTGTTTGAATGTATGTCTATATTCTGTGTATCCTGGAACTGAACACATGGATGGTGGTGAAGTCCTGTGTGGATGCTGGGAACTAAACCCAGGTCCTCCGCACTTAACTGCTGAGTCATCTCTCCAGCCCCAATTTTTAAAAATATTTTTAAATAATAAATGTAAAAAAACAAACAAATAAAAATATTTTTTAGTTTTTTGAGACAAGGATTCTTTGTGTCATCCTGCCTTGTTCTGGAACTCATTCTGTAAAACAGGCTGGCCTTGAACTCATAGAGATCTGCCTGCCTCTGCTTCCATAGTGCTTGGATTAAAGGCATGCGCCACCATGTCCATTGTTTAAAAAAAAAAAATACCACTTCAGGGGGATGGCAAGATGGTTTAGTGGGTAAAAGCACTTGCCCCCAACTATGACAATTTGCATGCACATATATATGCATGCTCACACACATACAAATTAGTAAATTCAATGAAATATTTTTGATACAGTATCTCACTATATATAACCCTGGCTGGCCTGGAACTCATTATGTAGACCCGACCGGCCTCAAACTCATCAAAATCCACCAATCTCTGCTTTTGGAATACTGGGATTAAAGGCATGCACCAGCAAGCCCAGACAGAAAAAAAAAGTGTCTAATTACCCTCAAATTAAAGTATTCTCATTCCATTTCCTAGACTAAGTTTTGCTGAGTGTACTGTTTGTACTTTCTTATTGTACCCCTAACTATAATCATTAATTGTTCAGTTTTCTATTTTGCCAAAGTGACTTCAAGAACAAGTTAAGAGGGAAAACTAAGCTTGTGTGTAGATAGCAAGTACCATGGACTGGCGTCTTAGACTGAACAAAGCCGGGAGAGAGACAGCAGAGTACCAGATAGTAGATGCACCCTGAGCATCCTGACACTCCCATCACTGTGATGGTAGATGCACTATGGGCGTCCTGACACTCCCATCACTGTGATGGTAGATGAACCCTGAGCGTCCTGACACTCCCATCACTATGACAACAGATGCACTGTGAGCATCCTGACACTCCCATCACTATAATGGTAGATGCACTATGGGCGTCCTGACACTCCCATCACTGTGATGGTAGATGCACTGTGAGCATCCTGACACTCCCATCACTGTGATGGTAGATGCACTGTGAGCATCCTGACACTCCCATCACTGTGATGGTAGATGCACTGTGAGCATCCTGACACTCCCATCACTATAATGGTAGATGCACTGTGAGCATCCTGACACTCCCATCACTATGACAACAGATGCACTGTGAGCGCCCTGACACTCCCATCACTGTGACTGGCAGATGCACCGTGAGCATCCTGACACTGCCATGACTATGGCCTCCATCACAAGAGCCTTCCTTTCTTAAGCCATTTGTTGAGAGTATGCATTTGGTCATGGTAATGAGAGGAGTAATGCCCATGCTCTTTCATGCAGAACTGAGCATGTTTACTCCATAGTAGCGATGGTAGCAACGGTAGCAGCAGCTTTGTCCTCCCTCTCCTCTCCTTCTTCGCACTGAGGATTCAACCCAAGCTCTCCACGAGTGAGGAAATTGTACTCTCCGCCACTGAGCTTGAATTCCACAGCAGAGACTCACCGAGTAGCCAGCTTGGTCTTTCTCTGCCTCATCACCCCAAGGGCTGGGATAACAGCAGTGTGCCACCACACTTAGCATTCAAATAGCTCTTCCTGATGAATTTTAGAATCAGCCATTGGTGGTCCAAGCCTGGAATGCCCTTTTCTAACTTACACCAAGGTGCCATATAGAAACAGGGGCCTTACAGCTTTGGGCCTCCCTGAGTGTGGAAATTCCTTGAGTGCCTAAGGTTGGTGGAAGCTCTTTTCATGGGGTCGTGATTTAAGAAGTACTGGTTCCTAAGGGCAGGAAACATGGATATCCCAACAGCTGTGTGTTGCAGATCTGGCTTCTTTGCCCCTGTTACCTATTGGAGGAACATGGAGGGGTCCTACACAACACCCTGGGTTGCTACAATAATTCCAGATGAAACACTCAACTGTGCTGTGAAGAATATGATCTACCTGTAGGTCGAGACAGGTCCTTGTCTCCTTCCTGAAGGGTTCCGGAAAGGAACCTGGCTAGAGGACCAGCCCTAGGAAGGCTGGTTCATCTTAGATAATGTGCCTTTTTTTTCCAGAATTCCTGTCCCTTCGTGTATTGCCTACTATCAGAGCCACCGATACGTTCTGCTGGATTTACCCATCTTTCTGAAGCCTGATGCAAAAGACATATTCACTTTTCTTCCTGTCTGTCTTTTTCCTTTGGACGATGGCTAGATGATTATACTTTAAACTGCTAATGCTTTGGGCTTCCTTGCTCTTTCAAAATGCCCCATCCTAACCGTGTAAACTGCCTGCCACCATGTGGCTGACCTCACTGCCACCTCTTTATGACATCTGTTCCTTCTTCTCTCCTTTCCCTCCAAGGCAGCTGGAGAGTTTGGGCTTACCTGCCCTGGGGTTTTCCTCTTAAACTCCAATAAATTGTCCTCAAGCATCTGTTTGAGTATAATTTTAAATCTTCTAATAACAAAATTGAGAAACCCAAGAGGGGACGCCGATTTTCTAAGGATCATGAAGGTTCTGTAGGGACTTTTTTGGATTTCAGATATCACTTCTTTCCCGCTTTTTAATTCTTTAATTGGCAGAGAAGGCACATCTGTTACTACACTCTGAGATGGCACCATGCCCTGCTCCTGGCTGTCAATACCGACTTACATAGCCCCAAATGATTTGAGATTTAAAACATAGTGTCTCTATGTATACGCCACGATAGACTGGAACTCACAATCCTCCTGCCTCAGCTTCAGTTTCTTCTAAGTGAATGTGATAATGCCAAATGTGGCTATGGTAATCTTACCAGAATAGAAGTTTAGTTGTGCTAGGTAGATGCGGCATGTAGTGATACAGACACTTAATATTTAAGTTATATAGAGAAGGGCTAGTTGAATGGACCTGTGTTAGAGGATCAATTTGAGATTGAGTAAATTATCCCAGTAGAATTCTAGCATGAGATCATAACCTACGCATGATCCCTGTTACCCCTTGTGATATATGATGCAAATTCCCAGCCCAATGCCGGAAGCACATGTGTATCTCAGAAGTCACAGCCCCAGAAAATCAAAATCTGTAATGAAGCATGAACTGTTTTGCCAGAAGAGCCACCTGAATCTTCTTCCCCCTCTTGTTTCGAGCAGACAGGAGAGCTGTCTGGGTGGGATGTTCCCTCTTTCCTAGGAACACCTTGTAATCAGATGAACTGGACTTTTAGTGAGCTTCCTTCCCACTTTGATGAACAGATCTAATTCAGATGACCAAAGCGTTTTAGGTGCTGTATCATCTGTCTCCATCTAGCCAGCCATATGTAAGACCTCTTAGGTTGGAGAGAAACTTTAGATCAAACAGATGGTAAAGTTAGCTTGGGACTGTTTTGTTAGAGTTTTATAAATCCTGTGCACATTTCTCCCTGCTTTCTAAGGAGACACAAAAGTAACATCTATTCCCCTCAAATGGGGAAGGAGTAGGCAGACCAGAAAAACCCGACTTAGAAAACAAGTAAGTTAATTGGCGTTGCCCACAGAAGCATGGGCAACTTGTGAGCAACTGTACTGTAGAAAAGTCTCATCCCCAGACAATTTTTTACTGCTTTTCTTTGAGGCAGGATCCATGTAGCCCAGACTAGCCTTAAACTTCCTATAGAGCCAAGGTTGGCTTTGAACTCCTGATCCTCCTGTATCTCTCTCCCACGTGCTGTGATTGTAGGCGTGTGCTATCATGACTCCTACCCTTTTTTACAGCAGTGATGGGTTCTAAGAGGAGCGTCTTGTGACCCTCTCCCTAAGAAGGAATGCTTGCCCCATTACCAGACCTTGTAAAGAGATGTAAGCTCTTCACATTTCATTGCCATGACAGTGGCCAAGGTCTCCTAGGGATATTGCAGTCTCCCATATCAAACCTGCAGGAACAATTGTACCACCTTCCTCAGAAAAAGAATTTATAAGAAAACCTGTGTGGGTCCAATAACCTGAATGCTAATAATAAATCTGTAGTTCTGGCTCGAGTTGGGACATCATTTGAGTGTTGTGCACATTTCCTTTTGCTATTTTAAAACTCATGAGATTGAAAATATAAAGTGTGTGCAGTTTGTAATAAGGAAACAGTAGAGAGATTTATGGAGGACAGTGATGCAATCACCCTTCTATGCCCAGTGACATACTTTCTAGGCAACCAATGACGAAAATTTGGTATACATCTTTCCACTTCATTTCCATGTCTGCACAAACACACAAAGACATGTAGGCCACTTGTCACTGTGTCACACACCTGTTGCTCCAACACTCAAGAGGCTGAGGCAGGAGGGGCTTGAATTTGAAGCCAGCCTGGGCTATACAGTGTGATCCTGTTTCAAAACCAGACATATATAAATCATATAAAATTGTTTTATGTTCCTATTGCAAATGTAAGTCTGTAAGTTTCTTCCTTATGTTTTGCTTAACACATTTTTTATATTTCTGTAAGTACTTGCATATATCTTACTCAATATTTTTAATAAAAACATAGAGATCTGTAAGTATTACTTTTTTCTTTATGAGTAAGTATTCAGACTGTGCTGTGTCCTGTCTCCTCCTCATCCCCACTACCCTGGGAGAGAACCTAAAGCTAACCCTAGCCCTCTTTTGACTTTTTCTTGTGAGACACAGTTTCACAAGTTGCCTAGGTTGGCTTTGAACTCACTCTACAGCCCAGGCAGGCCTTGAACTTTCTTTTCATTTTAAGATTTTAGTTTTAAAATTTTAATTATTTTTTTAGATTGTAATAAAGTTACATCACTTCTGCCCTCCCTTTCCTCCTCCCTTGCTCTCTTTCAAATTCATGGCCTCTTTTTAAATTGTTGATATATATATATATATATATATGTATATATATATATGTATATATATATATGTGTGTGTGTGTGTGTGTGTGTGTGTGTGTGTGTGTGTATTCCTAAATACATAAATAAGTCTCACCAACACATTGTCTAAATATGAGCTGAACATGGTCAAATAGCAATAGACCTGTTAATGTGGACAAGGAAAAACTCAAGAAGTGTGGGCCCTACGTGGAGAATAACAGGCAACCAAGGATGCTGACAGCAGGAGACGTCTTGGGTGGGGGGTAGCAACCGATTGGTTAGCTAATACCACACGGTCAGCCCTGAAAACATACCTACAACTAGCATTATACAGGCCTGGAACTTGCAATCATCCTTCTAGGCCTCCCAAAGAAGCTGGGATTACGGGTGTGCTGCACCAGACACAGCCCTGTTCTCTTTTTTAACTCACTACAAATGCTGTGACCAGTATTTAACTAGTGGTGCATTTATTGCTGTGGAACAAAACTGCCAGCATTTCTGGATGAAAGGCAATGGGATAATATACTGTTGATTGTAATCATTATCTACCCTAACACTTCAGTCCCTCAAGTCCTTAACACCACCAGCTGTTAGTCAACCTTTACATACTTTCATTTTACTTTATATTGTAAGGCAAGGTCTCACCGTGCACCAAGCCCTGGCTGGCTTGGAACTTCTTATGTAAACCAGGCTGGCCTGGAACTCACACAGGCCTGCCTGCCTCTGTCTCCCAGCCCTAGCATGAGGTGTGTACCACCACACTTGGCTTGCAGTCTTTTTATTTGCTATCTGCCTAAGAAAGAAAAACAGATCTAGGTCACCTCCCTATTTTCAATGATCTCATTCTCTCTTGTCACTCTTTGACCTGGACCAAAGCAGTTTGTGGTCTCACAGCCTGTGCACCCTGCAGGAGGTTTGTCTGCTAATAGGAAGGCTTTCTCAATTCATGAAAATATGATGTCATGATGGCTCATGATGCCATGATGGGTCATGATGCCATGATGAGTGGTTTGCCAGTATAAGCCTATAGGGAACTACGCCTTTTTAAATGTGACTAACTTATGCCTAAAAGGAATAATTATTTCTATTTTATTTGCCTTGGTGCAAGTGTTTTTACAGTTGCTTCAGGCTAGTCGTTTAAACTCTAAACTTTATAGTAAGTATGGAAGCACAGGAGTCTTTAAAAAAAAAACAAAAACAAAACAAAAAAACATGTTAGTGCGACACCCCAGCTCCCAGGGAAGAGTCGGGTCTGGTTGTAAATTTAGGGGGTTTTTGCATCTCTTGTTTTTAAGTTGAACTTTTCAAGTAGAAGATGCCTTTAATGTGTTAGTTTGCTGAACAGGAAATCTGATTTTTCCATGTGATAACACTCTGACATTAACCAGTGCAGTTGGATTTTTAATGACACTTTCATCTTCAAAGCCCTTTACCAACACAGATGGATTAATTATTCATTTGTGTGTGGGGGGGAGGGACAGCATTAGAAAGACAAGCCTTCAAACTCATATCCTTTCTCCTTGGACATGGGGCTTTCTACTTTTCAAAAAAAAATTTTTTTCCAGTCCTCAAGGGAGGAAATAAAGATGAATATAATGGGAAAAATCTTGGCGCTATGGGAAGATATCCTTATATCCTGAGCGGGATTAGAAGAGGTTGGGAGGTAGGACTAAAGAAAGCTGTGTTTACAGTAAGCACCCTGAAAAATAACTGACTAAAAGTTTGTTACTGTTTGGGCTTTTGATGTGTTTTTACCCAGCAATAAAACATAAAGGACCTCGCGTTAAACATTCGTTAGAATACCATATCATGGATCCTTATATTTGATGCTAAAATATATAATAGATTTTGTTCTTGTTACCTTCAAAAAGTGTCTACTTTGGTTTTCAAACCATTTGATTTCACAGAAGAAAACCTCGGGCTTCCCCGGAGGTCCTCCTTGACTTGACACATCTTCTAACCGCAAGAGAGCAGTCTTCCCTTTGATGAGCTCTTCTCCGCCTCCCCAGAAATGAAAGAGCAAGGGGTATGTTTGCAAACACCCTGAAAGCTCTTTCCATCAGACCTCAACGCCGGAAACCACAAAGGACAGTCAAGTTTGGATTTTCAAGGAGAATGCCAGAGTAAACTTTCTGTCTGCCGGTCAGCCGACCTGCAAGTGCCTGGGAGGAACCCTGCTCAATTCCTGGTTCCCCGAGAGCCACACTTGCTGACCCAGGAGTGAATTACAGCAATTGGGTAGCTTTGAGAGATCAATCTGTTTGGGTTACGATCGTCTATTCAGGCCGGAGACCTTTTGTTATCTTTTGAACTAAGATCGGAGGGGACACATGGGTACAAGCGTGGATGAGGCGCGTCCTCTTTCTTTGCCCTTTCTGTTCTGAAGTTTTATAAAGAGAGAACAACGAGCTTCGGAAATCATGCGAAGTTCCCTCTAAGTGTGCTCAAGAACCTAGCTTCTGGACCTAGAAACTTCCCCGAAGACAGACCGGGAAGTCTGGATGGACAAGCGCCTCCGCCACGAAAGCTTCAAGTCTGGTTTTCCTACTAAGAGAGTCACCCCTTGTGTGATCTGCGCGCTTTTCGGTGGAGGATGGAGAAACGCAGACCGGAGGGACTGCTGGCTCTGCCGTCCCCGCTACGGACGCCAACACTGGGTACGATGCCCCGGAGGGAGCCGGGCAGGACCTCCGGACGCCAGGACGCCGAGGACAGCGCGCGGAGACGCCCGTGCCCGTCCTTGTCGCTGGGGGGCGTCGGCGAACCCGCCTCTCTGCGCCAGCGCAACGAGCGCGAGCGGCAGCGCGTGCGCTGCGTGAACGAGGGCTACGCGCGCCTCCGCCAGCACCTGCCGCGCGAGCTGGCGGGCCAGCGGCTCAGCAAGGTGGAGACGCTGCGCGCCGCCATCGGCTACATCAAGCACCTGCAGGAGCTGCTGGAGCGCCACCGGCGGGACTGCAACAGCGATGGCGAGTCCAAAGCGTCCTCCGGGGCCTCGCCCTGCAGCGAGCCGGAGGAGCGCGGCTAGCAGCGCCCTCATCCACCAGGTTTTCATGGTAACTGATTTCTTCTGTGGGCCAAATCGTAAGGATTAAGTGCTTCGGGAGTTGGGGTGGGGAAGAGGGTATGTTAATGTTTGGAGGGTTTTTTTCCTCCCAACCACCTTCATTGATTGGTTTCGAACCTGCAACTTACAAATGATCGAGGAAACGTGTTTCTTCTGAAACATAGAAGGATCATCCCAGGTCTGTGCGGTGATTTTAAAAACACAAAGGCCTGTAACAAACCTTAGCCAGAGAAGAAAAGCGCGCGCGCGCGCGCACACACACACACGTGCATACACACACGTGCATATACAACATGTGCATACACACACATACACACGAGCATACACACACGTGCACACACTCGGGCAGTCCATGTGAGAGGAACATTCTCATGCATTCCTTCCCTTTGGAAAATTTACTGGAAATGTCATCACTGCACTCTGGGTGAAGGTGGCTAAGCTCCTTAACACATTTGTGGAGCATCTGCTACGCCTGAATATTGGCTTGACGACAGTGACTGGCCATGCTAAACATAAAAAGGACATTGGCAAGAGGTCGTTTGGAAACTTTAGGAAGTAGTAAAGTGTTTCGATGTTAATAATCTTTGTGGAGATCTGGACGACCATCTTCCCTCCTAGTTTCTGCCCATGTTTCTCTTGCTCCTTTCTTTGCATGGTCTCCTGTACAGTTTTTACCACCCCCACCCCCACCACCCCCACCCACATCTAACTTTTGGTTGGAAAAGGGGCACTGACTTGAAAAATAAAAAGCAAGTATGTTTTGTTTCGATGTTTGAGCTGAATGGGAAGGATATGGATGATGGATATGAATTGAACTTTCTACGTGTCCAAGCCATTTGTCTTTGAAGGTTTTCAGGCATATTGAATATTTCACTATGGTCATTCCTTCTGCCTCACCAAAACAGTTACGAATTATAAAAGTTGCTAGTTGCTTGTTGACTTCTGAAGGTAAACTGCTTTCTAAAGCACCCGCTCCCATCCACCTCTCTGTGGTGCTGGGAATTGAACCTAGGATTTCATGCATGCAAGTGTCCTGCCACTAGTCTACACCCCATCCCTACATTCCCTCCAATACCATACTGTGAATTACCCTTTCTTTGGAGGTAGCTTGGACTAAGAGGGATGGAACTGAGGAGAACTAACTTTGGTGAGCACTGTCCAGATACTACCTCATGCAATCCTTTACTGCCTGGCCCATCTAAACAAAACAAAAATCTCTTAAAAACAAAGTACCTTTTCGTTTAAGAAGTGGAGGTTAGGAGGGCAGTGGTGGCGCACACCTTTGATCCCAACACTCGGGAGGCAGAGGCAGGAGGATCTCTGTGAGTTTGAGTCCAGCCTGGTCTACAAAGCTACACAGATAAACCCTGTCTTGAAAAACAAAACAAAACCAAAAAAGTGGGGACTGAGATGGTTTCCTGGTTAAGAGTGTTGGCTACTTTACCAGAGTTTTTCCAGCTCCCCCATGGTAACTCACAACTATGGATAACTCCAGTTCCAGTAGACTGGATAATCACGGCTGTTGGATTTTTTGTTTTGAAGTTCTTCTGTACTTACTGCTCCATTCTCTTCTGTAAACTTGCTTTGCAACTACTCATGATTAGCCTTGGGGCTGTTCTCTCTAACCTGACTTAGGAGGCCATTGCCGGCCAGATCTCTGGGGCATCCCAATAAAAATCGAACTTGCTTCAGATTTGGATCAAAAGTGTGGTAGTGGTCTTATTCTTACCCGATAGGATTAATGGAAGCCTGTGGAGTCAATTCCTTCTCCTTCCACCTTTGAGTGGACTCTGGGATTGCTGGGTAGTTAGGCTGGCATGACCAGTTTACCCACTGATGTCCCCTTTTCCTGTGATGGAGCACTCCATTAGAGCCATGGAACATTGCACATTCTTCGAAAAGAACAACACCAAGCCCTAGTACTGTTTAAGGAGGGGGGTGAAAAGAGGCCTCCATGTCTAGGTTAGCTGTCTAGAAATCCCCAGGCAGTCATTGGGGCTCACACCCTGATAGTTGCTGTGACACACACACTCTTGGCTTCCAGAGTCGAGAAGTAGCTGATCACTGTTTAAGCCATCTGTGACTAAGCTTTATCTTGAATTTGAAAGGCAGGTCCCATCGGGCCAGGGAACGTGTGTAGGAATGTTAGCACTGCACATTGTAAGCAAGCACACAGGCTCTAAGGATGCTGCTGCCAGAGCTCCCGAACAGTTTCCATCAGACATACACCTGCGGTTATCTTTACTGTCTTCAAAAGTGAATAGCAATCCCATATCATCCCGAAAATGAGATTTGGGCTGGAAATGTGGTCCCACAATCCTCCACTGCAGTGATGGCTGGATCCCACTAGGGAGCTTCTTTTGACCCTTCTCTGTTGGCCATCACACACCTTTCATCCCATGGTAGACAGACAGGCTGCCTACTGGGGTAGAGCAGAGGGCCTGAAGGTGCTTTATAGTCCCTTTATAGGCCATGACAACTAAGACCGTTCCCAGCCCTTTGATTATCATCACTGAGTTTCATATGTGTTTTCCTTATAGGCTCTCTGGGTGGCGAGGCTGGCTTTTAATCTCATAGCTATTTAGCTGTGTCCTTTGCTTGAAGACCTATCAGCCACCCTTTCATGTTGGGTTACGTACTGTCATTAAGTGCAGCCAGACTGAAGCCACAGGTGCTGTAGAAAGGTGTCCACCCAGACAACAGAACTCTCCAGACTGGTTTTTGCTTCCAGAGCAGGGTCAAGAGGGGCCACTGCTGGGGTGGTTTTCATTTCCCTGACACTGGAGAACAATCTAAGAATTCTATATGTGAGCTGTAGGCAGGGCCTTGTGAGATGATCTGAATCCAAGAGTTCTTAACAAATGAGGATTGAACAGTGCAGGGCACATAGCATCCTTAATTATAGCTTTTTTATTTTTTATTTTTTTGTGAAACACCATGAAGACAGGTCATTCCATATGCTAGCAGATCCTGAGGTTATACTGTAGAGCAGGCTAAGCCCCCTTTAGGGGGCATTTTACACAAACCATAGTATTCTGCTTAGGCTCATGGCCATCTTATTATGTAAAATAGACTAAATTCAATTTCAAAGGTTTTCATAGTCTAACAGTTTCACCACTGTTTAAAAAGTCTTAAGTCTCTACTGGGTCTCAAGGCACTCTTAACTGGGAGCCCATGGAACTCACTGTGTAGACCAGACTGGCCTTGAATTCACCATTGCCACCCAGCCAGGAGTTAGGCTCACCACCAAAAATATAAAATAACTTCTTAAACTATACACTTCTGGCACGCGGTGGTGAAGAGTAAGCATTCCTTTTCTAAAAAGGAAGAATGGATGCATGGCATGGGCAAACTAGGCCAAAGCAAGACTGAACCCCAACTCCAACCCCTCGTGTGCCATTGGGTAGCATCATGACACCATGTGAGCTCCAGCAAGTTTGGGAGTTGTGGTTGTTTTGGCACGCATAATCTATCTCATCAGGGAGTGGCACTATTGGGGGGTTTGACTTTGTTGGAGTGGGTGTGGCCTTGCTGGAGGGGCGGGCTTTGACGTCTCAGGATACTGCTCAGCGACACAGATGAGTTCCTGTTGCCTTCTGATCAAGATGTAGCCAGCATCATGTCTGCCTGCACACCGCCATACTCCCCACTATGCTCCCTGCCATGGTAATGAACTGAACTTCTGAAACTGTAAGCTAGCCACCCCAATTAGATGTTTTCCTTATAACAGTTGCTGTGGCTGGGCAGTGGTGGCACACGCCTTTAATCCCAGCACTCAGGAGGCATATACAGGTGGATCTCTGTGAGTTCAAGGCCAGCCTGGTCTACAGAGCTGGTTCCAGGAGAGGCTCCAAAGCAATACAGAGAAACCCTGTCTCAAAAAAAAAAAAAAAAAGTTGCTGTGGTCATGGTGTCTCTTCACAGCAATACTAACTCAAAGATAGAAGTACTGCCTTCCAGCTCTATTGCCTGCATACATTTGGTCTCTTAGATTAGTCCCACTCACTCAGAGCCTGTAGCTTTTATTAGTGAATGTTTCACATTTCTGGCATCTCCAGTATCTTGGAGTCTCTATTGCAATTTAGGATTCACCTTTAAATTTTAAGCATATCCCAAAGAGAAATCCATGTAGGTGATATGATGCATGGCTTCAGTGGCCTTCTGGAACATTGGTATAAGCTTCTGTGACCCCTTAAGTCTCACTTTTTATTTATTTACTTTTTGAAACAGTTTTTCTCTGCTGTCTTGGAACTTGCTCTGTAGACCAGGCTGGTGTTGAACTCAGAGATCTACTGCTTCTGCCTCCCAAGTGCTGGGGTTAAAGGGGTATGCCATCGCTATCCAGTTTGCATTTATTTATTTTTATGTCTACAAAACCAGCACCATGGGGCTGAAGAGATGGCTCAGAGGTTGTGCATTTATTGTGCTTGCAAGAGGATCCAAGTTTGATTTCCAGGACCCTGCTTTAGTAGAATACCTTAGATCTTTGTTCACGGATTCTCTTTTCAAATGAAAGTCTTCCTAGTGGGTTTGCATCTTGAAGCTTTGGAAAGGTGATGTATTGCTTTCAAGGCATCTTTTCTACTGTCCTGGTGTAAAGTTCAAGGTTTCTCATTAATGACACTTAGAGTTTTATTGCTGTGAATAGATGCTGATCATGACAACTCTTATAAAGGAAAACATCTAATTGGGACTGACTTACAGGTTCAGAGGTTTGGTTTATTGTAACAGTGGGAAGCACAGCAGCATGCAGGCAGACATGGTGCTGGAGAAGTAGCTGAGAGTTCTGCATTGGGATCTGGAGGCAGAGGCAATGTGCTAACCAATCACAGTTGACAGGGTTCCACTATGAAAGTGGTTGCTCATAAAGCAGACACTGTTCCCTGAAACTCTCTATGGAGTAATTCATCTCTGTGCCCTCTATCAACCCATGGGCACTACAGTCTTGTCAGGAGACCAGAGACTGCTAATGACTGTAATGGCATGGACTGTGCTTGGCACTTAGGCGTATTGGAATAATCTGGGCTTCCAAAGGGCCCTGGCCCTCTATCTGTGCTGACTAGCTCCACTTCACACACAGCTTTCCCTCAGTGGATCCCTAACATACTGGTTTCCATCCTCCATTGCAGCTTAGTCTTCATCTTTGCTACTTCATCACAATACCCCATTTTGCCTGACTTTAGCTGCTCTCTTTAACTGTGGTGATAGTGTCCGTGATCCCCTCAATCTTGCATTTTTTGTGCCTGGAAACTCTTGTACCTCATGGATGATACTGCCAACTTCTGCTTCCAGTTGGAGATGTAGCCTGGCCCCTTTGCAGCACAGCTGTATTCATTTATGTGTTCTGACTTGGACAAACACTTCTCTAGATAGTTGCTTTTAAAGAACAAGGGAGCCCTTTTAACTGATTTCTTGATTTGGTCATCTCCTTTCAAATAATTTTCTTTCTTTCTTTTTTCTTGGTGAGGTGGAACCTTTGACAGGTGGGGTCTTGCCCTTGGAGTATGCCTCCTATTATCCTAGTACAAAGTGGGATATTTTTCTTAATAATTACAGCCTTTTCTCAGCATGCACCTTGGCTGCATCGTTTAGCTTGTTTGAACTCTTCCTCAATGAACTGCGATTTGTTTCTTCTTTTCTTGACCAACCTTTTGTTTTTTTTTTTTTACTGTAGACCAGTAAAGTGTAGTCAGTCATGCCACAGACTCAATGCAATGCTGTCTTTGAAATTTCTTCTGCCAAAGAAATTAGTCCATTGCTTTTCAATTTGGACTCAATACAAGTTCTCAGGAAATGGAGACCAGACCACCAGATTCTTTGCTAAAAGGGTATTATACTGAGTATTATATCAAAATGGCTTCCAGTCTCATCCCTGATAGTCTTTTTACCCCTCCATCTTCTCACTGACTCCTGGTCTTCCAGTCTCCCATCCCAAAGGCCTGCTAAGCTCTGCTTACAGCATTTGAAGAAAAAGGATGCACGTGGCTGCTGTATTTTTGAGAGATGGTTAAGTATCTAAAGGATGGCATAGGGATTGAGATGAAGGAGAGGAATAGAGACGTCCAGGAATTAGAACTGAAAAGGCTCAGGCAAAGGTCAGGGAGAGGCAAATATCAAAGGTAACACTAAGGCTGGCTAGATGGCTCAGTGGGTAAAGGCAGTTGCCGAGAAGCCTGACAACCTGAGTTTGATCCCCAGAACCCACATAGAAAGGAGACCAGCTTCTGCAAGTTGTCCTCTGACCTCCCAACATGTATATACACTAAAGTGCCTGACGGAAAATGCACAGCCTTCACGTGACCGTTAGCATAGCCAACCTGACAGGATTTAGAATCATCTAGGACACAAAGCTCTTGGGCATGTCTGGGAGGGATTTTCTAGGTTGGGTTGAGGTGGGAAGATCCACCCTGAATATGGATGGTCCCATTCCATGAACTGGGGCTGAAGGAACAGGAGGGCATGAGCCCAGCCCCAGAGTTCATCTGCTTCCTGAATTAGGTACAGTGTGACCAGCTGCCTCCAGTGCCTGCCTGCTGAGATGCCTTTCCTCCCAGAGTGGAAGACTTCTTGAGGTCACCATCTACAACACAGAATCTCACAAGATGACTAAAGGCATCAACAGGAAGCAAACATTAATATAACCAGCTGCAGGCACTTAATGTTTTTATAGTAATTAAAGATGGAAACATGGTGTCACATGGGGGCTCTTTGCTGTCACGGTGCAGAGCATTACTCAAAGTGGCCATGAGTCTGCTGACACCATGCTGCAGGTACTCTGCCTTGTATTTAGGCTAAGAAAGACAAGCTGTGGAAAGTTACTTTCTCTTTGGCTTCTATTCCTAGCACATCCCATGTCCTCTTCAACACATCCACAATGCACTTATCTAGCATCTGATCACAACATCTCAGGTGCTCAGTGCTCTCCGTGAGAGAAGGGAATCTAACATTTTCCTGGGTGTAGAGGTCCACAGATGAGTGGACACAAGCTGACACAGTAAGAGAAGGAAACATTCATAAACCATTTTTAATAAACATTTTTAATGGTACCTACTAGGCTAGAAACAGCTTGGTGTAAAGAAGTCCGCTCTGGTGATTACAGACTTGTATGCCCCAGTAAGGCAATTTCTGGATGCTTCCCTACACCCCAGTAGTTTTCCTAAAAACCTGTGGGACAAGGGAGGAAGAAGCACATTTGCCCTGCTCCTAATGGAGACATGTTCCCTGGAAGGTTAGTTTACAACCCTGGCTCCTGGGACAGCAGCCTCTCCACCAGCCACTGTGGTGTGCACAGCAACATGTGCACTTTGGATCTTGAGTCTGATGTCTTAGAGTTTCAGTCCATGCACTTCAGAGGCTCTCCTGCTCTTGGCTCTATCCTTTAATAACAGCGATTGGTCTCAGTTTAATGGCCTTCTTGCTGATCCCAGCATCATGGCAGGTATTCACGACGTCTGTTACATTCTTATAGGACTCTGGAGCCTACAGGGAAGGGATTGAACACTGTAAAATTCACCAACAGGAAATCTTTCAAAACACTAAGCTTTATTTGAAATTATAAGAAATATTCAGGGGCTATATTTTTGCCCATTAAATTAGCAGAGGTTAAAAATATGAACATTATCAGTGCCAGTAAGGGGTGTAAGATAAACAAGTGGGTCTTACATTTTCTAAAATTTTCTCCAAAACCATATATTATTTGTATAATTAAAAGCAGGGGCAAGTGAGATGGCTCAGTGGGGAATGTAGAAGCCTGGTGACCTGACTTTTATCCCTGGTACACAAGTAGGTAGGAGAGAAGTGACTCCTTCTGGCCCTCACATATGCTTTGGCACAGACACTTGGGCACATGCACTAATAAAAGAAAAGAAAAGCAGCATGGTAAACATGTTTCAAGTGTACACACCAATCTGCCTGAAAGGAAATGATCCAAATGACAGACTAGTAATATGAGCAAAGTGATTTCTCTATTTCAGCAGCTACTAAAGTTTCTAAATGAATGTGTATTAGTAACTTTCCTCACAAGAGATTTGAGTCTATCTAAACAACTTCAAGTATGTGTGGTTGTGCGTGCACTCAAACTCCCTGCCATACACACCCACATCTTACAAGCACCGCTAATCCCTTGTACCTGCTGGTCTATGTCTGCTAACACAGGGCAGGCTGCCCAGACCCTGACTGGGCTGTGTGCCTGCTGTTGTACCACAGCTCCCTTTTCCAATTCTGAACTGTTCTCACTGTGGCCTCTGGGACCACTTCAGTGACTCTGGGCAGAACCCCCTCTGTCCACTTCCCTCACCTCGCTGTGACTAATCCGCTACCTTCCCTAATGCAGGTTTTGCCTCCAATCTTCCAAAGCAGGTTCTTTTCTCTCAAACTGGGTCATGTTAGTGGGCCTAGCATTTAGGAGGTTTAGGATTACTTCAAGGTCGAGGCCAGAGTAGGCTAGAGTAGGCCAGACCTTGTCTCAGTGGGTAGGAATAGTGAGTAGTGGTGGTGGGGGGGGGGGCCTGAGGAGGAGCTGCATTATAAAAACCATGGATGGAATTCTCAAAACAGAAAAAAAATGAACAAAGCAAAGAAAAAACCCCAAGCATCCAAACTGAAATCATCAAAAACTCCAAGTCATTTCTCTAAGATTTACCAAAAATCGTTGCCTCTGTCCACTGACATAAATCTTAATGGCCTTAGGGTAAATATTCACCAGGCTTACTCACCTCTTCCATAACCAGCTTGGGTGAGGCAACACGGATTGCAATTCCCATATCTGCCAGTTTGTCTAAGACATCTTGGAAATCTAAATTACGGCGAGATTTTGCTCGGGACAATGCACGACCCTAGAATGAAAAAGGTCAGGGAAGAAGTGAACTTCAATTATGAATTCTGAACTAAAATCTGACTCCTGTAATTATTTAAGTCTTTAGGATTAAATGTCTTTTCTTTGATTATTTAAATTCTTATCACATCCTCCTATGTACTTATTCATTTGCCCTCACTCCGTATTGCGAGTGTGTGTGCACATGAGCACATGTTTGTAAAATGGCCACGGCATGTGCATGTGTGTGGGCTCAGAAGACAACATTCAGAAGTGGGCTCCTCCTTCCACTTGGTTGAGGCAGGGCTCTTGTCTCTGATGCTGCCATGAACTCCAGGAGAGCTGGTGTGCGCTTCTGCTAAGTCAGGCTCTAGTCTCCACCGCCCATTTTGCTGTAGGAGTGCTGGGATTACAACGTGAGGGCTCCATGGAGTGAGAGCCATTAGGTTTGCAGCAAGCACTTTTACCCATTGAACGATCTCACCTGGCTTGTCTGTTCACTTTTGAGCTAAGCCTTGCTATGCTGCTTACAGTGCCCAGGCAGGCCTTGAACTTGCACTTCTGTGTCAGCCTCATGAGAAGCTAGGATTACAGACACATATCACTAGTGGTATGAGGACTGGGTTTTCTTTTATGTTTTACTAAAAAACAAAAGTTTAAGACACAGAATATAAGGTGATCCTACATTCAAAACAGCTGGACAAAGCAGCCCTACAGACTACATCCAGGATTTCTGAATCTTCTTCGAATCCCCCATGACAGTGCCCCTTACCAGCAGGAAGTAGTTTGGAAAGAACGACGCCCAAATTCCCAAATATTGTGTATGTTTGTTTTCATTTAATTGGACTTCGTTATATATATATTAAAAAAAAAAAAAAAAAAAAAAAAAAAAAAAAAAAAAAGACACACAACCTAACAGGCCACTGAGATGGTGAGGTGGGTAAAAGGTACTTGCTGCCATGTCTGATTCCCAGAACCCATACCATGGAAGGAGAGACCAAACTGCCACAGAATAATTCTGACTTCCACTCACATGCTATGTCACACCATATCCCTCCGGACATACCCACACACACCAAAGAAAGAAATTATAAAAAGTTTTAAAACAAACAAAACCACCTGGTTAGGAAAATGGCTCAATAGATAAAGTGTTTGCTGAGCAAGCATGAAAACCCGAGTTTGGTGCTCGAGCATCCAGATAAGAGCTAGGAATGGCCATACAAGCCTGTTAGATCAGCATTAGGGAGGCAGAGGCAGGAGAATCCCAAAGGCTTGCTAGCCAGCCAGTCTAGCCATCAGTGAGCTCCAAGTCCTCATACCACTAGTGATAAGTGTCTGTAATCCTAGCTTCTCATGAGGCTGACACAGAAGTGCAAGTTCAAGGCCTGCCTGGGCACTGTAAGCAGCATAGCAAGGCTTAGCTCAAAAGGAACCCTGTCTCACAAAATAAGGTGGAGTGTGAAAAGGGAAGACAACCAGTGTGGGACAGACAGACAGACACACCCTATCTTTGCTACTTTAACCTTATCGTATACCTTTTATTAAGAAGCCTCATCATACCTTTTTGAAAGTGACTTTCTACCTATAGCATTTTACATCTAAAGTTTTTGTATGCTTCTAAGTAGCACTGACTAGTACTTCAGTAATCAACGTAGCCAATCAATCACTTCTCTGTAAGTAAAAATTTCCTGAAACACAGCAATGTTATTTACATAGACTATGGCTCTTCTTGCCCTATAAGGTAGAGCTGAACTGTGGCAGAAGAATGGATAGCTGCCAAAGCCTAAAACAACTGAAGTACCTACTAGATGGCTCTCTACAGACAGTTCACTGACTGGTGGCTGAGAAGGTGTGAGCCAACACACTAAAACAGACGGGCTCTGATTGCAAAGAGTGCATCTGCTCAAATCTGGAGTGGACTGTCCAAGAGAAAGGAACAAACAAACTGAGCAAATGAGCAGGTCAAGTGGGTTGTTGGAAAGGGCCATAAGCTCAGTGTGGTGCGTTAGTTACTTATGCTGACTACAAGCCAGCTGCAATAAACTCAGCTACATTGGTAACTGTCTAGTTTGGATTTTCTGGACTTGCTGAGGAGGATGAACTTGGTCCTACAGAGTGCTTACTGAGATTCTAGGTGACTTCAGTCAGTTCACTAAACAGTGTATAGGGAGTCATTTGCAGAAATAGTCATGATACACTCAAACCTTAATTCTGCTAAATTTAATCAGGTATTTACCTGTCAAAATGAAAAACAATAGCTAAAATGAAGAGAAAATTTTTAAGCAAGTTTTCATCTCCTTACCGCTCCATGACAGGTTGTTCCGAAGGTCTCCGTCATGCCTTGTTCAGTGCCAGTCAGAACATAACTACAGGTTCCCATGGTGCCACCAATAAGCACTGGTTGTCCAGTGAGCTGAGGATACACAAAACCAAACAATAAATTTGTTTGCCTGTAATTTTTATGCCTGAAATTTCTTTTAGCGTTGTAAAATTGTAGAAGAAACCTAAACCTCCAAATTGAATGCTCTAATAACTATATTAAAGAATTACTTCATTCCCACCCCCCCCCCTTGGCTCTTGGGGAAAAAGAAAGAGAAGGAAGATGTAAGGGCCTGCAACAGACTGAACATAGTAAAACAACTTCTCAAATTGGAGGGAAGTACTGTTAGGATGTTTCATCCATGGCAAGGCATCTGCCCTCTCTGGACTTGTTTCCTCCTCTGTGAAACTGTAAGTGTAGGGAAAGAAACCCTGCAGCTTAACCTTTGCCTGCCACCCAGTAGCTTTCAAGCTATAACTGATCCCAGGGGACTAACATATACCTAGTATATCAGACAGCACTTGCTATGGGATGGGGCGCTGGTGCAGACTGGGAACCACTGCTGTCACGGGTGACAGGTTTTTTCTTTACACACGTGCTGCTTTCCTGCTTAACGAAGCCTAGATCTACAATGGTCTGGATCATGACCTCACTTCTCAAACAAAAATGCTGGGTTACATACTTGGTAATCAACAGCAATAAGCGGGTGGTGAGGAGGGAAAGCACGGGTGGATCCCTTCCTGTGCACCAACAGTGTCCGCTCCTTTCCATCTACCACGTGCTGCTCCACTTTGGCGATATTGTGAGAAACATCATAAATCACATGCAGGTCCAGGTCATCAGGGGTTGTGTTGAAGACTTTGGCAAAAGCCTAGGGAGAAAACTTCCATTACAAACAGCCGGCTCTAGCTCCTGAGAACGTATTTTACTGCTTTCAGTTAGTAAATTCCTGGAATGGGGACTTCAGAATTCAATAGAGCAGAGGTCTGGAGAGCACACTGCTTGTCACGCAGTCTACAACAGGCAGGCAGAAATGCTGTCCTGCACCTTGCCTGCAGTCTTCCCCAGCCTTTTCAACCACAGAGAACAGCATGCACATACTTGCTGAGGCTCAACACAAATTGAGGGTTTCTAAGCTCTCTTTATTTTCCAGGCCTGCCTGATACTCTCCTGGTCCAAGACACCAAAACCTTAAGATACTTTCTAGTATCTAGAACACAGATTTCTAAAACCAAACATGCTTAACTTCCTGATTAACTCAAGAGAGCAATTTTATTTTACCTGACGGGTTAAGAAGGTCATAGAAGAACGGTTAACCCAGGCATAGTTTCCAGCTGCAGCCATTCCCTTCAAATAGTCTTGCCCCTCTGGGGATGCAATCCGAGCACAAGCCAACTGTCGGTCATTGACAATAATCTTGTCTCTCTTCATGGCCTTTTCCATAGCTACCAGTGCATCTGGAACAACAGAGCCTTAGGTCAGCCCAGGTAGCTTTCTCTTAAGTCATTCAGACTTACTGTAGAAAGACAGTGAACATTCAAATTCAAAATAAAACCTTACGTATGTCTAAGTTCATCTATTTGTTCAATCAAGATATATTTGGGGCAGAAAAGAAGGCTCAGCCATTAAGTGTACTGGCTGCTGTTGCAGATGACCTCAGTTTAGCTCCCAGCACCCACACAGTGGTTCATGACTGCCTGTATCTCCAGTTCCAGGGGATACGAACCCTCTTCTGGCCTCCATGGGCACTGTATGCACACTGTGCACATACAGACAAGAATGCACACACATAAATATAATGTCTTTAAATGAACTTTTTAAAAAGATGTTTACTGAGAATCTTCTGAGTAAGGTGACATAGGCTTGTGACACACACAATAGTATCTGCCTCTAGAAACATGAAATGGGATGTGTACAACTGATAGCAACATGGGTTTAGTTACTCCCTTCCCGCATTGCCATCATGGTTTTTAAATAGATTAAAAAAAAAGACAGGGTCTCACTTTGTAACCCATTTTCTTCCAACCAACTACATGTTCAGGCTACTTCGAAGCTGGGCTCCTGCTCAGCCTCTTCTTGAATGAGGAGATCATAGCGTGTGGAACACGTCTCAAACATGTTTGAGTGCCTTACAACTAAATGTGGAGAATTACTCAACATGAAAGCCACAGTTAGTGCTTCATATATCTATTAGATTAAAACTAAAGGACCAGTCTGGCACAGGTGGTTGATTCTTACGCATAATACACAACTGTAAGGTGAACTATAACATGAGATTTGATGTTTATAATTCCATGTTGTGTATACTGTCTCATAGTCACTAATGTCTGTAGGTCATCCAGACACCCATTTCCCTGCTCCTTGCTTTTGTTCTTGCTGCTTGTTTGTCCTGAATGTCTTCTACATGTTACTATTCAAACCCCAAGGCCTAGCCCAAGTACTGTCTATGAAGTCACCTCAATATTTTTTTAAACATATCATACTTAAGTTGCCTTTCATACAATATTTCATCAACTACTATTTTTTGTCTTTGGTGGTGGTGTGGAGGTTTGGATGAGTATTCATGTGGATGCCAGGGGTTAACCTTGAGTGTTTTTCCTTGGGTGCCTTTTTGTTTTTTGTTTTGTTTTGTTTGAAACAGGGTCCCTTATGGGCATGAAGCTGGACAATCAGGCTAGGCTTGGTTGGCCAGAGAGTTCCATGCATTTGCCTGTTTCTGCCTCCCCAACACTGTGGTTACAAGTGTGCACCACCATGCCCAGTATTTCTTCTGTGGGCTTGAGGGACTGAACTTAGGTTACTAGGCTTGCCTCACACTGTACTGAGATCTCTCTCCAACCTGATCTTATTCATCAGAAAGCGAAGTCAAGTACCCACTTTAGAACCCAGTCCACCAAAACTACTAACCTTGCTGAATACTACAGGCTCATGGGATGAGTATCGATCTAAACTCCATAGCCCATGTACTATCAATGTCAAGATGGTTAGCACTAACCTCCAACAGTGAATACAGTGCTAAGTAGAGCTAGTTTATTACCAAGTGCTTCCTAAGGGTCACATGCAGTAAAATGCTATGTATATATGTTTTCACTAACTTTGATACCCATTTTTTTCAGATGAGAAAGGCCGAATGAAGTTGTTAGTTTGTTCAGGGTCACAAGTAAAGAGAGCCATCCATTAAAAAAAAAAAAAAAAAAAAAAAAAACAACAGTATTTTTCCATGGCTCAATTAACTCTCTTGTCCTGTTCCTCACAAAACATACATTTGGTTCCGAGTAAAAATTAGGTCTAGAATATACCTGTTGCAACTTGGTGGCCCAAGCCTCTGCTTCCACTGTGGATCATCACACACACCTGTCCCTTATGGTCGATGCCCATTTTTTTAGCAGCATACTCATTGAAAATCTCATCTACAACTTGGATTTCTGCATAGTGATTGCCTGCTCCCAGGGTCCCCAACTGTAAATGTAAGAATGTCTGATTAAATAGTTTATATTCTAGTTAAAAATAAACAAACATATATTTAAAAAGCAAATAGATAAATCAAGCCAACAAAAAAATAACCATACAAAGTGTCTCAAGTAACAACAAAAAAAAATTCTACATTCTTATTATAACATGTACCAAAAATTAATGTGAACTGCACAAGGTCTAGAATAACATCTGCTTCAAGTGCTCATAAAAGCCCCAAACCCCAAGCCATTAATGACTTACAGAAGTTTTAATTATCACCAAGAGCCAAATTCTAGGAAGAATGTTTATTCTCAGGTAAGCCCCAGGTTGAAATGATTTATGATACATCATTTTTTCATGTCAGGTATCAAAATCATTCACAGATCAGAGACTGTTTTATTATTACTATTGTATCTGTACGATGTGTGTGGCACCCTTTGGAGTCAGTTCTCTCCTCCTGTCTTTATGGGAGTTCTGCAGAGCAGAACTGTGGTTGTGGGGCTTGTGCCTCCATCACCGAACCTTCTCACCGCCCCACAATCTTTTCCAATAAATAAATAATTTTTACAAAGTATCTAAATTATGACATACTTTGTAAGTCTCATAATCATGTCCATTGTTCTCCTATCCACTTATAACTCACAATCATTTATGAATATTTGTAAGCTCTGAATGACCTTATAGAAAAATGATGCACAAGCAAACAGATTTGTATTTTTTGATGTACTGTAAAAAACAAACACACACCTCTAAGGATGCACTTTTTGTTAAACAGAAGATACAGATTCCTTCCCTAGATATGGCTACAACAGCATGTAGGCCCTTACCTGAGGAAGGCCCCTTTTTTTTGCCCTGGGTGAGACCTTATTGGGGTCAGCTTGCAGCATCCTTCCATACTCCTCACAGTGCTCCTTGTCTTCAGCCCAGGCATAGCCTTCTCTCAGAGACCAGTCCACACCCATCTCCAATGCCTCCTCCAAGTCTCTGGGGGTGAGTAAGGAAATACAAGTCATTCCACAGCAAAGGGCAATCAAAAGTTAGGAAGACACACACCTCAAAGAACATAGGAATATATGAAAATATACTTCCTGTATACCAGGTTTTGTTTAGAGTTTATGTTCTTTGGTTTTTGTTAATCTGCTTTTGAGGAAAGTAGTCACATAAATGATTACTATTTAAAATGGAGGTAGTGTCATAAATATGATTACAGTTCCACTTGATATTTACACGAACTGTTGTATGTAACAAACAAACAAACAAACAAAAAAGGTTCTTATGTGGTTTAGGCTGGCCTTGAACTCACTGTAGCCAAATATGACCTTAACTTCAGAAAATCCTGTCTCTATCTTGCAAGTGTGGACACAGCATGTACCACCATGCTCAGTTTCCTTGCCTACGAGGTAAGTACTCTATATCATCAGCCCATGTGGTATATTTTTCAATTATTATTTTCTTTTATATTACCTCTACCTCTGGGATTCTGAATTCTTTAAGGGAGCAATTAAATAGCCAAAGAAAAGCTGTAATCTTAATCAGATTTACCATCTACCCCTATTAATGCTTTTATTAATAATTTATGAAAAAATTAGCCAAGTAATGACAGTTTCTAAACTTCCTCAAGTAACACAGGTTGCCCTTTGAAGTTGTAAGACACAACATTAAATGCTTACAGAGAGGATACTCCACCAACCCCCAAAGGGCAGGCTTCTCACACAGCAGAAGAAATTACTCCCTTCCTTACTACCCTAGACAACAATCCTTTACAAACAAAATGAATTAGGACAAAATTTTACCTGAAATATTTGTGAAGATGTTTCGTGTTCAATCACTCATTGTTATATGTCATGTATGCTTTTCACAGAGGGTGGCATAGGGGTAATATGAAAACAAAAGATAAGCATCTAAATTTTCCTTCATGTTTTTTTTTAAATTTATTTTTTGGTGGGAGTGTGTAACAGGTAACAATTAAGAGCATTAGTTGTTCTGCATTAATGTATGCATACAAACAAATTTCATACAACGCAGATGTCAAAGGAATACCTTTGACTTACACTTGTTAAGTACATCATCTGATCCAAGTATGATGGTATACACCTGCCATGCTACTATCTAGGAGGCTGAGGCAGGGGAGCATGAGCATAGGGTAGAGAAGACCCTGCCAAGTGTAAGGTGTACTGTTTTGTATGAGCAGTACAGCACTGTTAATAGGTACCCAAGAGATAGGAACACTGCAGCCTTGTATTGTTGCACTACTTAGCTAAATACAGCACATATTCAGTGTCATCTCTCAAAAAGAAGGTTGTAGACGAATGGCTTCATTGAGAAGTACTCAGAACACAGATTGTCTGCAAGGCAAAAGATCTCCAGTCTGAACCCTGATAGCACTAACCAAACTTAATCTCCTGTTGCTTCTTTCCCTTAGTTTGATTTCTTCTAGCAGTGGTCATCATCTGGGTAAAGTATCAGGCACATGCCTCATGCTTAGAAAGTGCCATCATTCTAAAATACTCTACATCAAGGACTACTTTTCTTTTTCTTATTTTATATATATATGGGGTTTTGCCACAACATACTTCTGTGCATCGTGTATGTGCAGTATCTATAGATGTCAGAACAAGGTGTCATGCCCTGGGACTGGAGTTACAGACTGTTGAGAGCTGCTATATAGGTGCTGGGAATAAAACCCTGGGCCTCTGGGAGAACAGCTTATAGTCTTAACTAGAGTCATCTTTCGGGCTGCATGCTTTCTCTTTTTAAATTTTAGACACAGTTTTATATGCTTTCCAGGATGGCTCTGAACTCCTGGAATTTACCATGTCAGCCCCCCTTTAGGGTGTGACTACAGGCATATGTCACCAAGCCTAGCTCAAAGACTGTTCTAATGAACATGGACTGGAGCTGACGTCCTAACAAGTGACTGAGTCATTGTCTAAACGGAAAGCAAAGCTGAGCCGTGGTTTCCCTCTCCCTTTCTGTTTACCAGAACCCCGTGCTCTTACTTGGCATTCATTGGGATGACACCTTTGGATCCCACCCCAACGGGAATGTGGTCAAACATAGCTTGAGCAAGCTGTTCCTTCACTGGCTGCACATCGCTCTCATCTAAATTGGTTCTTAGCAAGCGGACACCGCAGTTAATGTCAAACCCGACACCACCTACAACATAAAGTAAGTCAAATATCAGCAGAATAACCAGACTTGAAGTTTCTTTACTGTTAATATGGAGTTAAAAGGATGCACATTCTTTCAAAGACAAGCATGGTTTTTCTTTTTTTAAATTTAAATTAGGAACAAACTTATTTTACATATCAATCCCAGGTCCCTCTCCCTCCCACCCTCCCATGTCCCCCACCGGGTACCCACCCCACCCCCAATCCATTCCCTAGGGAGGGTGGTGATACATGGGGGATCATCAAAGTCTGTCACATCATTTGGGGCAGGGCCGAGACCCTCCTCCCTCTATTCCCAAAGTCCATTTGTACACTAGGGATAAATACCGTTCCACTAACAGAGGCTCTATAGACTGCCCAGGCCTCCTAACTGACACCAATGTTCAGGGGGCCTAGTTCTGTCCAATGCTGGTTTCCCAGCTGTCAGTCTGGGATCTATGAGCTCCCTCTTGTTCAGGTCAGCTGACAAGTATGTTTTAATGTAGCTATACAGTGGCTCTCTGCAGAATCAAGTCTGCCAACACTGAAATAATACAAGGCACACATGCACGAAGGTATTCACCAACTGTGGGAATATGGCAGACATGATGAAAAGGAGTAACACAACACGTTTCTGTCTCATATCAGAGGCTGATCAACTGTTAGTCTTCTCAAATAGCCAACCTTTCCAACTGTGCACTTTTTTTTAAAAAAAAAAAAACGATTTCCAATGTTTTGCCTTTTGTGAGTCTTAACTGTTGCACTTTCTCCAACTTTTGAGTCACAACATCCACAAGGTAGCTCACAACTACTCTGGTCCCAAAGGATCTATTATGTCCACTTCTGGCCTTCCCTGGGTATCAGGAACACCCTTGGTGCACAGACATACATGGAGGCAAATCACCCATACACATTAAATTTTTTTTCCTTCTTTTTGGTTTTTCAAGACAGGGCTTCTGTGTAACAGCTCGGGCTGTTCTGGAACTCACTTTGGCCTCCACCTGCCTCTGTCTCCCAAGTGTTGGGATTACAGGTGTGAGCTACCACTTCCTGGCAAATAAGTAAAATAAAAAAATAAAAGATTATTTCAGTTCCCTTCTTTCCTAATTTGTGTGTTTAAGGCTACAGTATATCTGCATACAAAAATGAGATTACCAGTTGTAGCTTGAACAGGAATGCCCCCCATAGATTCATGTGTTTGAATGCTTGGCCCATAGGAAGTGGCACTATTAGGAGGTGTGGCCTTGTTGGAGGAGGAGTCACTGAGGAGGCAGAATGAGGTCTTATATATTCAAGCTATGCCCAGTGTGGCACATTCTTCTGCTGTCTGTGTATCAGGATGTAGCCCTCTCAGCTCCCTCTCCAATGCCATGTCTGCCTGCATGCTGCTATGCTTCTTGCACTAACCTCTGAAACTGTAAGCCAGTCATTTAGACTCTGAAACAGCAGCAAATACTGGTGACAACGTGGGAAGGGAGATCTTTATTCACTACAGGTGAGAATGTAAACTCGTGCCACCACTGTGGAAATCAGTATGGAAGTTCCCGAAAACAGAACTATGATATGACCCAGATCTACCACTCTTGGGTTCACACCTGAAAGACTCCAAGTGAATGTACTCAGAGACACTTGCACACCCACAGTTACAGTTGCATATTCACAACAGCTAGGAAACAGAATTGGCCTAGATAGCCATCAACAGACTGATGTATAAAGAAAATGCAGTACATACACAATAATTTATTCTGCCATAAGGAAAATAATATTTGCAGGAAAATGGATGCAACTGGAAATTACTGTTAAGCAGAATAAGCCAGATTCATAAAAAAACCCAAATACCCAATGTTTTCTTTCATATGTAGAATCTAAATTTAAAATGATATATATCAGAGTATTACACACATTTGTTGATTGTAAAGCTAGAAAGGGGACCACGAGAGAGAGAAGGGAGAGATCTAAGGAAGGTAGAATAAGCAAACAGAATACATGCAACAGGGAAGCAGACTGAGGTGAGAGTGGAGTAGCCTGGGGAAGACAGGGAGGCAGCTGAGAAGTGAGGGAGGGCAGTGGGGGAGGGGAATTAATGAAAGCAATGTAGAATAAGACATGTGCGAACATAGCATGTTATATATTAACCTAAAATTAAATATTTGTTAAAACAAAAAAATAATGTGAGGAAGTACTGAGTCAAGCTAAATTTATTTACTCCTCCCAATAATGCTCAGGTCTGACATTAGACACATTTGCCTATGCACTAACTGGGTCACCAAGAGAAATTTTGCCAGAGAAATGTTTCTTTTGTAGCCAATGTCTGATATTCCCTAGCATCTGGTAAGTCTCCAAAGTTTTCAATAAGTGGTTTGATTGATACTTTGTCCATAACCAATTGTCCATAACCAGCTTCAATGTAGAACACTAGAAACCACTGAATATGATGGATTGACACTGAGAAATGCACACTAAGCGACTCTGTCTCAGAAAGGCCACACAATACAGAGAGAAGCCACACTGTAATGGTGCCTTACCTGGAGATACCACTGCTTCGGGGTCATTCATATCAAAGGCAGCCATGTTCCCTATGGCAAACCCATAGCCCGAGTGGACATCAGGAAGCCCAATAGAGCGCTGGAAAAGAACGAGACATGAAGAACAGCTGTCCACTCTGCACCCTGGCTGTCTGATGGACTTGCCCTTGATTCTGAGTCTCTTTTTGTCCATGGACTCCTGTTCACAAAGCTGAATATGGCCCAGGACATCTTTTTATAAAGTCTGATGGCCAACAGAAAAGCCTCTGAGTAACAGGCTGCCAGAAGATCACACACTAAGGACAGGTGCTATTATTTTCTTAAGTTGTCTTAAGACAGTGGTAAACCGTAGTTGTGCCTTGGTTTATACAGTTCACGAGGAATTGCACAAATGAAATCTATTTGATGACAATAATACAGCATACTTCATACGTTGGGGGTCGAGTGAAGGATGGTATGCCAGACAGAAAAGATGTCAAATATGGTGAGGACATGGAAACAACTAGAAATAGGACTTCATAAATACATTTCATCACCTCCTTGCCCCCAATGCACAGCATTGTTAACGCACTGAGAAGCCTCATGAGTCTGTAAATGGACCCGCTTCTCAACACTCTCCTCTAAGGTGCGATCTGCATGCTAGGCCAGTGCAGGCCCATTTACATCATCCAGCTCCACCCTATTGACTGTCATTGCTCCAACATTGCCACAAGAGCTCTAACTAGGTGGTCCTTCCTCACTGTTCAATTTTCTCTTCATTCCTTTTCCAATTATCCTTTAGACAGGATCACGATGAAGCCTAGAATGGTACACTGGTGAGGGAATATGACACACAATGGTAAGATTTAAATCTTTCCATAAAAGCCACTCCAAGGTTTGCAAACACTTAGATTAAGAGATGGAGGGGCTGTCCAGACTCAGCTGGCTCTAAAGTCTAAGGGTTACTGCTACAGTTAAAGGTCACAATCTAAATGACACCAGCATCTATTTAGATGGAGTCCTTCATTCGTCCAACAAACTTTACACAACATAAAAGACTCAGGTTCTGACTCTGACTCACATGAACAATCCCGGGCAGGGCAGCCACATTGCCAATCTGCTTCATGGCTGGCAGGAAGCCACCAACACCTGAAAACAAAACAAACCTCAGTCTTAGAAAAATGACACATTTAATCTTCAGCATTACTTACATACATGAAGGGGCAGTGGTTATGGATAGAGTAGGACAGGATGTCTGAAATGAAAGTGGGGAGGGAACTTTAAGAAGCAGCACATTCCCAGCAGGGACAGGACAATCACACATGCATACTGTGTACACCACAAGAAGCTGGCCTGCAAATGTAGTAGGGATAGAAAAGATTAACTATTAACCTTTATGATGCCGTTTAAATTTATTCTCTCAATAACTCACACCAACTCAATGGTTAAAACTTGCTTTTTCTGGTTCTCGTCTGAGCATCCACCAGGCAGCTCACAACCATCTCTAACCATCTGTAACTCTAGTTTTAGGGATCAAGACTGTTTCAAAATAAAGCTACTCCAAACCAGCAGTGGTTTGAATCTAAGACAGTGAAGGGCCACGGGGGAAGAACTGAGAAAACAAAACAACAGCTGAGAGTCAGGACAGATAGAGAACAAGCCCAGCTTTGTCAATGGCCGGCAGGTTCCCTGCACCCTACCTTCTGCAAGTGTGTGTGTATGTATGTGTGTGTGTATGTATGTGTGTATGTGTGTGCGTATGTATGAATGTATGTATGTATGTATGCATGCATGCATGTGTGTGTCTATGTGCAGTCCACAGACCAACATTACGTATTTTGCTCAATGTCTCAGCATATGCAAGATCAGGGAGATGAGGGGACAACTGTGTGGAGTCTCTTACATTTACACGGCCTCTAAGAACTGAACCCCAGTCAGGAGGGTTATAGAACAAGTATTTCTTCCAATGAGTCATCTCTCTAGCCCTCCACCTTATTTTTTTTTTTAAACAGGGTCTCTGACTGAATCTGGGCCTCTGTTATTGTTTGGACTGACTGGCCAGCAAGCTCTGGAATCTGCCTGTCTCCTTCCCAACATGTAGAGTTACAGAGGTACCTTGGCACCTGGCTTTTACACGAGGGGTCCCGACTCAGGTCTTCATGGTCACATGGGCGTCACTTCACTCACTGAGTCACTATTACTGTGGGTTTTTTTGGAAACTGGTCTTGATCTTGACCACCATTCAAATGATTTGTAATGAAGAAAACAAGCATGTCAAATTTGAAATAATTGATGTTAGGGGGCAAAGTTTTATAATGTGATATAATTGCAAATTGAACATAGCTGCAACTTGCTTTAACTGGCCAGGGGAAAAATTATTTTAACCCCAGTAAATGTCAGTCTGAAAGCTTTAAAGTTCATGAGTGAGCCAGCAAGTCAACATGGTGCACACATTAGAAGATGCTACTCCATGGGCCAAAATCAGGTCTATTGCCTAGTTTTGTAAATAAAGTTTTATAGGACACAGCCACACTTATTCACTTACATATTATTATATGGCAGTTTTTGAACTGTGGTAGAACCAATTCCTAGTGACAGATATCTGAATGTTCATAAAACTGAAAGTAGTATTTGGCCCTTTCTAGAAAATACAAAATTGCTGACCTTAATGTGAATTGTAACTGTCACTTAAAAAAATTCAGATTGAATTTTAAATACCAACGCATTCTTCACAAGTCAACAAATTCAAGTGAGGGAAGAAACAAACTGTTTAGCTAATCTAAACACTGGAATGGACTAGAAGACATTTTCTATTTCACCATCACTTCAGAGCTCCATTTTAGAGAACGATACCTTCCTAGCTAAACCATCCTGAAGCGTGAGGCAGGTGTCAATCCTGATGTTCACTGAAGCTAGTACACCAGTAAGTGCTGGCCTGGGTCCTTACTATAAGAAACCCTACTATACCCAGGTTTACCAGGAAGTCTGGGTAGGAATGGAGTTAATAAATTTCTTTCTTTATAAAATCAGAAGTGCTGATAAAAGAAAAGCATTGAAAGACTCCAGTCCTGTGCCTACCCATGGCCATCATTAATTACTCCCCAAGTGCACTCAAGGTTAATCTTGGCAGCTAAACTAAACAATCTGTGTTAGATGGTAACATGGAACTTCATTGAAACATAATCATCCAAGTATCACTTACAATGTGGCATTAATAAATGCAGCCAAGAAGAGCATTTGTACACACACACACACACACACACACACACACACACAAACACACAGACACACACAGAGAGAAGAGAGTACTGGTTTTAAAATCAGGCACTCAGATTTGAATTCTGGCTTGTCACCATGAAGTTGTGATCAAGGACAATTAAAAATCACTTAAGAATCAGGCAGTAGTGGTGCATGCCTTTATTCTCAACACTCAGGAGGCAGAAACAGGCAGATGTCTGTGAGTTTGAGGCCAGTCTGGTCTACAGAGCAAGTTCCAGGACAGCCAGAACAGAGAAATCCTGTCTCAAAACACCAACCCTCCCCGAAAATCACTTTTGCATATGTACAAAAGACAGATAACATCTATGGTCCTTTTTAGTTATTACAAACACACACAGACAATGAGCATAAGTACCTAACAGGTGCCTGACACTCAGTGAGCACAGGATGAACAGTAGCAATGACTATTACTGTGAGGCTATCTATCTGAGAACAGACTAGCCCCGAGCTCCAAATCCTTAACACAGCAGCAAGTTAAACCTGATCACAAACAAATAGGTTAGGTACTTTGATTCAAGTCTTGATCATTCCTTGCAAATATTCCACCCTGGCTGATTTCTCTATGAGGCCCAGGGAGGCTCGGCCCATACCATACACTTACCACCACCTCGACAGGCATTCCTTAATTCCTCGAACATTAATTTTTCCAGCGCGTCATTCACATAAAACACACCTTCCACCTGATAAAACATAAAGGCAAAAAAAAAAAAAAAAAAAAAAAAGATCATGCAAACCCAGGTCCATCAAGAGCAGGTACAGTGGGCAGAATGCACATATTCCACATAGTGTCTGTACTGTTCTACTCTGCAAACTCCCATTACTTCTTACAGGAGAAAAACTTCCAGTCCCAAACCAAAGATTCTAGAGCATTTCAGATCTGGGTTCAAATTATGAATGTCCAACCAGTGAAATCTCAGCAACTGTCTCCAAATCAGAAAAAAAAAAATGAAAAATCTATAACACCTCTGGGTCTCAACATTTAAGACAAGAGACATTCGACCTGCTATTTCAGTGCTCACACATTTCTGTGGAGATATATCTATTATGATTTTGTCATTTTTACAACGTATACATTACAAGAAAATCCACATGGTGTCCTAAATAATGTACAATTTTCAACTGTCAAATAAAAATAATTAGCAAGTGAATCTACTAACCAACTTCCCCTTCTTCCACACAAATAAAAGGAAAATACCATTGCTTTACTGTAGTGGATTTTTTTCCCCTTCGTGTCTCCCAAAGTAATGTGGAGCTCAAAGGCATTTGATAAGCTTCGTCTAGTGTCAAATGAAAGGAAATTTTGTGATTTCTGAGAGTCTTACGTAAGTTGCTCTGGTGGGCCCTGTATGTATCCTGGAGTATCCTCTTAACAGAGTAATATGCGCTAAGAGGATCTTCTACCCTCAGCCTCCAATGCTGGGATTACAGTCCTGAGCTACCGCGCAAGGCCTATCAGAAACTTCTTACTAAGACAAAGGACTGCAAAACTTTATTGCTTTCCCATTGGGACTTAAGGGACTGAGTCACTTAATACACGTGTCAAAATCTCTTTAAATAAACGGCCTGGGGACACAGAGGGCATGCCAGGGTTTCAGCCCCCAGTCTCCAGCTGAACCACGTCACCCAGGCGGAGAAAACTAAGTGGACTGGACTTGAAGTCCCAGATGGGTGCAGACGGGTCCTAGGGGTCGCTCCGCGAAGAGCTACTACAAGCCTGAATCTTGCCGATTGTCACTGTGGCAAAGCCAATTACGCTTGGGGAACCCCGTCCGCACACGTTACCTAAGAAACAACCATGACTCACGAGGAACGGGTTCCACTAACTGTGCCACCGTGGGAAAGACCACGGCTGTCCCCGACGACCAGGGGGAAGCACGCGTGCGCCGAGACTGGCGATCCGAGCCCGGGAGGCAGATGCCGACCCTGGGGATCGGCCCGGCCGACCCGGCCGGCCGGCGCGGGGCGGAGGAGGCCGGTTCGCGGCGGAAGCGCGGCCCGCAGCCGCGAAGGCCGCTGCCCCCGCCCGCTCGCCTCACCTGCATGTTGGGCACAAAGCCCTTCTTGATCCTCCAGCAGTTCTTGTTGATCTTGTCCAAGAACTGCAGCTCATCGTTGTAGCTGCGACTCATGGTGGCGGCGAAGCTGGCGGGAGCTCCCGGCTCCGCTCGCAAAGAGAAGGCGCCGCGCGGCCCACCCTCTCCGCGTAGCCGTCTCTGAGGACTCAGGGCGCAGGCGCGGCCGGCTCCGCCGCACGACGGAAGAAGGCAAGCGCCGAGGCTCAAAACTCGTCGCGCAAGCCGTTGTCATCTTGTCAGGATGCTTTCCATGAGCTAAAGCTAAACCAAACTGGGTTTTGGTGAAATCTGTCCAAACCGCCCTTCTCGTGAATTCCTCCCCCCCCCCATCCACCCAAAAGTAAGGTCTGGCTATTTAGCCTGGGTGAGCCTGGAACTCGCGGTGAGTCGTTGGAAGATGCTGGCCTCGAACTCTCAGAAGACCACTTGCCTATGCTCCTGGCTGGGGCTAATAGAGGAGTGCTTGGGAATGTTTTTAAGCCACTCCCGAAAACCCTTTAATCTGGATCACGTCAACTGCTCTAGAGAATACATAGCTTCGAGTCCGCTGCCGCATTAGTGAAGCAGCTGAGCAAGATAAAATGCTGAGGAACAGCATATTTGATATTGTAACGTTTCATAAGGGAATCGTGGACACAGAACAAACATTTGCTGATACAAAAAGCAGCATTCCAAATAAGCATATGACTACAGCGTATCATTTATTTCTGCAAGCGCGTAGGAAGGCATCTGGTATGGCCAACAATGCCTGCAAAAGTGAATAAATTACAGTTGCTGTGAATCATTGCGGTTTCTCAGCCTGGCTGTGTTTGGAGTAAGCCCTCTCTGGTGTGCCTTTAAATGCAGTTGATTCCATTCCAAGAAGAGAGCTTTGTGCTGATGTGTTTCTAGTTCTGTTTCCAGGGAAGAAAAGCACAGTAGCAACAAGGAATACTTGGGCTCAGTTTCCACCTATTCCGTTACCAAACTTTGTGTGATAAATTCCTTTTAACCTCAGTTTTCTCATAGATGAAATGGGATCATAATTCTTCATAGAGTGGCTGTGAAGGTCACAGGAATGGAGCTGGAGGAATAACCAGGCCAGGGCTTTAAGCACATAAACAGTTCTCTTCCGTCCCCCAATAACCTAAGCAGAGTACAAGCACAGGTTTCTGTTCATTTTTGCATATCCATCCTGGCTATCCCATCCTGTTCTCTTGTCAGCTGATTAATAACACTAATGTCAGCTGTGAACTGTCTAGGTTTAGTAAGCTACACTGCCCTTTTGTTCAAGCCCTGTTCACATCCTCAAACTTAAATAAACAAACAACACAGGATGCCTCCAGGAAGGCTTAAGATTCAATGTTAATATTTTTAATGTTGATATTTGTAGAACATCAGTCTTTGCCAAAGTTTTTTAAAAAAAAAGTCTTTTCCATTTTCTGTCATGTTTTATTAAAATAAGTTCAGGACAGGAGCTTTCAAACACAGAGATTTACACTGATAGAAAACAATTTTAATTAAGCGCAGGACAGTACTAGTAAACATAAAAACACAAAATCCAACTAAAGAAGAAAGTGTCTCTAAAGAGCAGACACAATTCACACAGACACACACAGACACACACCTGCCAGGGCAGATACAGACAACTTCCCTATCCACCTGGTCAGATTGACTTGCCTCACTCATATCCACAGATTACAGACGCACAGCATGCTTTCCTACACGGACATACAAATACCTGGCTCCCACTGCCTTGTCCCTGTTGAGCCCTTTAACTCAGTCGGCCTCGTTCTAGGTCTCCTAGGGCTCCAGAGAGAACTGCTTCAGAAGGGCTTCATCATCCAGGGTGCATGGCCTTCATCATCCAGGGTTACAGTTTCTGTGGGGCGGAAGTTGTTCACTTCCTGGGGTGGATTGGGACCCAACAATCAATGGGTTGGCTGTTCTCTCCATGGCCCATTGACCAGGTTCAGACCTCCCCAACTATGGAGATTTGGCTGCTGTCTTGAGGATGGTTCATGTGCCAGGTCAGTAGAAATCAGAAGGAAACTCTGCAAAGTATGTGGAATGAAGACAATATTAAATTGGGCATATTTGGGTTTGCCTCAGGGGAGGAAATTTTCTTTGTCAGGCTCTAAGGCATCAAGCCTTCCCCAGCCCCTGTTACCTATGTGAAGGCCCCTGATGCAAGAAGGGGCCATTTTGGATCACTGTTGCTAGATTTGATTTAGGTAGTGGGGAGCAGAGAAGAGGAAGGGCTGGGTAGGTAGTAGTGGGTAGGTAGACAATACTTTCTGAAAGTTGTTTCTGATTTCCAAACAACAACAAAATGAAGAAAAGAAGGGCAGCAGTATTGCAAAATTACCGAGTAACAATCTCCCAGGAAGCAGCATTTACAAGGGTCTGATCCTGAGAACCACTGAAGGTATAAGAGCCAATCAGCGTGACGCACCCTCAGCCTCATTTAGTCACACAACAAGAGAAGTAACTAATATACCAGCCATTTTCCTTTCTAAACTTCTTTGGGTCTACTTTCCTCAGAAAAATGACGTCAATGATCTCAACCTTACAGCTTGCCTGGTGAAATAAAATAAAATGTTTTCATATACCGTGGAGTGATTCAATGTGACTTTGGTCTGACTTTTAAATTTTTCATTGTTTATTAGAAACTTTAATAGCTGGATGTTCTGTTTACGAAACTCCTTGGACTGGTAAAAAGTTGAAGGGAAGCAAAAATAAAACATAACGAGGGGATGGAGAGATGGCTGTGGATAAGAGCAGCCATGTCCTTACAGAGGGCCTGGGTTTGGTGTGACTCATGGTTGGCTGTCACTCCAGTTCCAGGGGATCTGTCATGACACTGGAATGAACAGGGCAAACATACATACACTCATGCACACACATATCCACTTGAGATAAAGTAAATACATCTTAAAAAAATAAGTAAGAAACAAAGCAGGAAGCTTGGTCTGCTGTGACAATTGGCAGTGGAGAGGGGAATCTTACCTCGAGAACTTCAATGTCCGAGTTGACGAATGAGATGTTGTAGGGGTTGGGGAGGGGAAATCCTTGCTGCAGTTTTGCTACAATGTAGAAAACAGGTGCAGGGTAATTGGGCAGGGGCACTGTTTTTTTTGGCAGGCATTTTAGAAAGAGATGAACTAGAAGCTTTTAAATAGTTTGTCTTATCATTGTCCCTGGTCTTGTTTTAATTCACAGTGATATGTCCCTAGCATTTTGCTGGATGGATCAGTAATTCATTTATATTCAATTAAAAAAAAGCACATGTAATTATGTATATTTGGATACGAAACAAAACAAAACACTTTCCATTTTATCCCATTTAAGTACTAACCATGCCTGACTATGCTTTTCACTTTCTACATAACCATAAAAGATATGTATATATTTACATACACACACATACACACACACACACACACACACACAGTGGGGTGTATCGTATGTATGTGTGTGTGCTTGTGTGTGGTGTGTGCACATGTGTGTGGAGGACAGAGGATAACCTCAGTGCAATTCCTCATTTTCATCCACTGTCTGGAATTCCCAAGTGGGCGGAGCTGGCAGTGAGCCCCAGGCTCCTCCCCCCCCTGCCTCCATCAGCACTGAGATTGTAAGTATGAACCATTGTGCCAGCATTTTTAAAAAATAAGAAGGGGGAAGCTCCTGGAGGTCTTTGTGCTTCAAGATAAACATTTTGCCAATTTAACTATCAATCCAGCCCCCCTCCATTTATATTTTGAAAATTCCTAATCCATGGACTAGGGAACATTTTGTGTCTATTATAAAAATATTTTAACTGAGCTGAACTCCAGATGCTTTGGTTTGTCGTTGTAGATGAGGGAAAGAACCAGGATTGTCATCCATTAAACTATGTCTTTCCAAACAGTAGTCCTAGGGAGTATAATATCATTTCTAGGGGCTAGAGAGGTGGCTCAGAGGTTAAGAGTTCTTCCAGAGGTTATGAGTTCAATTCCCAGTAATCACATGGTGGCTCACAACCATCTGTAATGAGATCTGATGCCCTCTTCTGGCCTGAGGGAATACATGCAGGCAGAACATGGTATACATGATAAATAAATCTTAAAAGAAAAATATCATTTCCAGTGCACCTGAAGGAGACTTAACTATCTAAGAACATAGTTTTATCTCTTTAACTAAAGCCAAGTTAGCCTTCTTGCTGAGTGTGTAAATAGTGTTGTTAACAAGCATCAACCTTTAACTGGTTTCTTCAGCTCTTAATGTTCTATACTGCAAACTTCTGGATCTGACCTGAATTCACAATAGCACTGTAAATATACAGGTATCAGGGTACAAAGTTCCAAACAAAACTAAAAGTGTAAGCAATACTAGAATCCTATTGTTTTGTAAAGAATTCCTTACTGTTGGCCAATGGGAGGACTCCAAAGTGAAGAATAGAAGACAGGATATTCTCAAACCTCACGACCTAAAATGAAAAAGGCGACTTCATCAGTTGCCCAATCAAGGTTCCCCAAAAGCATCATGCCTGGTTTGTGTGTGTAAGTCCCCAGAACTCAGCTGGATAGAAAGCCATGATAAAGAGTTTCCCTGTGGGTGTGTACTAGCTTCATAGAAAACCATGCCATACAGGTTCTTTTCTCCCTGGTGGGAGGACCCTTCTGTTTCCTTTTGCACTGGTGATAATGAACAGAGACCGAGATGGAAGCAAATGTGCTCATTCGATACAGAGCAGGTAAACGATGGAGCACTACGGTGTTGTCCAGTTCCCTGTGTTCCCTGGGAACCTCACCACAGCCTTCCCTTTGCACCGTACTTAGCAGCACCACCACCTCCACTTTACCTTTAATAAACTGGTATTTGGATATCCTGGGCAGAGTTACTTTCTGGAAAGATCCAGGTATTAAAAGAAAGTGGGGGTGGAAGAGATGGCTCAGTGGTTAAGAGCAATATTGTTCTTCCAGAGGACAGAAGTTCAGTTCCCACCACCCATATCGGGTAGTTCTCCACTGCCTGTAATTCCAGGGGCTCTGATGCCCTCTTCTGGACCTTGTGGGTGCAATATTCACACAGATAAACACACACACAAACGTAAATATTGAAAAAGAAAATGAACCTAGATGAATAGCAGCTCACTGGGTAAATACTTTTTTATTTGCTGGGATAGAGTCTCATTATATAACCTCAAACTTACTTGGGAGTCCTTATGTAGCCTAGGCTGGCCCTGAACTCATTATGTTCTTATTGATTTAGCCTTTCCTAATGCTGGGATTATAGGTGTTTGCCACCACACCTGTATCAGTGAAAACTTTTTGGACAGCTTGAAGCCCATCTGTCTAGGCTTATCTCTCTTGTTTGATTTTTCTAGAGTTATGTTGTTGTATTGGAATAGTTACTCAATCTTCCAGGGCCTCAATTCTAAGAACTACAAGATGAAAACAATAATAATAGGCTATCATCATCACCATGACCATCATCACCACCACAATCATTGTCACCACCATCACCATTATCCTCACCACCATTGTTAGCATCACCACCAGCACCATCATCACCACCACCACCATCACCATCAGCAGCAGCCTCTCATAGGTGGTTATCAGAACCACACAGATTAATACTATGCAAATGCTAGGAATAAACCATTGCTATTTTTCTGAAATGCTGTGGTCAGCACAATGTGTTGTCAACAGTAGGCATTTTGCTGGGATTGTGGATGTTCATCATCACATTCGACTTTGATACTGGATATCAGACTTAGAAGCTGGCTTGAAAGGGATGTCTTAAATTACATATAGAATATATATATATATATATATATATATATATATATATATATATATTCCTGACTCCTGATCTCAGAATTCTCCCTGAAATTAAACATCTAGTTGGGCCTCGGCTAAATTTGCTGCCTTGACTAACATTCCCAGGCCTGGTCCTGTCTTATTGCCACCTTCCTGTTGGATGTGGCAACAATTAACACAGTCCCTATATCTGCCGTGCACTACCTTAACCTCATGAGAGGCTAAGTGACCTGTCTAAGAACATACAGCCAGTAAGTGCGACTCCACTCTTGCAGTTTGCCTCAGAGTTAATGTATGAACTATTATGCATATTCTCCGTTTACACGGACATGAATGCAGGAACAGCAGCCATCATTTACTGACTGCCTACCACCAGCATGCTGTAGGTGTGTTGAGTGAACTGGGCTTCAGCAGAGCCTCTCAACAACCCCGCATGATCCCCAATTGCTGGTACTGTTTGGAGGTTATGGACCCTTTCAGCCTGGCTGGAGGAAGTCTGTCCCTGGAGGCAGGCTTTTAGAGTTTATATCTTCACACTACTTCTTGCTTACTCACTCTATTTCCTGTGTGTGTGTGTAAATGTAGTCAGCCACATCATGCTCCTACTACCAGACCATGACATCCCTGTCATGATGGAATTTCCCTCTGGAACCATAGGCCCAAATGAACCTTTCTTTTGTAAGTTGCTTTTGGCCGTGGTGTTTTATCACAGCACCAGAAAAGGAGCAAAGACAACATGTCTACTCCCAAGCTGAATGTGGGCTGGATGCCTTTGAAGAATGAACTTAACTGTGGAATTCTGAAACTTAAATTTAACTCTACAGGATCATTCCATCTAGGAAACAAACCGCCCCACAAGAATGCCCATTTTCTAGCATCACACACAGTCTTTGAAATTCTTTTTAAAGCCCTGTAATGTGAGTAAAAGTCTATTGCTAAGCTTATGGGCTTGATAAATGAATACCATGAAGGTCTCAGGTTTAATCCCCTGTGCTGCAAAATCAACCAAACACATGAACAGGAAAAAAATTCAGAGCTAAAACTATGGAATTATCAAGGACTCAGACACACAGAAAACCACAAACACTGAATTCTGTTTCTTGTGCCTTTTTCGGGGCACCCCGAGAGATTGCATTCCTACCTTAACATCTCTATGGCTGTTCTCTGGCAAAGAGAGGCGGAATCTGAAAGTAAAAAGGAAGAGGTTAAAGGAAGATAGATTTATGGGGATGGAAAGCTGGTTCAGCAGTTAAGAGTTAAGAGCAGTTTTTGCTCTTACAGAAGACCAGGGTTGTTCTCAGTCTCCACATGATGACTCACTTAAAACTGTAACTCTAGTTCCAGAGGACTTATAGACCCTTATGATTTCCATGGGCATTGGGCACATGAGGAATGTATGCATATATATATGTATACAGGCAAAACACTCATAAACACTAAATAAATCTAATTTTTTAAAGAAAGCTAAATTGAAAAATAATAAATGCTGGGCAGTGGTGGTGCACACCTTCAATCCAGCCCTCGGGAGACAGAGGCCAGTTCAACGCCAGCCTGGTCTACAGAATGAGTTCCAGGACAGCCAAGGAGAGAAACCCTGTCTCAAAAACAAAACAAAACAAAACAACAACAACAAAATAATAAGAAACAACACATCAAAAGAAAAGTACATTTCTTTTTTTATAGATAAGGGCAAATTGCCACTGAAAACCCTGCACGTAGACAGGCATGATGGTGCACACTTCTAAACCCAGCACTCAGGAGCCTGAATCTATGCTAACTTGGGCTACCTAGGCAGATATACTGCAAACACAAACAAAAGGTCTGCAGACAAACTCAGAAGGTCGTAGAGTCTACTACATACATCTTTTTCCCCTTGTGATTTGCTGTTTAGGAAGTGGAACAGAAACAATCCTGGGACTTGGCTCTGACTCTAGGCTGACTCCCCCAGTGCTCTGTAGGGCTTAGCAGTTGATAATCTGGAATGCAAAGCATTGTTAATACTTTGTAGACCTTATGGCTTTCCCTGGGTCTTCATCTTCTCAGCTGTGAACTATGGGTATGTGAGTGAAAATGGACTGAGATAATGCAGTTAAAAGATCAGCACTGTGCCTACTGTATTCTTATTGCTCTATACAAATGTGGCCCTTTTCAGAAACACCCAAGGCCAATGCTTAACTTGCTATTCCTTGTCAAATATCAAAACAGCTAAGGCTCTTCCCAAGATTCAGGCTTCACTTTTTGTTTGTTTGTTTTAATACTTCACTTTTTTTTTGTACTGTAGTGAGGGTAAAGGGTAATATGAAGACATAATAACTAGTGGAGAAGACATTTTCATTTTGAGGTTGGAAAAGTTGAAGTCAAAAGGGAGCAAATGACAGACTTGGGATTAAAACCCAGACGCCCTCCCCCCCCCACACACATACATCAAGACAAGGTCTTTTATGAAGCCTGGGCTGGTCCTGACCTCCTCAACCTCCCGAGTGCTAGGATTGCCACATGTGCCAATACGCCTAGCTAGAACCCAGTTCTCTTGATGCTCATCTCATGTTACCACTTTCTTAGCTTTCTTTGGCTCACTTTTGCCCAGATCTATGTCAGCTTTCTGCCTGTCTCTAGACTTGATCTTCTCCAGCTAGTCTTTGGTACCACATCAAGGGTACATGTTTGATGAGGACACTGCTCTGACCAAAAGTCTTTAGTGGCTGTAATAAAGTCAAATCAGTCACATGACACACCTGACTTCCTTGGCTCCCAGTCACCTCTGCAGTGTCCACTATGGATTTGCTTTGAGTCTTGAATTTTATCCTCTTTAACCCTGAACTGTGGGATGTGATGCTGTTTTATTCACCAAGCATTATAGAATTAATGTTTAAAAGGTATTCGTACCAAATGCATACCAAAAAATCCTGGAAAAGATACATAGTGCCATAAAGTAATATTATGGCCACTGGTGCCTGCATTTTAACACCATCCATAGTGAGATGTAATTAATGATGGCTCCATTTGAATATATGTAATATACTGGCTGGGGTCTCCGAACATTAGCAGGGCTGTGGAAGATCTTGTACCTGAGAGGCATTGTCTTTCCTCACACATTCTATAATGTTTTCGGCTACTCTGTCTTCATTCAGGATGTTTCCTGTTTTAGGACTAGCCACCCCTTTTTTCCCTCTTTGATTGGTTAACTTTTACTTTTTAAAACTTATAATATTAAGTAATATTGTTACTTTTATTGTTATTACGTGTGTGTGTGTGTGTGTGTGTGTGTGTGTGTGTGTGCTTCAGGTTGGAGGTCAGCATTCGAGAGCTGGTTCTCTCCTTCACCGGGATTGCAGGGACTGACAGGTCCCCCAGACTTTCAGAGCAAGCACATTCACCTGGTGAAGCTCTTAAATGTCTTCTTTGATATCTCTTCTGAGAATCTTTCTGTGACTACATTTTAAAAAGCAGATTTTCAAGGAGGTATCAACTGATCATCAGGTCTCACCATGTTATTAGAAACTAAGTTTCTAACTTAGTTTCAAACTCATAATAAAAATCTGAAAACCTCTTAAGTCTGGCAAAGTCAGAGATGATGTCCCTGGTATTGATCCTGGAGGATCCACAGGGCACGTTTGAAGACTCTGCAGAGAAGGTGTGAAGGCGGTGCTCCCTCTGACCAACCTATTCTGGTGTTGAAATCACGTTGGAACACGTAAGTCTCCTCTCTTTCCTGACCAGCAAAGCCATGTGTGGACATCTAGGAACACCTGCTATGACAGGGCATGCCTGGAAGCATGCCTTTCTCCTAGGGCAACCTCAACTTTCTCTCACATGCTCATAGTAAAGTACTAGTGGATTCTTGTCTCTGGCTGTGGAGACACTGATGAAGACAATCCCAGATTAGACCATGAGGTGAGTCTGATTTGGCCTTCAAACTATCTTCTATCTCTCATCTGACCTTCAAAGTTCAGCTACTCAGAACAAACTCTTACTGCAGGGCCATAGAGTTTCTGGGAAGGAAGTAAGATTCTCTCTTGGACTGGGGGCGAGGCATAGTGACAGAGCCTGTGGCACTGAGTTCCGTCATCATGACGGTACGTGGAGAATATATCCTATTGAAAAGTTTTAGAGAAAATTTATTACTGAGATTGAAAACCAGAGTAAAACTGCAAGTAAAAATGAAAGGTTATCATGACCTGGGTCAATATGGTGAAGTTGGTATAGCAAAAGCTAAGAGGCAAGGTCAAGTGCAGAGGTCCACAAGTTGACCCCTCCAACCCAGTGCCAAGGGAGGCAAGGAAAATCAGTGTTACCACCCAATGTCCTATGTCCTGTTTCTGTTTCAGGGGTGAGATCCAGTCTTAATGATTGTGTCACAGGGCTCCCAGCATTAAGCATGACTTTATTGGCCCATTCACAAGACGTTTCATGAGCACCTAACATATGTCAGTTAAGGGGAATGTGCTGGAGATGACTGTGGCTACAATCAGACCCATCTAGAGTTCTCAGGGAGCTCACAGCTGGTGTGAGGTGGGGGCATCTTCAAAGAACCAAAGATGAATTACAAATTGAGATAAAGGTTCTGAAGGGAAGAAACAAGTCACCGAGTCATGTGACAGAGGCACAGAACCTGGCTTGGGAGATGCAAGGAGGCTCCCAAGGAAAGACTCCTTGAGCTGAAACATGAAGGATGGATACAACTTCAAAGGAAAAAAATGGAAGGAGGAAGAAGGGGCCTGGCAGAGGCTGTTTGAAGGAACGGAGCCACAGAGCAGGTACAGCAAAATGGCGCTGAAGAGGTAGGCGAGGCAGCCCAGACTAGGCAACCCCACCATGTTTTGCCCCATTAATTTTATCTTTAGGCTAGAAGCAAAGAATCATGAAGGTTTTGAAGATGAAAGATGATAGTTGCAATGTGGAGACATGACTGACGGCCAAGAACTTCTCAGGTGCTCATCCCATGCTCAGCCGCCGTGTATTGGCCGTGTGAAGAATTTAATTTAAAATTGTAGAAGATGATACAAAGTAGTGAAGATGTTAGTGTTTTTTGGGGGGGTTTACAAGGGGGTATTGTATGAGAAAGAATGAGATGGGGGGAAGACAGTCATGGAGCAAAACAAGTTGTCCTTTGAGGAAAGCATTTCATATACACCTCTAGAATGACACTTCACACCCCCTGATTGCCTGTTCCTCTCCCAAGTTATGTAGGGACCATTATCCTTCTCTTTGGACCAAGAGCAGTACAAGGCTCAAACTGGCTGCTCAAGAAATCCTTACTGGGCTGGGCATTGGTGGCACATGCCTTTAATCCCAGCACTCGGGAGGCAGATGCAGGCAGATCTCTGCGTTTGAGGCCAGCCTGGTCTACAGACCATGTCCAGGACAGGCTCCAAAACAATACAGACAAACCCTGTCTCAAAACCCAAAACCAACCAAACAAAGAAATCCTTACTGACTGTATACAGAGAGACAGAGGAGCAGACAGAGGAGATAGCTAGGGGGTAGCTGGAATTGGGGGTCCCTTTGAGGTTGAGGGCATTCTAAAGAAAGTTTTAGGAAGAGGGGGAAGTCAGGGCTTGGGGGTGGGGTGGGGGGTGGGAGTTGGGGGGTTGGAGGCCAGGACCAGTAGCTGAAGAGCTTACAACACCAGAGCATGGTGCTTTCATTCACTCTCTGGGATCCCCACTCTAAACCCTCCCTCTCCTTTGCCTTGCTTCTGCTTCTCTGGGGCAGACCTCCTAGAAGAGATTAAATGGTGCAGCTTTTCCTTTTCCTCTTTTGGGCAGCTGCTGAGATTTACAGCTGGTCTGCTCCAGAATCTTCCTTTTCAACTCTAATACAATTGCCTTTGAACCTAAAACTAAACCAAACAAAAAACAATCACCCACTAGGCTGTGGGTTTGACCTGTACTTAAAGGTTTTGTGGGAGAAACACCCATTTAACTTGTAAGATTTCCCCAGTGTTTTAACTGTAGTTCCTCCTGCAGCCTGTTTAGTGTTCCCTCTTTTGCCAAGAATCCAAAAAGCACCCTTATGATGGTATGATGGAAACCTCAGACACATTCCATTTGGACATGCGTTCCCAATGGCTCATGTGGGGAAATATTTACCTGCCCCACCTGTGAGGAGGCAAGTTAGTAATCAGCTGCATTTGTGTTTTCTGACTGCATTGCTTGGGAGGGGTTGTAGGGTGTGTGTGTGTGTGTGTGTGTGTGTGTGTGTGTGCACGCACACATAGGCTCACATGTGAAGGTCAGAGTCAATGGTGGGTGTCACTCTCAGCCACTCTCTACCTTATTTTTTGAAACAGGGTCCCTCACTGACCCAGAACTCCCTGATGTGGCTACGCTGGCTGACCAGGGAGCTCCAGGGACCCTCCTGTCTGCCCTTTTCTGCTCTGGGTTTATAGACATTTGTCTCAGCAACTGACCAGCTTTTTATATGGGTTCTGGGGCTCTAAACTCAGATACTGCTGTTTGGACAACAAGCAACTTCTTTGACTGAACTATCTACCCAGTCCCTGGTTGCCTTCAGTTTTGCAGATTGAGGTTAGAATTAAGTTATCTGAATGAAGACCAAGAAAGAGAGAGTATCATTTAACTTGGTCTAACACCTACCATGTACTAAAGAGGCCTCCACACAATTCTATTTGTCTCAAGAGGCTCCATGACAGAACAGTAGGAATCTGCCGTGTGCTGTGTGGGGTCAGTGCTCCAGCTTCTGAGGCCATTCTGATTTGTCATGCCTCAGGGGATCAATTTACCCATCTTCTGTGGTCAGACTTGGATTCTGAGATGGGAATAGAGAATTAAGTACCAGGACTAGTAGCAATGACCAGCCATTGTGTCAAAGGCTTCATATCCATCAATCACCCCATCCACTCACACATCAGCTCTACCCAGAGGTGAGAGATGTGGTGTTTGTCTGATGAGGAAACTGATACCTAAGCTTGAATAGCTTGCTTCAGGTCACACAGCTACCAACTAACAGACAGAATCCAAGTCCACATCCACCTGACTCCAGATACCGAGCTTCTGACTAGACAATCCCAGAGAGCTCAAGTTTATTATCAGCATCCCTGACTGTCTATCTCTTTTGTCCTTTCCTTCACTTGATTCTGGCAGTGAGAACTTTTCCATTCAGGACACTGTCCCATGTCATCCCTTTTACCTTTCAATGCTTAGTATTGAGAAATGATTTGCTGTCTTTTTCAGTTTTGCATGACACCTGGTTCATGGGTGTCCTGATCCAGACAACCCTATTTATTTCCTAAGCCCCAGGTCTATATGGGCCTCACCCACAAACCTTACCCAAAGCCAGCTCAGTGCCTGAGTTTAACACAACATCTCCTGCAGAGCCATCTTCAGATTCCTTTTTCTATGTGCTAGCTCTTCCCTATGCCAAAAGCACATAGGTAAACACCCATGGCTTTGAAACAGGTTCAAGTTGTGATCTAGCCACTGGATAGTTCTGTGACTTTGAGAGTAACCTATCAAGTCACCTCGAGTGCTCACTTATCCTACAAACACTTGATGAGCATGGGTGTTAGGTCATGAGATGGGGCTGTAAGATTTAAGTCATGTTTGGTTCTATCGCGGGACTCTGGGCTGCCTAGCCTCTGGTCCCTGAACATCCAGGCAGTGTAAGGGACGTGGGCTCCCTCTTGTGGCCCTTTGCCTCCTACTGGGTTGCCTCATCCAGCCTTGATATGAGGGTTTGCGCTTTACTGGATTATACCTTATTAGGCCATGTTTGGTAGATAACCCTAGGAGGCCTGCTCTTTTTGCTGGGTGGGGAGTGGGAGGATGGAGGAAGGGTGTATCTGGGGGAAAGGGAGGTATTGGGGAGGGCGGAGGGACTGGGAGAAATGGGAGGAAACTGTGGTCGGGATGTAATGTATAAGGGAAGAAGAAAACAGACGTAAGTGGAGTGGAGTGGGTGTTGTGCTGGGTGAGGAATCTAGGAGGCTGTAAAGCTTAGCAATAAAGAGGAGAGGACCACATCTCCCATAGAGGAGTGAGGGGTTCTCTCAACAGGGACACTCGTGAAGACACTGTAGGGGCTAAAGGGATAGCTGTTAGAACACTTGTTTAATGTGCAAAGCCTTGAGTTTTATCCCTAGCAGAGAGACAGACAGACAGAGAACTTGTGTAATTGAACATATCCTTTCTGTTTGCTGAGACTAGACAGAACTATTAATAGTTACAGGCAGCATATTTGAGCGGCAGATAGACAGTGTCCACATGTGGACTCACAATGTCACAACCTCCGAAAGCAGGTTTTATTAGAGCATCATTTTATGGAGAAGGAAATAGAGATGCAGAGAGGTTAAGTAACTTGCTTAAGATCACACAGCTGATAAATGGTAGTGCTGGGACCTAAATGCAGCTAGGCCAGCTTTCTAATTCATCGTAATCACACCCCTTCGGTTTGCCTTTGATTCCTGCATCTCTTATCTATGTAGCCAATGCCAAGTAGCTCAGCCAGTGTGGTTAGAAGGCCACAGTGTGCTGGGCGTTCATTTGGAGACACTATCGCCTGGTTCTTCTGCATTGATGTCTGTCTCATGGATCCTCAACCATGCCCCCTTTCCTGATGACTGTGACGCCAGCCAAAGACTAAACCAGCTCAGCCTGCAGGGCAGCTCTGAGAGCCCTGCAGTGGAGGAGGGGCAGTGACGTGGGAGGTGCGGCTCCCACTGCTGAGGACAAGACCGCCTTTCAGCCCTGCCCAGCTAAGCTGTTCTGCCTCTTTGGCCAAGTGAGGCCTCACCCACAAACCTTGCCCAAAGCTTCTCAGTGCCTGAGTTTAACACAACATCTCCTGCAGAGCCACCTTCAGACTCCTTCAGTTTCTACTATGCCATTCTTCATAAGTTTTTAAAAACCGTGTGTGTGTGTGTGTGTGTGCATGCACACGTTGTGTTCATCTGTGTGTGCACCTGTGAAGACCAGACATCCATGCCAGATGTGTTCAATCATTCTCTATTTCTATCACCTATGTGTGTGTCTCTCTATCATCTATCATATCATCCATCTATCTATCATATCTATCTATTATATCTATGTATCATCTATCCTATCTATCTATCTATCTATCTATCATCTATCTATCTATCTATCTATCATCTATCTCTCTGAGACAAGGTCTCCCACTGCCCTTGGAGCTCATTGTTTCAGCTAGCGTGGTTAGCCAGCAGGTCCCCAGGATCTGCCTGTTTTTGTCCCTCAGCACTGAGGTTAAGCAGTGCTCCACCATGCCCACAAAGGCGTTAGAGATTCAAACACAGGTCCCCATTCATATTCAGTAAGCATTTTCCCCACTGAGACACCTCTCTGCCCTTCTTCATAATCTCTGGAGTAGGAGAGCTGCATTTACCCTTTGCAGTGGCTCTAAATAACGCAGACACTCCTACCCAGATGTGACTAAGGCATCAGCGCAGGGGAAACCTCCTAATCCGCAAACCTCAAGGAGACCTAAGGCAATGAACAATGAGGCAGGAGCCCTAATTTCAGGGTTCATTGTCATGACATTAAAGTAATCTGAGGACTGCAGGAAGCTGGAAAATGGAATGGTATGAATTTAGTGGGGGTAAACTCCACTTTAAAAATCATTCCCTCAAGTAATCGTAACACTGGCTGATGGCTCTATCGGTCACTAGGAGAAATGTCAGGGAGGCCAGGATCCATCAAGGCAGAACAACAAGCCCAGTCCCCTGACCAAGCTTGAGGTACCACCGTTATCTAATCCTTCCTTTAGATTCTGCCAGGAACATGGGCACCTGTCACGCCAGGCATTGTTTACCTTACCCCAGGACCCAAGCCACAGCTAGCAGTCTCATCCTGCCTCTGCCATCAGTCCAGGTCCCTCGCCTCTTTCTTACCTGCTCTCTCCTCTTTGTCCCTGTCACCTAAGGCCTTAACCTGTACTCACAGTCCCAGGCTGAAGTAACTCAGTCTGAATTTTCTCCCTTCTTCATTTTGGCCCATGCAGATACTGAAGAACCTTTACCGCTTCGTTCACCTGCTTTCTGATTTCCATCCACTTGCTTCTCAGAACTGCCATCTTGAGAGTCACCCATTATGGCTCTGGGTTTTATCTGCCTGACTCCCTAGAAATAGGGCCACCTTGGGGTCTCCAGACAATTAAGAATTTTGTGTTTGGAGTCTTTTAATCCACAATAATTGTTTTTGAAATTATAATAATTAGAGTAATTATTTTGAAATCATTGTTGTATACACTTAGCATAATAAAGTCTGGATTATTTCTTTAGGGTGTCCTCAGTCCCTAAATCTGGTGAAATCTGGGTATGCTGTCTCGGGACCCTTCTGAGAAGTCAGCTGTACTTGGAGGGTAATTTAGAGCCAAGAAACCTTTTCTCCATGTGAACCTGTTCTACAGAGATCTTTTACAACTGGGTTCTTCTTACTGTAAAACAATATAGCATGATGAATAGTTTAATAAAAAACTTCAACCTCCCAATCTCATAATCTTGGATCCTGACTTTTTTTGAGGGTGTGATGGCTACTCCGGTTTCTTGTCCAGGTATGCAGTTTTGTATTCTTTTTCTACTTGCCATGATTTTATTGTATGAGTTTTCCATGTTACTGCAGCCCTGTGCCTAGCCACCAGGTGGACTCAGGAAGGTGGGACAACTTTCTCCTGTTGCTTTCTCAGTTCTTTTCTGACTGCTTTTCTTGCCTCCTCTTCTTCCGTGAGTTTACTCTGGGCCAGTTCATCTTTCTGTAAACCCTCCCCTTCAGTGGCCATGGACTTTGAAGATGGTGTTTAGTGGCCTGTGTGTAGGAACTGTTCATGTCCCTTCACACCTTGTCATAGGCCAAGAACTTGTTAAATTCTGTGTTTTAGTTATAGGATCCAGGGTCAGAGTTTGAGGGTTCTGGATCAGCCCAGTTCTACTGTCTTGCATATAAGGAAACAGACTTCAAGTGCCAGTGGTTAATAGACTTGTACTGGCTAGTTTTATGTCAACTTGACACAAGCTACAGTTATCTGAGAGGAGGGGACCTCTGTAAGGTCAGGCTGTAGGCAAACCTGTCCAGCATTTTATTAATTAGTGATTGATGTAGGAGGTCCCAGCCCATTTTTGATGGTACCACTGTGGCTGGTGGTCCTGAGTTCTGTAAGAAAGAAGGCTGATCAAGCTATGAGGAGCAAGCCACTAAGCAGCGCATCTCTCTGGTCACTGCATCAGCTCCTGTCTCTGGGTTCTTGCCCAGTTTGAGTTCCTGTCTTGGTTTCACTCGGTGGACTGTAACTTAAGATGTGTGAGCCAAATAAAACTTTCTTCCCTGAGTTGCTTTTAGTCATGCTGTTTAATCAATAGGAACCTTATAGCAAGGCTTGGCCATAAGACCAATGAGAACAGATTTGAAACTTGATCCCTAAACTTTATCCCTAAAAATGTTCACTGCATCTGAATGTCCCCGTGCACCCTCTTCTTGCCATAACCCCATTCAGTGTACTCCTCCTTGAGTCACCAAGAGGAACTCTAGCCATCACGGGAATGGGTGCCGATAGACTTATCTTTACAATGACCTCGTTTCCATTTTATCTTACCATTGCTCTCATTGAAGAAGGAAAGAACAGAGTGCAATCTTCTTTCTCCAGGTTCAACCACTAATAATCTGTTCTGTTAGAGACAGAGTACGAGCTCACTGGCAGTCCCACAGTGGTAAAGCAATTGTTCCCTCAATGGTCACATTGTCCTTGGGGAATGTTCACTAATTTTTTTTTTTACCAAGGTTTCCAACAGTCCAATCAATTGATCTTACCTGTTTAGAGACAAGGAGCAGATCAATTTTTGTCCCAAAATAGCCAGGCCAACACTGGTGCTAGCAATCTGAAGACAAGAAAGCCCTTGTTACTGAAGTGGGTGACGGATCTGGACCACAAGGAAAGCAGCTCCGCTCTTGGAGAACAGTGGAGACGGCACAAGCCCAGTGCTCCATCTTAGCAAAAGATGTTGGCAAGAGATATCGCTAACTCTGGGCAGGGCAGCCTAGGAGTGTGTTCTAGCATTTAGAAGGTTGAGGGAGGAGGAATGAGAGTTCAAGGCCAGCTTAGGCTTTATGGGGAGAAAAATACTCTCTTTCGGGGAAAGAAGCTAAGTTTAAAGGTTTCTCATTTGAGAGTGTCTCTTAAAAATTTTGGCAGTGCTATGGATTAAAACCCAGGGTCTTACCAGGGTAGGCAAGCGGTCTACCCCTGAGCCATATCCCATGCCCCCTCTTCAGTATTGTTTTCTCCTAATCACTCTTCTTCCCACTCACGTGTGTAATTTTGTTTGGCTTCATTGTACTTTTTTTTTTTTTTAACTTTAATTGGTCAGGGAAAGTTGACTCGATCACAGCTCTCTAATGTAAATGAAGAGAACATGGGAAGTAGAGATTGGTGAGATATTTTACACATGTTTATGAGCTCTTCTGTATTCATATATGGCTACTTCCATATATGTGCAGATAGGTCTGTTATAGAGAGCCCTAGTATCTACTCTATCCTCACTCCAAATATCTAGAGGCTGCTAGCCAGTGATTCCCAGCAGGAACAGGATTGGTACCCAGAGGCTGCCCTCTTGTATCCCCAGACTCACAAAGTCCATGGAGACGATGGGCTCGATGGTGGAGTTCTGCAGTTCAGTGAGCATGATGATAGCAGCAGGAAACTCCAGGCTGAAATTGTTTGGGTGTAAGTTGATCACAGGAGGCCCTGTGGCCATGATTTGCAGCATGAATGGCTGGGATAAGACATAGATCTCTGCTATCTGTCCCATTTGGGGAGAGAAATAGAGATAGAGTCAGGAGCTGGTAAGGGGAAACCACAAGCCTAGAGCAGATTGTGCTAAGTAAATCTTGCATCATGCAGTTAGAACAGAAAACACCTCTTTACTAGGAATAACAGTGTGTATTTGCTGAACACATCCCTTGTGCCAGCTACAAAACCAGGGACTTTATCATTTCTTATCTACTCTTCATAAAACTCCAAGGCAGGTCTATTGGTAGTGCTGTTTTATTTTCATTATTTACTTAATTATTTAGTTTTTCAAGACAGGCTTTCTCTGTGTATTCCTGATTGTCTTGAAACTCTGTAGATCAGGTTGGCCTTGAACTTGGAGATCCATCTGCCTCTGCCTCTGCCTCCCAAGTGCTGGGATTAAAAGCCTGTGCCGACACCACCTGGCAGGAATGGTTTTATAATGGAGGTTGAGTTGAGAACAGGCTAAGTGCTCTTCTGACAGTTTTCACAGAATTAACTGCAGAACTGAAGTTCCAGCCAAGATCTGTCTGCCTTGAGTGCCTTTCTCTGAAATGTCTTGTTCTTCTCAGGCAGACTTGAGCCTGTAGGTCTCAAGTATGAAACCTGGAATGCTATGAAGGGGTGATATTAACAGTTGTTTACTAAAGCCATGTGTACTTGGGAAAATGACTCAGGAGATCCAAAATTAAAGACCAGCTTTGGTTAAATATTGAGTTCCAGTCCAGCCTGAACTATGTAGTGAGACCTTGACAATAAATAAATAAATGATGTAACTTAAAGATTAACTCTTCCATTCAAGCCAATAATTTCTATATTTAAGTGAAGTACTTTAAGGGTGGTGGAATTTTATGGATTGATTGCTTTATAAATGTAACAACACTTTTAGTTGTAGTTTAATGGGCTTTATTTAGGAAATAGTTCTGGATATTTATTTGATGAGGAAGAAAAAATCTTGTAGTTAGAAAAATGGCCAAGTATGGCGGTATATACCTTTAATCCCAGCACATGGGAGGCTGAGGCAGGGGGATGGCAAATTTAGCCATGTTACATATTGAGACGTTGTCAAGAAAGAGGGGGAGAAGGACAGGAGTGGAGGAAAAGGAAGAGAACAGAAGCAGGAAAAGGAAGAGAGAATGGAAAAGAAATAACAAAGAATAGAAGGATGCATTGACTTATGCCTGGATCAAAAGAGAATGTAGAGAACCCAAGAGTCTCTTGGAAGTGATTTCAGTGACAATACATCCATTACTGAGGAGCAAAACTTGAGCACTCACCTTGGAGAGCACGCTGCCAATTCCTTGAGTATTTTTATTAAAATAGTTGGAAATCTAGAAAAGAAAAGAAGCATTACATCATTGTTACACTTTAAAAATGATTTATTTATGTAAATATATATTACACATACACATAAATATATGCATACATATAGGTGTTTTGTCTGCATGTACATTTGCACACCAGAAGAAGACATTGGATCCCATGGCACTACAGTTACAGATGATTGTGAGTCGCCATATAGTTGCTGGGAATTGAACCCAGGTCCTCTGGAAGAACAGCCAGTGCCCTTAACCAATGAACCATCTCTCCAGCCCCGCATTGCAACATTTGACCTGGGTTGTCTTTCTCGATAATGTGAACTGTGAAGAGGTGGAGCCACAAAATGCTAAGTCACCTCATTTTATAAAACTCAACTTTAGGAAATTTGAGCCCTAGAAAAGGCCAGAGACTTGCCTAAAGCCACATTCCTTTAGAGAAATCTCTTCTTCATCGGAGAACATCGTGTCATATATGCATCATCTTTATGCAAACATTCTACAGTCATTTGCAGTAAGTCTCAAGTTATTGCTTTCATTTTCAGAGATCCCCCCAAACATAAATAGCTTATGTATTTTACCCAGTAAGCATTCTTTTCAAGTCTAAGGCAGCTGGTGCTGCTGTCCTCACCATACTGAATGTAAGGTTTATAGTAAAGTGTACAATTACGACACACAGAGAGTGAAGATTTAAAATGGGTGCTTTTGGGGAATGGAGAGATAGCTCAGTGGTTAAGAGTTCTGATTGGGCTTCCAGAGGACCTGGGTTCAATTCCCAGCACCCATGTGGCAGTTCACAAACTGTCTGTAACTCCAGTCATAGTGGATTGGACACTGTCGTACAGACATACATGCAGGCAAAACACCAGTGCACACACAATAAAATGAATCATTCAAAAAATAAATAAAATGGATGCTTTTTGTTGACTAGCCAGAGAGGATGTTCTTGTGACAAAAGAGAGGTGTATAGCTGTGGCTGGAGTTTCTGTCCCACCTGTTCCCTTCAGCTCCAAATAAACACGCAGAGACTCTATTAATTAGAAACTGTTTGGCTGATGGGTCAGGCTTCTTACTGGCTAGCTCTCTCTTAATTATTAACCCATTTCTGTTCATCTAAGTATTCCCACATGGTCTTGGCTTATTGGCGAGTGCTTCTTCACATAACAAAGAGAATCAGTGAGGTCCTGTACCACTACTGCTTGCTGGTGTAAGTCAGTTGTAATTACCAATAGGAGAAATCCTTATACTGATAGAGTACAAGGAATGATGATGATGGACGTGTTGGTGGTGGTTATGTTAGTGTTGGTGGTAGTGGTGGTTATGCTGGTGGTAGTGGTGGTTATGGTGGTGGTGGTGGTGATATAGCCCCGAAGCAGCAGTTGCAGAGCACTTACTCTGTACTGAGAGTGTTCTAGAAGCTATATATTTTTAAACCCTCTAGTGATCATTATGACTCTAAGAGTGTGGGACCTCCAGCCTTCTTTCTCAGATGAGGAAACCAAAATATAGAAGTAGGCTAAATTGACCAAAGGGGTCACAGGTGACAAATGGTGGAGAGGTAGATGTCTTTGTATTAGTTAAGATCATTCTATAATAGTGACTAGATATCATGAAGAAGACTAAATTGGAAGAACTGGAAACCCAACAACCCCCTTCCTAAAATGACAACAGCTCCCATTCTATAATTTTGTAAAGAGTGATTGTGTAAAAAGGCCCAGGAATCAAAACTGTGACAAAATGTTCATAATGGTACACATGTTTATATGAAAAAAAAAAAAAAGATTAAAGATGGTGGCCATAGCCACCACCCCGAAGCTTTACTTACCTCTTTGGTGGACAGCATGACACCAAGAGCCCCAGATACATAGTGTGCGAAGGAAGCAGATTTAAAGAAATACTCAGATATGCCAATGTAGAGCATGGAGTCCCTGTTCTGTGGGAGCTCAAAGGGGACTGGTAGGAAGGGGGGGTCAACAAGGCTTTCCAGTGGGTAGAATGCACCCTGTGGGGAGCAGAAACGAAGACCAGTTATCAGGGGTAAATGCAAATGTATCCAACAGCTAGGACCTCTGAAGTCCGGATAAAGAAAATCCAAGATGCTTCTCAGTAAGGATAAGGAATGTAAGATCTTCAGGCTCCTTGGCTAATAGTCATGTCAAAGCTCTGAGATAAAAAACATATTTTAAATGATATGTACATGCATGGGTATGTACATATGAGTGCAGGTGCCCTCAAAGGTCAGAGACATTGGATCTCCTGGAACTGTACAGGCAGTTGTGAGCCAGCTGGCATGGATGCTGGGAACAGAACCCAAGTACTCTGGAAGAGCAGTAGGTTTTCAACAGCTGGGCCTTCCCCCAGCCCAGAGCTCTGGAGATTCTCAAGCAGTATCTGTTCATTCTCGGGTGTCCCTCCTGGAGAGGCTCCAGGCTAGAATTTTTCTTAGGGGAGAGGTGCAGTCAGGCAAGATGCACCTGTGAATAGTACATGAACCAACCTTGCAGATGCCCAATGCTGGACCTTTAAAATACACACTGCTGAATAATTGTGTAGCTACAGAAATGCACCGATAAATAAGGACTCCAAATTGTTTAATTTTGCTTCTGGTCTCATTAGGTGTTGGGAATTATTTAAATGTACTGTCTTGAACAGCACTTAACTGATTTGAAAGGCTGTGAATGGAGGAAATATAAACCAATTTTTATTCTAAAAACTGTAATATATTGGACATGGTGACACATGCCTTTAATCCCAGCACTTTGGAGGCAGAGGCAGGTGGATTTCTGTGAGTTTGAGGCCAGCCAGATCTACACAGTGAGTTCCAGGACAGGCAGGGATACATAGTGAAACTGTCTCAGAACAAAAAGACTGTGATATAAACTTGGATAAAACTAAACATAAGCAAGATGATGTTTTTACAGGATCAATAACGACCATTTGTACATACTTGTGACTTCAATAGTGGTCAGTAGCCTCAGTGAAATCCACTAATCTGTACAATACATTGATATGTTATAGTCCTCGTGTACGTGGGGCATATGCAAGTGTGCAATGTGTGCGTGCATGTGTGCATGTGTGCGTGTGTGTGTGCGTGCATGTGTGCATGTGTAGTCTAGAGGTTGATGTTTAATGTCTTCCCTAATCACTCTCCACTTTATTTCTTGAGTCAGGGTCTCTCATTGAACATGGAGCTTGAGGAATCACCTAGCTGGTTGGCCAGTGAGCCCCAGGGATTTTTTTTTTATCTCTGCCTCCCCATGCCTGGCCTTTCCCACATGGGCTTTAGGAGACTGAACCCAGACCCTCATCTTGTGCAGCCAGTACTGTACCAACTGAGCATCCCTTCCATACCTCCTGATGTAATAAATGTGGTTATTCTACTTGCAGGCTCCTAGCTTCAAGTCTTTTCCAGGAGGGAAGAGGCAAAATGTCTTGATATTTCTCACTAAGAAGATAGACAAAGTAGTGCAAAGGACAACACCCATTTGGCCACAAAGAAAGGGTTCAAGAGTCTTTTGAAAGGTGCAAACACAAGGCAGGTGCTATAGGAAATGAAATTGCTTGAAGAGCATACATGTACATTTTCTTCTGAACATAATTTTGTCTTCCAAATATTCTCCGCAGGCAGGAGGGTGTTCTAGAATGATAGCTACCTTCAAATTTAAGTCAAGGTGGTTCTCAGTGATTTCTGGAGGACTCAGCAGGGAACAATCCAGCAGAGTGTAGTTGTCAATCTTGGTTAAAACTAAATGACCAAGAAAGAAAATAAAAGAAAATTTGTGTTTATTAGAAGCTTAATCTATGACTAATGTATGAAACACCAATTTCCCCTTTTCATGAGAAGCATGTTTACATCTGAACATGAAGGAAGAGGAAAAAGAATGCAAATATTTTTCTCAACTATCAGAGAAACATTAGTAAAATTTTGGCACACCTTTCTTCTTTTGCATGTGCTCATAAAACATCTACATACTCAATTACATGTGTGACCCTTTTTTATTTTTAAAACTTTATTAGTATTGTGTATGTTTGTGTCGTGTGTGACAAGCCTACATGGGTCTGCACCACATCCTCTGTGTAGTTTTCAGCTTAGTATTTTTTTTTTGGGGGGGGTCTCCTGATTATGAGAATAGTGGGTCTCTGACTCTTCTGCCTGCTTTTGGGACTTTCATCCTTCCACTGGGGTTCCTTGTCCAATTTCAATAGGATGGTTTTTGCTTCTTCTTATATTTTGCCATGTTTGGTTGTTATCTTTTAGAAGCTGGTCCTTATTAGTTAGAGACAGAAAAGGAGTGGATCTGGAGGGGAAGGGAAGTGGGGAGGACCTGGGAGGTGTGGAAGGAGGAGAAACCGTAATCAGGATATATTGTATGAGAAAAGAATCTATTTCCAGTACAGGAAAAATGAAACAAAAAATAAATTAACACAAATATATTTATTAATATTAAATCATGCTATCAGATTGAGAGGCTTCCAACTAATAATAGAGATTCTGTGTAGTCAGAACTCCATTTTTAAAAAGAGACAGTAAGTGGCACATGCCTTTAATCCCAGTACTTGGGAGATAGAAGCCAGCCTAGTCTACAGAGTAAATTCCAGGACAGGCTCCAAAGGTACAGAGAAACTGTGTCTTGAAAAACAAAAGAAGGAGAGAGGAGAGGGAAAACATGCATCACTTTTGCAATAGAAATACGTTTGTTTCTCTTGGAGCCCAGGCTAGCCTTGAACTCCCCATATAGCCCTACTGGCCCCAGAATTTATTCTGGAGCCGGTATGTTATGGGACGTTATGAGAAAGGAAACATTCACCGAGTTAGAGATCTTGGAAATTCTTACACATGGAGCTCTTAATTGAATGAAATTTTTGTGTTTGAATTTTCAGATCAAAGCCAAAGGCAAAGGGGAGTTGGGGAAAACAGTGAGCCAGGTCCCTGGGAGGGAAGATTTTCATCCCTGAGATGGTGTCAGTGCAGTACCTGGGCTCTGATATGGCCTGGGAAAGCTGCTTTGCTGGTATTTTGTACTCTGTGGTCTGAAGACCTCCAGGTTCTAGAGAAAGGTACTCAAGGATCACCTTAACATCATGAAGGAATAACATCTTTCATACCATGTGTGGTTTGTACCATAGATGGTGATGAGAAACAGGAGGAGGTGAAGCTAAGTCAGTAAGAACATAGCGTCATTCTACGTCGCTATGGCCTTTACCTTTTTAAAATTTATTTTCACTTATGTGAAATGTGTATGTGTATGTGAGTGCCTGCTTGTCTGTATGTGCACCACAGGTGTGCAGGTGCCCATGAGGGCCAGAAGAGGGCGCCAGAACTCCGGAAAGGAACTAACAGGGGGCTATGTGCCTCCAGATACTAAGAGCTGAACCTAGTCCTCTGCAAGAGTATTCAATGCTCTTAGTCACTGTGCCCCATCTCCAGCCCTAATCATAGCTGTTTAAATGTTTTTAAAGTGCCCAATCTAAATAGGTCCCACCACCCGCGGTGAGGGGATCAGGACGGGATTGTTTACAGCGATGGCAGTGAGGCTTGGCGATGAAGACACTAGCGCGAGGTGCACAGTATATGGGGCTCATCCTTCGCTTCCGCTTCCTTCCTTCCAATTCTGCACCTACGCATCCATCCTCTGCCCCACTGCCCGTTTTCTCTTGTCCCTTCATCAGTTCAGTATTTATTGGCCTGGCAGCCAGGCCCTGTCCCTGATATTAGACACCAAAGGTCTCAGAGTCCAGAGGAGGGGGGGCAGGCACACGGCCAGGAAGTCATAATCCAGTACCGGAAGAACTCCCTTGAGGCTGATCTGCTGGCTCAGGATGAGAACCTGAGGTCCCTCCTGAATACTTTCATACCCCATACTTGACCTGCTGGAAACTATTGCTGTCTACCAACAAGGTATGTATAGAATACAGGGACACGTCTTGTCTCTCTGTCACTCCACCCAAGGCTGGCTGTGATCCTTACTTGTATGGGTCATTGTTCTAGTCTGTTAAATGGTCTCTCAGCTGCTCCATCCTGTCTATTGGACACTGGAGTGACTATCTCAGACTGAGAGATGGACTTTGGGGTGTTTCAGATCCCTGACATGCCCAGACACCCCTCCCCCCACCTGAAAACTCAGGTCTCACCCTCCCCTCAACCATGCCCTCTCTCTACTCCTAGCCTGGTCTTATAGTCTCTCAGCTCTCAGTTCATTCCTACCTCAGGGCCTTTGATCATGTGATGTACTGTACCTTACTGCCCTTCATGCATACTGTGATTTGAAGGTCCCTCTAAAGTTCACACTTACATTTAATTACCAATATGATACATATTGGGAAGTGGGACCTCAATCGGTGACTAGTCCATGACTATCAGAGTGGGTTTTGTTACAAATTTGGCTTGATTTCTTCTCTGTCTCATGTATGCTTACTTGCCTTTCTGCCATGTTGTGGCTCATCATGGAAACCATCACCAGCTGTACATCCTTAATCTTGGACTTTTCAGCTTTCAAGATCATGAGACATAACCTTCTTTTGTTTATAATTTACCCAGCCTCTGGTATTCTATCACAGCCACAGAAAAAGGACCAAGGCAATCCAAATTAGGAGCCGTCCATTCCACGGTCCCTTCAGGATCTTTCTTTAATGTCACCTGCTCAGTGTTGCCTCCCCTAGACTCACTACCTAAAACAGAAGCTCCTCTTCAGCTCTCCCTTGTTTCTTTCTTCTTATCAGTCATAATTTCACTAGTACAGTTTTTACCTGCTTGTTTACTGTTCCCTCTCTCTGTCTCCTTGGCTTTGTGCCTGTCCAGCACCAAGACCAGTGCCCAAGAAATTCTAAGTGTCCTGTACACCACCAGCGAGCAGAGAGACATGCGTAAAGTATCATGTAAGAAGCAGTGTCACTGTGGCGTGTGGAAGAGAGGGGCTCATAAGATGAGTCTTCAGGAAAAGAGAAATGAAAGGGACAGGAGAAGGTAGGTGTAGAAAGTCTGTGGGGATCAGCAAAGTGCTGCTGTATAAATGGGTGCACGCCTTTAATCCCAGCACTCTGGAGGCAGAGGCAGGCAGATCTCTGTGAGTTCGAGATCAGCCAGGTCTACAGAATGAGTTCCAGGACAGCTAGGGCTGTTACACAGAGAAACACTGCCTCAAAAACAAGAACAAAACAAAATAAATTGATGCTCAGTAAAGGTCTGTTAAAAGAAAGGGAGAGAGGAGTCCCTTCTCAGTGGAATGGGCATGTGAGCAAGGCCAAGGAGAGGCGGGAAGTAGAGGCAGCGTGATTGACAGAGGAGGGAAAAGTGAAGCAGAGAGAGCTGGAGACAGAACGAGTCCAGACATGTGGGCTTGCTGCACACTGGAGGCAGCCCTGAAGGGCTTAGAGAAGGCTAGGCACATAATCTGGTCAAGAAGGCCAGTTAAGCCCTCATTAGATTAGAGCGAGCCAAGGAGGGCTTTTCTCCCTCGTTCACCTGAGATCCCTGAGACTCACCTTCTGCTGCAGTAACAAAGCTGGTCATAGCCAAGGAGTACATGTGCTATGCATAGGGCTTGTCCCATATGGGGTCCCGGGACTTTAGTTTTTAGAAGGAAGAAAAGCAGAGTTTGACAAATAGGCACTGTGCTGCTTAAAAAGACCTGGGTAATGTTTGAAGCTGTAGAGAACTATCCAGAAGACAGTTCCAAGACTCACCCTCCAGGGCGCTGATGTTGACATTGAGTGCATCCACTTCATTGATGGCAATGGGACAGAGCTGGACCAAAAGAATTTGCGAAAATGCATGTTATCATACTGAAAAGGCCTTCTGTTATCCCTGTGGCCATGGCAACGCTTCTTTAAGTCAGCTGATGCTCTTGGCCTTCAGCCTCTGCAGTGTCACTGAGTGCTGGCTGAACCACACCCAAGTAGCCCCACAAAAGAGCCTGGCTTTTCTCTCTGGACATGTCAAGGCATGTGCTCTGTCCACAGTGTTGGCGTCACGCCTGAGGAACCTGCTGTGTGAGCGGCTGTCTTTCCTGACTGGGTGCCACTGCCTCCCATTGCATCAGCAGCTCTAAGTCCTGCCTGGAGTGGCTTCAGCTGGAACCTTCTCTTTCACCTGGGCCAATTGCGGAGACCATGAGATCAGAGATCCACTTAGGACTCTGTTGCTGCCTCTCACTCTCCTTTCCTCGAGAGACGTGGTCTCATGTAGCCCATGTTGACCTTTGGGTTTTTTACATAGTCTAAGATGACCTTGAACTCATGATGCTTCTATATCCACCTTCCAGGTGCCGTGATTACAGGTAAGCCTCACCACATGCCGTTTATGTGGTGCTGGGGATCAAACCCATGACTTCATGCATACTAGGCAAGCTCTTCACTAATTGAGAGACATCGAAGCCCCCCTTTCTACCTTTCTGAAGGGGTGAACATCAGCAAAGCAGATTCCAGAGAGAAACTACTAAGCTACAATATTGATGTGTCAGTCACGTGCTCAGCACTGCTCATGCAGCACGGTGGTTTCAGCAGAGGCTCGGCAGCCTGGCCCCTGGAGTGGAAACCATTGGCAATTCACTTTCACACCCTGGCTTCAGTTTCATCATCTGCAGCGTGGAGACGGTTATTACATCTACCTCATCAAGTTGTGAGGAGAAACTGAAATAGTCCAGAGAATACTGCTTAGCTCAGACTCTGTGGATGAGTCTGCTGCTGCTGCTGCCTTTTTTGGTACAGGGTCACACATAGCCTAGGCTAGCTTCAAACTTGCTACGTAGCTGTAAATGGCCTTGAACTTCTGATCCTTCTGTCTCCACGTCCCAAGAGCATTCTTAATGTATTTCTTGGCAATACCTGTCATCACCCTACCCATTCTTTACCTGCCCAAAGCTTACTATATTTTGAGGCTCAGTTCCCTAAATAAACATGTCTCCAGGAAACTTTCCAGTTCTCGAGTCCTTCAGTTCAGTCTCACCATCCTGTAACCATGTGTTAAATTCAAGCCCTCATTCAGTCATTATAAGTCTGAGGGTTTTTTTTCCTAAATTAACTAATAATTGTTTCTTTTGTTCTTAGTAGTCCCTAGTCTAGCTGGGTCTGCACTAAGAACAAGATGCTTATCCATCCTGTGATGGGAAACTCGAGAGAGGGGATGCAGCTTTATTTGTCTATGTCTCCCGCCACAATGCTTGAACCATGAGAAACTAAATTGCTTAGAATAGTATGAATTAAAGTGTTTTGGATGGTGCTTAGCATACACTTAGTACTCAATAAATGTTTGTGATGAAAAATTACTAAAGTATGATAGGCCTGCTGATAGCATTTGACAGTGGTTGTCTAACTTCTGAAGGCTTACCATTTCATTTAAATTCTTCAAAATGGGTTTCTCCATGGGCTCGGCGAAGGAGTTATACAGGACACTAGGAAAAATGAAAAAGGGAGTTTATAAGGGACCATGAAACCTCTCTGAGCGGCAGCCAGAGCCCCCAGCACGCTGCTGTCACTCACCTGAGGCCTCCAGAAAATGAGACTCGGGCATGGCTCACTTGGGCATAGCAGTCTTGGAGTTCCACGGCTGGGTGACCAAGGTTATTACGGGTGAGGACAATGATGCCCGAAAAGTAGATTCCAGAGAGAAACAGATCAGCAGCTCCCGAATCTTGGCTGTGCGGAGAGAAAGGGAAAGGTTACCCAAGTCTGGGCCGCACATGGAGACGGGTCTTCTAAGCTCTCTGGGGGACAGGGGCTTTGTCATGCCCATGCCAGAGTCCCTGCAGCTTACAACACAAATGAAGTGGTGATTGTGTGAATGGACAGCTGGGGACACTGCTTCTGTTCTCACCAATGTTCTGGTGCTGGAGGTGGCTGAGCAGAGGTGGAGCACCATTCACATACAGTGTTCATTTTGAGAGGGAGCACCAGACAAACATCTGGGCTGGGTGAACATGGGGAAGTGATGCTTAGACTACGGTCTTGAGGCACTGGAGCATGTGTCACTCAAGACTTTGCACACAACCCTGCACAGAATAATTTCCCAACATTTAGCATGGCTGCTAAATCATCAAGGAAGTGAGGAAGTATATTAATCTATGTTATTTATGGGGGAACATGCTATTTATCTGCAATCTATCAGCCTTGAAAAATGATACATAGACGATAAGTGGTTGTAGAGTAGCCTCTTGAATGACTGAATGTGTTATTCTGAGGCCAACCAAGACAGACTTAACCATAACACTGCATCACTTGTCCATAGGAGTTAGTTTGTTGGTTTGTAGGAATGCCGTGAGTTCAAATTTTCTTTCTCTCTCCTTCCCTCTTCCTTCTCTTCTCCTTCCTCCTTCCTCTGTTCTTTTTATTTATTCATTCCAACTGTGTGCATGCAGTTACAGGCAGTGGTGAGCTACTATGTGGGCACTGAACTCTGGTCCTATGCAAGAGCAGCCAGTCCCCTTAACCACTGAGCCATCTCTCCAACCCAGCTCCTTTCTTTCTGTTATTCCCTTCCTTCCTTTCCTCCTCTCCTTCCTTCCTTTCTTTTTCTACTTTTTCACACATTGTCTCATTCTGTAACCCGGATAGCCAGAAACTCACTATGTAACCCAAGGTGGTCTCTAACTAGCATCAGTCTTCTTGCCTCAGCCTCTTAAAATATTTAAATTACAGGCAAAGAACCAGCACATCCAGTTTCAACCTCTTTTCCTTCTGTTTGGTGTCAGAGACAGATTGGGGAAGAGTCGTACTCAAGCTAACTACCATCCTCCAAGCTCTATGTGAGACAGGAAGCTCCATTTCCCATTATTTGACCCTGCAGATGGGGAAATGCACTAAACAACTGGTTCAGGTTAGTGGACCTAAAATGTGGAAGATATGGGAACTTCCCTCCTAGCCTGGCCTCTAGTTCTTAGTTTTTTTTTTTTTTTTTTTTTTTCTTTTTTCTTTTGGTGTGTGTGTATGCAGAGCGCGAGCGTGATTTTGAGACAGAGTCTCACTGTGTAGTTCTGGCTGTCCTCTGTAGATCAAGCTGGCCTCAAACTCAGAGATCTTCCTGGTTCTGTCTCCTTTGTGCTAGAATTAGAGTGCCCCACCACCACTGGCTCTTCAGAAGTCTGGAAAGCTCTGTTGCTTGCTTCTAAGGGAGAGTGTCTTTCCTCCAGCTCCCTGCCAAGCAGGGGTTCCTTGAGTCAACTCTCACCTGGTCACAACACTCTTGAGAAAGTATGGACACAGAAGGATAGAAGCCTAGTGAAAACAGCAGTGCATTGTTTACATTTTCCCCAGCGAGGGATATAGTGGGATACTCACAAAAGCGGAGCCTTGACTCCCCAGTTAGCACTGATGTTGGCAGTGCCATGGTTGCTCAGTGCTCTGATTCCGACCCCGGGCACAAAGGCCAGTGAGGTATTTGGCAACGAAAAGGCGTTGATTTTTATGCTGTAAAATAAGAAACAGCAAAGTGAGGGTAACACTTTTGGACATCGCTGAGGGAGCAAAATTGGAGGCTAGGGCTGCACTGAGATTGCAAATTCCTACAGATGAAGGGGCCTCCCAGCTCTCTAGCAGGGTACCTGGGCGTGGCCTTGTGTGTCCTCTTAGCAAGAAGCAATTGGGGGAGGAAGCAATCAAGTATAGAACTAAATTTTAAAGTAATCAAATAATCTACTTCTCAAATTTCTTTGTGGTGTCTGTGTGTATGCATGTGTGTGTGTGTGTGCACGTGTATGTATGTACATGTATGTGTATGCACATGTGTGTGTGTACAGTGAAACAAGAGGAGGAACCAGGTGCTCTGTCTTATCACCCTCCATCTTGTTCCCTGGAGACTTGGAGGTAGGCTGATGGTCAGCAAAATGGTCCTCCTGTCTCTGGTGCCTGCAGGGCTTGGGTTACAGATCTATAAAGCCCAGCCCGCTTTTTACATGGGTGCTTGAGATGTGAACCAGGGCTCTTGCTTTTTTGCAAGAATTCTCATCCACTGAGCCATCTCCCCAGCCCTTTGGGTTCCTTTAAAAGCAAAAATAGGTACAACACTGCCATTATGGATACACACACACACACACACACACACACACACACACACACACACCAGTTTCAGCGTTTCTTTAAGGGGATGGCATCAGTCATTTTGATGAAGCAGCTGTTTTTTTCATAGGACTGTCAATGTACAGGCATTTGACACATGTGTCAGATGTATCTCCCACTTCCATTCATTGGGGCAACAAAACATGCCTTCCTCCTACAGTTGCCAGGTTCCCCTATATGGAGATGGAAAGAGGTGGTTTCCTGTAAGATTCCCTGAGCTGTCAAACAAGTTGTCCCAGGAACCTGTAAGGCAGTGGGCTTGCCTGTAATCCACGAAGATAGACAGAAGATAGAAACTACATGCACAATGACAAAGTATTGTGATTTGGGTGATTCCCAACTGCCTGGCCTCTTGGCAACCACTTGGCTTTGAATCTCACTTTGTCCCTTCCAGTACCCCTGTAGGATTCTGGTGTATGTACAAGCTTCAGCTCAGAGATGAGAAGATAAGAAAAGCCTGTAAAGTCATATGTAAGTGGTAGAACCAGATCCTCTGCAATCTGACTTCAGACTCGTAATCACTGGGTCATGCCACTCCGAGTATTATACAATGAGCATCTGACCTGGATTCAAGGTTTGTACTGGTTGTACAACCTTGAGCAAGGCACTTGTCCTCTTTCAGTCACTGGTTCAAAACGCAGTTTTGCTACTCCCAGGAAGGCTGGGGAGATGACGTGGAAATGAGGTCATCCTCACCTCACTGATGCACAGGAGAAAGACACTGCTCTGAACTGAGACTGGGAAAAGTCCAGAACATGCATGTGCTAGCTGACGAATGAGCCTGCGGTTTCCTTTCCTGTGCAGTATCTCCTATGTGTCCTCTACCACACACCCGAGTCCCTCTGTGGCAGAGATTCAGAATAGCAGTGTTTTAGCAATATGCTCATTTGACACCTATAGGTCATGCTCCCCTCCACTCCCCCAAGCCAGAGTCTCTCTATGTAGTCATGGCTGTCATGGAACTCACTCTATAGCCTTCTGGGTACTGGGATTCACACACCTTGAATCCCAGGTGTGTGCCATTGTGCCTCACTAGTCTAATCTTTATAACTGCTATAGAATACATCAAAATCCTTCTCTAGGCTGTTTCCATTATATAAACAACACCACAGGGAACATCCTTGTACACATTACTTGTGGACTATACTTTCCCCAGGAGAATACTGAGAAGTGAAATTACTGGGACAAAGACTACATATACTGTGATGGTTACTGTTGATTTTCAATTTGATATGATCCAGAAAGTTTCTAGACTAGGATAACTGAGGTGGGAAACCCATCCTCAATGTGGATTCATATGTATTCTCCCAGTATGCATTTACTTGTTGATCTTTTGTGCATCATTTTTTTTTTTTGCCCTTGAATTTGACACACAGCTAAGGATGATCTTGAACTCCTGATCTTTCTGCCTCCACCTCCCAAGTGCTAGAAATAGAGGTGTGTGTCACCACACTCGGTTTACGCAGTACTGGAATTATAAGTGTGTATCACTATGGTTAGCTAAGAGTTAGCTTTTGAATTAAAACTAAAAAAATAGAAATATAGTTTCTCTGTTATACAAGTCATATTTTAAATGCTTAATACCCAGGAATGATCAGTATCTGTAGTTTGGACAGCACAGGATTAAAATTATATTGATCTATCTACTCATGCCAGCAACACATGAGACTGCCCATTTCTCCCTCTCATCTCCAGAACTTACTTTATAGCTTTCCCTGTACTTTTCTGTCGTGTCATTATCATTGTAGTTAAATGATTATCTCTGCAAATATATACATAATGCCGATCCCTCCCACAAAATATCAAGGGCAAGGCCCTCACTATAATACTCCTTGTGTCTAGAACAAAAAAACCCTGTATGAGGCAACTGCTCAATAAACACATGTTGAACATCTGGCTTTGTGCAGGTGAGGAGATTTGCAAGGAACTTTCCCTGTACTATCTCCTTTGCAACAAAGACACCTGCTGATTTTTATAAAAGGTTGTCATTAAGTCAGGGAGATTATTACTGCAAAGAGTTAGCACAATAGGCAACTGAAAAAAGCATTGGGGTGAATGACAGCTCACACAACTCCTTAGGAAAGCAGGTTCTCCTCTGCCCTTTAAGACCAATCTCCAGTTTGGCCACATCCTATTCCTCATTTGGGGATTTACTGGATCCCAGTTACTATCTGATTATCCACTTCCCCTTCCCTAAACATCCCTGGACATGTGACTAAGTTCTGTCCCTTGATATATAAATGGGATGTGGTTAGGTTAGAGCCTCAGACAAAACCTCAAAAATGAGAAAATTAATGGAGCTTCTAAGAGGTTTTTCCCAGCATCATTTTTCCCTTTCAGCTACATGAAATATTCACCAGGGTTGGAACCATAGAAGCTATCTTGGGCCATGAGGCAAACTTGGGGAAAGAAGTCAGAACTTAGATGGTGAAGCAGAATAAAAGATAAAGAAGGCAGGAATGCCATAGGTTTCTCTGGTTCTGAGTCCCTGTGGCATTAGACACTCCACTCCACTCTCTTACTTTGAAAAGTTGTACTTTACATAGTCAATCTTCAGAAACTCAAGAGACTCGGAACCTTTCAGATCTGGGATGACAATTTCCTTTGCCATTTCCTCCATCATCTTCATCCCGACTTGAACACCTGTGAGGGAAAGAGGAAGTGTTCCTTTACACAAAGAAGATGACAGTGGCATAATATCTACAACCATACAGATGTAAGCATTGAGTAAGTCCTGATGCTAAGTAAGAAAATAGCAACCCTACAAAGGCGTTACTGTCTCTGTCTCACACATGGAAACTCTAGACCTCAGAGAAGTGGAGGAACTTTCCTGAGAGCACAGGGTTAACATGAGGAGACGTTTTCAATACAGGGCCAGGGCTGTGATGAAACCAATAAAAGATATTTTTCAGAGGATGTTACAGTTGCCACAAGGCCCATCTTGCAGATGTGAACAAGATTAATTTGTGCCTAAGATAGTATGGGTTCTGGAGAGCTAGGAGGCCAATGCTGAGCAATTGGGCTCCAGAATCCAGGTTATGGCCAATTTCACAAAGTTATTTTCATCTCCGTTCTTTCCAGATTATTTGTTTGAGTGAAGGGTTCCTGAGGCTTAGGGAACCACTGAACCCTGAAAATCTAGTGAAAGACAGTGAGTGGTTTTATGCTTACTGGGTTTCATTTTTCAATGGGAGGAGTTCAATAAATAATAAATATAATAGAAAATTTAGAGTAAATAAATGCAACCTAGCCTTTCTCCCTTATTTTGCATTCAAGATCATTCCAGTTGTTCTATCCCCTTGGAGAAGAAGAGCAGACTGCATCATATACAATTCTGTGAATACTGTTGTCATATAACAGAGAATGAAGGGAGTGAAGATAATAATCAAAGGAAGAGCCTGGCAGTGGTGGCACATGCCTTTTATCCCAGCACTAGGGAGGAAGAGGCAGGCAGATCTCTGTGAGTTCAAGGCCAGCCTGGTCTATAGAGCAAGTGCCAGGATAGGCTCCAAAGCTACAGAGAAACCCTGTCTTGAAATAACAACACACACACACACACACACACACACACACATACACATACAGGAGAGAGAGAGAGAGAGAGAGAGAGAGAGAGGGAGAGAGAGAGAGGGAGAGAGAGAGAGAGAGACAGAGAGACAGAGAGAGAGAGAGGAAAATCAAAGGAAGTATTGAACTTAGGCTTGAACCCAGCACTGTCATTTACCAGCTTGTATGACTCAGCCTCTGTGCCACTACCTTTCCTCATCTGTGACCAGGAAGGAATGTGTTCACACATATGAAAAGGCATTTTGTTTCACTAGGTCCTGTTCTCAGTTCTTCATGTATATTAATTCACTCATTTCCTACCATGGCTGAGAGGTGGGCACCACTATTGCTGTCTCCTCTTTGATATATACCTCACAGATATTACTAATAATGAGCACAGCAAATCATGCTCTATAACAATATGGATGTGTATAATGGGTGAGGCTAAACTAATAAGAGTCAGTTTGTATGGAGTGCCTGTATGTGTCAAGACTGTCCATCTATTCTACATAGGTTCTTTCCTTCAAGTCCCAAACAATTCAGTGATATACGCCTTGCCCTCACTTCACACATGAGGTAGTCTAGGCTTAGAATGAGGTAGTGACTTGCCCATGAGCCCACATCCAATGTCTGTCAACAGGCTGGGCTTTTAGGCACAAGGAACAGAAATATGAGCATATGTTGTATGGTGAGACAGAACTTAGCTGTTTGAAAATATTTCTCCACTTGTGGTCAGGGAAGTTCCCAAGTTTTCTAAAACCATACAGACTAGTGTTACTGCTCTTAAGTGCTCACAGAACTACATAGTGAGACATTATTGCTGAAGACACCACATGCCTTGCTCAGGGCATAGAGAAACCAAGCTAGAACTTGGCTAGAACTTCCCTGTTGGCTAGCCATCATAGTGCCAGAAAGTGCTTCACAGGCTGCTAGGGTGAATTTCCAACAGTTTTACTTAACTGTGAGTGCTGTGTGAAACAATGTCAACCAATCAGGCAAGATGATCCTACTGGTGCAATAGTGGCAACTCTGTTATGGGGTAACTAACTCTTTTCTGATTGGATTTCCTACGTGGACCACAAGGGGTAGTTAATTTGTCATACTGTAAACACGATCAGAACCCCACAGCTCGGAAGGTCATAGGCCCTAATAGGAAAGTTGTTTTGCTAAATGGACATGACATGCCCATCAAATGGCTTCTAAACAGTTATGTTTATTCACATAGATTATTGCTGCTGTCAACCTTGGTCAGAAAATATTTTTTAAAGTGGTAAGTAGTGAAGTTAGACTCATAACTAGTCAAAGTACAAAGACTAAGAGACTGTTGAATGGTCAATTATAAATGACATACCTGTATCACCTCCCTCCAATGCTCAGGGAAGAAGGGAAGAATCTAAGAGCCAGAGGAGGACCCCAGAAATGGTGTCTTATGGCCATGAAGTAGCTGCTATATTCTTGAATACACAGCAACTGTGATTGCCTACATAAGATATGAACCTACTGGGCTGGTTGACTCCCTGTAATGGAAGCAGGAGGGCTCAGAGGGCCCCATCCTTCTCTGAGGATGTATACAGTTAACAGTTGATGGGGGAGGGAAGACATTGTCATGTGTGGTGTAGTTGCTAATAAGATGCCTGTGCTCCTGTGACCAAACCTAACTGGGACATACACACACACACATACACACACACACACACACACACACACACACACACACACACACACGAAAGAGGGTTAGGTAGGAAGAGGAAGGGGATTAGTGGAATTAGAAGGGCAAGAAGGAAGTAAAATATGATCAAAATACATTACATACATTTATGAAAATGTCATGATGAAACATGAGATTTCATATTCATTACATATAGTTAACATATGCTAATAAAACATTTTAAAAAGTATTTCTAGGGGTTAGAGATCATGTGGTAGAACATTAGCTATGCATGGATGGGGCCCTGGGTTCTAGTTCCAGTACTGAAACAATAAAATTAAAAATATATATCAAAATAAAAGAGAAAATGATTTTTTCAACACTCATGCAGTAAAAGTGTGGCCCCAGTACAGTAGTGTTTAGAGGGAGGAACAATGAGAGGTGACTGGATTACAACTGCTCTAACTCCATTGAAGAGTTAATCCATTGATAAAGTCATAGCCTAATGGGTTATTGGGGAGCTGTGGGAATTTAAGGAAGTAGAGTCTAGATGAAGGGAGTAAGTCATTGAGGAAATGCCCTTGAAGGAAATGTACTGTCTGTAGCCATATCCTTTCTTTCTGCTCCTCAGCAGTCATGAGACGAGCAACTAAGATTTACCCTGCATAATCCCTGCCAGGCCCAGAATTAATCATCAAGCAGTAGCAGGACTTTGGGCTGTAACTTATAGAATTGTGGGCCAAAACATATCTTTCTCTCTCTCCTTTAAAGTATCTTATTCAGGTGTTTTGTCACAGTGACGGACAGCTGACTAAAACTAGAACTGAATTTGTACCTTGCGTTAGCTGCTGTCATGAGACGCCTTTCCGTGAAACGACATAGCTTCTTCCTAGGGCTTGTATTGGAATGCTTTCTACATAAGGCACATTCATAGTCTGACATGGTAGATACTGAGATGGTTTCGACTCCAGTACCATCTCATCCCCATGGCTCCTTCCTGCATTTGCTCAGGTGAGCTTATTTGGTTCTCCTACCAGTTAAGATGGAGGGACCAATTACTCATCACCACTTTTCCAGATGAGACAACCTACCTGCCCGAGACCATGCAGATGGATCTCAGATCTGTTAAATGCTATGACTTACAAGGTGGAAAAACCACTTTAATACTTTTACAGGATACCTAGTTCTGACATACACTTTCTATATACACAGACATATAGACATCAATATAGGAACTAGATACTCATATGAATGCGCATTCATATTCCTAGTGTGTGTGTGTGTGTGTGTGTGTGTGTGTGTGTCTTAACAGTTATATGTAACAGATTAATTTTAAACTCTTTGGGCCCATGAACCGCTGAGGAAGAAAGGAGTTGCCCAATCAGCTCATCTCTCTCTTCCTTTCCTCTCCCTCCCTTCATTTTGTTTATTTCTTTTCTTATATAACCAAGAATCATTCTTGGTTAGATTGAGGGATTTCTTGGTTAGACTAATAATAGTACTGGATTGGTTGCTTTTGTTAAAAAGAATCGGCAGATATCTGGCAATCTATATTCAGGTAATCTGAAGCAAAATGTGACAGGAGAAAAATCGCTTTACATAGTTTAATTTTATTATTTATTTATTTATTTATTTATTTATTTATTTATTTATTTATTGGGTCATGACAGGGTTTGATTGTATAGCCCTGGCTGTCCCAGAGCTCATTCTGTAGACTAGGCTGGCCTCAAACTCAAGAGATCCATCTGCCTCTGCTTCATAGTGTCAGGATTAAAGGTGTGCCAGCAGCACACTGTGTATAGTTTGATTTTGCAGTCAAGATTCTCTGTACCTGACCTTAGGTTAGCTCAATAACATCATATTCTAATGGTTTTCTGTTTCTAGGCTTGCAAAGACTCTCTAAAAGTAGTGACTACTAGTCTTCCAGGCTAAGTCCACATGTGGTGGACCCTCTTAAGAATAAAGCACAATGGCCCACAATAAATTTTGTGTATGATTTAGAATAATCTAGGTTTCCTCTCTTTGTGAGACAGGGTCTCACTATGTGTTCCAGGCTGACCTAGAAGTTGCTAGGTGGATCAGGCTGTCCTCAAAACCATAGAGATCTCCGGAGTGCTGGGATTAAAGGCATGGGCCGCTGTACTCTTTCTGACACATTTTTATTTTCAGCCCTGATATATGTGGTGAGGGTGTTGGAGAAGAGAGGAAGAGATAACATCTGTATGTTTGAATGTGCCTTCCACCAGGTGTCTATTTTGTGGTAACACTTTCTTTCCAGGAGTCTGGTACATCTTTGTAAGGGGTAAGGTCTGAGAATTTATCTCAGACCCAGTCCACAACCTGCTGGTTTGGAACACAGGCCATATCTAGGGTATTTGTAGCCTGACTTCTGAATGAATTCAACTCACCATAGTCCAGTGCACGCTGGGTGATCCTTGCCTTGATTCCAGGGTAAACAGCTTGGGAGGAGGAGATGCAAAGAATCCATAGGAGGAAGCATGCCCAGAGCACTGGGACCCAATTTGTTCGCATCTGCAGTGAATCAACATTTAGAGTTCCTTTAATTTGTTTTACTTCCCTGTCTATCAATTCATCCAGTGTTTCTAGGCTTTCTGATTTTCATTGCTCAGCTTCTCCAATTTACCCATCCATCCATCCATCCATCCATCCATCCATCCATGCCTTTACCATTTGTTGAGCAACCTATGTACCCATCCAGGGTCCTGTATTGAACATAGCAAAAATATGTTGTAGATGTAGAGATGACCTGCACATCATCCCTGTTCTCTGTTTCCCACAGATTAGTGGCTGAGCTGGATATGTGTGTGAGCACACATGCATGTTTGTGACACAATGTAATAAAACGGCCTTGATAGGGATGTACCCTGAGACAGATCATGGGTGGGGTAACATGTGGAGCAAATATATTTTAAAACAGATTAAGTCATGTAGCCTTATGGCCATGAAGCAATCTGTCAACTGCTTAAAGACTACTGGTAGCTCCCCATTATCTACAGGACTGGATGTAAGGACTTAGCATGGCAGTCAAGATCTCATTTAAGCCAGCATGATGGTGCACACCTGTCATCCCAGCATTCAGGAGGCTGAAGCAGGAAGATCAGAAGTTCAAGGCCACCCTAGGCTCCTTAGTAAGTTCTTAAGACTCTGTCTCAAAACAAATAAAAACAACAAGACAAAAAAGGTCTTCTTCTGTTGTCTCTGTATTTCTTAGCAGCTGTATCCCCTCTTCTAAGTGATGATGTTCCAAACAGGCCAGTCAGAACCATCTGCTTTCTGCTCATTGATTTATCAGCCTTCACACACTTGTGGGCCTTTGTTCAATTCTTAGTCTGTGTGTGTGTGTGTGTGTGTGTGTGTGTGTGTGTGTGTGTGTGTGTGTGTGCCTGCGCGTGCGCTCATGCCTGCAACCCCCCATTCCCATTCCCTTTCTCATTCCCATTCCAATTCCTGCACTCTGGTCACCCATCTATAGACTCCTGGGTGAATTCATTCTCCCAGGTAAGCTCCACTTTCTTCTGTGACAATATCCTTCACTGTTCCATTTCATGAATGCGTGGTTCATCACACCTTCCTGTCACACTTACATAATGAATGTATCTTAGTCAGGGTTTTTATTGCTGTGATAAAACACCATGACTAGCTCTGTTCCTTCAGACTCAATCCACAGGGTCATCCCCATTGCTGCAACAGAACACCAACTGATGCCTCCCCTCCCCTGAGTCCATACCTCCTGTGAATCCCACAGACCCCCTTAGCCCATCCCCCATGTTTTTGCTGTGTCCCAGCCCCTAACTTGGGTGAACACCCACTTATCAACCATAGGCCACTTGAGATCTAGGGGTTACAAATAGGAAAGGAAGAAGTAAAAGTACCATCATTTGCAGATGATATGATAGTATACATAAGTGACCCTAAAAATTCCACTAAGGAACTCATTCAGCTCTTAAACACTTTCAGCAAAGTGACTGGATATGAGATTAACTCAAAATATTAGTAGCCCTCCTATATACAAATGACAAACAGACTGAGATAGAAATCATGGAAACAGTACCCCTCACAATAACCTCAAATATTATACAATATCTTGGGGTAACTCTAATCCAACAGGTGAAAGACCTGTATAACAAGAACTTCATTTTGGAGAAGGAAACTGAAGAAGATAACAGAAAATGAAAAGATCTCCCATGCTCATAGATCAGTAGGATTAACATTGTGAAAACAACTGTCCTACCAGCTGTCATACCAAAAGAAATATGCAGATTCAATGCCCAACACAATTCTTTACAGACCTTGAAATGGACCTTCAAATGGAAAAAACAAAAAAACCCAGAATAGCAAAATGATCCTGGACAACAAAAGAAATTCTGGAGGTCTCACCATCCCTGATTTCAAGCTCTACTACAGAGCTGTAATAACAACCACATAGTATTGGCATAAAAACAGAAACTTTGATCAATGAATTTAAAGACAGACATGAATCCACACATCCGTGGAAACTGGATTTTTGATAAAGAAGCCATAAATACACACTGGAAGAAAAGACAGCATCTTCAACAAATGGCGCTGGTCTAACAGGATGCTGATCTAACATGATACAAATAGATCCATATTTATCACCCCACACAAAACTTATGTTCAAGTAGATCAAAGACCTCAAGATAAAACCAGATACACTGAACCTGAACTCATTGGCACAGAAGATAACTTCCTGAACAGAACACCAATAGTGCAGGCATTAAGATCAGTAGTTGATAAATGGTATCTCATGAAACTGAGAAGCTTCTGTAAGGCAAGGCATGCCATCAATAGGACAAAATGGCAGCCTACAGAAAAGACTTTTACAAACTTCACAGCTGAAAGAAGGCTGATCTCCAAAATGTGTAAAGAATTCAAGAAACTAGATGTAAAAAAACAAATAATTCAATTAAAAATGGGATACAGAGCTAAAAAAATATTCTCAACAGACGAATCTCAAAGGGCCGATAAACACTTAAAAGAAATGTTCAACATCCTTAGCCATCAGGGAAATGCAAATTAAAACTGCCTTGAGATTCCATCTTATACCTGTCAGGGCTAAGATCAGTAACACAAGCTCATGTTGGCAAGTATGGGGAATCAGGGGAACACTCCTCCATTGCTGGTGGAAATGCAAACTTGTACACGTACTATGGAAATAAATAAGGCTGTTCCTCAGAAAACTGGCAATCAATCTACCTCAAGACCCAGGTGTACCACTCTCAGATATATATTCAAAGAATGCTCCTTCCTACCACAAGGACATTTGCTCAACTATGTTCACTGCAGCTTTATTCATAATAGCCAGAAACTGGACTCCTCCAATAGAAGAGTGCATAAAGAAATACAGTACATTTACACAATGGAGTATTCCTCAGCTATTTAAAAAAAACGACATCATGAAATTTTCAGGCAAATGGATGGAACTAGGAAAAAACCATTCTGAGTGAGGTAACCCAGACCCAGAAAACAAATATGGTATGTATTCACTTATATGTTGGTATTAGACATTAAACAAATGAACCAAGTTACAATTCATAGATTAAGAGAGGTTAGGTAAAGAGGATGGCTATAGAGGGACAGGGGGACATATGTATCTCCCTGGGAAGGGGAAACAGAATGGATTTTATTGGTAAACTGGGGAGGGTGGGGACAGGAGTGGGAAGGATCAGATTGAGGGATGGGATGGAACGGGATAGTGCAGGGAGACAGCAGGAATTGGGGGGGGGCATCTCGAGGGTAGTGTGGAACCTAGTGTAGTGTAAACTTCCTGGAATCCATAATGGTGACCCTAGTGAGTACTCTTAGTAGTAGAAGTTAAGGAGTCTGAACTGACCATCTTTTATAGCCAGGCAAAACTTCCAGCGGTGGGACTGGGTTGTATTTGGTTGAGTCATTGGCCAAGGGGATCCCATAGAGACCCCTAAACAACCCAGGCTGATGCTAGGACAAAAGATCTTTCTCTGAAAACTGACAACAGGGCCACATTCTTGAGTACAGCATCCATGTAACTCATTCAATCTACATAGGTGGAGTTGGTGCCTGCATGAGACCTCTAACCTTGCGTTTTAGTCTCTGGTGCAGTGCAGGAAGGTACTGTGTAGGCTGTCAAAAGAGAAACATTGACACCGACCCACCAAGAAAACCTTTGGCCAACAATCTGTCCTGCCTGCAAGATGTATTGGGGTAATGGTGGCGCAGAACTGGTCAACCAGTGTTTGCTTTAACTTGAAGCCCATGCCATGAAAAGGAGTCCAAGTCTGGCAGTACTTGGATAGAAATATAGGATAGAACCAAACACAACTGGCCAAAACAAAACAAAAGAAAACAAACAAAAACCAACTAAATGATTCCTAATGATATTCATAGATCAGTGCCTTGTCCTGTCATCATCAGAGAGGCTTCTTCTAGTCCCAGACTGGAGTGGGTTCACAGACCCAGAGCCAGACATTATGTAGAGAGAGTCTAAATTGGAGGTCTCCGTTGGGTCCTTCCCATTACAGCTCAGGGAATCCCACAGAAGAGGTGGTGGAAAATTGTAGGAGTCAGAGGGACACCAGAAGATCATGGCCCACAGAATCAACTAAGCAAGGCTCATACGGGCTCACAAAGACTGAAGCAGCAAGCACAGGGCCTGTATGGGTCTGCGTATGTGTCATGGCTGTTAGCTTGGTCTTTTTCTGGGACTCTGAACAGTGGAAGCCGGTTTGTCTCTGAGTCTTTTGCTGGCTCTCGGGACTCTTTCCCTCCTATTGGGTTGCTTTGTCCAGCCTGTATACAAGGGCTGTTGTCTATTTGTATCTCATTTGGTCATGTTTGGCTGTTGTCTCTTGGAGGCCTGCTCTTTTCTGAAGAGAAAACAGGGAGAGTGGAAGTGGGGGAGAGGAAGAGTATTAAAGGTGGACAGTGGAGGGAGGGGAAACCGTGGTGGGAATAAGAGAGGAATCTATTTTCAATAAAAAACAAACAAACAACAAAAAAATCACATTTCATCAGACCCTTCCCCCAAGAACCAATGGAATTTCCTCATAAAAATGTAACTAATAAGCAGTATGCAAGTCTTTAAAACTTTGTAAGGTATAATTTTTCAACTATTTTTCATCTACACGATGAAATGTACACTATTGTTGCTTCATGAAAGATAACATTTGGGAATAGAACACTATGGTCTCCCTATCCCTCTCTTTCATGTTGGATTAGAAGTGCAAACTGATATTAAAAAACATAAATCAAAATGCCTTCCACCTTGCCTTTAAGGGACATTTGCCTGGGTGAAAAGCAAAATGAAATTAAACAAACACCATGATCAAAAGCAACTTGGAAAGGAAAGGGTTTATTTTATCTTACAGTTCCACAATACAGCCCATCACTGAGGGAAGTTAGGACAGGAACTCAAGCAGGAGGAACCTGAAGGCAGGAGCTGAGGTGCAGACCACGGTGGAGTGCTGCTTCCTGGCTTGCTCTTCCCGGCTTGCTTCGTTTGCTTTCCTGTACAACCCAGACCACTGCCCAGGAGTGACACCACTCACATCTGCCTGGGCTCTTCTATATCAATCATTAATCAAGAACTGCTTTACAGGCTTGCCTACAGGCCAGTCTGCTGGGGACTTTTCCTCAGTTAAGGTGCCCTCTTTTCAGATGACTCCAGATTGTGTCAAGACAACAGCAACAACTACCAGCCAGCATAGTAGTAAGTAGGTTGGGGCATTTGACACATGCTGCTATCTGCTAGAAGGCAGAGAGACCTCTCACTAATTTCTGGCTAGACAATGTCACTTCACGTGGAAGTTGTTGACAACCTCCTTTCTAGTCTCCCTGCTTCAGTATTTGTCCTTTTCTGGATAGTCAGTGGGGACATTTGAAATGAAGGTCAGATCACATCAACCCCAATACAGCCCATCCTTATTGACTTGGTCTTTCTTTTTGACCTCTTCCTGGTTCACACTGGGAATAGGCCCACCTTCACAGACTTGGCCTTTTTTTTTTTTTTTTTTTTTTTTTTTTTTTTGTTGTTGTTTTTGGTTTTTGACACAGGGTTTCTCTGTGTAACTTTGTAAAGTTCAGGTTGGCCTTGAACTCACAGAGATAGATTCTCCTGTCTTTGCCTCCTGAACGCTGGGATTAAAGGCGTGCGCCACCACTGCCCAGCCGACTTGATCTTTCTTGAACACCCTGAGCAGCCTGTTTCTACTCTGTACTTGTTCCTTCCATCTTATACAGTCTTCCTGAGACAGCACTATGGCCAGGCTTCTCTCTTTCTCTGGGAGTACCCAGTGTCATCTCAGCAAGCATTTCCTGTCTACTCTGTCTCAGCAAGGACCCTCAGCTATGACTCTGAGCTCCTATTCTCTTTCTCAGAATTCATTTTCCCCAAAGCATGTATAACCTACCACAGGGTTTCCCAAAAAATTTCTACCTGGAATCCCTTTTGCCTAAGAAATTTTTAGATACCTCTGGCTATATAGGTTTATAAAAACACAAAGCCAATATTTACTGATAAGAAGTCAAAAAAGAAATTTATTTTAAAATGATGGAGAGATGAGGTTGCAGCTGAAAGGCTGAGTTTTTGCAACATACATAAGGTCTTGGTACTGATCCCTAGGAACACAAAACAGCCTTCAAAATGTATAATTTTACTATATATTAAGGACAAAAGCAATGCATACTGATGAGAGGGGTGTGTGTTTGTTTTTACATAAAGAATTAAATTGTGTCAAATCTAATACTATTGAGTGGAGAACATCTGCAATATTTTCCCAGAGTAGGTGGGTATTTTGATTTTAAAACTGTCACTTCAGAGAATGTTACTTTGCATAAGCCCAGTAGTACATTTAGTGCCATTTCAGAAATTGTTGGAAATATGCTTAAGAAGCTATAACCTAATCAATATTCAATTACTGATATACTGTTTGTTTGTTTGCTTTTCCCTTACTGGACATTTTTTGACTTCACACAGAAGGACTTCATCATGCCAGCACTTTGATAGCAACTGACACATAGTAGGCAGTGGGCATAATGAGTGATTGAGTGGGTAAATGAATCACTGTCTCCTTCAGAGGCTATGAATTGGGTCACATATTCCTTACAGGTTCCTACTTAACTCAGGGCAGTCCTGAGACTGTAGTATGAGGTATGCATGGCCCTGCATAGTGATAGCCTCTGTACTTCTCTGTCCCTTCATCAAGGGAGTGTTGTACTTAAGTAACTCCAGAGTCTAGTACAATGCCTGGCTCTGAGTAGACATACCTTGTTGAGACAAACATACTCTCCAAGGAAAGAAAACACATTACATTCATTGTTATGTCACCCATGTTTGGAATGTGTAAGTAAACAATTGTTTGCTTGTTGAATTAACGCCACCCCATTTTCTGGTTGGCTAAGTCACAGATTCCAATAGCAACAGTGGTGTAGATTTATTTCAACGACAGCCAAATGATTAACACACACATAAGCTTTGATTCTTGATCAGGGTGTTAACGATGTGGATGAGCTGGCACTGCTGAGTTCACAAAAGCAAAACCACATGGATTTAAAACAAATCAAGGCTGAGTGGTGGTGGTGCATGCCTTTAATCCCAGCACTTGGGAGGCGTTGGCAGGCAGATCTCTGTAAGTTTGGGGTCAGCGTGGTCTACAGAGTGAGTTTCAGGACAGCTTCCAAAGACACCCTGTCTCTAAAAGCAAAACAAAAGTCAAGGAAGATGACCTTGTAGAGGTGGTCAAGATGGTGGCACTTATGAGAGCCCTGTGTTCAGACAGAAGGAAGGAAGGATGTGATCAGATAAGGGTTATAAGAGGGCTAGTCCTTGGTGGAAGCCGAGATGGAGAGGAGGTGGGTGCTTGGTTAATGTGGCTGAAAGTCTTATTGGTGGTTTGTACATTTAGGGGTGAGATCATGGAGATGGGGTGATGCAGGCAAGCAGGTCTTCGAGGGAAAGTTTTGTAAAGGGCAGAACAGTGTGATTAGGGGCTGAGGGCCCCCAGGAACAGTGTGTCAAGGGAAGGAGAGGCCCCCAAAGCTGTTGCTACTCTTTGGGTGAAATGGATAAAGATGCCCCCAGTTGAAATAAAGTGGTGCCAGTGGACAGCCTATTAGGAAAACAGCACACCACGTATGATTTATGGGGAGTAGGGTCTACCTCACTTATCCTCTGAGCTAGTGATTTTCGCTAGTGCATAAACCAAACACCCACAGTGGGTCCGAGGAGGGCCATGAGGGTTAGAACATGGCTTTTGACTCATCTATGCCTAAGTCCATCTTTAGATGTAAGCCTACCCAGTTTGGTAAACCTGCTTATATCTCTCACCCGGTCTCCCAGGAGCCTCCTCTGTGCATCTAATATCCAACCAAAGAGGGCCACCAGTCCCTAAATCTGCAAGCAATGCCCAACTAATAACACTGCTCATGCTGTTTTTCTGTCTAGACTGCAGGAACCTTATGCTTCCCGCAAGATGTCCGTTTTATTATATTTGTTTGGATATGTATATGTCGTGTGTATGAAGGTGAGTATACATTGTCACATGTGTGGCTGCATGTGTGGATGTGTATATATGTGTGCTTGTAGGGCTGAACTTGATTTCAAGTGTATTCCTCAGTTGCTCTTCACTTTATGTTTATGTCCAGCTTGCCAAGACAGAGAATCTTGTCTCTCAAGTGTTGGGAGTACAGGTGGCTACTGCACCTGCTCAGCTTTCTTTCTTTCCTTTCTATAACTGTGTGTGTGTGTGTGTGTGTGTGTGTGTGTGTGTGTGTGTGTGTGTGAGAGAGAGAGAGAGAGAGAGAGAGAGAGAGAGAGAGAGAGAGAGAGAAAGGTCAGAGAACAACTTATTGGAGTTGATCCTCTTTCTACCATGTGCGTTCTGGAGATTGAACTCAGGTTCTTAGGTTTGGTAGCAAGTGTCTTTATCTATTGAGCCATCTCACCAGCCCCCTCTATCCAGTCTTTCCATAGACTCTAGGGATCTGATCTCTGGCTCTCATACTTGAAGTGCTTTATTCACTGAGCTATCTTCACAGCCTCTTGAAGGTCCATGTTAAACATATTCTTCCCGAAGCCATTTCTGACTCCCTTGAGCCAATTTCATTTCTTGTTGAATTATAGAAAAAGCATATTTATTTATGTGCATATGTTTATTTTCTTGAAAACTGTCTGCCTTTCCTACTGGAATGCAAGCACATAGTTTGGAAGCTCCAGATCCAGGACACAGTGGGTGACTGGTAAGTGTAGTAGAATGAATCAATGATTAAATAAAGGACATGATAGCACTTATCTTGCTCTGGACTGTAAGTCCATTGCAGAGATGATTAGCATAGCATTATAAACCAGTAGAGTTCAGAAACCCATCAGATGTTGGGTGCAGTCTTGCAGCAGGGGCAAGGTTAGGTGTGGGTCAAAGGGAGGATGGGACAATTTGGAGTAATGGCCAGGGCAGTTGAGGACACTGTCGGGGCAGAGTAGTGGTTCTTTACTATTAGACTCAGAGGTGTTTGGACATTTTACACTGGTATGGCCTTGTGAGTCTAGTGTAATGTTTCAGCCCTGCATAGCTGGTTTTGATTCTGCAGAGCAATCCTTAGAAGGAGCAGGCCTGAGACTGGGAGGAGATGGGAGATGAAAGGGAGATGAAAGGGAGAGCCAGCTGCTGGGGAGGCACTCAGTAGGAGAGGAAGGGTTCTGGCCCAGCAAGGAATTATCTGATGGTGGGAGGAAATGTGAGGAGGGATAAACAGGTGTGAAGTTTTCATAGCTTGAAAGCAGGGGGTATGAACAGCATCCTGTATTCAGGATGGAGGCAGGTCCAGTGGTTCCTGCTTCCTGATATCCCTGGCCTTCTGATCCTGTAATTGTCCTGAGGGTAGGGTGGCCAAGGGACCCAGGAGAGCTGGGAACATGGATCATAGGGTAAAGTGCTTGCTATGCAAACAAGGGCCTGAGCTTGAGCCCTCAGCTCCCACACAAAAGCTGAGTGTGCCAGGGTACAGCTGAAATCCCAGTGCTTAGGGCGAGATGTTGGATGGGTAGTAGAAACAGGAGGATCCAAATCTAGCTGGAATGTGAGCTCCAGATCAGTGAGAGTCTACTCAAAAAATTAAGCAGAGTGAGTTAGGAACTACCCAACCTGTTGTCTCCACAAGACCACAAGATACGAGCATAAGGATAAGAGAGTGCACCCACACATATATATATATTTTGTAACACACACACACACACACACACACAGATCTGGAGTGGAGATTAGGCCCAGAGGGATGAGACAATGGGAGTAAGAAGGACACCCCAGGGCCTCAGATTAGTAGCTATTTACCAATGGGTACAGAATATTTCCACATTTTACCAAATGGAGAGGCCATACTACTGGCAACCACATTAGTATCACTGGAGGCAAAGACTAGAAGTGGAAATATCACTCTGAAATGGGCACCAGACAGATTTTTGTCAAAGAGAAAGAATTTTTCATAGCAGTGAGAAGCAATAACTTCATGAAAATGAGGGAACAGGACCTCAGTAAAAGAGGTTCTAAACAGATTGGGACAGAAGAATAGTTAAACTATGGATGTATGTGCTCTTCTATAGATATTTCCATGTCTGCAGTGGAAAAGCACAGGGTTATACCAGTGTAAAACACTTAAATGTCTCAGTTTCTAACAGTGAAACAGTGATAAAAATAGTGACAAATTAGTAAAATTTAAAAAACCAATCACAGAACCCACAGGTAGATACTGTTTCATCTCCAATTTAGACACATGGAAATGGAGATTTGTAAAGTTTGAATGACTCATTCAACCAGACATGCACCTGAGAATCAAGCCTTGTTCTTCTGGTTCCTAGATTTTCATTTCATCCAGAGATTTTTTTAGGTAAGGATACCTTGGTGACATCTTCAATGTGGAGAAATCCAACCATCACCAGGCAGTTTTTAAGCATTTCTGAGCAGCTCTCTCTTACACTTTCTTGGGCACAGATGGAGTTTTAAGTTCTCCTCCATAGGTAAGAGCTATTTTCCCACCTTGGCTAAAGGAAGTGTCCAAATCAGTATACTTTGATGGTAATTCAGAAACTCAAATTGTGTGTAGAAAAACTTGTTTTTCCTCCAGATATCTTATGAGAGAATTTTATTACCAAAGTAGAAAGGGCTGGAGTGTTCATAACTTTCAGGTTAATTGTTTGCCTGGGATGATGATTCCTGGGCAGGGGAGGATAGCAACCCTGTCAGGCAAGGCAATGATGCTGCAAAGGTTAACTCATTTGTCTGACAAGTAAGGGCAGTGAGCTACCTGCTCCAGGAAAGTATTCAAGAAGACCTACAAGCTACAAGCCTCTCAGCCAGACTCCTATTTTGTTGCTTCTCAGGAACTGTTCCTAAGACTCATAGCTTCCATAGCAATAGTTCCTTGCCAACGCACAGAGAGAAAAACGCCCCTGGATTAAATGGTCTGGCTGTCCCAAACACTAGGAATAATAAAACAGCAGCACAGTTTAAAAAAAAAAATCTGGAGTTTCACAGCTTAGTTTCCCATTGCTGTTATTGGCAAGACCTTTGGCGGATCTGGAAATCCTGATTAGGGGAGCGAGGAATGATCCAAACACAACACTAAACAGAGCACATGCTGAAAACCTTAGTTCAATGGGTTTGAAGATGTCTCCACTAGGTAATCCCAACATATTGATTAAGAGAAAACAAAACAAAACAAACAAACAAACAAAAAAACTATTTTTAAGTGTGTAAAGGAAATATGGGCAGAATTGGGAAATCTTCCCAAGGTTTCTATTCTTACATTTGTAGTATAGCAAGATTTCTAGGAATGGGGTCCCTGAAATGTCCTGCCAAGTTGTTCCTTTCTAAACACTGACAAGTTCAACTGTTCAGATGAATTGGATCTAAGGTGCCGGTGTGGTTTGGAACTCTGCTCACAGCACAAGAATCACAATGGCTTCTTAGTCTTAACCACAGTAACTGAGGGACAAGAGATTTTTCTGCCACTTGCTAGATTCCTCTCTGAAATGCAGCATAAAACAAGCAACCAAAGACCTAAATTCAATCAAACTCCATGCCACCATGAACCAACTCAAGTTAGATGTATAGTCCAGATTGACTCTTTCCTCTTCTTAGGACCCTTCAGTTTTCACTAAACCTCTTCCCTGGGAGGGCTCTGGCTGAACAGGTATGACAAGCACAGCATAAAAACCCTAGGCAGACAGCAGTAAGAATTCAGAATGCATGACAGCTGATTACTCAATGTCATGTCTGCATTGAAGGTCCCTACACTAAGCTTCTGGGCTAGCAGAGACCTGAAGTTTTGTTTAAGATTCTTACCTCAAGCTCTAGAAGCGTCCAATGTTGGGATGTACCTTCGATTCCCTTTGCCTTTGAAGCAGGAGTGTTCTCTACCTTGCGCCTTGAACGCAGCTGCTGAAACGTCCAGATAATTAAGTCTGAGTCATCTCAGCCGTGAACTTTTTTTCATATGACTCTTTCAAAATGTAATACATAATTGCTTCACTACAATTACCCAATGGCATGAATGAATACTACAGTCTCTATCCAGATGAACAGACAAGGCCACCCATGCAATCATTACCCATTCACACACCAAATGCACACACAGCATACTTGTGAAAGTGTTGGGCTATTTAACCAAAAAGATTAAGAAAAGACTTCTGCTCTATTTTTAAAAGGTGTTAGTTCTTATTGAACGGACTCAGGATGTAGCTCAGTAATAGAGTGCTTGCCCAGAATGTCCAAAGACCTGGGTTCCATTCCAAGCATCACATGGGTGGGGGGGGGGGGGAGGAAATACTGACTTGGAAGAGGGGGAAGAATCTCCTTTTCAATAAGCCACGTTGTGTGTCTTCAGCCAATGGCTGGCTCCACTACTGCATAGAACACTTTTTGGACTTTGGATGGATCAGGAGATTCAGTCTGAAAGCATGTGGCTTGATAACCAGTTTGATCTAGTTAGCATCTTTATCATTCAAGGCAGGACCACAGATGGCATCTGTAAGTGTCTGCTCCTCTTCAGAGTGCTATAATGACTTCCTGTTCCAGCATGTCTTTGACACAAGCTGTATGTGTTTATCAGCTGCTCTGTCTCCATGGTTTACATGACTTAGTCAATGTATTTGCTTTTTTCTTTCTTACACCAGATCTTTCTGTGTAGCCCAGGCTGGCTCAAATTTATGATACTTTTCCAAGTGTGAGAACTATAGGTATGTACCACCATACTTAGCTAGCTAGTGTATTTTGAATGACTAGGGATTGGATTACATGATATGAAATAATTTATCCACATTAAACATTTTTAATATTTTAGAGTAAGATAGGGTTACTATTTCAGTTTTTCTAGGATGTGTGTTTTAAGTACTGAAGTAAGAACAGCTTGGGCCAAATCAGGATGTTTAATTTCTTCAGTGAGTATGGCAGGCATGTTCACTTAGCAATATCCTCACTACTGATGAGGTTGCAAGTTTATCATAAAAAAAATACATTCAGTTCTAGTTATCTCCATAACTTGACTTTTTAAAAATCCTTGGTAAAATGGAGTTCTGTCTGAATCGGCTCTATATATCAATAGGAAATATTGATAGCATGAGAATATGCTGTTAAAGCTGTAAATTTTTAGTGGCCTTGTCAATGGCAACATGAGCCAACCAACAAACATTTATCAAGGACTTACTGTAGGCAAAGGTCTCCTTAGGAGAAAAGACAAGAGGAACACTGACTAAGATGAGGACATCTTCTAGCAGACAGAAACAACAATTAAAACTGAACAGATTAGCATGTGCTATTCCCTGGTTTGGATGCTGAATGTCCCCTCTAAGGCCCATGTATTAAAGGCTAAGTTGTCGGTGTGGCATTATGGGAAAATGGTGGAATTTCCGATCCGAGTGGTGGGATATCATGGGAAATTCTTAGGTTGCTGGAGATACTCCATTGGGGGACCTGGGGATCTGGAATTCTACCCATTATACTTTTGTTTTCTTGATACTAAGCAAGCAATTTTCTTCTGCCACAAACTCCTGACATGTCACAGGCCCAAGTCAACAGCACCACATTGTCACTGACTGGAACCTTTAAAACCTTGAGTCAAATAAACCTGTATTCTTTATAATTTAATTGTCTCGGGTAATTTTTTATAATGATGGAAAGCTGACTAATGTACACTATGGAGGAAATAAGGGAATGTAACTGGCGAGGCAACCTAATAATTGACAGAGTGATGTAGCTGCAGGAGTCTGGCTTGTCAGTATGTTCCAGGTTGGCTTCTTTGAAGAGGTAATATGTGAATTGAGCTTTGACTCTTAGAAGCCAAGAAACGTGAGCCAGTGATGATGGGCATATTGGCAGGCATATTGATGGTGATGAGAGCTATGCTTGTGTTCAGGGAAGAGGTCTCTGGAAGCATGAATTTTGAGTCACCATTCAGAAATGAAAGACATCATTTTGGCATCCTGTGGTGCATGATGGGAGATAATGCCAGGGGCCACACAGATAAGCACATGAAATTGCACTGTGGCCCTTTTGAGTACATTAGAAAAAACAATGCAGAAGCAGACATGGAGGATGAATGATGTCACATATCATATGGAAACATTCATAAATATTTTTCTAAACATTTATGCACTTTCTTCAGCATCTTCCTAGGGTGGCTCCAATAGCTTCTTTTTCTACCTCTTCCTCTTGAAGAGGAATGCAAATTCAGTTTTCAAGATTACAGTCGTCCCTTAGTCTCTGAAGGGTTCCAATGCCCAGCAGGCTCCTAAATCTGCAGATGTTTTAAGTACCTTCTATCTAGTAGGTAGCATTTCATATAATCCAACCATATCTTCCTATATTCTTTAAATCATCTCTGGGTTACACAGATTCCACAAGAGCATGTAAATAGTTGCTATGTTATATCATTGTGTGAACAATGACAGTGAAAGTCATAACATGTATTTTTCCCAATATTTTTGAACTCAGCTGTTGCTTGAATAGATGTGGAAACATGGATAAGGAGGACCATGGGCAGCTTTTATAGCTCTCCCTTGTTTGAAAATTAACAGATGTGTTCTTTTTATATAGCATTTCCTTTTTAAGCAAAACTAGAAACATTTTAAATGAATTTATGGGGAAAAGAGTACAGCTCATATAAAAGGCAGAATAATTTCAAATAATTGGAGTTAAAACAAAGACCAGGAAGGAAAGATGCTGCAGCAGGTGAAGAAGGTTCAAGCCTGGTGACCTAAATTCAGTCCCTGGTACCCAAGCAAAAGTAGGAAAGTACAGATTCCTCCACGTGGTCCTTGATCAGCCACACATCAATCTGTGGCATGCCCCACCGCCCCCCCCCCCATGCCTCAAGACAGGGTTTCACTGTGTAACAGCTTTGGCTGTCCTAAACTCACTCTGTAGACCAGGCTGTCCTCGAATTCACAGGCATCCATCTGCCTCTGCCTCTCTAGTGCTGAGAGCAAAGGTATGTACCACCACCACCTGGCTATAAACAACAAATTTGTTTCACTCCTTTTGGAAAGGATATTTAAAATTGGCTCCACTGGTTTTCTACTCTGTTCAGGGAATCATTTTAAGGCAAAGTTTTCAAGTTTGTCAAGAAAACAGCAAGAGCCAATAGTACTTCATCCAAATCCCATTGTTTTTTGGTCTCCACATTCAAGTGGGAAAAAAAATTGCTGGTAATTCCTGCTTATTCAGACTATTTGTGATTTTAATCTAAAACACAATATTAGTTATCTCATTTACTAATGGCTGCCAGGGCCTTGGCTCTTTTTCAGATCAAGGGATACTTTTAATTATAGCTCCAGAAGGAAGATAATAATTAACTATGGAGAAATAATTATTTGTTAAAGAAAGATGCCAAGATCCAGTTTCAAGGGATTAAGCTTTCCCTGTCCCTGGTTCCTAGATCATGTAGCATGTAGACTATGCTGTTCTGAGCAAAGTGGCCAGCATCCTTATCAGATTAGCTGTGCATGCTCTAAAGAGTGAATCTGTTGACTGTTCCTGCAGAGGAAGGAGGTGGGATGGGTCACTGAGCCTTCATTTGAGGTCCCAGCTGTCCATCGGGTCATCTGCTTACCGGTGGTGTGGAATATAGAGGTTGGGGAGGATTAACCGAGGGAATTCCATAGAAGAGGCTCTGGGGAAGCCATCAGCTATACTGCTGGAAACTTTCCAGTATGGGTGCTCTGGGCTCTCCCATGCTCCTGCCAGCAACCCCTTACCCATGTGTAAGGAAGTTTCATAAACTCATTGTTTTCCCAGGGTGAACTTTGCTTTGTCTTTGAGACCTTCTGAGGATCAATAGGCATGGCTTGTGTCTCCCCAAGGAAGGAATTGTATTTCCTTTTAGAAGGAAACACTGCAAGTTAAATGTTTATTAGCATAATTCCTTATTGGTCTTTTGGAATAGTATCACACATCCCAATTTCCCTCCTTTCCTAGTCTTTCCATAGCTGTCCTCCACCCTGTAACCCCCCGAATGAAAATACAAAACAAAAATTAGAAAAGAAGAAAAGAAAAATCAACTAACCAATCAATCAATCAAACAAACAAAACAACCCCTGAAAACCATCTAGCTGATCCTTCTGGGCAACAACCTGCTCCTCTTTCAACCATAGCTTTCTGTTCATGGGCCACTTTGCTCCTCATTCTTCCCACATCTCTATCACATATCTGCTCATGGTAGTGGTGTTGAAAGCTGCTGCGTCATGCAGTATACCATTTTGCTCAAACAGCTTTACTTGAGAATGTTCGTTGTAATGAGTCACTAGTTTAGTTCAACGCCTCTGGCTTCTGCCACACCATCAATACTTTACCCTCATAGAGACTCTTGGTTATCCTGCTGTCTATGGATCTACAGGACTGGACCCTTCATGTGCTCCAGAGGCCCATAGATGGGGAAGATGTTGGGATGTACTAAAACAAAAACTCTGGAGCTGGGCCAGGGTGGTAGTCAGCCCGCCAGCTCTCCCACCCACAGTAGCTCGTGAGGGGCAGGACCATGTTACTTCTGGTACCACCATGGGGTGATCCACGAGGGGAGGAGCCAGTTCAATGGGGGTCCTTGTACAATGAGGCTTCAGGCTATAGTACAGACCACGGATATTAGCACAGCCTTTGGGGTAACACAGGTCATGGGCATCAACACAGACCTAGGCTATGTAGGACCATGGACCCAGACATGGCCCTGGTGGCAGCGGGCATCACCACAGTCTCAGGTGGCAGCACAGGCCTCTCACATCAGGCTATTCCTCACATTGCTGCAGCGTCTCCTGTTCTGCCTCTCTCCCATGTCTCCATCACACACTTGCTTGTTTCCTGTGCACACTCCCCCAGTGAGGGCTGGGTGAGGTCCAGTGTCCCGGCATCCCGGCACTTCCCAGATTTTTTTTTTTTAACCTGAAGACTGTTTCGTGAGAGGGGACAGGGTTATATGTATCTGGGATAGGGGTGAACCAGAAGGGGTAGTTTAGAGGCAAAAGGCACTCTAGCTTTGCTTCCTGTCTCCCCAACACTTGTGCTAATGAAGTCTGATTAAAAGGGAATCCCCAAAGGAGACATAAAGGATATGTGAAGTGAGACTGAGTATTTATTGTGTATTTGTTATGCTTTGGGCACTTTTCATATATGAGTTACTTAAACCTCTGCCAAGACCATGCAGGGGACAAATTGTTATGAGTAGTTTTTCCCTGCCAGCCTGGTACCACCACCGCATCAGCCCCAGATAATACAGAGATGCTGTATTAGATATAAAGCTTTGGCCTGTTACTAGTTTACTTATTGGCTAGCTCTGTCTTAAATATTAACCCATTTCTATTAATCTAAGTATTTCCACGTGGTTTCATCTTACCAGAGAGAGGGACCGAAATTCTGCTCTCTCCGTCTTCCATCTTGAATTTTCCTCCCTACTACTTCCTCTCTCCTCCTTGTCTCCTAGTCCCACCTATCTTGTTTTCCTACTGGCCAACAGTGATTTATTCATTAACCAATAAGAGAAACATATTTACAGAATGACATCTCCCATCAGACAAATACTATCTCCATGCTGTGGATGAAGACACTGATGTCAAGGGCTGTACATTGGCATCAGTGTTTACATTCAAGATATGGGTGTTATGCTTCTGGGTGTCTCTTCTGCTGTGATGGCATTTTAGGAAGGTCACTGAAGGGCAGCCCACAGTTCAGGGTATGTGGAAGGTGGAAGAGAGAGGAGGGTGCTGTTACTTGGTAACCCATCTGATTTCTCCACCAGCTAATTGAATTTTGTGAGTAATACAGATTTGTGTTTTAAATTACTGCCAGAGGAAGCTTCCTGGAATTTGCTTGGCTCTTAAGAAGGACAAGTTACACTATAGCTTTATCTCTATTACTCTCCCATGCTTTGTTTTATAGGTCACAAGTGTTTAAGTAACATAACTCAAGAGTTTGGGAATAACTGTGGGAATGCATGGAATCTATAAGCCTAAAGGCAATGACAACTCTAGACTAGAGGAGTATTCTGGTTAACTCACAAGGTATGGCTAATAATTCTAAAGACACTATGTGTGTACAGTGGAACAATTAAGCAATGAAGTAAATAGATGGCAGACAATTGTAGCTGGGCCTCTCACAGTTGGTCTGGGAAGTTGGAGATCAGCAAGGGAGGATGCTGCTATCAGAAGGCTGGAATAGCTTTCAAAGGCAAACCTAAATTCAAGGGCATCCTGTAACTCAATCAATCCTCTCCTCATAATTTCTATGGAAAACTACAGGCCACCTGATAGGCAGAAGGAAAATGCCTCGGATAGTGAGTCCTTATGATTGCTAAAGCTCTAGTGAAGGTCTGATACTCCCAGTGACTCAGTAATCTCACTTTGCCCTTTAAATACACCAACTTGTGAAATAAAGCTGTTCTCTCTCTCAAGTAAAAGAAACCCAGAGACTCTGTGTGTCCTGTGCACGTCGTTGCTCTTCTTATAGGAACTCCAAGTTTTAGATTGTGCTGCCCTGGCTGCAGGAGGAGGCGGCTGTGATTCATATACGAATGAGTCAGAGTTGGATCTATCAAAATGATGTGTTTGGTTACATGAAGAAATAGATATTCTATTATGGAAATAAGATATATCTTTGCTCAGTCAGCCAGGAAGGCTTAGAATCAAAGACGTTCCAGTTACAAAGAGCACAACTATCAACCAGATCTTGGTTTCAAATACCATTCTCAAAACAAAACAAAAACAAAAAAATGGAAGTAGGTAGGGATTCTTAGAAAAATTAATTGCTGGTTTTGGTGCGGGTGCAGGAAATACACAAAATTATTCCATGGCACCTAACATCTAATAGTTGCAGAAAGTAAGAAAATACTCAAAAATGGAATTGAATAAAACAAACGAAGGAAAAAATACAGAGATAGAAAATGGATACAGGAGCCAATGGAAGACTCTTCCAGTGGACAGAGCTGAGCAGCAGTAGCAGCAGCAACAGCGGGAGGAATGAAGAATGTTTTAGATTATAATGTAAAATGTAAAGTAAGTATCTAATTCATACTACTATAATTTATTGGATGAAAAATAGACAAGTATGCTATGTAGAACAAGCCTGAACCTATTTATTTATTTATTTATTCATTTATTTTTGATACAGGAACTTCCTACATAGCCTTCACTAGTCTGGAATGTAGATCAGGCTGGCCTTGAACTCACAAAGATGACCTTGTCTCTGCTTCCTGAGTGCTGGGATTAAAGGCACGCACCACTATGCCTACCTATTATTTATATCAAGATCATGCAACCCAGACTGATCTGGGCTAGTTAAGTAGACAGGGATGACCTTGAACTCCTGATTTTCTTACCTCTCACCCAAGTGCTGGGACTACAGGTGTGCACTGTTATACCTGGCTTTTGCAGTGTTGTGGATCAAACACAGGGCTTTGTGGATGTATGGCAAGCACTTTACTGTAAGCAGGGGCACAATAAAGAAATCATCGAAATGGTTGCTCCCTGATTGGGGGAAGGTTTTTACACTGTGAATAAGAGAGAACAACCAGAGACATCAGAAAGAGTCTAAAACAGAGAGGAAAAGAATCAGACAGGGGCTAGGAAGTGGGGCATGGACAAACCATGAAGATTATAAGGATGAGTAACTTGGGGGATGGAGGCCTCTGAACTGGAACAGCCTAGGACTTGAGGGTAAAGGAGGTGGTGAGAAGGGCCAGGATGCTAGTGTGGGCTTTTAAATGCTTAACAAGTATGTGTGGAGACAGAAGGGCAGTGTAGGTTCTGATATGCAACCACAGATATATGACAGTGGAGAACCATTTGTCCCCTTGCCAGACCATAATGGAAATGACTCATTTTGGCAGAGGAACCTGTTCCACAAGTTCCTGCGGAATGCTGAAAGTCTCTGCCAGCAATCCTATAGTCTCTGGCATGAGCTGAGCCAAGATGGTCATTTTGGACCAAGTCAGTAGGCCTGCTCTTTGGAGGTGTTTGCAGTGTTCCTTCAGACCTCATGTTTACTGACTGAGCTATGTCCCCAGTCTGTCTGTCCAATCTACATAGACCCTCCACCTGCAATAAGTTGGAAGACAGTCCCTATGAGTGTTTTGCCTGTATGTCTGTAGACTATGTGGCTGCCTGGTATCCACAGAGGCCAGAAGAGGGCATTGGGTTTTCTGGAACTGGAGTTATAGATGGCTGTGAGCTGCCGTGTGGGTGCTGAATTAAATCCAAGTAGTCCAGAAGAGCAGCCAGCCCTCTTACCCTCTGAGACATCTATACAGTCCCACAAGGTGCCACGCACTGCCCCTCCCCCGTTGGTGGGGAATCACACATTTCAGATCAAATTTATGGCTTCTTATCAAATTTTCAACAGCTTTCCTTATGCTTCTGGAAAATTCTAATGAGCTCTGCCTCCCCAAAGAAAGAGTCAGATTCTGACTTTCAGTCTCTTTTGGGGTCAGGGTTTCAAGGGTGGGGCCCACACTTCCTCAGATTGCCCCCCTACAGCCCTCAATTGGGAAGTGAGTGGAGAAAACAGAATCTTTATTGGAAGTGTCATTTTTGTTGGTGTAGGAAGTAGCAAAACCAACCAACCAAACAAAAACAAAACAAGGTAAAAACAAACAAACAACATACAAAACCCCAAAACACAAGGTGTCTGCTGGTAGCAGAGACAGTATCAGCTGTACCCTTGTGTTCCTTAGCAGTGGTGGCAGCAATTTCATCCAGCAGTTCCAACTTTGATACATTCTTTACCAGGCCAGGTCTTTGGGTCTTTGGTGTGATTATGAGTTTTCTCCAATCTTCCCCAGAAGCCCTTGGGCCTTATGGTTTGCTGTTAATTCATCACTTCCTGGGTAGCTGCCCAGAGTCAATTTCCATTGGCCAGAACTGAAGGCCTTGACATTGAGGACTCCCTTACAACTCTCCAGTGGCTTCTCATTATTCTAGAATGTGTCTCAAACACTTTGCCTACCCCAGAACATCTCTTTCATATATTTTTTAATTACAATCAGTCTTAAATCATTGTGGCCTGATCTATTAATATTCATGCTTTTGATTTGATATTCTTAAAATGGAATGTTGCATTGTAGTAAAACACATAATAGAAGAAAATATGTAACTTTTGAGGTTGGGTCATTAGAGACTCATGGCTTCTGTCTTGGTTACCCTTGGGTCCTTTACTCTGAGGGGACACAGCTATCATGTTACATGGACATGCAAGCAGATCGCTGGCAAAATCTGTGAAAACTGAGGCAACAGGTTGATGGTGTGTGTACTTGAATCTTCGGGCAGCCCTGGCATGAGTCCGTGAGACAGAACCACCTATACACACTACCCTCAAGTTCCCGATCTACAGAACCTGTAGGGAAACAAATGTCTTATTGATGTAGGCTAGTAAGCTTTGGAGAACAATTGTTATTCAGCAAGAGATTACTATACATTGTGCAACAAAAATCAGCAACTACAAGCTGCTTTAAATTTTGCTGTAACTTGAAGGAGGGAAAGGAGCTGGGTTTAGCTTCAAGTTTTCAAGAGCAGTGCCAAGCAAGAAATGGGGCAAGGATTGTTAATTCTACAGAAAAAAAATGTTAGCCTCACAGATTCTAGGGCAAAGACCACCAGCCCAAATCATCCTGGCCAAATTAAAGCAAGCTTTTTTTTTTTTTTTTTTTTTTTTTTTTTGTTTCATGTACATGGGCTGTCTCTCCCTAAAGGCAAGGTTCAAAAGATCAGACATGGGCATGATAAAGGTTGTTATGGAGTGTGAGGTTTCTAAATAGGGGTGTGGCAGACAAATAGGCAAGGCTATTGTAAGCATTGTGACTCAGAAAGGGACCCTGGCAGTTGGGAGCCAAGGAATACTAAGTATTACAGCTCTGATGGAAAAGTATTCTGGCACTGGGGAGCCAAGGAATACCACAGATCACAGTACTCTTAGCAGCTTACAGCCCAGCTTCAGGGAAAGACTGTTCCAGTGTTAACAGCTCTGCTCTGGCAGGAGAAGGCTTCCCCAGCTCTAGGGAAAGGCTCCATCAGTATAACAACCCCATTCCAGCAAGGGAGGGCTTCCCCAGTGAAGTTGTTACAGATTGGTTCTGGTCCCCCGACTCTGTTCTGCCCCTCCTTTCCCCAGTGTAACCACTCTGATTCACTAGGGGAAGATTTCCTGGCAAGAATGTTAGAGCCCTGCTCCCCTGCTCCTTGGAGAAAACTTACTTCTCTCCTCTCCTCCATTCAGGGAAAGGAAGGTATCACCCAAACCTAACTCAAGACATTTATTGGGAGGGAAAAATCCAGGAGAGGGACTGTCTCTGCCAGGGTGAAAGAGGACAGCCGGGCAGCTACAAACTGTACAGGCACAGGGCTTATATAGGGCTTCTTAGGGGCAAAGTTTTCCCAGGGAGATTTCCACTGTAGGGACTGGTCAGATTTAAGTCCCTGAGCTCAGATCTCATGCTCAGGGTCAGATTTGGCTCTGGTTTCAGGGGCAAAGTGTGTTTCTTTCACTGTTTTTTGTTTTTTTTTTTTGGGGGGGGGTTGTTTGTTTGTGGCTCTATTTTTAGGACCAGGGCTTATTTTTTTCACTGGCTCTGATTCTAGGGCCAAAATGTGTTTCTTTGGTACTAGTTTAGGGGTCTGGGTATATTTCTTTGACTTTGGTTGCAGGGCCAGGGTGTGTTTCTCTGACTGGCCCTTTCCCCCTACAAAGATTGGGCAGGCTGGTTTGCCAGGATATGCCCTGGGAAGTGGAGAGCTATACTGTTATTGTGGAATTTGAACGCATTGGGAGAAACCAAAGACTTAGGCTCAATTTAATTTATATTAAATGAATGTATTTTTAATGGCAGCCTTAGAGCCAAATAGCATGCTGTGCAGAAGAGGGATTAAGGCGAGATTTTGAAACTGACATCAAAAAGGTAATAGTGTATTGCAACTACTCATGGAACTCACAGCTGGGCGAGAAAATTTTTACTTTCTCCACTTGTTTCTTACTTTTCCACTATATAGTAATAAAAAGGCCATAGTGATAAGCAAGTTTTACAGACGCAATGGCAGTTGTTAATAACTCACAGCCCATTATCCTATTCTTACTTCACCTGAAGGCCACTAGGATCTCCCAGCACTCCAGATCAAAAGGTCAAAGGCACTTAAAGCCCTTAAGGCATGCCTGGTTCCACATTAAGTTTCTTTATCATCACAGGCGACCTGTGTGAGCACCCTAATGACTGGGGTAGAGCAGTTCATTTCTGGGCAGGCAAAAACAGTGCCACTGGTCCTTCCAGATGCTGCAAGCAGAGAAGCAAGCGCACCCGGTAGCCTGCAGAGACTCAGTGCGCCCAAGCAAACTCAGCGCCTGCGCCGTGCGCATCTCGCCCGCAGGAGGCGCTATCGTGTGCCGAGCGGCCGATCGGTAGGGCAGGCGCTCGGCGCTCCGCTCATCGGGTTATTCCGAGGCGCAGGCCCGGAGCAACTCGCTTTCGGTTTCTCCTTCGCTCCGGAGCCGCCGCCGACCGAGGCTTGCGGTCCTGTCGCCATGAGGCTGCGCGTGCGGCTTCAGAAGCGGACCCAGCCGCTAGAGGTGCCGGAGCCGGAGCCGACGCTCGGGCAGCTGCGCGCGCACCTCAGCCAGGCTCTGCTGCCGGCGCTGGGGTTCAGGTGAGCAACTCCCCGGTCGCGGGGCCCGGGGAGGGCGGGTCCCCGGGCGATCACGTGAGCCCCGGGCCTCCCGGGCCGAGCTGCGCTGAAAACCTGTGACCGTGACGCTCGGCAGCGGGTGCTCGCCGGCTTCCAGATCGGGGAGACCATGGCGCAGCGTCCTCGGGGTGCGGCTGTCCGCCCGGGTGAGTAGTCACTTCCGGGTGTGCGGTCACCGCCACCCCGAGGGCGGGAAACGCGGGAAGCACTTGCCGAGGTCGGACGTGGGACGCTTGCAGTGTGAACCCACGGAGCTGGAGTTCACCTCAGCCGTCGAGATAGTTCAGTGGCCCGAAGTGACAAAACTCCTGCACCCTGGGCGGCTGTAACCTGTGCCATTGCTAAGGCAACAGTAACTAAAAACAACAGAGCCGGCCAGTGTCAGACTGCCCCCAACGCTGTAACTTTCTCATCACAATGTTTTAGGAAGTACGCATGCTTCAGGCCAGTGGGCACTTCTTCAAAAATAGAGGCATGACCCCAGAGAGCTTGCAGTTTTGTGGCAAATTGAAAAAGGATTGTTTCATTACTACTTTATGGGGTTCATTACTACTTTATAGGGTTGCAGATGAAGCTTCTGTCTTCGTGCAGAAGATATTCTCAGGTCATAGAGACACAAGTATATGGACGACCCACTTCAGGTGCTGAGCTAGAAATTTGAACTCGAGAATAAAATATTTTCAAAAGATGGACTCTGGGCCTTCCCGTTAATGACCTTTCATTTATTTGTAGGGAATTGAGCAAAAAAGAGGTCCTATACGGATTTCTTTTCCTTTCACCCCCACCCCCATTAAGATGTTGTTAGATTAAAAGTGAGGCTGAGCTACACTGTTACTCCTGGCACTCAGGAGGCAGAGGCAAGGGGATCTCTGAGTTCAAGGCTAGACTGGTCTACACGGCAAGTTCTAGAGCAGCCAGGGTTACATAGTGAGAACCTGTCGAATAAAATAAAATAATAATGTTAGCCAAAACGTAAAAAAAAAAGCCATTTTTTTCATATTAAAAGACTTAACATATTACCACACAATGGTGACCTACACTACTTCTTGTTGTAAAACTGAGTGTTGTTGTTGTTGGTTTTTTTTTTTTTTTTGGGGGGGGGGGCTTTTCTAGATAGGGTTGCTCTGTATTGCTTTGGTGCCTGTCCTGGAACTAGCTCTGTAGACCAGGTTGGCCTCCAACTCAGAGATCCGCTTGCCTCTGCTTCCCAAGTGCTGGGATTAAAGGTGTGCACCACCAGCGCCCGGCAAAACTGAGTGTTTTATATATTGATACCAATTACCCCTCCACAAACGTTAAAAATTCTGTTTTTAAGGTATTTATATTACTGTTCAGTTAAGCAGGGCAGTCTTGAAAAGTTGTGGAACCCAAGAGCCCACCTAGTTTCTCTTTCAGGCTTGTTTTCACAGATGAGGTTGATAAGTTGGATGGAATTTATACTCCAGCTTGTGAAAGTAAATTTATTCTTCTGAAATTTTGTTTATTTGGGGAACAGAAGGACAGCTTCCAAATGTGTTCTTATGACACAGCTGTTATTCCTAAAGAGTGTTTTCTGATTAAGCAGACCAAAGGTTGGGATAAAATAGATTTTTAAAAGTTTGGTTTCTAGAATTGCATTTTTTGGTGAAATGCATGCCTTCACCCCATAACTTCAGAAAATAGTACCTTGGAGACATTTACAAGCGTGGCAGGGAAAACTGGCATTTGGTTAAGCAGACCGACCATTCCTTATGTTTTCTACAAAAGGAATTGTTTGTTTGGGGAGTTTTCCTTTTTTCTGCCAAAACTGAGATGATATTTTTTGTGGACACCTGGCAGATTTTTCAACTCTTTGTTTATCAGAGCATTTTGCAGGCAGCAGCTGAACAGCTTATTTTCTAAGGTGAGGGAATAGTTCTGACTCCAGTAATGTTTCTTTCACTGGTAAGAAAGCTGGAAGTAAAGCTGTGCATTAAACTGATATGTTAGGTTTAGCAAGCACCTCAGCTTCGAAGATGTTGAAATACTGAAAAGTATATGCTTTAGAAATGATGAAAATGTAGGTTAATGATGAGTATTGTATCTCCATGGCTAAACTTCTAAAGTTTTAGCCATTAGAAGTCTATTTTCTTTCAGAGCACTGGAAGAACAAGAGATTTTGTTCTCTGCTTTTCTTCATTATTTAAGTGCTTCTGGATACATAGCATGTAGTTTAATGTATTCCAAATGTATTATTTGGAATAGTGGAGTAGCTCTTACTGTGCTCATCCATCTTTCTTGGCAGTTCTGATACCAGATTTGCAATTACATTGAACAACAAGGATGCCCTCACTGGAGATGAAGAGACCTTGGCTTCATATGGGATTGTTTCTGGGGACTTGATATGTTTGGTTCTTGAAGATGACTTGCCGGCACCTAACTTACCTTCATCTACAGATTCAGAGCATTCCTCACTCCAGAGTAATGACCAACCTTCTTTGGCTGCCAGCTCACATCAGGCTAGCATTCCTGATGAACAAAGGAGTGATTCTTCCCAAGGACAGGCCACCCAATTTGATGCCTGGAATGATGACAGTATGGTGGGTATTAAAGAGGAGGAGATGAAATAGAGTAATTGATAAGGCATATTGGCACTTCAGAGGAATTCTATATCTGTCAGGATGATTAGCATCAGTAAATTGCAGACTGTGCCTTTTCTGAACATTTTCTTTTTAACTGCAAAATGTCTGGACTAATATGCTGGCATTCTAACATGCATGGTTTTGTTAGTTTTGTTTAGATGCTCCTTTAGATAGTGTATCCCATGGTGTCTGATGTTTGTGTTTATAATTTCTAATTTACTGTGTTTGGGCACTCTCTAATGTTGCACCTATAGTCCAGATATTTCCAAATGTTTTGATGGACTTTTAAATGGTTATCACAGACTCTGTCTAACATGAATTTGGAAATAAGATGCACCTTAGGTCTACCTCCACATAGAAACTCCCTGCTCTGCCCCTCAGTGGGACTACTGATAACCTGTGCTTTTTGACTGTTTTTGTAGTTGGTGGTGGTTTTTTGAGACAAGGTTTCTTTGTGTCACAACCCTGGCTGTCCTAGAACTAAATTTATAGAACTCACAGAGATCCACCTGCCTCCCAAGTGCTGGGACTAAAGGCTCCGCCACACAGACCGACTTATGACTTCTTATAATATGGACTGCCAGTCTGTATTTGATCTTTTAGGTTTTCTGCTTCCTACATCTTCATTATGTCATTCTCTTACTCTTTAGTAGCTCTGTGTCTGAGATGCAAATATCTCTAGTCTAGTCATGTTATTTCACAGAAAAGAAAGTCCCTTATTGTTCTGTACCCAGGCTTTCTGAAAATTGTCCTACCCTGCCCCTCCAGATCTGGTTTCTGCTCTTTCCTGTCAGTGACAGTCTCTTGTCCTGATAATTCCCATTCTTCCATTTGCATGCTCACATCAAGGGCACGGCCTCCTGACCTTGTGACCAGCCACATGCCCCTGGTGCCCTTGCTGATCCTCCTTTTCCTGTCTGAATCTCTGTATTCCAAGGTCCTTGCTCATTATAGTCCAGTGATTTGAGAACATTAACTGATGATCTTTATCACTTTGTGGGCTCCTAAATTTTACTTTCCCTTTTAATACTCTGTATGAAACAATTCTTTTTTAAATTAAAACATTTTTAAAGTTTTTTGAGACAGGGTTTCTCTGTACAATAGCCCTGGCTGTCCTGGAGCTTGCTTCAGGACATTCATCATTTTTAGCTGTTTTTAGGTATATATTCTTACCACTGCAAATTCTCCTATTGTCTCTGCTTCACAGGACAGTGTGTTGGATGAGTAAAAACATCTAACTGCATACTTAGGAAACAGACTCCTTTAGAGATAAACCTAGAGGACTTGTATGTGCTCTAAAAAACCTCCAGTAACATGGGCTTCACAGTGTGTGTAAACTTGATTAATTTTTATTTGCAAAATTTTGAGACATCACTCGTGCCTCAAGGTAGTGATTCCAATTATAAGAGCATACTGTTTGTCTTGTAAGGTTTTTATGGGGTGACTGTGGAACCTTAGCAGGGACACTGAGCTTGAAGTCATAAATAATGTCTGGAGTCCTTCAATCTATATGATCTGCTGGTTCAATATAGAAGGGAGCTATGGGAAAGGAAACTAAATAGATGAACAAGACTCAAAGCCAGAGGAGAGGAATTTTGCTTTGTGAATAAATATAAGTTAGTTTTATTCCTTTGTACTTGGGAATGACCTTTAGTGATAGCTAGGGATGGCCTTTGCAGACCTGAGAGGATCTCTGTTGTACTTGAGTGGCTTATGGCAAGACTGTTTGAAGGTGATGCTCAGCTGTGCACACATGGAAGGTGATAAACACTCATATCAGAACAGCTCAGCAGATGCCAGTGCTTCTTGGACTTAGGAATAGGGTTAGATAAGCCCATGATGGGTGTAGAGTTAGCAGCTCAGGGTAATGCTTCTTAAAAATTTCCACATCTGTTTTGTCCCATGGAGAGATGCAGATGTGTGAATTGAAAAATAGGAATACAATGTGGTAGGGTCAATAATAAAGGCAGCAGCGTCCCTTGGTTCTTAAGTGGGAGTTCTCCCACTTAAGTGGGAAGGGTTGGTAGAAACTGAATAGATGGCGAGCCAGGGAACGGATGATGGCAGCACTTATATATATGTCTAGGCATTTGTACTTGATTTCTAGGCCTGTACTCCACAGTCTGTTTTTGAAAAGCACTTTTGTGAAACTGTAGTAAGTGTAACAGAGATGCTAAGTGAGTGAAGAAGGAGAATGCGTTTTGGTTAATTGCACACATTACTACTGTTTTTAGAATTTTCAGAGCTTTTATAAGGTTAATACTGCATTCTTTGACTGTAGGTCCACTTAGACAGACATAGCATGTAGTGTTTCTACACTAGACTATGTAGTAGCTCTTCCCCTAAGACTATCTAGCAGCACAGTCTTAAGGCACAATTGTGGGAAATGCCATTGCCTGTCTTGAGGAAATCCTGGTATGCTTTAAATTGGGCATAAGGCATGATTGGATTCTTAATTTCCAGGGAAACTAGCAGGAGTGCATGGTGTGTAGGAGACAAGAAAGGGGAAGCTGGGAGGACACATAATGGGGATCTGAAGCACCTGTGGCATAGAAGTACAGCTTTAGAGGTGTTCAGGCATGATAGTAGTTAGAACTGTGATGATATCACAGTTAGGGTACTGTTTAGTGAGTGTGGAGACTTACAGATGAGTTCCAGGTATTTGGTCTGTCAGTATAAAGGGAGTTAGGAACTCAGGCTGGAGGTGTAGGCTACAGTCTCATTTATATATGAGAGCTTCCTTAAGATGTCTCTTTTTGCTGAACCTTATGCTCTGCTTAGTTTAGGGTGTAGAACGTCCTAAGTAAAATTAATGAATTTATTATTATCTTCGTTTTTAGGAAGGGTCTAGTCAAAATATTGAAGCTGAGTCAATTCAAGATGCCATGGGTATGGAAGAGGATTCTGGTTGCCATCCACTGGAGCCAATGCTCTGCAGTGAAACAGAGGATGGGCAGGTGCCACATTCCCTGGAGACTCTGTATCAGTCAGCTGGCTGCTCCAGCATCAATGATGCCTTGATAGTGCTGGTGCATCTGCTCATGCTCGAGTCAGGCTACATGCCTCAGGTGAGCTCAGCCCAGATGCCTTGCGAGGTCTCACTGGGTACTTAAGTCACCAGTGACCTGTGGTGGGTAAGTTGGGAGGTTTCTGATTTTTGGGGCTTTTAGTACAGCACCTTTTAGAATCATTTTTTCTTTTGTTCCATTCCCCAGGGGACTGAAGCCAAAGCAGTGTCAATGCCTGAGAAGTGGAGGTCGAGCGGTGTGTACAAGCTGCAGTACACTCACCCTCTCTGCGAGGGCGGTGCTGCTGTGCTCACCTGTGTGCCTTTAGAAAACCTCATCATTATAAATGGTAATGGAGTGGTGCAGTCACGGCTGCTGGCTTATGAATTAAGTAAATAGTTTCTTTTTAAACATCTTATAGCCACTTCAGTGGCTGGCTGTTAAACAGTTCTGAGTCATTCACAACTTAATTACTCTACCACTGATAATGTGCCTGGAGGATTAAAAATGTGAGGTTGATGCTGGTTTAGACATCACCCTTCACTCTTGGGGTAGCTCCCTTTTTCTTTCTATTAAAACACTTATTTTTAATTTACGTGTGTGAATGTTTTACCTGTATGTTTGTCTGTGCATCACATGCACGCAGTACCTTTGGAAGCCAGAAGAGGACACCACATCTGGAACTGGAGTTACAGGTGGTTGTTAGCTGCTATGTGGGTGCTGGGACTTGACCCAGGCTCTTCTGGAAGGACAGCTGGTTCCTGTAGCTAACTGCTGAGCCACCTCTCCAGCCCCAGACCCTCTCTTGATGGCTCAGTCTTTGAATCCTTTATTCTGTGAGAACAGTGATCATTGGAATGAAATGAGTTTTACTTTGTATAAACTATTTGAAGAGGGGTTTTTGTGCATGTCCATGAATGTCTCTTTTTATTTACTTCTTAAGTCTTTACCTAGGTTTATGAGGTTGGACTGAGGTTCCTGTTTACCCAGTTTAGCATCTCTTTGACTGTTGATACATATAAACACTGCTGAGACTTTTGAGGCCTTAATGTGTGCATAATTTGTCTGCCCTTCCTCAGGAAGTAGCCCGAATAAAGAACCTCTTTGCTTTCTCCTCTCCTACTAGGAAACTTCATTGAGGTGGCAGTCCATCCTGTCTCTGGATTTCATTTCAGTTGTGATGTCACACAGGTTCTTCCTAACCACCACTGGTCTCTGGAAAGTCCCTATGATCTCCAGTATTGGAGATTCATTTGCATGACCAGGATCTTAAATTACATTCTGATTTTTTTGTTTTATTTATGTATCTTTGAAATTGAGTCTTATTTAGCCCAAGCTGGCTTCAGATTACTTATGTAGCTGAAGCTGGCCTTGAACTTCTGTCCTTCAGGATTGTGCCCCATCCCACCAGGCTAACACTGTTTTGCTTTTGAGATTATCTTTTAGATATTTAGAATGTAATGTTTGTGTCACAGATTGTCCTGCTTTGCTGCCTCAGGTCAGAGGTGTTCACTTGTTTTCACTCAGATGATGTCAGATGGAGTCCATGCCCTCACAACATGCTTACTTCCTTTGTTTATTGAGTCCTTGAGTTAAAAAAAAGCTATTTAAATTTATTTGGAAAGCTAACTTATGGCATATTTTTGTCTTAGAATTAGATTTATTTTTTTTTGTCTTATCATCTAGTTTTTCCCCTTTAATTGCCCAGTTCTCTTGAATGTCTCCCCATTTCAGTTTTAAAAGCAGATGATCCTGCACATTTTCAGGGTGAGGCTGTGATGGCATGAAGGCTGAGTAACACCCCTGTTAGTTCTTCACAGTTAGCTTGTATAGCTTGTAGTGTGGCATTCTGTACCCAAGTGACAATGGTTTCTGATTTATCATGTCACAGCTTGGAAGATGGAAGTTACCAAACATAAATAGCCAGTGTGAGGTGGTGAGTTTTACCTCAGTTTCATGTAAAGGTACCTAATGACATGCATATAATATCCTATCTTCACTAAATATTTTGATGATTTCTTAATCTCTGATGTTTTACTCTTGAATTTTTACAAATGAGTGATTAGCAGGCTCCCACAGTAGCTGGTCATTGCAGCCTCAAGGCTTTGAAAAGGAGCAGTGTCTTTAAACCTTTCACCCAGGGCATGACTTGGTGCACACGTGCATTAGCCCATCACTGGCTCTCTCATAAGCTGAGATGAAGTGCGCCTTTGTACATAAAACTAAATTTGAACCCTCTGGTGATGTCAAGAATATTGGTCTTTTGGATCCGAAAGCGATGGTGCTGTGAAAACTAGCAGGATCCTGTTAATGAACAAGGATTAACCGTTGCCAAGGGTTTAAAAAAAATGAATAGTGCCTTAGTGACCTCATTAGAAATAATGGTCTTCTGTACTTGCCTCATCCTGCCAACTTTGTTGCAGACCTGTCAATCACTAGGAAGCTGCTGTTGGTGATGCTGAGTGGATTGTGTATGAAGACACTCACTGTAGTCTTTGAAGGTGGTGTTTGAGGCAGGTTACTTCATGGCAGGTTTAGCCTTTTGAACTTGTTGTGAGAGGAAGAATGGACTCAGAACAATTTGTTTGGAATAATGTATCTTTAGTGTGTGGAGGCAAGGAAATGCAGGGAATTCACTCAGGAAGTGACAAATCGCTTTATCATCTTTCCTTTCATTTATTTACAGCTACAGTAAAAATCGACGGTGGGATTAAAAATGTGAAGTCAGTGCAGCTGCAGCCAAGGTCCTACATTTGTGGAGTGGATCCAGGTGATGTAACCCTGACTTAACTCTGGAATGAAGCTTTGGGAGGCTCTGAAAAAACAAAGCCCGAAAGATTATGTTGAAAAGGCTGATCATTTCTAAATGAGATTAAAGCAAATTCAAAAACAATGTTGTTTCTAAGAATTCAGTTGTTTAGGGCTTAGAAGTATAGCTCAGTGGTAGAGCATTTGCCTGGCACTGGGTGCTACTCTGCTCCACAAATACAGAGGGAAAGAAAGCAGAAAATGTGACATTCTGAAGAATTTGTTTCTTAAAATTCTTAAGGTCTTTGAATAGAAATTGTATTTAGATTGTTAGCTATTTCCTCCTGGTTTCTCCTATTAACCCTTGGAGATCTTTCTACTGTTGTGTAACTGATACAGAGAAGATCTGTTTCATAGAAGTAATTCAGTGTGGCTTCTTTATTGATATTGATGGAGAAAAAAAAACCTACTTGAATACTTTTACTATAAATTTAATATAAATGCTACTATTTAACGAGATTAGAATTTCCCTAATATTAGGGTTCTAAGTATGGCTTTGCCTATCATTCGGTAAAATTATTAATTGGTGCAAAAATAGTTCATTTTCTCCTTTTACTGTTTCTAGAGTGGTGGGTGAAGAAGAATGGGTCATCCTTTTTGTTTTGTGCTGAGCATGTACCATCCCTGTGGTCCTTACAGTAAACCACAGTAGATGTTAAGAGGAGAATGGGAGTGTTGAGTGGAAAGGAGATAACATTTATAGCAGCATCTCTTACACAAGGCTGACCCAGGCTGTTCCTCTGAAGATTGGTTCTTGTGAATTTGGAGGGGATCAGGCTTGGGAGACTGATGGAAGAAGGAAGAGGAACAAAGTCTGTTTTTGGATGTGCATCCAGATAGTAGCTCTAGGCCAATCTTTAATCAGCCTGTTGGTTCTTTTACCGTCACTCCTCTGAGGACTCCTAGCCCCCTTATCCTCTGTCATACAGTCACTCTTTCTTGTGAAATTTCAGTACCACAAATACACTCCGAACTTAAATACTGTGCCCTTTTGATTCTACAATTGGGTTCACATTAGTACTCTCCAAGAACCAATTTTTCCTACCTTTGTGGTGATCTTGTCGCTTTTGAGAATGTGTGCTAGAGTCATGAATCTGTAAATAAGCTTTCTGTCATGATCAGAGAACTGAAAAAGTCCCTCAGCACTACATTTATCTCCATCCTAGGGAGGACCTTGCTATGAATATTTCATACTCCACAGCAGGTTTTATGCTCATATTACAGATGAGGAAATGGTTGTAGAGAAGGCTAAATCACTTCAGTGTCCCAGACCTAAGTAGCTCATGTGTGCCTTGCTTAGTTAAATCAGAAGGCCTTGTTCTCTTGATACCCTCCATCCCCTCTGACTGTACACATCTTCCGCCGCCTCTTCCATAGGTTTCCTTGAGCTCTAAGGGGAGGAATTTGATGGAGACATCCCAGTTAGTCTTCTTGTGTAATGTCTGGTTCTCATCTGCTGCCAGAGAAAGCCACTCTGTTGATGACAGGATAAGGCACTTCTCTGTGAGTAGTAGAATATCATTAGGGGTCATTTTATGGATTTCTGTTTTTTTTTTTTTTTTTTTTTTTTTTGAGCTGAAACTTGCTCTGTAGACTAGGTTGGCTTCAAACTCATAGAGATCTGCCTGTCTCTGCCACCCGAGTGCTGGGACTACGTGTCTGGGTTATCTGGTGTCTGGGTCTTGGTCACCCAAGCAATGTCAGGCCTGGCTTCTACTCCTTAAGAGGCCTTCTGTTAAATCCGACATCAGCCGCCTACTCCCAGCAGCTATATGTCTCCATTGCCCTCATATTTTACAGATGATAGATCAGAGGTTTTGTGCCTGTGTTGGCATCCATGTTTCCCTTCCAGTAGCCTACAGAATACCTTCCCACACCAAAGAGACACTCCTACAATGTAGGGGTGTAGGCTTCATGTAAGCACCAGCTTGACTACATGTTCAGTGAGTGATGTGGATGTTGTCCTCGGCACTGGGGTTGTGGGGATTTCCAGGGGACCTCCTTGGCCAGTAACTCACTTGAATGCAATGGACCCCCTCCATTGGAAGCCTTGCCTGGCTACAAGAGATGGCCAGTTCAGACTCCTTATCCTCCATTATTAGGAGTTCTCATTCACACCATTTCCCAAATGCCCCCAATTCTAGCTGTCTCTCCCCTTCCATCTGATCATCTGATCCCTCCCATTCCTGTTCCTACCTGCCCCAGTCCACCCATAAAATCTATTTCCCCTTCCCAGGGAGATCCATGTGTTCCCTGCTAGCACACTTCTCTTACCTAACCTCTCTGCTTGGTTATCATTTACTTAATGGCTAATGTCCACTTATGAGTGAGTACATGCTATATTTGTCTTTCTGGGTCTAGGTTACCTCACTCAGGATGATTTTTTTCTAGTTACATCCATTTCCTGAAAATTTCATGATGTCTTTTTTTTTTTTTGAACAGCTAAATGATACGCCATTGTGTAAATTATACCACAGTTTTTTTTATCCATTCTTCTTGAGGGACGCCTAGGTTGTTTCCAGTGTCCGCCCTTCTGGCGTTTAGAGTCTCCATTGAGATGTCAGGTATAATTCTAGTAGGGTTTGCCTTTATTTGTTACTTGGTGTTTTTAACCATTGCAGCTTTAATATTCTGTGTGTTTTGATTATTATGTTTGATTGTTCTTTTCTTGTCCAATTTATTTGGTGTTCTGTAAGCTTCATGTGCCTTTATAGACATATCCTTATTTAAGATAGGAAGTTTTTCTTCTATGATTTTATTTTCTGGACCTTTAAGTTGGATTTCTTCTCTTTCCTCTATCATTATTCTTAGGTTTGGTCTTTTCATAGTGTCCCAGGTTTCCTGGATGTCTTGTGTCAGGAATTTTTTAGATTTAACATTTCCTTTGACTTGGTATATTTATTTCTTCTATTGTATCCTCAGTGCCAGTCATTCTTCCATCTCATGCATTCTGTTGGTGAAACTTGCCTCTGTATTTCTTGTTTGCATTTCTAAATTTTCATTTCCAGAATTTTTCTTGTGCTGCAGCTATGTTGGAATATTAAGGGGCTGCTCTTTAATGGAGATTGTGTTTTTATGCTGGTGTCTTTGTATCTGGTTTGGGATGATTACAGGTCTCGGTACTGATCTCTGGGTTTGCCTTGGTTGGGTGGGTGTTTGGGTCCTTGGTTTGTTTCCTGTATAGATTTGCAGAGTGTGTTGGCTGTATGTCTCCTGTTTTACTGGCCTGCTGGGCCGCTGTGTTCGCAGGGAGTGCTTGCTGGTGTTGGAGGCTGGTGGAAGAGGAAGATGGTGATGGTCTTTGGGATCCACCGGAGGTATGGGGGGTGGAGAGGTGCAGCTGATGTTCCCTGGCAGTGCTAGAGGTGAGACTCAGGGACTGGGTCTGGGGACCGAGAGAGGAGAAGGTCTGAGGGCAGCCCACCTGGTCTTCTGGCAGGCATGGAATGTGGTTGAGCAGGGGTGCCTGATGGATTTTGGGGCTGGTATTTGGTGACAAGTTGGTGCAAGGAGATTAGAAGGGGACTGTCTGGGGTCTTCAGGAGGTAGTAGGCAGTGGGAAAGGGAGGCTGCAGCTGGTGATGAGAAGGAGGGATTGGTTCTGGGTGAACAGAAAGAGGAGAGCCCAAATTGATTTTTTAAAGTGGTATTATCTTGAGAGATTTCAAAGTCAACACAGATTTAAGCGCTAAAGGAGTTAAGCTGCATATCTCTTTGCTTCTTATTTAAATTTAAACGAGCATGCTATTGTCACAGTGAAATATGCAAATGTAGAATGTTGAACATGTAAATGTAGGCTACTGATGTACTTCTAGGCACTGTGCATGGAGCTTTAGGTTTCAGTAGCTCTTCTCTTTATGGTGAGCCATCAGGTGAGTGTTTGAGAGGTAATTGTCTAGGATTGTACACTTGTAAATAGTAACACTGAAATGGGGCTCTCAGGTGTGGTCATGTTTCTGTTACTGTACTTGTGAGTCACCTAAACTCCAATTGAAATGTGGAGCTTGACCAGGACATGGTTGGGTCTCAGAGTCTGTCCCCTCCCCCACATTTACTTTTCTCCTTATTTCTGTGTTTCTTTCTGTCTTTTAAAAATAAACAGTGCTGGGTGGTGGTGGTGCACACCTTTAATCCCAACACTTGGGAGGCAGAGGCAGGCGGATCTCTGTGAGTGTGAGGCCAGACTGGTCTACAGAATGAGTTCCAGGACAGCCAGGGCTACACTGTGTGTGTGTGTGTGTGTGTGATATTTTATTATGTGAAATTAAAATACAGTTATATTGTTTTTCTCATCCCCTCCCCCTCCAACCCTTCCCATACAGCCCCCTCTTGTTCTCTCAAATTCCTAGCCTCTATTTATTAAGGCGTTAGTGGTGGTGAAGTAGTTTTTGTTACTGTGATAAAACACCATGACCAAATAACATGGAAGAGGATGGGTTTATTTCCTTTCGCAGTTGTAGTCCATCATCCAGGGAAGTTAGAGTGGGAACTCAGGGTAGGAACTGATGCAGAAGCCATGGAGGAGTGCTGCTTAGTCGTTTGTTCCATAGCTTGTTCATTCAGTCTGCTTTCTTATAACACCCAGGACCACCAGCCCAGGGATAACACTATCCATAGTGAGCTGGGCCCCACATCAATTAGGAAAATACACTACGGGCCAGACTAATGGGGACATTTTCTCAATTGAGGTTTCCTTTTCTAAAATTACTGTAGTCTGTGTTAAGCTGACATAATTCTAGCCAGCATTGCTGGCTACACTGTAGTTGTGGATACTTGGAAAAATCAGGCATTTAGGTCTGTACTTCCTACAGTGTCACTCTGGGGGCTGAGGGAAGACTCTACCATGGCTTTAGAAAGGGTGAATGAAATAGTACCTTTCTCTTTTAGTTTCTCTTGGAGGGAACGGTTGATGTAAGGGAAGCTGGAGAGCTCCTCAGCACTGTTTTGTTAAGTTTGTTGTGTGAAGTACTACCCTTTTCTTGGGCTTCATGCTGCATAAGAAAATGCACAGTGTACAGGGCCCACAACAGGCTGGTAGTGCATCCAGATCCCTCAGGTGGTTCTCTGCAGCCTCTAAGCTGTGGTTGAGGTTGGCTCAGTTAGTTTGACATCGCCTATTAATGTTTGCCCCGAGATTGACTCTGTCAAGTCGAGCACTGTGCCTGTCTTCTAATGATTCTGATTCCCTTTAGTTGTTACTCATGAATATTTAATACTTGGATCATGTTTGACACCACTTTAGGTTTTGTGTTTTGACTTCTGCTTTGTAAAACCACTCCAGGAGGAAGTGCAGCCAACGTGTACAAAGATCTTAAGAAGCTCTCTCGCCTCTTCAAAGACCAGCTGGTGTACCCTCTTCTGGCTTTCACACGACAAGGTGAGAAATGGGAAACAGTCACAGGTTGAACAGTCTCATTAACTCTGAGACCTGACCTCTCCTCTGTTCTACCAAATCCTGCTTTAAAATTACTGCAATGTTTAAGAGTTATCCATTTTCTCTTTGTACATTTTATTCAGAGCATTTTTTCATTCTCTTTCTTCTGAGATGGGTTCATCTCACTGTGTAGTCCTGGGAGGCATCTGACTTGTTATGGAGCACAGGCTTTGCCTTGATTTTGTGATCCTCCTGGCTCAGCCTCCCAGCAATACTAGGTTTCCATGGCAGTATTTGCACTGTATCTTAATGGTCAAAATGATTCCTTTTCAATGTAAGGTTGTAATTTGAAGGTAAGGAATATGTCTTAATCAGTTTGCATTCTCATTGTCTGGTCTATAATAGGTGATGAATAAACATAAGTATGTATAGCATGTAAAATGGGTGTTTTTCCTTGCTTTTTAAAATTACATGTGAGCACACATGCATGTATGCTTGTGCACATGTATACTTGAACATACGTAGGACATACGTGGTAAGAAGAACAACTTGCAAGAATCAGTTCTTTCCTTGCATTATGTGGTCCCAGGGAATTGAATTCAGGTCATCAGCCTGAGTGGCAGGATCCTTTATTTGCCAAGCCATCACTGGCTCCCATTCTTTTTTAAAAACCACATCTTAAAAAAATTAAAATTTTTAAAAATCTGTATGAGCATTTTGTTTGCATGTATGTGTGTTTGCAGTGAAGGCAGAGTTCAGAAGAGGACACTGGAACCCCTGAAAATAGAGTTAAAGGGCAGGTGGTGGTGGCACACACCTTTAATCCTAGTACCCAGGAGGCAGAGACAGGTGGATCTCTGTGAGTTTGAGGCCAGCCTCACCTACAGAGTGAGTACCAGGACAGATTCCAAAGCTGCAGAGAAACCCTGTCTCAAAACCAAAAAAGAAAAAAAAGAAAAAAAATGGAGTTGAAGAAGGTGGTGAGCCTCCAAGTGGTACTGGGCAGAGAACCTGGCTCTGCAAGGACAGTAAGTGTTCTCAGCTGCTGAACCATCTTCCCGGCGATACTGTTTGTGGTTCTTTGGAGGCAACATTTATTGGGCACTAAATATTTTTACATTGGTAAATGTTGGATATTAGTACTTTGAAGTAGATTTTATGATGACTATTATGAATGGTGAAATTAGCATTTGGCAAGCTTTCTATTTTACAAGCTTTTATAAAATTTTATAAGCCAGCTTTCTCTTCTTTGTGTCACAGTGAAGCACTTACTTTCAGTCGTGTGCATGTGGTGTGTGAGTTTGCTGTGGCTGAAGGATACCCTGTGTCAGAGCCCAGCCAGTGTCCATCTCAAGAGAGTCTGTGCTGGTCATCAGAAGTGGAGCTGGATGTTAGTGGCTGAAAGTACAATTCAGAGAGCCCTTCTCAGAGAGAGGCAGTGACAACTTCTGATGCGCATGTGGGGAACCGAGCTGCTTACCCAGTGACTCCTGTTGCTGCTTTCTCCCATCTAGTACTGAACCTTCCAGATGTATTTGGACTGGTGGTCCTTCCGTTGGAGCTGAAACTACGCATCTTCCGACTTTTGGATGTTCATTCTGTCCTGGCTTTGTCTGCAGTCTGCCATGACCTCCTCATTGCATCAAATGACCCACTGCTGTGGCGGTGTTTGTATCTTCGCGATTTTCGAGGTGATTTACATAATGACAAGTTGATGGGAGAAAGGCTCTTTGTCGCCGTGGTTGCCTTGGCAGTACTCAGCTAGCTAAAGTTTTTAAGTAGAGGATTTTTTTTTCCCTTGCTATTCTGTTTATCTGCAGCTTGTTTAAGGAATAGCTTTTGAATGAAGAAGCTCTGGCTTCCTACTGTCCTGTGCCACACACACACTCCACTCCTTTTTTATATTTTCTGCAATACAATCCTTTAGCCCCAAGCAACTTCTGTCAGAATACAAAATAGAAGGCAGGTTTATTCTATCTGAAAGAGCATTTTCAGTCTCTGACTTAGAATAAACTACACTTCTACTCACTGCCTTGTGGGACCAGGTCAGCTAACGGAGCTGCTTGTCTTTGGGGTGGGGGGGGGTACTATGTCAGCTAACAGAGCTGCTCACCTTTGGTGTGTGCTCTGGTGCTTTGCTTGCAATGGTCACATTTGTGACCGGATGGCCATTGCAGCAGTGATGAGACTTTAGACCCTGTACACCAGGATTTCCAGGACAAGGCCAGAAAGAGATTGACTGTGAGCTTCCCAGGAAGATCTTGACTGAGCTTCCCAAAAAGAGCCTGACTGAGCCAGTACTGATGTGTCAGTGTTTTTGAAGCTGTTGTTTTGAATGTAGGGTAGGTCATAAAATTGACTTAATGTCTTGTCAATTTACAAAAAAGGCAAGGAACAATGGAACCACAGTAGCAAATGGACTGAGCTGTATCATGTGCTGTGTGGTTCCTGACCGAAACATTTTAATGAAAATGAATATGCTGTTAACATACCACCCTAGCTGTGGGAATCTGGTGGGTAGATTCCCCACCCCTTAATAGGATATTTAGATTCTTAAACTTGAGAAGTTGCTGTTTAAGGAATGAACTAGATTCTTCCTTTTCTTCTTTGGTTCATAAGGTCCTCATTTTACTTTGCTTAAAGCCCTTACGTGTCAAACTTAAAGTGTTACTTTTTGACATTTTTGACAGTAGGCCGCAAGTGTGGTAACCAAAAGAAAACTCACAGTTAATAAGAAGGACAGGGCTGGGGTGTGCCTCAGTTGGTAGAGTGCTTGCTAGCGTGCACTGGGCCTGGGTGCCACCCCCAGCATGGCATAAACTGGGACTGGTGGGGCATGTCTGTAATCCCAGCGTGTGGGAAGCTGTCGTTCAAAGTTGGTCTGAGTTACAGAGTCTTTAAAAAAGATCATATAGACAAGTAGGTAAAAGACACATGATCAACACACGTGGAACAAGTGACAGGAAGAAGCTGGCTCTAGTGTAGTCATATGAGAGTAGCAGATGCCCTTTCACCCGTGCGTTTAACTGCTGTTGGCCTGTGATTCATTTCTGACTAGATCATAGCTCCTTGGGAAGCTGAGTCTGTGTAAAGATTGTATGGGGCTAGAACGGCGGTTCTCACCCTTCCTAACACTGCGGCCCTTTAACACAGTTCCTCATGTCGTGCTGACCCCAACCATAAAGTTATTTTCTTTGCTACTTCATTTTGCCACTTTTACGAATCATAATGTAAACGTCTATGTTTTCCAGTGTTCTTAGGTGATTCCTATGAAAGGGTCGGTCAACCCCCAAAGGGGTCACTGCCCACAGGTTGAGAACTCCTGGGCTAGAGCTTTCATAAACTTACACGCTAGTTAATAACTTGTATTTCATGTATCTTAAGTGCATTTAGAATAGTTCTGTGTGTTACTGTCACACTTCCGGTAGTTGAAACCATTTAGAGAATGGCAGGAAGGAAGCCTGGCCAGTGTGACTTCAGTAATGAATGTGGGCTGTAGTCCAGATGAAGACACATCAGGGGACGAATGTCCCGAGGCATCACTGCTGAGTCATGAGGTAGTGCACTAAGCAGTGTCGACCACTGGAATTAGTGATGTGCCGTGTGTGTGCAGAGGCCTCATGTGCTGCTTCTTCGAGGGTCAAGGTCCAGGTTCTCCTGTAATACCGAGTGTATGAAGTGGTTTTTAATTCTGTATATTTTGTTTTCCTTTGCAGATGGTACTGTCAGAGGTCCAGACACAGACTGGAAAGAAGTAGGTATTTTTAAAAAGAAGACTAATGTTTATTACTCAAATAACTAATGAGCACTTCACTTTTAGTGTGATGTGATTAAATCAACTTAAATTTATTGTTAAATATTGCTACTGAAAATGTCTTCAATTTTAGGCCTAGTTCTTGTTTTCTTGAAACTATAAAGATAAGTCTTAATAGTTTTTTCATTGAAATAGAAAACAGGCTTTTTTTTTTTTTTTTTCCACAAAAATAATTCTGGCTGGGCAGTGGTGGTGTATGCCTTTAGTCCCAGCACTTGGGAGACAGAGGCAGGCAGATCTTTGTGAGTTTAGAAAGGCCAGCCTGGTCTACAGAGTAAGTTCCAGGACAGGCAGGGCTACACAGAGAAAGCCTGTCTTGGGGAAAAAAAAAAAAAAAACCAAGAATTCTGTCATTATGTTTGTGTAATCCAAAGCTGTTAAATATCATAGTACATTGTGAAAAGAATAAGATACTTGGTTTTATTTGTAGATTTCAGCTGTAAAAACCGATAGGCCTGTGAAAAACTATTTGGGATGAAGGACTAAAGAAAAATAATTGAATGAAAGTCCTCAGATGCCTTCAGAGTGCACAGTACTGTTCTTGAGTGCATGTCCTGCCCTTTAATGTAGCCACTTATTTGTGTTTTACATTGAAACATGAACTTTCCTGTAGTACCTGAATGTTATTTAGAGCTTGGCATTTCAACAAATACTTAAATGATGTGCAGGAAAGGCTTAGCTAAGCTTTCATGTCAGCCAAGGAGTGCTAGATTATATTTTTAAAAGTATGTGCCCCTGAGTTACCCATTTGGAGTTATTGTCAGTCACTCTGTGGCTGTGTGCCTAAAGTGCTTAAAGAACAGCTCACCTGGCACCGCGTCTGGAGCTGAGGCTCTTCATGAGGAGAACTTGCCTGCTTTTTTTGAATAGACTATGGGAAAGAAAAGTGCAGATGAACTTAGGCAGTACGGCAGCTTAGACTGGTTACCTCTAACCCACTTACCACCCCATTCCCTTCTGTCTACAGCTGTATAGAAAGAGGCACATACAAAGAAAAGAGGCCCAGAGGATGCGGCATGCCATGTTCCTGACATCGCCACCCCATTCGATCCCATTTTGTCCCATTCCTGTCTACCCCAGGACCTCTTTGCTTACCTCGCTGCTTCCTCCAGGAATCATTGGTGGTGAATATGATGCCAGACCAATACTACCCAATGTTGGGGACCCAGCCAACCCACTCATCCCAAGGCCAGGGGAGACACCACCACTCAGACCACGTTTTGATCCTATGGGCCCTCTTCCAGGACCTAACCCCCTCTTGCCAGGAAGAGGTGGTCCCAACAACAGATTTCCCTTCAGACCCAGCAGGGGCCGACCAGCTGACAGCCGGCTACCATTCATGTGAATGAGTTGGGGGCTTTATTGAGACCACAGATGCTGTTTTCTTGGACACGATCTCTGCTGTCAGTTTCTGGCACCAGGGACAATGTTACTCAAAGCTGGGTTGGCTTTGGGAATAGCTGACTGATGCTATCTGCCCTGGATTCACCTCTGGGATAAAGCTTGTGGTACTGATGATATTCTGTGCTAGATTAATAAAGGTAGAAGTTACATGGTGGTTTTGACTTTTGTATTCAAACCTTATAGTATGAGTCATTTCTATATTTGAAAATTGTCAGGTGAGAAGAGGTGATTGAGACAGGCAGTGTCTGTTTTTGTTTTGCAGTGCTGCCAGTCAGGTGAGAGCTGAGCTTACAAATCCTCATAAAAGCAGCTGCTCAGCAGTTTGCTGGAATTACCCTTTCCTTTTGAGCAGCTTTTCTGGATTCTGTGGCCAGCTAGAATTCCCCCCTTGTGTGTGGGTACCTGAGACATGGTCTTGGCAGCAGAGTTCTTCAGGCACTGTTGGGTACTTATTCTTCAAGGCTAGCCCCCTTTTACTGAAAGAATGTTGTGTTTTTAAGACAAAATACTCAAAATTCAACATTTATTTATTCTACAACAAGAAAAGGCCCAAACACAAATGACTTACACAAGTAACAATAGGAACATGCTATAGTGACAAATTTAAATTGGAATTGCTACACAGGAATAAAATGCTATTAGCATCTGCAGGAAATAGGAATAGTGCCAACATCTTCTTGTTTTTAAAAACCTGTTTTGCATATTAGGAAATGGCTTGGAATGTATGTTGCAGGAATATCTTGAGTCCTGTGTTCAAGTGACACTTTGCTACACATGTGTTTCGAGTCTTTGCATCACAGTGAAGAAAATTCAGTCTGATATTTCTATAGGCTGTATGATCTTTAACAAATAAGAGGATTTGGGCTGCGTATGTTTCTATGATTTGTAGGACAGTCGTCTTAATGTCCGCTGAATGCCATAGGCTTCATTTGGGTGTGGCTGAAAGGGTCACCCTGGAGCTTTGATTGATCTAGATTCCACTTCAAAACATGTCTTTGTGTCCGGATGTGCCCCATGTAGTTGTGTGTGTGTGCATGTGCATGCGCGCGCATGCTATGTGCACAAGAACCCTCATCGACATGGGAAGCTGAAGACCAGAGCACCAAATACAAGTTTTCTTAACACAGTCATTTCCAAATAGTCCCTGGGAGGCCCCTGATTATTGTGCTGGTCCACATTCACTTGATTGCTTGGCAGATGTTGTAAGTCTGAGTTTAAGATACTGTAAGACTTAGGCACCTCTCAAAACTTTGTATGAAGGAGTCCTCAAAGCATTTCCTCTTGACTAACAGCCAATTTTATATTCAGAAGCTTAGAAATCTTGTATCCTTAGCCTTAGAATTTGAACTTTTATGTATTGCTGATGACATGAGTGGGATCATGGCATGCCAGTGGCTTGTTCACTGCATGGCCTTGTGATGTCCTCTCCATGCAGAGTAACAGGAGCAGGGCAGCATAGAAGCCTCTTGCAAGTGCTTGGGAATGGTGCAGCTCCAGTGCATTGGCTTATGGCAGTCTTCCATCTCTCTTGGCCTCTAAGTTCTCCTCTAGTCACTTTTTAGTAGTGGGAGCTTGCTTCTCCCTGTACCACTCTAAACAAAAAGTGTCCATTTGGCATGGCTGGTAATTCAGTTTTGGGAAGAACCCTTTCCAACTTGTAAAATCCTGAATTCTCTAGCTCTGCTTGGTTCTTGTCGGTTGCTGAGGCCATTGCTTTCACTTGATGTCTCCTAAGTTCTTAACTTGTGGAGCCAGGTATTCCTCCCGTTTCTTCTGTTCAGAGTTGGTCTCCAGGACTGTTTTGTCCTACCCTGCTGATTTGAGCCTTGGAGAACAGCTGGACAGATGCTCTGCTTGTGCCCTAGTATGGATAATGCTTTGTAAATACTTTGCATGTCAAGTCTGTAAAGATGTGTGTGCACATTTGTCCCCCTGGCCTGGAAGAACTCTGATGAGGTCAGACTGACTGGCCATTGAGCCTGTAGGCTCTTCTGTCTCAGCTTCCCCACCGCTGAGAGTATAAGCACCCACCACCATGCCAGCCTTTACCATGGGTTCTGAGGAACGAATGAGGGCCCTTGGCTTGTACTGCAAACCCTTGGCTGACTTAACTGTGTCTCTCCAGACCCTAAAGATATAATTTGAACCACTTCTTGTTTTCTGTACTGGGAATCCCAAGTGAGTTGTAACATTTCTTTTTTTCTCCCTGATATTCTGAAGTAATGTTGGGTATAAGAAGTGTTAACTTGAGTCTTCTTGAGACTCATTGAAAAGCTGTGGGCATTTTTATTTTTTTCCTCTGTGTCTACGAGTTCAGTCTGAATATAAAAGCCTGGGTGTGCATGTTTCATCAATCTGGGCTTGTGTTTTGTGGGAACACAAGAGAGCTTCTGTGTCCTTTATGCTCTGTGCTTGATACATGGACCAGTCAGGCTTGCTTGTCGCCCAACCTTCCCATTTGTCTTCTCTCAAGCCCAAAGTGCTGCCTCCTAGTAAAGGTTGGTGTACTGATTCCTTCCACATGGGCCTCATAGTCAGCCCTGGTTTCTTAAGGTCTGATAGGGAAGCACAGTTTGTTACTGAAGGAGAAAGAAGACTATGGTCTGAAATGAGGTAATGGGGTTTTAAGATGTTAACTTTTCTTTCCTTTGTGTGTGTGTGTGTGTGTGTGTGTGTGTGTAATAAAGGGGAGAGGGATGGGAAGAGGGTGTTGGGGGACCTGCAAAGGGGACTCACATCTTGGGTAGATAATCAGAAGCCAACAAGCACATCCTCTTCTGTAGAACTCACTTTACCAGACTATCTTTGACATTTCAGATCTTACCCCTTCCCAGTCCTTCCTTCTGCCTCACCTAGCTTTCTTCAGAGGATCTAGAGAAAGCTACAAGGGCTAAGTCAGAGCAGAGGAGACTGGGAGGAAGGAGCAACATTCTGCAGACCCAGACCTGCTTTCTTCCTTGGATAACCTACTCATGGCTTGTGGGTGCTGGCCTCAAGACCTCCTCTTCCCTCACCGGGGAGTAGGTGGGGGCAGCAGAGTGTAGAGACAATTGTTTCACACATTCTAGGCCATCCCCCATTGTCCTCAAGCATTCAGGAAGTTTTGCCAGCCTCATTCTGTGATAGAAGAGTGGTTAAGCAAAATGAGGGAGGGAGCTGTGGGCAGGATGGGTATAGGCATGCCCCCAGAGACTCCTGCACCCTCTGAGCTCATTGGAATTAGGAATGAAAAAGGTTGGGCTTTGTTGGTACTGGGAGGGGTACTAGGCCTTCAACAGCTCACTACCCACTTCACACCAGAAGCCCTGCAGTCTACATCTCCAAAGTACGGCCTCAGTGGTCACCAGACCTACACAATGTGGAGTCACAGTGTCTGTGTATTTCTCCACACCAAGGGTACAGAAGAGGCCAAGGAGGGCTTCTGAAGTAACCCCAGTGCTTGCTGTCAATATTGACTTGATCATGAGGGAGGGAGACGCAAGGAGGAAAAGGATGACGCCGAGGGCCAAATGGATCTCCGCAGCCAGGGCCAAAGCTGCCACTTTTGATGCTGAGCTGATCCCTGCTGGACACCAGCCTGAAAGTTCATCCTGCAGAAATGCAGGGTTGCAGTGAGCCAAGGCTGGTGGGGGATCTATTCTTGTCTCTGCCACTTCCAGTCTGGGCTGGCAGGACCAGAAAGTGATGAAGGCTTGTTGGGCGTGGCGGTTCATTCGTGCAGTCTCAGCACTTGGGAGGCCGATAAAGCAGGAGTCACCATGAGTTTGAGACTCGTATGGGCTACATAGTTAAGTCTTAGGCCAGCCTGAGTTGCTGAATGAGACTGTGTTTCAAGAAAACAAACTCCCCGGAAGCCATGGTGGCTGCATCTGTGCTCCTGGAGACCTGGAAAAGCCTCAGATGATGGATCGCCTGTCTGCAGAACTCGGGCACAACCAGAAGCTGCTTCAGTTAATTACTAACTCTTCCCTCCCTCACCCTGTGCAGGGAAGGCACTCCTCAGGTGGCTGAGGGGGCTGTGCAGATAAGCATGGCTATGTTCTGATATCATGGCTTGTCCTGGGACCAGGTCACGGCTTCTGGCACCTACAGTGTTTCTAGCACCAGGTGCTTAGTGATGGGATCTGGGAGGCAGTCTGTTGTGGGGGAAGGAGCAAACGAGCATTGGAAGGGGAGTCAGGACCACTTGGCCTCGCTCTGCAGCAAACCATCTTAGTCATAATGGCTGGAACAAGGTTGTAGTGGAACTTTTCCTAGAAAAAATTCCAAAAGGCTTCACTGTGTGTCCTGTATTCCGTGTCTCATAAAGAAAAGCATATGCACTGTTTCTGAAGGCTGACCCACCAGGAGACCTTTTGTAAATGTGACCTATTGACACCTTGTTCAGAGCAGGTAGAACGCTGAACCATATAGAGCCCAGCACCATGTCTCCTTATCCTGCCACAGAGCTGTCCACTCTCTCTGGGTCGCCATCTAACCGTAAGGAGAAACAAACAGATCTGACAGGTCAGAGAGGCACAATCCTGTGACCTCCACAGGGGGCACAGGCTCTCCTCTGGGTTCCTGCTGTTGGCTCTAGGCCCTGGGTAACATTATATGGGGTTTCTTCTGTTCTGAAAGGCCCCGCTTATTGCATAGGGTCTAGTGTCTGTCTTTCGTCAGTCATCGAGGTTCCTATGAAGTCCAGCTGTGATGGGTGGGGCCTTTGCCAGCCTGCTCCCATCAAGGCTAGCACTAGCTTGCTTTAGGTATATAGTGGGCTCCTGCACTGGGCTTCTCTATTTCTGTTTGCAAAAACATCATTAAAAAGTACTGCCTCTCATGTTGCTGAGGTCCGACTACAATGTCTGCATTTTATGGGGGTTGAGTCAAGGCCTCAAAGGGGGCCTCTGCCCAAAGGCAAGCAAAACACTAACAAGAATGCAAAATACAAGCCATATAGACATCTCACTTGGTACCAGTGGCAAGGGAACAAGCATATGGTGGGTGTAGTGATGCCTTGTCTGTTTAGAAGGCCAGTGTTGAGGAACCCAGGGGCTCCCAAGGCTACTCTCAGTCAGACGGCACTGGAATGTCATGGTCATGGAGGTGGGAATACATTAGATTATCAGTTCCTGGGTCCGAGGCATCTAGGAAGCATGTTTCCACCAGGAACCAAGGTTGAGAAGGAGGGAACCAGAGAAATGCTCCAGTCACTGAGTCTTCCTGCCCTCCAGCCTGAGTGGGGCTAGTCGGAGAAAAGACTGGCAAAGGACTTCCTCAGGTTGCGGATGGTCTCAGCCTTGGCCTCATCTTCACTTGGGGTCCCTCGATGGGAGGCATCCGAAGTGTTGAGGCTGTTAGTCAGGGACTGAGATTTGCTGAAACAGAAAGCAACGGTTTGGGGATGGTCATGGCTGGGACCCCCAAAGGAATGAGCACTAACACCTGCTGGCTGAACCCAGTCATCACAGGATGGTGAGGCCAGAAATAAAAACATCACAGTGGTGCTAGCCCAGAATGTGCAAAGTGGGAGGTATTGCCTTCATTTTAGGTATAGAAACTGGGGTTCCCAGAGGCAAGTGGGGAGCATGCACACCTTCTTTTCTTTCCCCCATCCCAGGCAGCTCTAATTTGTCAGTGTGGGCTGGGCCAGGCTCCAGTTATTCTCACAGGGTTCCCAGCATTAGCTGATAAATCAGGCAGTCCCTGTTCTAAATTCCCTGTCTGCGTTGAGGGGTTGTCCACATCAGAGAGGCCCATGGGCATGTCTGTGAGGATTGTCTTGATTGTTAATTGATGCGGGAGGGCTGGACCACACTGTAAGTAGCACCGTTCCCTAGACATAGCTACTTTGGGCTATGTGAGAAGGCTAGCTAAGTGGGTCAGCTAACAGCATTTTCCTATAGTTTCTACTTCAAGTTCCAGTTCGAGTTCATCTCCTGATTCCTCACAATGATGAATTATGACTGGAAGCTGTAACAAATCCTCCCCTAAGTTGTTTAGAAAAAGTTTTTGAAAGATTTTTATTTGTGTTTTAGGTGCATGGATGCTTTGTCTGCATGTATGTCTCTACATAACTGTTCAGGTGGCTTGCTGTTTCTGTCCTTGCTGCACCTTTTGGAAGTTGTCCATCCGCATTTCCTGTCTACTCTAGTATTGTTAATTTCCTTCTCAGGTCTTGATGAGGTTGAAGATTAAACTATCACAACTATTATTCTCTCTTCCTAGTTAGATATATTAGGTACTAGACTTACGTTTTCCAGCTTAGGACAACTCTATTGTAAACTCCATTATGCCCTCACCCTAGGACTAGATATGTAGGTCATTTTGTTCTCGATTTTCCTTTTCTTAGAGCACACTTGTTATTCACTGTTTTGTATATAGTTTTGTATTAAGCCTAAATCTTTTCTTTAGACTAAAAGGGGAATTGTAGTGAGGTAGTCCTTCTGTAGCACTGACCACGCCCATTGGGGGTGGAGCGATGGGCGGAGGTGACCTGAGGAAGGAGGTCGGAGGGGGCCAGGAAGGCGCTCTCTCTTGCTGGCGTGACTCGGACAGGAGAGGATCGGGTTGAATTTCCTGGTGTTCATCTGTCTAGGTTGTAAGTTATTTCTCCTTGAATAAACATCTATTCGGCCTGTTCGTTTATCCTGATCCTTATTTACCGCAATACATAACATGTATGTAGAGCCCATAGAGGCCAGAAGAAGGCATCAGATCTCCTGGAAATTGAGTTACGGATGGTTGTGAGCCACCATGTGGGTGCTGTGAACTGAACCCTAGTCCTCTAAAGAGGGAATACTCTTAACCAGTGAGCTATCCGTCCAGTTCCTCTAAACTTGCTTTTTGTCAGTATTTTGTCACAGCAACAGGAAACTAGAACAACTAGGAAACTGATTTTCTTCAGCCACATAAATTTGGGTTTGTTTGTTACATAGCAAGTGATGAGTGATACAGAGATCATGAGTACATGGCAGAGCCTAATCTGTATTCTCTTGTATCTTTGCTTGTGAGCCTAGCCTTTAACAGCTGAGCCATCTCTCCAATTGCTGGCCCCTGCTATTTGAATTCTAGGCAAGGATTTGTCAGGTTCTTTTCGTCTTAGTTCCTGACCCTGATTGGCTCATCTTTGGACAGACTCTAACTCTGCTCTATACCCATTCAGACTGAACACTCACTTGAGGTGGGGGTGAGGTGGTGCTGACTTCTGGGGCTCCTCACCCTGCTGGGAAGTGCTGCGGCTCTGCACGGGTGGCCGGGAATGTGAGCTGAGGCTGGCACTTGACTTGGAGGCTTGGTTTGGAGAACTGCCACCAGATGCCCGGGATAGCTGTGGAGAGCCTGGTGATCTTTGCTGCTGTGGAGATCCTGATTGAGGGCTCACAGGCTGTTGGCCTTGTGGGGAAAGCCTCTGTTGGGATGGACTTCGAGATCTGGGAGGCTGAGGAGACTGAGCTTGACGAGGGCCCCCTACAAACCAAAGAAAGGGCTAATTTTCAATTTGTATTGGGAATAAATGTGGCTATGCATTTAACACACATGTCTATATAAACATGTTTTTTATAACTGAAAACAACATAGATGTCAGATCTCAGGGAAGTGGTTAGGGACATCAAGAAATAGCTAGATGGCAGGGAACAGTTCAGTTGTTAGAGTGCTTGTTTAGCATGAACGAAGCCCTATAATTGATTCCAGCATGGTTAGGTTTGGTGGGTGGTGCAGGCCTGTATTTCCAGTATTCAAGAGGCAGAGGCAAGAAGATCAGAAATTCAAAGTCATCATTGATGATGTAGAGAATTCAAGCCCCTGGCCCCTGGCTACAGAAGACCCTGTGTCAAAACAAAAGTAGCTACAAGAAAGCATTTAGATAATGAAATGTGGGTTGATTGTCACATGTTATGTCAACATACTGTTGACAGTATGTGCCAAGTATATACCACTAAACAGAAAGAGAAAATATAGTTTTTAAGATAGTATGTATTTTCTTTTCTTTTGAGCATTAATGTATAGAATCTTGCAATAAAGAAATTGGAAAGTTGTTCATTGGAACAGGCCAGCTTCACACTCCAATGGATGGATAGATTCATGGGGCCAATTATATTAGGAGAAACATTGGTTGTTTCTTACAGCTCTTTGGCATAGCAAACAACTTAGTATTTTTTATTTGCATATATATATATATATACGTGTGTGTATATATATATATACATATATATATATCTCCTAAAAAGATGAAGTTTATTAAAAGAAAACTTCATGTTCATTGAGTTTGAAAAATGAGTTAAAACAAGTCAATAAAGTGATTCTGTTATTTATAGAAATTGGTGAAAACATTTTTAAGTTAGCTTTGTTATTTTCGGTCTAAATGTTAATTCACTAAGAATTTCCTTTAATTGCCTCAATTGGTTTTAAATTGATTATTTTTCAACTCACCCACATGGAGTTTGGCTACATGTTCCTTAAAATCTCTTTATCAAGCTGCTTCTCCTCTGGGCCAGAGAGGAGATTAGAGCATACTAGCTCTCTGATGTCTAAAGAGATGCCATTCAGAGGTTTAAAGAGTTGGCCCTGGGAAGAGCAGGGAGGAGGCAGACCATTTGCAACTACTACTATTGTCAGGCAGAAGGGGAGAAGGGCTTCATGTGTCAGAGTGTAGTGACTGACAACCATGAAGAGTGATCTGTCAATTAGAATCGCTGGAAAGATAGCAGGTATAAATAGTAAGAGCTGTGTAATTGTCATTAATCGTAAGTTATTAGCAGCAAGGACTGAGCCCTCCAGGCTCTACCCCTTGTCAGACCTCTTTCTAACAGAGTCAGCACTGTCCTACAGACAAGTCCCTATTATTCATCATGAAAGCTGAAGGGGAAATTGAGGTTTGAAAGGATGTCACCTAAACCAGAGAGTGATGGTGATGTGGGAGTGATTGAGCATGCACATAGACTGTCAGGAGAACTCTGCTGTTCATTACAGGGCTTGCTTTAGTCACGTCTTAAAGACCCCCAGAGCTCTAAGGGGTAGAGGCTTCATCCCTGTTTGTGCCACCCTGGGGATAAAGTGGAAGGGATGGGGCTTAATGAAAATAAGTTAGGTCACTAGGGACATGCCCTGTTTCTTTGATACCATGAGTAAACTGTCTTCTCCAAGATGTCCCTACTGCTGCGAATACTGTGTCATCACAGGTCCCAGGATACCGGGCCAAGTGACTGGACCTCTGAATCAGAAGCTGGGATAAAGTTTTTCTCCTTTAGATTTGAGTTAGGTATTTGGTGATGGGAAGCTAACCAACGCAGGGGTAGACACCTGCTATCTCCCTTTGTTAAACTCAGTGTTTTCCCAGGGAAAAGAAGAAAACCAGCAGAGTAAGAAAGATAGGTGGGCAACCATGTGTATGGCTAGCAACTTACTGCCCACAAATTGTTTCTGTTCTTTATTGTAAAGGGATCTGAATTATTCAAGCTTGTCACTATAGAGAAGACAACAAACCTTTAGGAGAAAGACTCAGAAATAAATGGGGAGGTTAACTCTGGCCTCTAGAATGAACACAGTTTTGGATATGCTATTTTATGTCCCCCACCGCCATGAGTGTGTGTGTGTGTGTGTGTGTGTGTGTGTGTGTGTGTGTGTACAGGGTCAAACCTACATATGGAGACTAGAGACATGTATCAACCTCTATCTTTTTTGAGATTGAAACCTTCCAAATAGGCTAGTTGACAAACTAACCTCAGATTCCCACCATCATCTCTCCCACTCTAGGATTACACTGGCACACCCAGTTTTTTAATTAATTAATTTTTTTATATGGGTACTAGAGATCAGAGTCATGTTTTCATGCTTAGAAGGCATGCACTTACCCACTAAGCTATCTCCCCATCCTCCCACTCCCTCTTTTGAGACAGAATCTCTCACTGTAGCCCAGGCTGGCCTGGCATTGAACTCACTTGGTTGTCCTAACTAACATTAGACCCACAGCAAACCTCCTGCCTCAGTTTCTTTTGTGCTGGGAGTCATCAAGCCTTGTTTGTTATATTCTGAGAAGACTATTTGAATACAAATACTGAGAATTAAAATGCCATCTAGCTGCTATTTTGACAAATACAGTAGCTTTTAGTCCACAGTTAAATATAATTTTAATTGTTGTGTATACATTTGGAGTATATTGGGTGCAGTCAATTTCAAAGGTTTTTGTATGAGAAAGTAAACTAATCTGAGGGGTTGTGTTAAGTAAATAAAGGGGAAAGGAAGGAAGGAGAGAGAGGAAGCTGGGAGGGACGGGGAGAGGAAGGAGGAGAGGAGTCTTTCCCCTAGAGCTGTGGAAGAGGAAGCCATCTGGTGCCCCAGGCCCATTTCTTCTAAGAAGCAATGAATCTTCTGCTTTAATGATGTATCTAGAACGTTCAGAAAAGGATGGAAATGTCTTCTTTCAAGATTGCAAGGAAGGCATCTCTAGGCTGAGCTGTTTTGAAGCCTGAGCTGGCCCAGAGCAGCCAGGCTGAGCACACTGATCTGCTATAAGGGACATGCTTGGCAGGTGCTTCCTTTGAACCTGTGCGTGGGAAACTCTCCACACTCTACCTTCCTCCAGCATATCTTTAGCTATTCTCATGATTCTTCCTCCTCTTGTTCATCCTGAATCCACTCTGTAACAAGCTGTGGCTCTTTTGGAGTAGGCAAGGATGGTTTGGAGGAAGAAAGTCAGCAGTTGTGGGTATGATGTTGTGGACTTCTTCCTTTTTTCCTCTCTAGCTGGTTGGCTCACAAATGTATACTCAGGCACCACTAGTGGTTAGAAATAACATTTCCCAGCAGGCTTCAAAGTCCAGGCTTGTAAACCTGCCATCTTCTCATTGTGCCTTCCTGGGCAAAGCTTCAATTTCCTACTTGGGAAAAGGGAGACACTGATGCTTCCTCTGCAAAGCGGCTGGGAGGATGGAAATGAGCACGGGGCCTGGCATGTTAAATACTTGACAGTCCGATGTTCTCTTCCTAACTCCTTCCCTGACCTTAAGGGGACAGCAGCCCTCCTAGCCTCCTCATCCTGTAGAGGGAGAGAGTGTGCATAGCCCAGAAATAAAGTATCAGGATGGATTGTTTAGACCAGCAGTTCGCAACCAGTGGGTCGGACCCCTTGGGGGTTGTTGAGTGACCCTTTCACCAGAGTGGCCAAAGACAACCAGAAAACATGGACATTTACATTATGATTCATAATAGTAGCAAAATCACAGTTACATAGTAGCAACAAAAATGGTTTTATGGTTGAGAGGAACTGTATTAAAGGGCTGCAATGTTAAGAAGAGAGAACCACTGCTCTAGACTGTCTTCAGCAACACATTTTTTTTTGGGGGGGGGAAGGGAGAGACAGGGTTTCTCTGTAGCTTTGGAGCCTGTCCTGGAACTAGCTCTGTAGATCAGGCTGGCCTCGAACTCACAGAGATCCACCTGCCTTTGCCTCCCAAGTAACAACACATTTTTATGGATCTAGTTATTACTTAATTACTCTGTGTGTATGCACATACCCTTGGATGTGCAAGGGGAGGTCAGAGGACAATGCATATCTTCCTCTGTTGTTTCCTACATTTTCCCCTGTAGACCAGTGGTTCTCAGCTTTCCTAATGCTGTGACCCTTTAATGCAGTTCCTCATGTTGTGCACCCCAACCATAAAATTGTTTCATTGCTACTTCATAACTGTAATTTTTTTTCTCTTGTTAGGAGTTGCATCGTAACTGACTGATATGCAGGATATCTGATATGTGACTCCCAAGGGGGTCACGACCCATAGGTTGAGAGCCACTGCTTTAGACAGCAGCTGTCATTGAACTTGAGCCTTCCTTTCAGCTAGTCTACCTGGTCAACAAGTTCCCAAGAGCTGCCTGTTCCTCCCTTCATGCAGTACTGGAGCTATAGGCATGTTTAGCTAAGCCCAGCTTATTTATGTGAGTGCTGGGGATTTGAACTCAGGTCCTCATGTGTGTACACACAGCAAGCACTCTTACCTGCTGAGCTACCTTCCCAGTCCTCTGTATGGCATTTCAATGTCCTTACTGTACAATGTTTCTCAGTGGCTGTCCTGAGCCTTACCTTGTGGAGGTGGCCTTGGCTGGGGCTGTCCTAGCTGAGGTCCCAGCTGGCCTTGCCCTGGAGATTTTGCAAGTTTAGTTTGTGGACCCTAGAGCAAGAAAAGAGAAAGGAAGTCTGTGGTGACAAATTTCTGTGTAGGAGTCAAGGCTTTATTTTGTGTGTGTGTGTGTGTTTTTAACATCACTGTTGTAAAACCCACAATGCATGATTCTTCAGTGTACCTCATGATAGATTTTCAGCATAGCCATGGAAGATGCTGCATGCACCCCCTCCCTCCTAGTAGCCCCTTGAGTTTAAATACTTGATCCTGTGTCTAGGAAGGGATGTGTTTCTGAGGGATAAACAGGGATTGGGATTGGGGAAGGACTTGAAACTTGCTTTTCCAGAAGGCTAGCAAGCTGTAAAGAGTGGTCTGGTGGGGTCTATGCAGGGGAGGGATGGGAGCTTGCTGGGCTGGGGAATGGGGAAGCAGGATACACAGTAGTCTCTATTGACTGGAAACATAGGGCATATGTGTACATGTATTCTTGCACACACACAGGTGCACACACCAAATCTCAGGCCAAGATGGGGACTGAGATGAACACTGTCAGCAGTCTGTCCAAAGGCTGATGGGATAGGAGTTTTCCTCCTAGGGGGTAGGAGGGGGAAAGGGGTCCCTGCATGCCTCTGTCCCCAACCCATTCTCCTACATGATGCCTGCCTGGGGTTATTGGATCCCGGTGGAGGGGGAAATTCCAGAGCCACTAATCTCCTTTGTTCTCAAGAGAACCTTACCCAAGGTCTCAGGGGTGAGGGCACCGTGCCCCCTGGCACCAGGAGTTGGCTCATCTTGGAGACAACAAGGTCAGCCATTAACTGCTTGTCCTCTTCTACATGCTCACCAATCAGGGGCATTGAACTGTCCATGACCTGCAGGGAGGAAGGAGGCTGAAGGACCCCGAATTAAGATGGCTTGGCCGTCCTTTTCTGGGAGTGTTGACTCTGGGCTCCAGACAGAATGACCACTAGATGGCAATGTTCCCCATGCAAACAGCCCAGCTGGGCTCTCTCTTCCTTCTGTCTGGGCCATCAGTAGAAATCCAGTTCTCTCCATTTCCTTCTCAAAGGACTCCTGGATTCAGTTCAACTCTGCCTCCACATGCTGGAGTCCAGCAACGTGACCAGGGCCAAGGGAGCACGTGCTGACCTTTTCTGTACTTTTCTTTGGGGCATGGGTCTCCGCCCCCTCGTTTCCCACCCCAGCTTCCTCCCACCCTCTCTTCTGGCCCAAGGTTGATGATGTCCTAAGAGCTGGAAACAGTAATGGTGGGGGCTCTGTCACAACAACAACCAAAAATTTGACCCAGGCTGGAAGTGACCCAGGGTTTATGGAGAAGACAGAAGAGAACAGGCGATTTTCTGGGGCCCGGGCAGGATGCAGGCCTAAAATGAAACTCATACCCTGGGAACCAGGCTGTTCTTAAGGAGTAGGGGTGTCAGTCCTGGGAGGTCCTGATGGCCAGATGGGGAAACTGAGGTTCAGAGATGAAAGTCAGTGGGCCAGGTGATCACTAGGCACAGGCAGCTGATAGTATTAAAAGAAGAAAATCTTGGTAGACCTGTAACAGCTGTGTTGGCCACCTCTCTCCTGTGCTACAGGAATCCAGCCTTCCTCTGTCACTGTCTCACCCTGTCAAACCCTCTTTGGCCAGCTCTGGGGTGATCAGGCAGCCTCATGTCCAGATCATGTACCCATCTCTCTGTGCCCACCCCTCACCTGGCTAACTCCTTATCCATTATGGCATATCTAGTCAGCCCTTCCTTCCAGACCCTCCAGGACCACATAAGCTCCCAGAAGCCCTCTGTTACTGTGTCTTTGCTGAGCTCACCTAACTGTTCCTTTGGAAAGCTTAGTCCCACAACTAGCATTTGCCATTGGTAATCCCAGGAAGCCAGGGGTGGCCTGTGTGCTGGAGGAGGCCCTGACAGTACAGTTTCTCCGAGCACTGATGATATTTGGGGCACTGTCCTAAGAACCAGGTATAGATGATGTCAGCTCTGTCTCAGAGCTGGAAGGGGGTGGCTTTTTGGTAAAATGCTCACCTGGTATGCTTGGGGCCTCACTTGCATCCCTAGCATCTTCAATCCCATCATTCAGGAGGTGGAGGCAGGGGTATGAGAAATTCAAGGTCTTCCTACATATGGAGTCTGAGGGCAGCTGGACTACATGGGACCCTGTCTCACAGCAACAACAGCCTTTAGGGCTGATCATCCTTACAGAATGATGAGGAAACTGAGGGTCAGCCCGGGATATTCTGTGGCATCAGGGACCTCCTCACCAAGCACTGGGTGGCTCTGTGGTAGGACTTCAGACTAGGCAGCATGGGTTTCAGGCCTGTGTTCTGTTATGGGCTTGCATGAGATGTCTCTTGTCTTTTCCGGGTCTACTTCCTGTCAATTATAAACCGAGGGTGCAGGCAGCTGCTAGGTTGCAGTGCATTTCAGGGAACTGTGGGGACAAGCATGCAGAGTGCCTATGGAACTGAAAAGCAAACTACGGCCTGGGTGTGGATCCCAGAAGGCCCTGTAAACTGTCCCTAAATGGAGCTCTCTGGGGTGGGCATCCTGCCTGGGTCACAGGCAGAGTCCATCAGCAGTTACAACGGGGCTCTGTCCTGTCCCCAAAGGTCCTGGGCTCCCTGCACCTGGCCTGTCCATTCTTCCTTCCCACCCTGCCCACTGCTTTCTGCCCTGGATTGTCCCCCACATTCTCTGCAGTGGAAAAAGGATGACAGGGATCCTGAGGTCAGGAGCGGGAGTCCCCACAGTGGACACAGCCAAAGCGACTGGTCACCCACTCTCCCTAGGGAAACATTTTTCCCCCCAGTGTGCAAGGTCATCCCCTGGGCCAGGTCAGAGGGGATGAGGTTCAGGGTGTCCCCTGAGGACCCTCACCAAGCATGACACAAAAGTGCTGTGCTCTTGCCTAGCTGTGGCTAGGAGACAGTGCTTTTGGATCTCTGCTGCCTCTTTCCCCCTTACTGGGATAAATACATTTTCTCTTCTTAGGAACAGGCTCCTTCTCCTCCTGATCCCGCCCCAAACCCCAAAGGAAAACAATTCTCTTAATGTTTCTGAGGGAAAAAACCCAAATCGGAAAGCCATCTTTTTTATTTGTTTGAGATTTTTCTGGAACATTTTTGAAAAGTTGTTTTCTTGTGTTTAGAAGACCCAACTGGCTTTTTTTGTTTGTTAGTTTTTAAATGTGAAGCATCTTTAATTCCTGACTGCCCCACCTCTGAGGGTCTGGAACTGAGGCTTCTGGATATAGATGGCTTTTTGTGAAAGTGGAGGGCTCTCAGAGACCAGAACTCATGTGTGTGTGTGTGTGTGTGTGTGTGTGTGTGTGTGTTTACTTTTTAAAGATTTTTTTTTAAATTTTGTTTGTATGAGTGTTTTGCTTGTATGAATGTATGTGGATGCATATCCGGAACGGCCATGAGCCACCATGTGGATGCTGAGGACCAAGCTTAGGTCTTCTGCAAGAGCAAGAGTCTTGACTATAAGTCACGTCTCCTGCCCCCTGGTCCTCATTCCTAGTGGGATAGCAGCCCTCTTTTGCTCTTCTGCTACATCTGGAGCCATGTTCTTTTAACTCAGAGCCCAGTGCCCAGAGTGAAGAAACGCGTGTGTGTGAGCCCAAACCAGAGTCCTGTCCAGTGTCGTAGTGAGGAAAGGATGCAGGGTGGTTTGCCAGGAGCTGTTGATGTCCCAGGTGAAGAGGCCCTTCACTCACTTCTATTCTGGGGCAAGGATGGGGTCCTACACAGAGATGCCACTCACCTGGTAGTCGCATCCAGCCTTTCTGGTGAGCCAACAAGTGAGACCATCTCTGGCCCCGGGCTCCCAAGGCAGCCCTTCCCTGACCTGGTGGTATACCTTCTTGCAGGGCCATACTCATTCAGTTACCTGGTACTGTTTGCCTGTTGGTCCTTGGGCAGTGGGATAGACATGAGGGACTGGAGACTGGCTGGCTACTGTGGTCACCCCAGCCATTTGCCTCTCAGTGGCAGCCCACACCTGTGCAGAGGCAGCTGCAGGGGAGGGGTGGCCACAGGGCCTGACCCGGCATTAACCCATTTCTCCCTTATGGGATGAAGACTGAGCCTTATGGAAAGGGCCCCATGTGACTGTGGAGCTGGGTAGCTGGGACTGGCTGGGAGCCCTGAGGCCACAGGGGTGTTTCGGGTTAAAGCTGCAGAAGTTGGAGGCTGGAAGCTGGAGAAGAGAGGACAGGGAGCCCCCAAGGAGGGCAGGAGGGCAGGAAAGGGTTGTAGAGGGGAGGGGATACTGGGCGATGGAGAGAAGACAGGCAGCTGAAGGGTCTCTAGCATGGTTCTGGGTCCCAGTGCCCATCTGTGAACATCTCTTACAATTCTCTTTCTGGTAGCTGCATCTGTCCCTCCAGCCACACTGACAATGGAGTTTCTTAGCTTAACAATGGCCTGCCATTTAAAAAAAAAATGTTATCTTCCCTTGTAGCCTGTAAATTTTGCTGTGCTTAATAGTGTGTCTCAGAATTACCCAGGGCCCAAGGGATCCCTGGAGCCCACGTTTGTTGAAAGAACTTAAGGGCAGAACCCTTGTATGTGGTAAGAGAAGTACATTCATGTCATGTCCTTGAACACCGAGGACACTGGCTCAGAATCTTGCTGACTCTTGGCCTTACAGCCTTGGAAAAATTGTGCCCTGAGTTCTGAACTCTGAGGTCAGAGTGTTGAGCAGGAAGGTTCCCATTGCTGCTGCAGCTGAGGTGGGTGCATGAAGCATGGGGCAGATACCTCTGGGAGTGGCTCACTATGCTCTGAGCTATATATATGTGATAGGTCAGGAGCCAGGATATGGCCACCGTGCTGGGGGTCAGCTTTTCCTGCTGGGATGGTCCAGGCTGGATGTCCTGCTCCATTTCTCACCTCGATGATATAATCTCTGCCATCCTTGCTGTGGACAGCCTTGACAGCACATATATCTAGGCCGCCAAACATTTCTGAGCAGCTGTCCACCCATAGCTTGTACCTGCAAAGACAGACAGACTGACGGTGAGCATGGGGTAAGAAGCAAGGCAAGAAGTCCGAGGGAGACCAAGGGGTGGGAACACTCAAGATAAGTAGAGCGAGAGGATGAAGGGGAGATGGAATAAGAACCCAGAGCTCTCTGAGACCCATGACCACCCTTTTGCTGCCCCAGGACCTTGGCCGTCCGTGCAGCAGTAGCTTGCTTTGGCCCCACCCAGAGCTACCCAGACACCCAGACAGCCCTGCAGCCCTTTCCCTTGGGAAAGCTGCTTAAAGGGCTCTAAAACCCCCTCCAGGCTACCCTCCCTGCTCAGATCCCCAGCCAGACCTGTGGGGCACAAAGGACCTCATTCTCCCGGAGTGGGGGGCAGGGGAGCTCCTTCAGACAGCTCCTGACTTGCCTGGGGACCCGGCCCCCTGGACCAAATGCTTTTGTTCCTGCTCCAGTGACTGACAGTGGCAGGGCCAGTTTGTTTTGCTGGGGACAGTTCTGGGCTGTGAACTTTGACTCTACGACAAGGGGTTGGTTGTATCTGGGGAGATCTTGTGGGCGTGCACTTGGCTTTCCTTGTGGCCTGCATTTGGGAGCCACAGGGAACTTTGTGTCAATGTTCCCCCTTCTCTCCCTACTCTCTAGGGTCACATGGGACACTCCAGCTCTCAGATTGTGTGTTTGAGACATGTGACCTGGAATGAGGAGGGAGCATGGCTGACAGTTTCTAAGACTTCACTCCGAATTCATCCATCAGGGCCTACTGAGGCCTAGAGAAGGTCTCTCTCTCTGAGGTTATGCAGTAATGTGGTCATGTTCATCTAGATCTCCAGCTGGAACCCAACCCTAGTTCGCCCATCCAACTGCCGCCAGGAGCATGCTGGGAGTAAAAGGCAGGATGCAGACCCACTCTGTGCCTGGCAACCTAACTCCTCATTCCTTCTAATCCCAGCACAAACTGATCAAGGAGGGAGGGTTGAACTCATCTTTCCAGACGAAGAAGCTGAGGCTGAGAGAGGGGAATAACTAACAGCGTTGACTTCCTGTACCAGATCCTGTCTGCATCCTGGTTGTAAGCAAACCTCCTTCCCTCTCATTTGGAGCCTGCCACAGTGTTTCTGTTTGACATGGAGGAACTGGGAGAAGAGAGAGAGGGAGGGAGGGAGGGGAATAGAAAGAGAGAGACAGAAAAAGACAGAGACATAGAGAGACAGAGACAGAGACAGAGAGCAGAGACAGAGGCACAGAGACAGGAGAGAAACACACACATACAGAGGGAAATATAGACAGACAGAAAGACACAGGGAAAGAGAGAATAGAGGGAGACACACACACACACACACACAAACACACACACAGACAGACACAGACACACATACACACGGGGGGGGGGAGAGACAGACAGACAGAGAGGGAGAGAGAGGAAGAGAGACAGATGGACACAGACACACATACACACAGACAAGACATACACACACATGCACAGACACACACATACACACAAAGACAGACAGGCACAGAGAGAGAGAGAGAGAGAGAGAGAGAGAGAGAGAGAGAGAGAGAGAGAGAGAGAGAGAGAGAGAGAGAATGAGTGCATATGTTGTGTAGGAGCACATGTATGCATGCATGAGTTTCGGCAGGGTTCAAAGTGAACCTTGGGTGTTGTTCCTCAGGCACCTTCCACCTCGTTTTTTGAGACAAGGTCTCAACATGAACATGAAACATGCTGAACACTATAATCTGGCTGGCCAGCGAGCCCCAGGATCCTCCTATCTCTCTCTCCCCAGTTCTGGGATCACAGTTGCATACTGCCACCCCTGCCTGGCTTATCTGGGGATTGAACCCATGCCCTCATGCTGGTATGGAAGTACTTATAGACTGCTCTGTCTCCCTGGCCTGTGATCTGGAAGTTTTCTGTTATCTCCTGCGTGATTTTGGATGAGCCTCTCCGTTCCTGATGTCTCGTTTTCCTTTATTTGTGCTTGTGCTTGGGACTTGCATAGATAATGACACCCATGCATAAGTAGATGGCCAGTTTCTGGGCTCCACCCTGTGTCACTGGGTGGCCTCTACCTATTCTTAATGCTTTGGACAATGCTCTGACTGATGTGCAGTCACATTTGGTAACAGTGTTGATCCTTGGGGCTTTGAGAGGCTTTTGGGAACCAGGTGTTAGAGATACTGCATTTGGCGCTGGTGGCTGACTCATGGGACACAACGTGCTCAGGGAGCACTATGCCTGAGACACACTTATGAGTCAGGTTCTTCCATGAGAGACAGAAGTCTAGACTTAGGACTGGGTGTTCCAGAGATTGTTTTCAGATGATGAACACCTAGGTCTTGTGTGTGCATCATCCCAGAGGCACAAACCCTAGGGGCCAGGAAATATGGGAAAGGTCCTCCCTTCTACCAGGTAGACTAGCACTAATCAAACTGAATGAAAATTGCTGAGGAATCGGGCTATCCAGCAAGAGGTGAACCACAGAGGGGCTGGGCTGGCTTAAGGGACTCCAGGAACTTTGGGACTGTAGGAATGGGACCAGGAAGTTCTGTCTAGGCCATGAGCACAGTTCAGGCTGTTTTAGGGACAGTGCAAACTAGGCTGAGCACACCCTGTCCTGTGAAGATTCCTGTTGGAGTTATCCTGGTAGCTTGAGACTGAGCGGAACCACAGGATGGTGGTGCACTGGAGATCTCCATCATAAACTTCTGAGGCAATGGAGAGGGTAAGACTAGTGACTGGGAGAGTCATGAAGAAGAGGGCACTGGCTGTCCATGAATGCCCCCTGTGGGAGGGGAGTGCATGGTACTTGGCACAACCCCACAAAGACTGGCTGTTATAAGGGAGCTCCCAGATGGAAGCTGTAGCCACAGCTAGGCCTGCTGAGAAGGGCAGGTATCCACCCTGACAGGGGTCTGTGCTGCAGTGAGCCTTTCTGACGGCATGCAGGACTGTCTTCATTTCACTGTTGAAGTTCAAAACTGTCTGTTAGTTTACCTAGAAGGGGCAGGGGCACTTACCTTGGTTCATCTGGTTTCCTGAGCTTGTAGACCCTGAGTTGGAAGTTCCACAGGGGCAGGGCTGATGCCTGTCTCCCCATCATTTTCTCTAAGGCCCAGCTCTACAGCTCCCACAGTGACTGCTTATGACGTGGTTATAGAGAAGAAACAAAAGCCAGCTCCTTCAGGTTCCCACTCACTCCTTAGGATGGAACGCTGACACCCACCCTTCCCTGAATTTCACTGGGTGCATGTTCTCCTTCTTCCTACTGCAAGTATTCAGGGCTCATGCTATCCTAGCATTATTGTATTCTGCTGCAATTGTGTCATCCCTTAGACAAGGGTGGAAAGATGGCTGTCGTCAACAAGTCGGGGCAATTCTTTCCCTCCTAAGGACTTCTCGGTATGCAGCATTACATCCCTTCCTGAGGCTACCAAGGGAGCCCCACTCCAACCTCTGGAGTAGAAGCTTGCCATAGGTTTTGTCAAACAGCCCTGAGGATGATCATATGACCAAAGCCTGGCTAAGCAGCCAATAAGGTTCTATTTCAGGCTTTGAATGAAATGGTATGGAAAGATGCTTTCTTCCTGCCAGACTTGACACTGAGGCTTTAACCCTGGTGAGGCTGTGAACCATTGTTGGAGAAAGTGTGATCCAACACAGCCATGGAAGAAACAATTTCAATGAAGGGAGTGGAGATGGAGTCTTAGGTCTCTCCTGAAGAATTTCATCAACAGAAGTGAATAAATCCCACACCACAAATTAATGTGCTATGTTCTGATGCTTGCAGCTGACCCATAGTTCTTAGAGGGAGAGTCAGTGCCCTTCGCTTTGGCCTCTTTACTGCGCAGCACACTGTGGCATGCAGTAGGGTCAGTGTTTACTGACCCTAGAGTACATGCTCTGGCTCCTACTACCGCCATGCCTGCAGGTTGTGTTCAGTGGACTCTTAGGAAAGGCATGTGTGACTGGTGCATACAGCAGGTGCCCACCCCCTCCTCAACACACAGCAGTGCTTAAAGGAAGAAAGACCTGTGGGTTCCCCAGCCCACACCCCAAAGAACTCACAACTTAAGTGGCTTTTCTCTCTTCCTATGGCTCAAGGAAGGCCCATCTCCATTTTTATGATGTTTTAATAAAAATGCTCTCTTCCAGTTACCTGCAAACATCTGGGGACTGATGAAGGCTTCAAGCTTTCTTACTGAGGCAGCAGAGCAGGACCAAGAAGACCCCTGGGCTTGAAGCCAAGGCCTCAGTGTTCCACTCTCACCTCTGAGACATGGGGCAGAACACTTCCCTTCTCTGAAAATGTTAATTTGACAGGTGCCCTGTTGTTGTTGCTGACCATAAGAAAGCAAATTGGGAAGTGCTCTATGGGACACTGGACAGATGTTGGGGTGCCAGTCTCATGGGTGTTGGTGATCCCCTCCACGCACCCTTTGTCTCTTACCTCTCTGTCATGGCCACCTGCTCCAGCATGGCAGAGCCTGTATTGGCCTTCCAGTTTCCAGAGATGGAGGTCCTCCTAGGTTAGAACAAAACACACACCAAGGACATCAGGGATCTTTGTCACTATTCTGCTTTCCTTCTTTGCTTTGGTGGTGAGGAGATGTCACTTCAAACATCTGAGGCATATCATACACAGAATGTACTTTTGGATCTGGAGCTGTTCTCAACTTGATTTTTCTTTGTGTAATTTCCATTAATGCTGACTGATTTAGTTATTCCTGGATATTGTGTATTGTTTTCCAAACTTTTTTTTGAAATGTAAAGATAAAATTGTATTTACTTAGTTTTTGTTTATTTTACTTTGTGTGTATGTTTTGTTCACATGCTGTGTTCCACGTGTGTACAATGCCCACAGAGACCACAAGAGGACATCAGACCCACAGAAACTGGAGTTTCTATTATTGCCATGTGGATGCTGGAAACCAAACCCTGGTTCTCTACAAGAGCAATAAAATCCTCTTAATTGCTGAGCCATCTTTCCAGCCTCCATATTAAAATAAAAATATTTTTTCTCACCCACATCAAAATTAAAAATTTAAAAAGGCTGCCATCTCAGATAAAATGGCACAAACTTTGGTGCTGCAGCATTCCCCACCCCAGATCCCACATGCCAAGGCTTGACTTAGCATCTTATGGTGCTATCAGGGTTTGTGGGAATCTTCAGCAAGTGATGCCTGGGAAAAGGAGGTCTCGGGGGTCATGTCCTTGAAGTCCTTCTTGCCTCTTTCTTGGCTTCCTGGCTACCGTGAGGTGAGCAGCCTCCATGACTGAGACTGTGAGTCTAAATTAACCTTTCTTCCTTTTAAGTTGATTGTCTCAAGAATTTTGCTACAGTGATGGAAAAGTGAATAATATGCATGACCTCTTGCTTTTGAGGAGAGCTAGGGCAGTGTACCACCTAGTGATTCTGTATTTTCTTTTACAGGTTTTAAAATGTAGGAAAAAACTGATCTTAGTGATGAAGTGACTACTTTCCCATGGTGAAGAGTGGGAAGGTTTTGTGACCTCTGCCTGCCTTGCCTCCCTTCTCGACTCCTGTTTTGGACTTTGTTCTGCTTCAGCCATGCGTGGCTCCTGTCCTGAACACCCACTTTCCCTACTGCTCCTGGCAGCCCTTGTGGCCACCTTTCTTTTCCTAAGTCCTTGCCCACCCTGCAGGCTTCATTGGAATGTGGCTCCCTTGCAGCCTTGACTACATACAGAGCTCATAGAGCCCATCACATGTGTATGAAAGGGCCCATCACACATGTATGAAAGGGCCCATCACACATGTATGGAAGGACCCATCACATGTGTATGAAAGGGCCCTTGTTCTTGACTTGATTGAGATGCAGCCAGTAGGATGTAGGAGGGAATGGAGATAGTGGTCAAAGCATCTGTCTGTATTGTCATTGCCTTTACTTATCTGGGTTGATGTAAGAGAGGACCATTAATTATGTGGTTTGTGAATAACAACTCATTTCTTGTGGTTTTGGAGGCTTGGAAGTCCAAGCTCAAATTGCCCAAAGACTCATGTTTGGTCTGTAACTTCTTACTGTGTCTTCATGTAGTGGATGAGGCAAGGGGTTCCTCTGAGTTCCTTTTTCTAAGAACACTGCCTTAACTGTTAACTTGACACAGTCTAGACTCATCTAAGAAAAACATCTCAGTTGAGACACCACCTAGTTCAGACTGGCCTGTGAGCATGTCTGTGGGGATTGTCTTATTGTTGATTGATATAAGAGGGCACAGCCCACTGTGGGTGACACTATTTCCTAGAGAGGTGGTTCTTAGCTGTATGAGAAAGTTAACTGTGCATGGGTCTGTAAGTCAGCCAGCAAACAGCATTCTTTCATGTCTCTGCTTCAAATTCCTACTTGAGCTCCTACTCTGACTTCTCTCAGTGATGGAATGGAAGTTGAAAGAAATTCTTTTTCCCACCTTAAGTTGCTTTTGTTTAGAGTGTTTTTCTAAATAATTTTTATTGTATGTGCATTGGTGTTTTGCCTGCATCTGTGTCTCTGTGAGAGTATCAGATCCTAGAGTTGCAGACAATTGTTAGCTGTCATGTAGGTTCTGGGAATAGAGCCCAGGTCCTCTGGGAGAACAGCCAGTGCTCTTAACCACTGAGCCATCTCTCTAGCCCCTGTTCTGAGTGTTTTAACACAGTAACAGAATAGAACTAGAACAAGCATTGATTGCTTTCTGGAAGGTTCTACACCTCTGGTGTAATCCCCTCTGCAAACTCTCTTCCTAAGAATAGAAGGGGTGGGCTTCACTTGAGAAGGAATGGCTTCCGATATGAATTCTGGGTGGGATTATATAAGACCAAGTGTACTACCTTGGAGGTGGAGGAAAAACTTCTAGCCTGAGTACCTTTGGATAAGAGTGAAGACATTAAGACTGAACGTAATGATACTTTCTTTAAGTTTTTGCTGTGGTTGATAGAGTTGTTTCCCACTGTTTCAGGTACAGGCCGAAACTGTTAACATTGATGGGGGTCAAGTAAATAGCTCAATGAGTGATGGATGGTGGAAGCCTTCCTTCCTTCCTTCCTTCCTTCCTTCCTTCCTTCCTTCCTTCCTTTCTTTTTCAAGGCAGAATTTCTCTGTGTAACATTCCTGGCTGTCCTGGAACTCACATTGTAGACCAGTCTGGCCTCAGACTCACAGAGATCTGCCTGCTTCTGTCTCTCAAGTGCTGGGAATAAAGGCATGTATTACCACCATCTGGGTGGAAGTCAGTGTTTTCTTGATGGGCATAGAAAGAACAGATAAGCAATCAGGGAAGGCAAAATTGAGCCACAAGATATTGGGTGAAAGTCCAGACAGCAGTGTGACTCCATTTAGAGTAATGCACAGGCAGATGGATACATTGAGAGATGATTATGGATGCATGTGGGCAAATGTGCATATGTATATGGATGCATTTGTATGAGTGGGCAAATGTGCATGTGTGTGCCCTGGCTGTGTATGTTAGGAGGGTATGAAAGCAAGCAGTGATATCTCAGTGGCAGCAAGCAGAAAGGTGTAAGTGCAGAACAGGATGTGGGCCAGAGGAGGACAATGGTTACGGTAGGAAGGACACTCTCAGCTAAAGTGTAATATGGTCCCTTGGATGTGGACCAACCCAGGGTCCAGGAATCTCTGTAACCAATGACAAATTGGAGCTGTCAGGCCAGAACAGCTCAGTCTGAAGAATGCAGCAATGAGGTAATCCTCCAGAAGAAACTGGGGCAAGGACATACCAATGTCAAATGCAAATTCTAACAATGAGGCGAGGAGGGAAATGATACTGTGGTGATGCTGAGAGAATGCACTGGACCACCTCACTGGGATGAGCCAAAGTGATTCAGGGATGCAGGGGTGGGGGTACCAACTGCATGGGCCTCAAAGCCTAAAATCACCCCAATGTTTTATTTTTATGTGTGTGTGTGTGCTCGTGTGTGTGTGTGTGTGTGTGTGTGTGTGTGTGTGTAAGCACACACACGCACACAGATGTGCATGTGCGCACACATGATTTCACACACATGTGCACGTGTTGAAGCTGGAGGGAAACCTGGGATATCATTCTCAGAATACCATCTACCTCCTTTGCAACAAAGTCTCTCATTGGCCTGGAGGTTGCCAATGGAATAGACTGGGAGACTAGAGAGCCTCCTGTCTGCTTTTCTAGTGCTTGGATTACAAGAGCATATGACCATAACTGTTACTTTTGTTTTGTGAGAAGGGGACTCAGTATGTAACTGTGGCTATTTTGGAACTCACTATGAAGACCAGGCTGACCTTCAGCTCACAGAGTTCCACCTGCTTCCCAAGTACTGGAACTAAAGGCATTCACCACCACACCCAGCCTCATACCTGGTACTTTTATGTGGGATCTGGGCATTGAACTCAGGTTTTTGTGCTTGCAAATCAAGTGTTTTACTCGTTGAAACACCCTAGACCTATTTAAACACACACACACACACACACACACACACACCAGTGAGTGAGTGTGGAAGCCAGAGGTCATCTTGGGTGCTGTTCATCAGGAACAATTGGCCTTGCCTTGTGAGACAGAATCTTCCACTGTGACCTGGGTCTTCCTAATTATGTTAGTCTGGCTGGGAAATGAGCTCCAGGATCCTCCCAACGTCTGGGAGTATAAATGTGTACCATCACTTCTTTTTAGGTGAATGCAGGGAATCGAACTCAGGTACTTATGATCTCACTTTCAACTGAACTATCTCCCCAGTCTACCTTTAAACAAAGATGTGTTTTCCTGACGGCCTAGGCAACCCAGATGGTAAAAGACCAAGGCAGACAATGCATACTTGCATAAGCACAGCTTTGATTGACTTGACATTTTTACAGAAGCAGGTGACAGCTTGGCTTGCCCACAGGATTCTCAGGCAAAGTTATGCTGCACAGAAGCACATGGACAGACAGATTGTCCAACTGTCCATGGCTAAGTACTGAAGCTTCCTGATATGGAGCTATGCCCATGGTCAATGCTGCACGAAGGCCACAAGTCAACACTTGGCTGTTGGGTCTCACCATCGGAAGTGGAACCAGGAGCAACATTCCAAAGTGAGGGCACAGAGACCCAGACACAGATAAGACTTCTTTAAGGGAGAGCCTTTCCACCTTCTCCAGAGCCCCACTTAAACAGGTTAGTCCATCCTTTGCTGACTCATCTAGCATTCAGAGCTGTGCATTTAGAGGTAGCACCTCCACCCCCACCAGGCCATGATCTTGCTCAAATTGCCTGCCTTCTGCCTTGGACTTGCCATAGTGGTTTTCTGCCTCTCTCTCTAACCAAAGTGCAAGTGACAGATCACACTCTGAGATGAGTGCTGCAAAAGACTCCGGTGGGTTCTTCACCCCTTGGCATTGTGAACATCAGCTATTATTTCTGGCTATATACACAGGGGCTGCCCGAATCCCAGTGCTTCTGAAATCAGTAATTTGTGGGCTTTTGGTTTGTTTTAAAAATTTCTGATTACCTATGATTTTCTAATGAATTGTCTTAAAAACAAAGCACAATATTCAGAAGTAGTTTCTATTGCTTGCAAACAGAGAATTTGATGTGACTACCCAGTGAGTCTTGTTGGCTCCAGGGAATAATGGATTGCTATTCCGTATCACCAGACCACACAGCTTTTTCCTTCATACCCAGGAAAATTCTAAACTTTCAGCAATGTATTCAATGACTCTTTGATTTGCCCAAATCTCTCTCTCTCTCTACCTCTGTCTCTCTCTCTCCACACACACACACACACACACACACACACACACACACACACACACACCTCTTTTGTAGAGAGATCTGTCTTGGGTGAAGCTTCAACAGAACCAGAGGTGAGGACAAACAAAGCATCATGGTAGAAAGAAGCAGGCTCCTCCCACCTTCTTCCCAGCCCCTGCCCACTGACTCACATGTATGCCTTGTAGTTGGATCCAATCTTCTGTATGCGAATGTCATATTTGGAGTCGATAAAGGCTTCAGTGGTGGCATAGGTTTTGGCCATGGCTACCACACTGGTGATGTCCTGGTAGTCATGCTGGTTTTCTACTTTGATCTGTGGAGTAAGGAGGACATTGAGTATGGCTGTCTATCCATTCTCCAGTGCACATGCACTCTAGCAATATATATGCTGTGTTTGCATGTATTTAGCAGATGCTACATGTATGGTGTGTTTCATACATTCATGTGGTATTTGCTGTGTATATCTTGTGCTTATACCCGGTGTGTATGTAGTAGTATGTGTGAGTGTGTGTTTGGATGTGTGCATGCAGTGGGCAGGCTGGCTTTATAGTTCAGAAGCTTGGGAGAGAAACTTGCCCTGTTTACCTGGTTGAGGCCTGGATCACAGTAGTGTCTTGAGTAAAGAAGATGTCTCAAGAGAGCTCCCAAGACCAAGGACAGGGTACAAGATCAAGGCTCTGTGGCAGTGACCTCAATACTCTGTAGAAGCTTTGTCCAGTTGTTCCTTTCACCACTCTCCCTCTCATCTTCAGTTGCCTTTCCCTCTCTCATAGCAACTCTCCTCCTGCTCTCTCTCTCCTGCCCATTCTCTCCACTGCACGCCTTCCCCTGCCTTCCCTGACTGTCTGTAGAACTGCTTTCCTTCCCTCACAGGCATGTGCATAAGTATATGCACACGTGTGAGCATGTATGCACACACTCTACCCCGAGGAGAAACTCGGAAGCAAAGTGGATTTGGTGTCTTTGGTGTCATAGAACCAATACCTCATGGGTTCTCAGAGAGATATTCTTAGATATGTTCAGCTAGTCATTAAACAATTAATTAACACCCCATTGTTCTCTGTGAACTGTTGTAGATGATTGACATAGATTGGATTGGAAATTTCACTAAAGACCTGGTTGTTAAAGGCTTGCTCCTCAGCCCAGGGTGCTACTGGGAGGTGGTGGGACCTTCATGATGTGGGCTAGTGGGATTGTTGTGTGCTCTTGAAAGGATATCGGGATCCAGCTCCTTCCTTTCTCTGTTTGGTTCCCAATCACCCCCAGGTGAATAGCTTTGTCTAGCACCTCTACCATAATGTACTTCTTCACCATACGCCCAAACAGCCAAGGACTAAAACATTCACAATTGTGAGCCAGAATGAACCTTTGCTCTTTTTAAGTGGACTATGGAAGGATTGTTTTGACAGTAACAGAAAGTTGACACACAGTGTTTATCTTGGGATCTGCCTTCCCAGCTCCCAGGGAAGACAGTGGCAGCATCATGGGTTGTTATCAGCTAAACCTGGCATATAGGGAATTTTATAGAAAAACTACCTGTTTTCTACCCAATAACTAAATGACATACAAAAAACCCCCAGTAAGAATAGAGGGAGAAGAGCTGTTAGAGTCACACTGGATGTGTGAATTCAGACTTTGTCTGCAGCCAGAACAGGAGGCTCCTAACATGGTGTGACATGCCTGTCTCCCCAGCACTTGGAAGGCTGAGGCAGAATTAAGGCCAACCTGGGCTGCACAGTGAGTACCAGTTTAGTTAAGGTTACATAGCAAAAACAAGAACCATAACAAAACCAACCAAACAAAAGATCCAATAAAAGGGGGCAGGGGGCTATTGACATTGACTGGATGTTAGATTGTGGATGGTGAAGTTTTAGGTGTAACAGTGCCATTCGGCTATGTTACAGCGAAAAGAGAACTTTATGTGTTAAAAATACATTCTGAGCTATTTCTGGATAAAGTGACATGCTTTCTGGGATTTGCTTTGAAACAATCCAGCTAACCATAGACACAGAAAAAAGAGAGTGGCTGCCTGGACCGAGGCCAAGGGTGGTTGGCAGGGACTTCTAATGGGGAAGGAACATGGAGATAGCTCCCAGTTGGGAAAATAGCAAATAGTAAGAAGAAAAACACCCACCGAATCACATACATTAGGAGGAGAAACTGTATTAGCAGCAGATCTCAGTTTTTAAAAATGAAATGAGAGGAAATGAGGGTGTGTACACGTGAAGCAAAACTAACCATGGAAGGATTCTGGCGGAAGCTGAAGGTTGAGCATTTTCTCCTCTTTTGTGCATACTTGAAAATTTCTATAATAAAAATTTAAAAACAAGTATGGCTGGAAGAAAAAGACAAAAGGGGCGAGGATACAAAATTATAGTCAGAATGAGGTTAAAAGTGCAAATGACAATGTCTGGCAGTGGGTGTGTGCCCTCCTTTGTGTGTGGAAAACAAGAAAAAAGCAACTTGGGCCAAAGAGGAAAGGGTCTGGAGGAATCACAGCCATTTCTGCAGCACAAGCAAAATGGTACCCTCCCATGCTCTCCCCAGGGGGAGCTGTGCATACAACTAGGCGATCTCCAGTGACTGCAATCTTTTACTGTAGTCTCCTGTCTTACCCTGTTCCAGTTGCCATGACAGATCCTTGCATATTGAGGTTCAAGAGCAGTAGATGATTACTGTCCTGGCTCTGGGACTGGGAAGTCTGACACTGAGGTACTGATGTGGCTGGCTCTGGTGAGGGGTTGCAGGTCCTTGCCTTCTTGCTGGGTGCTCACACAGAGAGTGGGAAAACAGGCTCTCTGGTGGCTCTTAAAGGAACACTAAACTTAGCAAGAGGGCCCCACCCTTTGCTCATCAAGTAAGCCTTTTGAGGCCCCATCATGCAAATACCATCATGTGGAGGCAAGAGCTTTAGTGTGAGTCTGTTTGTGTATGCACAAGTTTGTTCGTGTGCACGTGTGCACGTGTGTACATAGATGTGTTCATATATGTGCAGGTGCACAGCCAGAGGCCAGGACAGAAGGTGTCCTTCTTCAACCTTGTTATTCTGAGACAGTCTCTCAGTGGTCTGGATCTCGCCAAGTAAGTTGAGCTGGCTGGGTAGAGTTCCAGGGCGCTGCCTGTGTCCAGGTTTTCCCAGTGCTGAGGGCACAGACAGGCAATACCCTGCTTAACTTATTTATTACTGTTTTTTAATGTGGGTCCTGGGGATTGAACTAAGATCCTCACTCTTGCAAAGCAAGCCTTTTATTGACAGTGCTATCTCGAAGCTCAGCACGAACTTTCCTGTTTCACATTTGATCCGAAGCATCTCACATCCTCATGTCTTTTCCTGAAAGCATCGTTCAAAGAAAGCAGCTTTCAAGTGATCAAGGGAAGGCAATTTTGGAACCACTTTGATACGCCTTTCATAAAGTGCACTTTTGTAGTTGAAAAAAAAAAAAGATTACACCTATACAGTCCAACAAGGGCTATGATATAAAAGAAAATATGGAAAAAAGATAAGGTCTCCATCCTATGAGCCCTAAGCTGTCACCTGCTGGTAAGACTTCACTGGAAATAGTCTTTGAATATGCCCACTCAAGGAGATGTAAAGTGGTCCCTACAGTCTCAGTTGGAGCTGAGCAAAGTGTGCTGGGATGCAGAGGCCTGTGTACTAAACAGGTCCATGGACATCCTGGCTCTGGAAGTGGGAGAGTAAACTATGCAGAGATTAAGTGCTGGTCCCCCACCTCCATGGCTGCTGAGACCTCCAGTGGATCCCAGCAGACCTGATGATGCACCCTGTGCTGTGGGATGGAGCTTGGTGAACCAGTGTGGATCCCTTTCAGGCCATCTGCAGGGGAGCATCGTATCTAGGGTCAAAAGATGAAGTTCATACACTTTGACTGTGTCCTCTAAAGGCTCACAGGTGGGCAGCCTGGTCCTGAATGTGCTATTGGGAAGACCTTACAGAGGAGCAGTCTAGGAGGGTCACGGGGCAGGGGGAATGCCCTTGGAGGGTCAATGTGGTTCTCATGGGACCTGTGGACTGAAGGTCAGCATCTGGAGATAGGACACTGCAGTGCTGCTCCTTCAAGTTCTGTAGGCAAGGATTAATGCCCTTCTTTTGTGACTCTGGTTGGTTCTGGAAAGAAGGTGACCATAAGAACAACCGGGGCCTCTCCCTGCTCTCCAGCCATGGATTCCTATCATAGGAGTCATCGGCTCAGGGTATGGTTTTGAAACCTTAGTCCTGCAGCAACTTTTTTGAAAATAGCTATGGATGAATGCACGGTTTTTCCCCATGGTCTTGCTAGAGGGGTAATACGGTAGAAAGCTGGAGAATATAGGTTCAAATGTCAGCCTCATCACTTACTTGAATGACCCAGAGTTTATCAGCCTCTCTGGGCCTCACTTTACTTGTAGCAAAATCTAAGTAGCTTGCTGCTAGCTGGTATTGAACACTGTAGTTGAACATTATGCAAGCCTCTACATATAAATGGTCTAAGACTTGTTGGCTCATCACACATTTTTAACAGATGATGTCATTATTCTTATTCTGTCCTAAACTCTACCATGCAGCATAGGGCTTGGCACAATGGACATTTGCGGAAGAGCCAATGAAGGGGTTGCTAATGTGAACTGTGGGGTAAGGGGCACATGGGTGCTGAGATCCACAACCCTTCACATCTGGTGGACACTGAGGGACCTGTGCTGGAAGAAAAGATAATCTATCTTCCCTTTGAGACGAATGAAGACATGGGGTCCAGACTCTCCCCAGATGCATGGCACAGGAGCACATTGGAATCTCACTGCACTGTTTCAGAAGCTTCTAAAATGTACAGCAAATGCTGGCCAGCTGCTCACTCCAGCCCAGTACACCCCTATCATGTTTTCCTGAAAGACCACGAATCTAAGCATGTTCTTTCCTTCTATGGCCAAGGCACATAGAATAAACACATGAGGTAGTTTATTGACCCAGGTTATTGACCAGCCAGCTAAAAGCCAAAGAGCATCTACCAATAACAATACCAGGCTGTGGGCAGTTGCTCTGTGGTCTTTCTTTTTGGCAAGAGGAGATGGCAGGCCATTTGGCTACTCAGGGTACTCCTTGTTTGAGATAATAGAAACATAATTCTAGCACACAAGTAGAGACTTGTTTTTCTGTTTCTGTACCAGGAAGGCAGGCATCCAACTCATTTAAAAGCCACATCAGCTTACTAAGAAACCAGTTAGATGGGGTAAAGGGGGCCAGGCTTATCAGTTACCTCCTAGGAAGGTTTTAAGTACACTTCAAAGACAGGAGTAAGAACAGGTTCTGGGGACTGGGGAAATGGTTCAGTACCCAATTGCCTGCTGTGCAAACCTGAGTACCTGAGTTCAATCCTCAGTACCTATGCCAAAGCCAAGTATAGTGACACAAACCTATAGCCCTAAAGCTGGGCAGGCGGGTCCTTGTGCCTTGCTGGCCAACCTCCTTGTGTAGTCACCAAACCCAATTCCCAGAGAGAGAGAGAGAGAGAGAGAGAGAGAGAGAGAGAGAGAGAGAGAGAGAGAGAGAGAGAGAGAGAGGGAGGGAGGGAAGGAGAGAGAGAGAGAGACCCTGTCTCAACAAACAGGGCGAGGGTTCCAGAGAAACAGCCCCGGAGGTTGACCTCCGTCCCCCACCTGCACATACATGAATATGCATATGCTCTCCCCCTCCCACTAAGAGGTTCTGTGTAACAGAGTATGTCAGGCCATACTCATACTTTAGCTCAGAATTGATCCTTGAGCTTAGAAGACCCCAAAGACCCAAAGCTTAGAAGAGACACATGGAAGTTACAAAGGCCCCAAGCCAGTGGTTCTGGGTGTGTATTAACCAATTTAGGCATAACATTGGACAAATTCTCAAGCCACTGGACACCATTGCTCTCATTTACTGTCTTTCAGTGATTTTTCACATGGCACTGTTATTTAAAACCCAGTCTCCATAAATTCTCACTAATACAAAATACAATACACTGGAAGAAATGTGGGATCTACTCTTGATGCTCCAAGCTACATGGCTAGTTGTTTACATGGTGTCCATTTGATACTGAGAATGGTGCTTTGCTTGAAAGCACAGAATGTACTGTGTGGACCCAGGAGTGTGGATGCTATAGGCTGTCTTGATGCAATATGGGAAGGATGATTTCATATGATTGCATTCCAGGATTTTCCCTGGCATTGAGTAGCAAAAGTCCCTGGAAGAATGTCCCTGGAGGAAGAGCCCTCTGGTGGAACCAGCCAATGGGCCAGATGACACTTCAAACCAGATCACACTTAAGGGAATTAAAAAATTTTCTATGTATCCCAGGCTGACCTCAGACTCTGGAATCTCATACCTAGTGTCCAGAGGGCTGTGGTTATAAAGATGTGTCACTGTACTGCCTTCATGCTACTCTTCAGAGTATAATGATGTCACTCTCTAGAACATCTTTTCAAGATAAAGACCCCAGAGCCATAGTGCTGGTGTTTTTTAAATAAACAAAAGTGGTTACTGAGTGTAAACTCACTATTTAGACTAATCCTTAAGCCTCTCTCTCTCTCTCTCTCTCTCACACACACACACACACACACACACACACACACACACACACACACACACACGAGTCCAAGTAGTGCATTAGAAATATTTGAGAGAGTTGGGCATGGGTCAGATACATGTAATCCCAGCATCTGAGAGGTGGAGGCAGGAAGGCCAGGAACTCAAGGTCATGTTTGACTATGTATTGAGTTCAAGATCAATCTGGCTATAGAAACCCTGTTTCAGATAAAAGGTAGTTGGGGCACAGTTCCTGACCCTGAGAAATTCACAGTCCATGGGGGAGGGTGAGGACACAGAGGACAGATAAGTCAGTGACCAGCATCACTGAGCGCAGCACATAGACCCTGCACTCTCAGAAAGCTTTCCAGGTGCCGTAATAGATGGCACCTAGGTTCACCCTGCAGTGAACCTAAATTGCCCTAGAGTGAGTCTCCTGCAGGCTACTTCCCCTGGTCCTTAAGTGGCTGCCTGCACCATGCAATCCCTTTCTACAAACCTGAAGATAAGCTGGGTCTGAGTCTGCACTGGCCCCTCCTACAACTTTTTAGAACTCAGTCTGGACATAACAACTTCTACTGTGTTGACCAGTACTGCCTAGTTCTGACTCATTAACTCCATTATCATTGAGTTAATGATAATAGCTGCTTGGCATGTGTGAGGTCCTAAATGCTATCTCTAACACTGCAGGGCAATAAGGGCAAATTGACATGAGGCTTACAGATACCAATTTTTTTCCATATTCATTATTTGAAAAGATTTTTACTTTTTAATTTTTTTTAAAAAAATTGTATTGAGTGCCAACTATGAGCCAGGGATTGTACTGCCAGGAAGAGTCTCACCCAATCTGGACTATCATCTCAATCTTCAGAAACAGTCTTGGGGGCTTCCGGCCATTATGTACCCTGACAAGCCCTGTCTTTGTAAACAACTATAAAACTGGGAACAATCCCTGAGGCAACTGTTCATAGGCGGTGCAAACAGGCTGTGTGAGGCTGAGGCCACAGTGCCTGAGAGGAGGGGGCCTTTGGACAGGAGCCCCATGTTGGTCCAGCCCCTTTTGGCCTGCCTCTTTCTACTCTGCCCTTTTGCAAGACACTGAGTAGCGTTTGCCTGTCGTTTGGCTTTTGCATCTGCTGTTCTCTGCCTGGGAAGTTCTTCCTTCTTGTTTAGTGCCGTCTCATTCTGCATTCTTTGCTTGAAAGTCAGGACCTTAAATACTTTTTCTGGTAGTGGCACTGTATTTCTCTCTCATTCAACAACCTATTTTTCCTTTCCTAGTTCTGAGCAGGCTTTATAAAGGCTTATTGATTTGCTTGTTCATATATTGTCTGCTTTCCTACTAGACCATGGCTTGTATATTCATGACACAGCACAGTATGCCTAATAAATACTACTACTGAAGGGAAGGAAGGATTAAATTGATGTTCTTCCTCTCTGGGGGTAAGGAATGTTAGGAGGAACACGAGAGAGGAGAAATTCTTCTCCCCCTTTACAAATGTTACTGAAGTTAGGGACTTTGTAGGACATGTCTGAGAAGGCTTCAGAAAGGGTTTGGGATTTGAAGACAGCATATGTTATTGAGTTATTGAACCATCTCCCACAAGCTCTTGTGTCTATTTGAACACTTATTCCCCAGCTGGTAGCACTGTTTCAGGGAGTCTTGGAAGCTTTGGGAGATGTGGAATGCCTGGCTTCTCCACTGAGCATTCTCTGTTTCTTGATCTACTGAGATGGAATTAACTGTGCTGTGAGCTCCCACTGCTGGGGACAGAACCTCAGCTGCCAAGCTTTTCACACAGTGTGGTTTGAAGGATAATGACTCCCCGGGCCCAGGCTTATGTATTTGAATGCTTTATCACCCACCGGGGAGCAGTTGGAAAGGTTTAGAAGGGTTAGGAGGTGTGGCCTTGCTGGAACAGGTGTGGCCTTGTTGCCAGAGATGTGTCAATCACTGGGGCGGGCTTTGAGCAGGCACATGGATGTAAGCTCTCAGCCCCCCCCCCCCTGCTTGCTTTCCTCCCACCATGCTTCCCACAGTGGTTACCTGAAACTGGAAGCTAGCTCCTGATGAAATGCTTTCCTTTATAAGAGCTGCCTTAGTCATGGTGTCTCTTCACAGCAATGGAGTGGTGACTTAGACACCTGCCATGATGGGGGGTGGGTAATTAACGGTGCACTAACCCATCTTCCCACCATGATGGGGACAATTAAACTCAACTAAAACAAACCCTTTTCCTGTAAGCTGCTTCTGTCAAACATTTTGTCGCAGTAAGGGAGAAAGTAACAAAGGGCCATTTCCACTCACCAAATCCCCATGGGACTCTGAAAGGGCCATGTTTTCCTTCACACTTTACAGAGAAGGCCCAGACAAACAAAGGGCTTATTTGAGGCCATCCAGCTTGAATTCAGAACCCCATGAACTGTCCTTCATGCTACTCTGGATTGAACTAGGTTATTCAGGCAGCGTTTCTGCTTCCTATCCTTCCCCCATGTTCTCATCCCGCTCTTTTGCAGGCTGCACTAGTAGACTAATAGACATAGCTGGCATGGTGTAACATCTGAGAGCTTCGTGGGGCAGGTGCCCAGTCTCTTCCTGGAAGGATCTAGGAGGTCAAACTCTGCCAGCCAAACTCCACTGCCAAAGCATCCTCCAGCTGGAAACATGGCCCTGATGACTCAACTCAAGGGCCCCTTGGCCAAGACAGCCTGTGCCAGAGGACCCCAGCACAGCTGAGGCTCAACGCTGACTCATAGGGCTGCCCCCACTCAAACCACCCACTCCACCTCTGGCTAGAGAGGAAGGCTGGGGAAACTGGGGTGTGTCCCTGGGCTGGGCCATGTGACTCAGCCTCTGTATAGAGAATAATAATGACAATGGTCATAATGGCATTAATGATGGATGATGACAGCTGTGCTTCATGAGTGCCAGGTATTAGTCGAGAAGCCCTAGAGTAATTCATAAGAATCCTATGAGGTTACTACTATTATTCTCATTTTGTGTATTAAAATCTGTGTGCCCCCAAGGATGTGTTACCAGCTGTGGGACTCAGAGTTGGCACACAGAAGCACTGACATTCCAACTGGAAGTCTGTCTGACTCTGAGGCCTAGTTATTCACTGAACAAATATTTATGGAGCCCCAGTTACAAGCCAGGTATTATTGTAGGAACTGGGGGTGCAGTAGTGGGGCTGGGTGGGAAGATCTTGCACAAATAAATACATGGTAGTTAGGTGGAGATGAGCGTGGAGGGGCAAATAAATGGGGCTGAAGTGAATCACAATGGAGCTGTTTCATATGGAGCATGTTGGAGCCTCTCTAATAAGGAGACAGTGAGTCCTTTTATTGGGGAATTGAGTCCATTGATACTGAGAGATATTAGCAATGGTTGTTAATTCCTTTTTTTGGTGGTGGTGGTGTGTGTGCTTCCCTTCTTTAGGTTTTGCTGGCGGGAGATGATTTATTTCTTGTGTTTTCGTAACTTCTGTAACCAGGCAAGGCTTCCAGTGGTGGAACTGAAATATTAACCCAGCCACAAAACCTTCTACCTACAACATCTGCCTGCAAGATGTGCTGGGGTAATGGTGTCACAGAACCTGTGGAGGTGGCCAACCAATGACTGGTCCTACTAGTGGCCTACGCCATGAGAGGGAGCCCAGGCCTGATACTGCCAAGAGGGCCAGGAATCAGGATAGCAAAGAGACCTATGACAGAACCAAACGCAACTGGCTAAAAATAAATAAATAAAGAAACAAATAAATAAATAAACAACAAACATCAATGAAATGATTCCTAATGATATTCTCTACTCATGTAGCCTAGCTCAATCATTATCAGAGAGGCTTCATCCAGCAACTGATGGGAGCAGATGCAGAGACCCACAGCCAAACATTATGCAGAGCTAGGGAACCCTGCAGAAGAGGGGTAGAAAGAAGACAGAGGTGTCAAGGACACCACAAGAACATGGCCCATAGCATCAACTAACCTGGCTCAGAGGGTTCATAGAGACAATGAGGGAGCCTGCATGGGTCCGAGCTGGGCCCTCTTCATTATGGTGAAAACGATGACTTATCAGTTGCTGCAGAGTAATGAGATGGTTAGAAAGCCAGCTTAATAAAACTGAGAGGTGCCACGGGCTTGAGCAAGGAAGGCAGGTTTTAGGACTATGTGAAGTGGATGTGGAAGGGATTTGCTGATGGTCAGAAGATGTGGAATGATAAAAAGAAGCAGTCTGAAGGATGATGCTAATTTTGGAGTGGGAGCAACATGCAGGACAGAGCTCCAGTCCCTCCCTTGGTTCTGCTCCAGCGAGGCAGGCTGTGGGAAGTGCAGGTTTGGGGGAGAAGCCAAGTGTTTAGTTATTCACTGTTAAGGTTCATATGGCCCAGCTCTGTGGGACAGCCTTTATTCTTCCAGGTCTTTCTTGATCCTGGTAGATACGGATGAATGGAATCCATGTAACTCACAATGTTGACATCAGCCAGCACAGTATGGAGGAAGTGTTCTACAATGCAGGCGTCCTTCAAACCAATGAGCTGAAATCAAATGAGACTAAGGCCTCAGTGACTTCCCTAAGCCCAGAGTTGCAGGTTGGGGTGTGACCTTAGGGCTCTGCCCTCATAAATGGATGAACCCATTCATGGATGATCAGCTTACCAAGGGGCAGCCTGGATACAAAAGCAAACTTTCTTTGATGCCATGTCCATGAGCTGTCTTGGTGGCTCAGAGTGAGTTTCTTCCATCTTGACTTATTAGGGCAGTCATGTGGGGGTGGCAGGACAAATGGGGAAGGCCCTATTGGCTTTTTACACAGCGTTCTATCAAGGACATGAGAGAGGACGGAAATAGGGGCCAAGGCTGAAAGGAGCCCAGAGAGCTCAAGCATTTTCTCTTCCCATCCTTGCAATCTGATTTTTAGACTCAGTCTGCCGAGTGCTGAGATTTTTTGCCACATACCCTTATTTTTAGCCTCCAGTATTCTCTTCGTGGATTTATATGCCGATCATAGACTAAAAAATATTGAATCAAATCACAGTGATTTGATTCGCCGCTCTTATCTATGTCACAGCTGTAGGTTCCATGTAGGGTTCCATGTGAAAAGGGAGTTCAGATATGACCCCATCGACTCAGCCCACTTAGCTTCAAGAAAGAGAAACTGAAGCCTGGGGGGGGGGCAGGGTGCACCTGGGAGGGGGGAGGAGGAAGGAAAAGGTGGGAGGAAAGTATTGTGTCTAATGGTCAGGTCCCCTTCCTTGCTGAGGAAGGAGAATGTTCAAATGTCATTATTCAGCAGGGCACAGAAATTCCCATGTGGTTAGCACCTGAATCAAAGCCATGTAAGGCTGCGATGCTGCACAGCTCCTGCCTTCCAGGCCCAGCAGCACGCACTCCTGCTACATCTCTGACGGCCTTCCTTACTCCCATCACTTCCCTGTCATCCAGAGTCTAGAACTCACAATGGTCAATGCTGCCCTGGGCGGTTGCCCTCACTAGCCCTTCTGCCTGCAAAACTGTTTCTGTAGATGATGGGCACAGTCAGTTGCTTCTTCATTACCCCTGTGCCATGGTCACATCAGAGACATCGTCAGGGATTATCCAACAGGAGTCAGCCCTTCAGACTGGCTTTCAGTTTCTATTACCTCCAGTAACTGTGAAAATGGTCTTGGCTGCCTTGCTCTTTGTACACAGAAGGTGGTTTGGACCTATTTCCTCAATCAACAGCAAAATTCCAGGAACTGACCATGGTGTGGGAGTGGGTAGCCCTCTTGAACTGAGTGGTTTTCAAAGTGGGCTCCAGGCAGTTGAGCATGGCAGTGTGCAAATTAAATCCCATAGCTGCTGCAGGAGGAGGGAGATAGGAAGAACAGAAATTCAAGGTCAACTCTGGCTTCATAGTGACTTTGAGATTCTATCTCAAAAAATCAAAAGCATGCAATTAAGTCGGACTCCAAGGCAGGGATGGAGCCAGTTGGGCAGGTCTGGACCTCTGTCTTTCTCCAGAACAGAGCTTCCTCTGGGATATGCTGTAAATAGTGAGTACTTTTATTGGTTCATTGGACAAAGGGCAAAGGGCCCAAAGGGGCCAGGCCACCGTTAGGAACACTGGCAGGGTTTCACATCTTTAGATGTCCCCTGGAACCCTGAGACTCAGAGTTCCAGGAAGGAAACAGGCAGAGGAAGCCTTGGGATTGAGGGATGGTACAAGAGGCATAGGACCTTGGCAGGCATATCACCTGGAGAGCCCTCACTGCAGGATGGGGCCTCCGTGAGAGTGCTGGCCCAGTACTGAGTCCCTCTGCAGCTGCAGGTGACAATGAGTTAGGAAGCAGCTTTGCTCTCCTGGCGCCTGCTGCTGAGGTGTTCACTTCACACTTGTTCCTGAGCCACTGAGAAAGCAGCTGCTTCACTGCCCGTGAGAACATCGTTAGTGTCTGTCCCAGCTCTTCTGAGGACATAAAGTGACATGGGTGCTGTGACAATGGGGAGGCCCAGAGTGAACAGCAGCTTTGTCTGTTTGGCATTGGGCCAGCAAGGGGAGCCATATTTAAAAAAACAAGCAAGTTTCTCTTCTCTGCACAAAGTGTGGGGGGGACTGCTTTTGCTGTATGTAGAACAAGCTGTACGATTATCCTCCACTAGGCAGAGCATGTGCTAGTTGAATGAGATTAACTTTGTGAGAAGAAAGTTTAAAATTAAGTAATCATGGGTGGGTGTGTACAGCTGGTAAAGTTCATGTCATTGATGGGAGACGTCATTCTGTAAATATGTTTCTCATACTGGTTAATGAATAAAGCACTGTTGGCTAATAGGAAAGGAAGATAGGAGGGACTAGGAGACCAGGAGGAAAGAGGAAGTAGTAAGGAGAGTCAAGATGGACAAAAGGGAGAGAATAGAACCGCCAGCCCCCGCTCTCCTGTAAGACCACGTGGAAATACATAGAAATGGGTTAATAATTAAGACAGAGATAGCCAATAAGAAACTAGTACCTGGCCAACAGCCTTATATCAAATACAGAGTCCCTGTGCGTTAATTGGGGCTGGCGCAGCGGTGGGACAAGACCAGGCGGCAGGCGGAAAAACCTTACTCCTTACATGCCATCTTTAAGATGTCTTCCTAGAGAGCTAAAGAGAAAACAAACAAACAAACAAACAAACAAACAAACAAAAATCAAAGGAACAGGCCTGGCATGGAGGCACAGGCCTTTAATCTCAGCACTCCAGAAGCAGAGGCAGGCAGATTTTATGTTTAAGGCTAGTGTTAGTGTGGTCTACATAGGGAGTTCCAGGATAGCCAAGGATACATAGTAAGACTGTCTCAAAATGTAAAAAGAGGAATGGAGGGATGGAGGGAGAGAGGGAGGGAGGGAGGAAGGGAAGGAGAGAGAGAGAGGCCTGTAGGTGCAATATGCACAGTCAGACATCCATATACCCCAGGGCTCCTAAATACCACTGGCATTTGGGCTTGAGACAGTGGTACCCACATAGGTCCTCATGCCCAAATCATAAGGGAAATTTAAAGCACTGCCTTCCATGGTGGAGAAGATAGTGTTGCCTTTGCTATGTTACACTTAACACATGTGTGTACTTACACATAAGAACATGTTTACACTAAATATATCCCAAATGATTCAAAATGTGAAATTTATGATCATTTTAGCACGATACCCAAGTGGGAAATTGATATTAAATATTTTTCATAAACAAAATTATTAACAATATTGCTAAAACATTGCCTTTAGGTTATAGGTCTATTCTATCTATTACAGAAAGATGAATTTTGTGTCCCACCTCAAGTATTTCATTATAAATATAGAATATTTCAGTAGGTTGAACATACCTAATCTGAGAATTGGAAACCCCAAATGCTCCAAAATCTGAAACTTTTGAGTGCTGGCGTGATGCCATACTGGCAAATTCTGACCTCACGTGATAGATTGAATGGGCCACCCACGAACAACCTAGAGTTCCTGCCTCTCCAGCATCACTTTGAGGCATGCATAAAGGCCCAACTTATAACATTCGGAAGGATGCTGGCATTCAGGACATCACAAGCCCTGGGTCTCAGATCCTCAAAAGCCTTTGCCTCTACTCTAAGCCTTCTGAAGCCCAGAGGCTAGAGCCCAAAGTATGTTCACACCCTGTTTACACACTGCCAGGTTTGGGAAGAGGCGGGGACCACCATGCCGGGAAGTTAGTGGGCTCTGTGGGAACTAATTATCCTGCTTATCAGACTAGGCTTTTTTCCTCTTTTCTCCTCAATAAATCAGATGTCAGTGTGCTGGTGATGAGAGCTTGGGTCACCAATCCTTTGAGCCCCATTTTTACTGTATATAGTTGATTGTAAGACTAATCGTAAGGGAAGGGAGGCACCGACAAGTGTCAGTCCTGAGGGCATCACCTCCTCCCAGCTCCTGCCCATTGTGTGGGTTGAGGGAATGGTTTTCAACTGCACAAGGCACTGGACTAGGCTAGAAGAGAGCTGAAGACAGAGTGGGGGATGAGGTGATGGAGTGGGGTAGAGGTGTGTGCTTGCTGTCTGGAAGGTGAGAAAGAGGACCAGTCTTAGAATTCGAGATGGTATTGGACAGAGTTCTGCCAACTTATACTGGAGTGCTAAGAGTGGCCTGTGGCCTGTTTGATGCAACTCATGAGTTAAAGATGGTGTTTATTAGCCCAGGATAGTGGTGTAGACTGCAGACTGGAGCAGGTGAATCACAGGTTTGATGCCAGCCTGGGATGAACATTCACACACACACACACACACACACACACACACACACACACACACACACAAAACAACAACCCTCCCCTCTATGTGTGTGTGTGGGGGTTGGGTGGGTATGCATGCAAGTGCTGTATGTGTGTGTGTGTGTGTGTGTGTGTGTGTGTGTATGTTGCTGGTCCATGCTTGTCTTTCCTTAGATACAGTTCACCTTTTTTTATTTGTTTGTTTGTTTTGTTTTTTTCAGCGTCTCTTACTATGACTTGGAGCTTACGTTTAGTTCAGACATGCATCTACTCCTTTCCCCAGCACTGACATTACAGTATGTGTGCTACCCTGCATGGCTCTGGGGAATCACACTCAGGGGCTTGCTTATGCAGCAACCACTATATGGACTTTGCTATCTCGTGGCCCTGAAATTGAAGTTTCAATGTCACACATAAAACTCTTCTGGGAGACAGCCATACACAGTCACCTATGGCTATTTAGTTCTACAGGGGAACAAAGAACATGCGGGACCTGGAGAGTAAAATGTCAGTTGCTGACCTTTGGTCTAGACAATGGACTAGAAGCATTTACATCACCCACACTCTTGTTAAATACAGAAGCCTAAGCAGCACCTCCCAACCCCCACTCAGGCTGGGACAGGCACATTAACTAATGCCCTGGTGATCTGATTCACAGGACAGATTTGGGATCTAAAGGAGGTAAGTCAACATCTTCCTCAAAGTGGTTTATCTGTGGGATAACCCCTCAACCAGGTAGGGGCTTTATTATTCACAAGCGAGGTTATACACTTTAGAGGTCTCTGAGCTGGGACTTCACCTTGGGCTCTACAGTCCTCAACAAAGTGAAAACAAGCCCAAACTCCATGTAACTGGAGGTATCAAGCTAGTGGCCCACAATTCATGACAAGGGGGAGAGGACATGATAAGGCTTCCTGGTCTCCCAGTCTTAAGTGGCTGGAACTGAGTTATAGCTGGACTATCTGCTGGCATGACCTTTGTCTTAGTTTGCCAATGTTCCTGGTTCACTGTGGAATTCCTGGTCCCTGGACCAGATGAGATTGCATCTTTGGGCCCATGCCCATGAGCCACCTGGACATCTTGTTAGGTTATGATGCTAGTGGAGCAGGGCTGGGGCAGGCCTGCCTGCATTCTGCATTTGAAAGAGGTTTCAGTGCTGCTGCTGCTGGTCTTCCTATGAGTCACATTTAATTGACAGGGCTGTGGAGGAGTATTACTAGCAGTTTTCCTGACATCCTGGTCCCACAGGCACATCAACCCCAAATAACACACAGAGATGTTGTATTAGAAATAAAGCTGTTGGCTAGTTACTAGCATTTCTTATTGGCTAGTGCTGTCTTAAATATTAATCCATTTATATTAATCTAAGTATTTTTCCATGTGGTCTTATCTTACCAGAGAGAGGGTCTGGACCTCTACTCTCTCAAGTCTCTAATCTTGACTCTTCTCTACTACATCTCCTTGTCTCCTAGTCCCACCTATCTTGTTTTCCTACCAGGATTTACTCATTAACCAATAAGAGAAACATATTTATAGAATGGCATTTCCCATCAGAAGAGCTTGGGCCTGTCTGACTCCAGAGTCAGACCCACTCACCTGAGCAATCACCTAACATCCTAGCAGATGCCAACACTTGCTGATCCTTGTCTCATGGGTGTTTGTGAAGCCCTTTAGGTTCCAGTGGCATCTTTGTATATATACCACCACGTTCAAAGTACTATGATTTGGAAAAGGCTGTGTAGCACTCGCCATCTCAGTACTGACCTTCCTAGCATTTCAGGCCTCACCCTGGAAGGGGTTGATGGGATAATTCTTGCAGCTGTGGCCAGAAGTCAAGCTCTGCCGTTGCTGCCTCAATTATCCAGAGGCTTAGTGGAGTCTGAGAGAGAACACGCTTTTCCCATTCCCAAACATGCATGTACACACTGCCAAATACAAGCCCATATTGCATCCTCCTGGCCTTCCTGGATAAACAAAACTGACAGCTTCCCCAAACTCCAGCTCTTTCCAAGAAGCCAGAGTTGTGACGGGTTTCCCTCCAGGAAGCTTGGTGGGCAGCTCTCTGTGCTGAGACGCCAGGAAGGCAGGTGGATGTCTGAGGACATCACTTCTCCTGTGGGCTAACAATAAACCTGCACTCTTCATGACAGACACTGGGTTGTGTCCTGTATGGGCTAGTACAATGTTTTGGAAGCTAACCTCCTTGAGCATGGGCACCAGAACCCGAGGAAACCGTGTGGACATGCCATGTGCAGTCCTATGAGAGTAACTTCTTGGTCTTAGTTTATCTCACCTGTAAAATAGGTTCTGATAATGAAACCTATATAAAAAAGGTTTACTCATTGTATCTCTCCCTCTCCCCTGTCTGCTATGCACATGCTTTTAGGTGTGTGGAGGCCAGAGGTTGTCAGCCTTATTATACTGCAGGAGCCTTCCACCTTATCTTGTGAGAAAGGGTCTCTCATCAGCCTGGAACCAACAGATTCAGCTAGGCAGGACAGGGAGACTCAAGGATCCTCCTTTCTCTGTCTCCCTGGACTGGGATGACAAGAACATGCCACCATACCTGGCTTTAATAACAAAAGCATAGATTCTTAACCCTCATGTTTGTAAGGCCAGCCCTTTGCCAACGATCTACCTCTCTAGCCCTGCATTTTACCATCTCTCTAGTGTCTATGACTGTCTAACAGCGGGGAAAGAGTGGGAGCCAGTGATCATGTGGAACTGTCCTTTCTGAGGGCCCAGAGAAAGGCTTCTGCTGGCTTGCCTTCTATACAGCAGCAGGATATGCTGGCAGACACTGACAGGAAAACAGAAAGGAAGCAAGGAAATCTTATCTGCTCCAAGATATATTTTGAGTTTTCTTTTAGACATGATGTATTCCCTGGAGGGTCTGTGTGTGTCAACATCCACGAGAACAGGTGACTTATTCCTTTCGTAGGAGGCTGTTGACAGGCTCTGTCCCTGTGACAAATAGGGCCTGAAGGCGATAGGGTGCTCACTTTTTGAAACATAGGTTTGATAGTTATCAGTCTTTTCTTCATTCTCTTGAGATGAATCTTATCTATCCTGGATGTAGGCCTGGTGTGAGGTCAGTGGACCAGAAAACAAGGCCATTCTTCTGGGAAAGGTAAATGCTCGCCTCAGTGGTACTGAATGTTCCTTAGTGGGTCTCCGTGAAGTCCTGTTTACGTCTGCTCTCTTCTGAAGCTGGCTCGTTGCCTTATCTTGGGAAGACGTGATTCCATCAGAGTGTTCCTGTGTCTCTGACCTCACAAATGAATTAACCAATCATGGAATTGCTACGATCATGCTGTGCCCTATTCCAAGTGTTTCCATATTGTGTAAATCAGGTCTCTCAGCTATCCCCTGCTTGAGAGATTCCTCTGTGGTAAGGGACCCCATGTTCTGGGTGGATTGAGTTCTTTCCTGTGAGCTCCACATTCTTCTCATAGTCTTCCATCATGGCCCATGTATAAATATTACATATCTATTTACTTTTCAGTTAGGCTCTCATTGGGCAGTTGAAGGTAGTCTTGAACTTGTGTACTGGGATTACAGGTGTCATCACACCTGACTTTATCCTTATTTACATAGTCTCCATGATTTTCTTTGAGGGCAAGGACGGGTCTATTGGTCGTCTGACTCCTGGTGTAGAATGTGTGTGTGCGCATGTGTGTGCACGTGTGTGCATGAGCGTGCAGAGGCCAGATACCAGATACCAAATGTCTTTCTACCACTTTCCTCCTTACTTTTTAGTCAGGGTCTCTCACTGAACTTGGCACTCATTGTTTTGGTTGGACTGGCCTGGCCAGGGAGGCCCTGTGATCACACCTGTCCCTGTTCCCACAGCATCATAGTTACAGACAGGAGCTTTCACACCTGGCTTTCCCATGGGTGCTACAGTTCTGTACTAAGGTCTTCATGCTTATACAGCAAGCATCTTACCCACCATGCAATTTCCCAGTGTCCTGACTCTTCCGTGCTGCTAACCTGTGATCTTGATGACCCTTGGGAACCTGTGCAAATCAGGGCTTGGGTCTCATCCCCAGAGAGGCTTGGGGACTCAGAGGGTGTGCCTCAGCACACAGATATGTGGAAACTGTTAATGTGCACTCTCTCCTCCTTTGCTCACCACTAAAATCTGCTCTGAGATATCTTAGTGAGATCAGAGTCCTGGGAAATGAAGACATTTTCTCAAGTCCCTAGAGAAGGCAAATGGCAGAGGCAAGCTCACAACCAGGGAATACTGGAGTCTGAAGCCATGACCCTCCACAGCCTTCCTCCCCACTTCCTCCCTACATGCCATTTTCTGCTTTTGGCCTTATCAGCTCCTGCACATACGGGAAACTGCATTTATGTTTAAATGACAGGCCCACAGGAACAGGGATGGCCCCAGAGACATAGAGGCCAGAAAGACAATCCAGGTTTCTTGCATCTAGGCTGAAGCTCTTTCCAGTGAACCAGGAATGATGCAAAGATGTGGGAGGTGGAAGATAAAATGTCATAGGGGAAGACTGAAGCCTTGAATTCTTGCTAGAAAAATGAACTCCCTCCTGATCGAGATGAATCTATCTTCAACATGACACATACCAGGCCGACAGACACAGCATGCTATTCCCTCTGGCTCTGAGAGTTTAGAAGGGTAGTATTTTAGTACCCAAGGGCAGAAATAAAAGGAAGGGTCTATAGGTGTGCTCGTGTTCTCGTGTGAAATACACATGTGTGTAAATACTCAGTGATTACCCTTATTCATGGAAGCAGGGCCCTGATGGATTTCCTGCACGTGGTGTCACTCACACTCTGCAGGCTTCTGCTGTCTCCAGGTGATTCTCCTTGCTGGCGGACTCCCAGTGGCAGAGAATCTTTTGATTCCTTAACTGCTCCCCTGCACCCTGTCCCTCTCATGCTCCCTCTCCAGCTTGCTTTGTGAGTCATCCTGAGGAAGGGGTCTGAGTCCAGGTTGCTTAGAGATGATGACCGCAGCGAACCAGGGTAAGTGGGAGTGCATGAGATGCTGGGGCTGCTGCAGGCACTGCACCTGGAGACAGACACCTGGCCCCAGAACAGACTGCTGCAGGGTGCCTTAGCCTGTCACTCACTGCCTGAGGCTCCATTCAGAGGGGTGGCGCTGTGTACACAGGGAGAAGAGTTAGGACTCCTGGTTCTCCAGAACCTGTTACCATCTCAGTGGCCACACCCTTTACTCCTCTGAGCTCAGCCAGACTGCCTTGGGATGCACCCCAACTCTACCACTTTTGAATACAAAATCTATCTATCTGTCTATCTGTCTGTCTGTCTATCTATCTTATATTATCTACTATTTAGAATAGTTCTTAGACAGAATAAAATCAACCTGACATTAGTTTTTTTTTTTAAATCATTATTATGATTATGATAGTCTCTTCTTATCCATGGTTTGGTTCCCACAGCTATTTGAAATTTGGAATGTGAAAATGTCAAATGGGAAATTTCAGGAGTAAATAATTCCTAAGTTCTTGTCATATGCCATTCTGAGTAGAATGATGAGAATGTGTCCCAGCCTCCTTCCAGCTGCTCCTAGTGTGAACTGTCCCTCTAGGTATTGCTTTGCTTGGGGTCAAATGACCCTTATTCTACTTTATGATGGCCCTGAAATATCCAAGAGTTACCTATTTGCTTATGGCAAAGGGGAGTTGTACAACTATAGGCATAGGGTTGGCACTTTGGCACTTTTTGTAGTTTCAAGCTTCCGCTGGAGGTGGTAGAACATATCATTCCTGGACAAAGGAGACATCTGCATTGCTATCACAGTTACTACATTTCTGTCTCAAAAGTATGAATGGGGCCAAATATCTCAACTCTCATTTCTTCTCTGTTTGCTGTGCAGCCTGGGTAAGGTCCTGCTCCTCTTTGAGCCTCAGGTTCTTATCTTCTGAGTGAGGTGATGGAATTCAGGCTCAGACAGGAAGAATCTGGGAAAGTAAGGCCAATGCACCCCCTCAGGGTGGGGTTAGCTGCTAGTACTGAAAGCTGTGACCCTTATTTTACCCAGAATTGAATTAAATTCCTTCCCTTTGATTGTGATGAGAAACACTTTCAACTCAGTAAGTGGTTAATCAAAACAATAGCTCACCTTTGCTGCTTGACTTTGGAGCTCTCTTGCAGTAAATGCATGCCAGCTTTACCTGCCACCCTCCTAAGCATGGGTTGATGTATTCTGTTGTCATTACAACCCCAGGTGGCACTTTACTGTCTCTGTATTAGAGATGTGGAAATTGACATGCATGTAACCACCAGTGCGTGGGAAGTCCAGATTAAAGTCAGAAGCTGTGTGCTCCCCCCTGCCACATTTGGGACTTAAACTTGAGTCTTTGTTTGCTGGTTTGAAAAAAAGGTCTCATTATTATCCCTAGGTTGGCCTCTAATTCCTGTGCTCAAGCCATCCATCTGCCTCAGCCTCCCCAGCTGATGCCTCAAACTTGTTTTCTGATGCTGCTGGTGTAGTAGTTAATGTTCCCATTGTTGTGGAAAAATGACTGACATAATCTACGCCAGCAAGAAAAGGTTGACTCTGACCCCCAGTGAGGAAGTCGTGGCCACAGGAGCGGACACAGCTGGTCATGGTGCATCTTCAATCAGGAAGCAGAGAGGGGTGACTGCTAGTACTCAGCTGGCTTCCTCCTTTTTATTCAGCCTGGGACCCCAGCCCAAGGGATGGTGCGCTCACACTCAGGGCGAGTCTCTCTCTCTAGGTAAACCTTTTCTGAAACACCCTCACAGACACATCCACGGTAACTCTAAATCTCACCAAACTGACAGTAAAGATGAACCATCACGGATGGTGATACATCATGCCATTCCTTTCAAATGATTAAAACTATAGAAACTTATCAATGAACAACAATAGAGGGTCACTTTTTGTTTATGAGAAATGTCCCTTTACATAGCCCAATGAGGTGTGCAGTAGGCTAAGCTATATAGCTCAGTTTAGCCTTTAAATTGTAGCAGTCCTCCTGCCTCAATGATTTGGGGATTACAGTCTTGAGCCCTCATATCTGGAACTATGGTGTCTACATTGGGAGTTACCTGTGAGAAACAGAAACTATCCTTAAATTCTTTGCACCTACAGATTTGTCTCAATTTTAGGGGGTCCAATGTCTGAGGTTACGATACTGCCTGTGTAACCATAAGAACCTCCTCTTGAAGAGGGTGGGCATGCTCCAGGGTTCTGACTTCTATAAAGGTGCTCCTTCAACTGATTTTGCTCTCTGCCTTGCCTACTAGATGAATGTAGAGTCTGCCAGATAGATCTAAGTTTCCTTGTCCATGCCCCTGCTTCTGACAATGCTGCTCATGGTGTCATTAGTCCTCTAGGACTGAATAGCTTTTCCTTTTATTAGTTGTTCTTCACTCACCAACATGTCAACATCTTCTTCAAACTCCTAGAATTAGGGCACTATCCAGAATGGACCACACTCTTCTAGCTGTGGACTCTTCCTTTCTTCTGATAACATACATCTATGGCTATATCCTCAGAGTTGGTTGGCTACAGTGTAAACTTTATCTCAAAATATAACACAACCGTGGAAAAGCACAGGCAACAGGAAGGACAATTCTGTGAGTAGATACAAATCAAATAACCCTATAGGATCATCCAAAGAACGTTGTCCACTTCCATCTTGGCTCAGTGAGTACTTGACTCCCACCCTGAAGGTAATTTCTGCTCTGACTTGTTTGTTTACAGTGCTGAGGATAAACTGGGGATTCATGTGTGTCAGGTAAGTATTCAACTATTGAACCGTTTTGGGATTCCTGGAAGTTTTATCACCTAAAATATTCCAGAGAACTTATAAATTCCTCAGGGCTTCCAACTTTATGGGAGTGAATTTATCTAAATCAGCATCCCTGGGTTTCTGACTTAGTTCTTTCAGTGGTGTGTTTGTGAGATTTGCTCATGCTATACAAGTCGTTTAGCTTGCTTGTGTCGCTAAAACATCTCACTTACATGAATACACTGTAATTTTGTCTACCGTTAACAGACATGCGAGTTTTGGAAATTAACATCAGAACTACCATAAATGAGTGCTTTAGTTTAGTTTAGCCAGGTATGTTCAAAGAACTCCTTTGCCTTCAGCTTAGTAGGCAGTAGGTTCTGTGACAGTGCCAACACTCAATGTTATCAATCCTTCCATTTTTAGCTATTCTTGTGGTTATGGTTATGTATTTCATTTGCCCAATGGGAGAGACAGCAGAGGCCATTTTCATGGATGCATATTTGGCATTTGCTGATGTTTTTGGCAACTTGACATTCATTTGACTCATACTGAACTTGTAGCCAAGTGACAAGAACTTGTAGTCTCTGACAGCTGATGTTTTTAGTCATCTCTCTCCCGCTGACTTCAGTTGGGTTCAGGGTCCTCAGAGCAGGATCCAGGAATCCTTTGTTCTATGGACAACTAAGACAACTAACATCCACCAAGTGCCCACTTGTTCCAGGCAATAAGCTACGACTTCAAAGATTCCCTTAATCCTTACATCCAGCATGTGAGGTTGATACTTTCCAGGTAACTTACAGCATCACAACTCACAAGTGGTGGAATCTGGATTCTGATGAAGATCCTTAGTTGCTGTGATGACTTGCTTCTGAGAAGGAAAACATTGAAAACTTAACACTGTAAGTACTGTAAAAACCTGTGGACTGTGAATGCTCAAGTTCCTTATGGAAATTGGCATAGTAGCTGCACCTTCTATGTAGCACATATATACACTTTCAGGGAATAATGGCAAGAAAAATAGATGTTTTTAGTAGAGAGGCATTTTTTTTTCTTTTTCTTTTTTTCAAGACACAGCATTTCTGCATAGCACTGGCTGTCCTGAAGCTCACTCTGTAGACCAGGCTGATCTTGAGGCAATTTTTTTCTTATTCAGTTCAGGTCTGTACTTGGTTGACTTTACAGCTATGGATCCACTGATATGGAATCCCCTGTGGATTTGAAACAGGTCCATTCTCCAATCCCTATAGCATCATCTGGTTTCCAGTCTTGTAAAATGTTTAACAGAGGAAATAAAATCAATTTTATCCAAGTGCAATGATTTTTCCTTCCATCTGACACTGCTGATATAGTCCTTTGTTGTGGGAGGCTATCTTGTGCATTGTGGGGTGTTTAGTGATACCCTGGCTCCTTCCTGGTAGGATCCAGAAGAACCCCATGTTCTCCCAACTGTAGCAACTAACATTGTTTCCATATATGGCTGGCCCAGTGTCTTTTGGGAAAGAAACCCCCCCCAGCTGCTTGTTTCCCCTGATTTATGGGAAGCTCATAGCATACTTCCCCATCCCATCCTAGTTTTCTTTCTATTGCTGTAATAAACACCAAGTCCAATAGGAACTTGGGGAGGAAAGGGGTTTTTGGGCTGTCTGCATATCCCACTCATATCCATCACAGAGGAAAGTCAGGAACCTGGAGGAACAAAGGAATGCTGCTTACTGGCCTTCTCCCCACCAACTGCTCAGTTTACCTTCTTCTACCACACAGGACTACCTACCTGCCTAGGGTGGCACTGCCCACATGGATCATAATCAAGAAAATGCGCCATGGACTTGTCTACAGGCCATCTGATGGAGGCAATCACTCAATTAAAGTCCCCTCTTCCCAGATGACTTCAGTTTGTGTCATAATAATCATAACAACAATAATAAAGCCTCAAACCCCCCAAACTGAAAAACTAACCAACACACCCATAATTTTACACTGCTTATCTAAGCAACCCCCAAATGCAGTGTTTCACTGGATTTTAATTCCTTTGTCTCATGGTATGCACTGTTCTTCATTTTAATACAAGGGAGTTAGTCTGTCTCTCTCTTGTTTTTTTTTCCCCTGTTTTATTGGATTCTTTAACCCCCCTAGGTCGACTCAGCCTTGTGCAGCTTTCTGGAAGCTTGATCTTGCTCTTCTCAGTGGCACACTCTTACTTGTCACCACCATTGACCACTATCTACTCGACTTTCAAGATCAAGTGTCAACACATTCAGATGTCTTTTCCATGTATTTTGGGAGGTGAATGGCTTGTGAGGGCTCTGACCTGACAAATGAACTAATCCATCTTTGGAATTGTTACCATCATGTTGTGTCCAAGTCAAAACATTTCATATTGTGTAAAACAGGGCAGCTGTCCATTGCCTGAGATAGTCCTCCCTGGTAAGAGATTCTATGCCCTGTTTTACACAATATGAGTAGGGTACAATCTGACAGTGGGTCAGTGACTTCACCTACTGGGTCCTGAGTGGGCTTTGTACAACACCAAGGCCATGCTTTCCCTGCTGGTCCCCAGCCACCATCTCCCTTCTTAGGAGGCACATGTTAGGTCCTTTACCCTCTCAGCATGAACATGACATCATCTGCTCGGTCAGCTTTCTCAGTGTGTTCCTTGAAATTTTCTCACTTCAAATCTAAGAAGAAAAGCCCCCCCCCCCCCCCGTGTCAGTATTCTTGAAAACCCTTGTTCGCTTTGGTCTATGTAACCTTCTTGCTTTGGGGATTGACTTCTTGACCTTTGGGACATTCATCTCTGTAGGTACTTCCTTATTTCCTCTTTGTGATTATTTTAAGCGTTAGTGATATAATGAAGTCCTTGGGAGCCCTTAACTTTACCAGAGCTGTCCAAGATGGTGACAGTGGACAGATAGGAAGGGGCACCTAGAAAAACAAGGGTCAAGTGACAAGAACTTGGTGGCCATTTGGACATGGAGGAGGCAGCAATGACTCATACGTCTCTGAGTTGTTTGTGCTAGAGATGGGACCTGGGATATGCTAGCCAAGCACTCTACCCCTGAGCTACCCTTGCCCTTTGATTTTGGTTTTGAGATAATGAATGACAAGTTTCTGCTACGGTAACAGGAGAGGAAGAAGACAAAGAGGAGGCAGGAGATAAGGAACATGGTATTTCCATGTAGACAAGGTAACAAAGTACCGGAGGTAACTGGAGGTAAAGGAAATATAACTCAGGAGGCCGTTGGCATGGGGATGGATGAAGCTGAGGAACTAGCGAGAGATAACAGTGTGTTTATGGCGTGGTCATGGTCAGGGATGGCACAGGAGAATTTGTTCTTAAAAGAGACTGAAGGTGTAATCAGTGAAACTGAGGAAGAAAGCCAGGAGAGCTTGAATCAGAGGCCACTAAAGGAAAAGTTTGAGGGTAAGAAGGAACGCTCAAAAAGCTCGAGTAGAGACATCAGTCCGGAACTGAACTGGCATGAAGGCCATGGGGAGGGGGAGGAGCATAGAGCCAGTGTATAGGTGCAGGAGGGAATGGGCAAAGGAGGGACAGGCACCTACAGGGGTTCTGCTCATCTGTTCACCGGGCCCCGTCCTGGTCCTGGGATATAGTAATGGGAAAAGAGACAAATGTTCCCTTCTTTATCCTGTGGGTAGTCTACGGAGTCCGGAGAGAGGTATTATGGTTTGGATACTAAATGCCTCCCCCAAACTCAGGGGTTGAATATATGGTTCCCATTGCAGCAATTTATAAGCAGAGGCTGGGGGTGGGTGGGTGGGTGACTAGATCAGATGGGCTCAGATCTCATCAATGGATTCATAGCTTAATGGTGAAGCAGCTAAAGAGGCTGGTTTAGAACTTGCCTCATCCTGAACCTTTGACCCTCTCCTTATGCTGCCTGAATGGGAAGAGCACAGGTGGGGAGGGCGTCAGTGGGAAGGAATCCTGCCATATGGCAGGAAGAGATATAGGCATCAAGAGCAGAACTGTACAGCTGTCCACTCTGGTCAAGGCAAGGTTGCCCTCCCCCCATCATTTGTCATTTACCTTTTTCTGAGGCCCGAGAGGTAACTGCTGTAGCTCCCCACTGCCCACAATTCTAGGATTCTAGGATTGGATTTTCATCTTGACTGGGGCTGACCCATCCCTCCCTCTCCTCATTGGAGGTAGGTACATGAACCCAAGCCTTCTCCCACGATAGATGTGATGCTGGAAAGAGAGACCTTAGTCAGAGGTCCAAATGGAGAGTTGAGCTTTGACACTGAGAACTGAAAGGCCAACCAATACGACTGGATGTTGTCTGTGACTGTGAAATACCTTGTTTAGTTTGTCAGAAGCCTGCTGACTCGGGGGCTCCTGCTGGGCAGCCCTGTTTGCACTTTGGTGGTGCTAGCACAGCAGGTGTTGGAGGGACAAATAAGACAGGTGCTCACAACACTGAGGAGAAGGCAGTAGCTACTTGGTACAAAGGAATCATTGTCAACAAAGGTTTTTCCTTCAAGTCTCTTAAACTACAATCAAGGAGAACTGTAAGCTATCAATTCAAGGTGATGTACAGAGCTCAGACTGAGTGAGAGGGACAGTCCTTGCAATGCAAGTTTGGAGGAGTGAGTTGCCAGCAGAGGGAGGCGACTTGTTGATTCCTTCCAACACTCTTTCTTCTGGAGACTATGCCAATGGGTACTATGGGTAGGAGCAGCAGATGATAGTCTGTGGGAGTCCTGGGGGGACTGCACTGGTGGGGGAGGGGCAGCAGAGAGTTTGGTGGGCTGTGGTTATGTTGACTGTGTGCATTCAAACTCTTACCTTTCCCATGCCTGCATGGGCATGTCCCAGCTTGATCACCACAGGGAAATGAGGGGCTGTGAGCTGAAAGACACAAGAGGAAATCACTCATTAGTAATCTCAGAGCATTGATTGCCACAAGGAGGGTCTGCTCTACAAAAAGAGTCACTCACAGAATGCTGTCAGGGATCCCACAGAACCATCTGCAGGTGGTCACCCTGTTGCTATAGCTGCAATAGGACCTGTGCCCATCTCAGCTCTCAGAGCCAGCTGGCCTGGGAGCACCCAACGGTCTGTAGAGGCAGAGGTGTTCGTCCAGAAAACCAACTTAAAATTCTGGCCTTACCATAGTGCAGCTGCAGGCAAAGAATTATTTGGATCCATGCCTGTTTTCTCATCTGCAAAATGAGGGAGATAATACCATTGCAAGAATTCTTTTTTTTTTTTCTTGGAAAAAACCAAACAAAACTATTTTACTATTTTATGTTCGTGGGTGCTTTGCCCACACCTGTGCCTGGTGCCCATGGAAGCCAGAAGTGGACACTGAGTCCTATAGAACTGTAGTTACAGGTGGTTCTGGGTTGCCATGTGGATGCTGGGAATTGAATCCAGGTCCTCTGCAAGAGCAGTCAGTGCTCTTAACCCCTGAGACATCTCTAGTCCCGTGCTAGGAATTCTAAAACTGTGAATTCAGAGAACAGCAGCTTCATTGTTACTGGCACATTTCTGCCTCTAATAATATTTCGGGGGCCTATGGAGTCTCTTCACCTTCTTCAGGACACTGCAGAGCTCATGTCCACTCTGCTGCTAGCATTTGTCAGTTATATCCCACAGGCACTTTGTTAAACAGCCTCATGGTGGTGGCTTCTTTGGAGCATCCCACTGTTTTCCAGGCAACCACAGGTGCCTGCTTGGTGCCCTGTTGCATTGCCAGTCTCTCAGACACTTCTAACCCCCATACAAGGCTGAATGTAGAATCTATACTTCAATCTGTTCCATCAGCAACATTTTCTCAAGGTGTGTGCATCTTTCCCTTTGATACAAATAAATAGTGTTGAGAGGAAAGACTGAGAGGAAATCAGGGCTCACACCTGAGCTCCCATGTTGCTCCTATGTTGTCTGAAGGGTGTTTGCTTGGTTTGTAGGAGTCTATTCTGGTTTGCTTGAGGTCAAAGTTTATCTCTCCTTGTTACATAGTAATGATGTCAATCTCTTCTCCTTGAATCTGTCTGTCCCTCAACAGGGATCACCATACCCCTTCTCTAGGCTGTATAAATAGTATGTCACCCTGTTCTAGGTTGTTCCCAACAATGTACTTGTTTTTATGTATTAAGGGTCATGAGGAGCTCAGCTTTTTCCTCTACACAATCTTGCCCAATGGCCATCTGTGGATCACAAAACTACCAAATGAACTCAATTGTAAACTTGATTGTATTAAGAAACACCTAGGAGATTAATGAAGCACACTTCTGAGTGTGTTTGTATTTCCAGGGATGACTAGATCATGAGACTTTGACCTCATGGATGGGTAACCCTTTTTGTGGACTCTACCCACTATGGCACTGCTGGGAGGTAGGTATTGTTGGAGGAAGTGTACTTGAGAATTACATCCTGCCCTGGCCCCTTACTATCAGAGTGTCATTCTGCTTCCTCTACATGATGATATGAGCTGTTGCAGTACCCTGTCCCCATGAAGGACTGACCCCTTTGAAACTGTGAACCACAATGAACCTTCCTTCACTATGTTACATCAAGTTTTTTGACACAAAAATGAGAAACAACAAGAACCACAAAAAGGTAGGTATACATCATCTCATCACACTTCCATAATGCCCCTTAAGGTAATCTGGCTAGGTACTTGTTATCATCATCATCATCATTATTGTTATTTAAGCATTTTACAGATAAGAAAAATTTGCCAGCTGAGAGCTGAGGACTTAAATTGGGTTCTGTAATCCCTACGCTTGGTTTGAATAATTTCCCCCTTATTTCAGGCTAAATATTACCATACTCCTGCACTCAAGGTGAACCAATTTGTCTTTTTAAATAAAGCAGTAACATTTGATTTTGATACCAAAAGCAATATGCACTCAGTGCAAAAGTTTGGAAACTGCAATAAATTGTTAAGTATAAAAAAGGCAATAACTGTTGTCCCAGACTTCTTGTCTGCTAGTTTGAGGAAAAAAGCCCTCTAGTTGTTTTCTTCATTTGTTCTGTTTTTATGAAATTGAGAGCATAGCACATATCCAATTTTGTTTCACACTCTTTGCACCTAATAAGTGGCGACAGCATTTCTGGTGGTTATTGTTTGTTGGTTTAACAGTTATAAAATATTTCACATGTGAAAGAGACTTCAAGAGCAGAGTTGGACATCATGTTGATGAAACTAAACCCTGCCCAAGCAATGAAAGCCATGATGTCATTATTTCCTTGATGTAACCTGTTCCCTCCCACCCTAGAGGGAATCAGTGTATGGAGTCTGTGTTTATTCTTCCCCTGCATTTATTCATAGTCTTGCTGTTATATAATTCCTAACAAACATTGTACATCTTGAAACTTCAGCTTTTATGCTTTAAAAACATTCTTTCACATTTTCATACACACATACACTCACAGACACATGGACACACACAAACACACACCCTTTCTCCTGTACTTTGACACCATGCCCCCTATTTTCTTTACCAACTCCTTCTTCCCCTCAAGCCCCTCACCTACTTTCATGTCTTTTTGTTTCTGACATATTGCATGTTAATAAGGCTGTCTACAAGAACACAGGAGGGGGAGCCATTTATTTGAACAAAGTTCATCAGTGGCTGCAATGATATGACTCTCCCACCCCCAACTTACAACTCCCTACAGCTCCTCAGGGAGGGATGGGGCCTCTTGAGCCTCTCCCCATCCATGATGGTGGCTGATGGGTCCAGTCTTGTGCAGGCTTTGTGTAGTAGCCAGTGCTTCTGTGAGTTCATGGTGTGGGTGGGCAGGGGAGCAGGTGTAACAGTCATATCATGTCCACAAGACAGCTTTTCACTTCTCCTTGTCCTTTGAGCTTTTACATTTTTTCCACTATATTTCCTGAGCCCCAGAGAGAGTGGTGTAGATGTCACATTTAGGGCTGAGCTTTCCACTCTCGTTCTTAGCCTTTGATCAGTTGTAAGCCCCTGTTTTAACTGTCATCCAGTGTAAACAAAGGCTTCTCTGACCAAGGCTGGGAGTAGCACTGATCTATGAGTATAAACATAATATTTAGAAGGCAGTTTGACACCATGTTCATAAAGAAAATAATTGTGTTAGATTCTTCCCTAGGACCTTCTCCAACCTTGGGAGACTTGCATTTTATTAACCTGCCCAGTGCGAGGCACTCATTGAGTGCATTTTCATCAGGGATCTTTTGTTACCTAGCATAGTCGTCACACCCAGCCAGCATTGCAGACTGTAGGCATACATACTCAGCAATCGAAAGATTGGAGGCTTTGCTTCTCATTTGAAGGTGCAACTCGAGTGGAGGGGAGGAGAGATGGTGTTCTCTTTTTTCTGTCCTGTCCTTCCCTTTGTCCTGTCCATTCTGGCCACATACTTCCCTGGTGGGTCCTGCAGGGATCATGGCATGCCTCTGGTTCTGTCACTTATTCTCTGTTTAATTTTAGTTTCCCAATCTGAAAAATGGGATGATAATATTCAACTTGTGGGGCCGTTAAGCAAGGGTGTGGCAAGAGGAAGAAATGAGGAGTATAGATGACTTAACTAAAAGTACTAAAATCACAAGTGTAAAGTAGAGCAGAGGGGAGGCACAGAGGTGCTAACTCTGGGAGTAATAGGGAGGGATATAGGAAAACTGGGTGATGGAAAAGATTGGAGGCTCTGGTCCCACAGCACCTGCTGATCTGGGCTGGAAGGAGCTGAAACTGCAACCCAGGAGAATCATGACCACACCAGGAGGAACACAGTCTGGGTGCTTCTGGTTGGGTAACTTCAATATCAAAACTTTGACTGTGTTGTTTAACATTGATGCTGACCTTGAATGTTTGAGAGATATCAAAGTGACCAGTAAAGCACAGCTCTGATGTGTCTGTGAGGGCATTTTCAGTTAGATTACAAGGGCTATGGCCTAAGCAGTGGTTAATCTATTGATGGGTTCAGACTTTAAACATATTATCTAAAGGCAGTGGCAATTATGAAAGATGGATGGGGCCCGGTGAGAGGAAGTGGGTCATGGGGGTGTGTCCTTGGAAGACATATCTTGTTCCATGTTACTCTGCCTTACCATATCTCCAGAACCAAGAACCGTGGACTAAAATCTCTGCAACTGTGGGCCAAAGGGAGACTTTGCTTTGGAACAAGATATGTCTTATCACTCCTCCCTCTCTGCAACTGGTTTTATTCTTCTTTGTGTATGTATAGATGATGCATTTGTGTGAACTCATATGAACACCCATGTTTGTGCTTGTGAAGGCTGGAGGTCAATGTCCAGTGTCTTCTCTTATCACTTTCCATCTTATTTTTTTGAGACAGGGGTCTCTCACTGAACCTGGGCTCAGTGATTGGCTCAGTGCTGACCAATGAACCCCCAGGATTTCCCTGTATCCATCTCCCAGTGCTGGGACTCCAGACATGTGTTGCCACACTCAGGTTGCTATATGAATGCTGGGATCTGAACTCAGTTTCTTGTACTTATGCAGCAAACGCTTCACCATCTTCCCAGCCCATCTTTATGCATTGTCACACGTGTTTCTGGCATCTCTTGCCTTACCTCTCCGTGTATTCTGTAGCCCTGCTGACCAGTCTCACCTGCTCCTGCCTCCTGTTCACTACATCTGTCTTTTTACATACTTTGTTGCACCCAGAGAGTTGAGGTTGATGTTTGTTTTTTTCCAAAGTAGCTCTTTTCTTATATTTATGGTTGTGAGCCTAGCCTTTAACGGCTGAGCTATCCCTCCAGCCCCAAAGTAGCTATTTTCACTTGCTTTTGTAATGCTGGAGATGGAACCCTGCTTTACCTCTTAGCTACATCTCTTCCCACTTTTAACTTGACATATTATATCACACACACTCCTTCTACTGTGACACACAGTTCTAACACAGTCATTGTAATAGCTGCCCCATATTGCATGCACTCCTATCTGATGGGAGATGCCATTCTGTAAATGTTTCTCATACTGGTTAATGAATAAGGCACTGTTGGCCAATAGGAAAGGAAGATAGGAGGGACTAGGAGACAAGGAGGAAAGAGGAAGTAGTAAGGAGGCAAGATGGAGAGACTGGAGAGAGCAGGATGTCAGCGGCTCTCCCCGTAAGAGGAAACCAGGTGGAAATACTTAGTTAGATCAACAGAAATGGGTTAATACTCAAGACAGAGCTAGCCAATAAGACACTAGTACCTGGCCAACAGCATTATATCAAATACAGAGTCTCTGTGTGTTAATTGGGGCTGGCGCAGTGGCAGGACAAGACCAGCGGTGGGCGGAAAAACCATAATCCTTACACCTATCCTGCAATACTTCAGCCATTTTCTTGTGAATGAACAAATATGTGTGTGGTTCTCTGTCTCCTTCTTCCCCCCTTTCCCTGCTGCTGCAAGCAAAATTCCACTAAACACTTCTGTGCACATGTCTTTTGAACTAGTATTTTATCTCCAAGGAACCAGACTTGGAACTTTTCAAAGGGAGATAGGTAGAATTTGGAGACATTATGACAGGTTTCTAAAGTAAGTCTTTGATCTCCAGAACTGAAAGTGGGGGTCTTGAATCTGCTTGCAGAAATTCAACAACATCTCCCTGACTAAGACAGATGGTTTCCCAGCCAGGAATGGAACCAGGGACCTCTTGTGCAATGTGCCTTAGCATTTTTTCCTTCTCCAGCATTACTGTTGGGAAACAAGCCACTCAGCATAGCCCTATGGCTACCCATCTCTGCCATGTTCCTTCCCTTCCACACTGTTTCTGTGGATCCCAAGGGCCATTCCTATTTTCATCCCTTTGCCACATGCCAGCCCCTCCCCAAACACAGACAGGTCACAGAGGACAGAAAACATCTTGTTGGCTAGGCTATTTTTTTCTCTTCCCTTTTCAACAATAGCTTTATTTAGTTTCCTTGGGGATGGCTTCTCAGGGACCCTTTTCCCGGTCCCATGGCCCCAGACACTCCAGAGTTCAACACTGCCCCATGGCAAGAGGCCTGACATCCTGTTAGAAAGGGACAGACCCATCTTTGAAGAAAGATTCTCCACCCTGATAAGGCCTTATTCAAAAGTACCCAAATAAGCTCAAATAAGTGGTGTGGCCCTGCATTCTTGCAGGGTGTTCCCTTGGGAAGAGTCCCAAGGGTCCAACAGGCTGAGCCAAGGCCAGTATTCTATCAACCACATCCTCAAGATGAAACTATACAGTGGGCACCTGGGGATGATCCTATGCAGTCTCCCACTCTGGGATAGTAGAGACTTAAGTATGTGAAGAACTGGACCCTTGCTGAGCCATAGATATGACTTTAGTGTGTCTCCAGGGGTTTATGGAGGAAATCTGTTCTCCAGCTTCGTGTTCAGGCAGAAGACCTTAAGAGGTGGGGCCTAGCTGTTTGGGTCTTTGGAAGGGTTTCTAACCAGTTTTTTGGGGCAAGCCTGGGTTGGTGGAAGAGCTCAAACCAGGGGCCTTCCTTGCTGCTTTGGCTTCCCACCTCATCATATGACTACTCATTGTTTTAGTTAGTTTTTCATCCGTTTGACACAAACTAGAGTCATCTGGGGAAAGGGAGCCAAAAACTGAGGAATTGCCTCCCTCAGACTGGCCTGAAAGTGTGCCTGTGGGGATATTTTCTTCTTTTAAAGAGAATTTATTTTTATTATTTTAAATTATATGTTGGTGTATGTGTCTGCATGTGAGTGTGTGCAGTCAAGGTCAGGTGCCTGTGGAAGCCAGAGGTGTCCAACCCCATGGATCTGGAATTATAGACATTTGTGATCTACATGACATGGGATGGCTCAGTAGTCAAGAGTGCTTCCTGAGGACTCAGGGAATTGGACCTTAGTCCTCTTGACCCTGGAACTATCTCTCTATCTTTGTGGAGGTCATTTCCTTTCCCTCTCCCCTTTGGATGCAGAATCTCTCTATGTTGCTTTGGGTGTCCTAGGAACTCAGTATGTAAGTCAAACTGGTCTCTAACTAACAGAGATTCTCTTGCCTCTGCTTCCCAAGTACTTGGATTAAAGGCAGCCTTCTGTGGGCAAGTGCCATTCCTGGGCACTTGGTTGGGTAGGAAAACAAAACCAGCAAGCCACAAAAAGCAAACTAATAAGTGGCATTCCACCATGGCCTCTGATTCAGTTCCTGCTTCCAGGTTCCTGCTTTGGCTTTCCTCAGTGATTGGAATGAGTCCAGTAAGTCAAATAAATCCTTACCTCCCCAATTTGGCTTTTGTCAGGGTGTTATCACAGCAATAAAAGGCAAATGAGGAAGGCATCTTCCCAAATGTGCTTGTCTGTGCGTTTCCTTCTTTATTGTCCATTTCTCTACTTGCCTATAGATGTTCTGAGGACCAGGATCTTTGTTTTGTTTGCTACTGTAAATGTAGCATCCAAAGCCTGGTACAAAATGGGTGTAGGATCCTCAGGAGCTAGAGTTACATGTGGTTATGAGCCACTCGATATGTGTGCTGGGAACCAAACCCCAGTAGTCTGGAAGAGCAGCAAGTGTTCTTAATCATTATGCCATTCATTTCTTCAGCTCTAGCGTCTACCTTTTGTTCTCATTTTATATACAAGGGAATTTGGTAAAGGCAAATAGAAGTCTTTTTCTAGAGATCACCCAAGGAGAAAATGAAGCAGCTGGGATGTACCAGAGCCCCAGAACCTTGCCACCACTTGGTGGTGGCACCTCTGGATCCTCATGTTGTCTGTCACCAAGCACTTTCTGCAGTGGGTGGATGGAAGCCAGTAGACCTGTGAGGATAAGGCTAGAAACCGTAAATCCTGAGGTGGGTAGAAACAGCAACTCTAGAGCCAGGAGGCTCCAAGTTGATGTCCAGTTCCTATCTACTATGGGCTGCTGGCTGAGTCACAACCAGATCTGTGACTCAGTTCTCTCTCTCTCCAACAGGAAACTCACTGAAATCCCACCGGATTGATGGGAGCAATGGATGTCACAGTAGTGGTTGGCCATAGATGGCCTGCTCACTTAGCAGTCATGGCTAGTGAAGGTGTCCTGGGAGTGGTGCATCTGTCCCTAAGAATGTCTCCATCCTGTCTTCATCTCTGCTCTCGGGTGACAGGGTGATGAGCATTAGCTCATCAGCAGGCAGGCATGAGTCTTGGATGGAGGCAGAAGAGGCAGGGAGAGGAAATCTGAGGAGCAGGCTGTGAGCAGGGCCAGGAGGCCTTGAGAGAAACAGGGAGGCCTAGAAGTGGGTTTCATAACATGCATTTCCGGAAGGGCCATTCAAAAGAGGGACTGGAAGCATTTTAACAGTTGCTGGGTAAACCTTGGCCTTGGTATGATACATCTGACAGACTTGCCTTGGAATTCTCACATGGCACCTGTTGAACACACAGGATAATCTTTGAAGGTCTTTCTGATCCTTTAATAGTATGCAAGCCTATAAGCTGTCACCAAGAGGGGTAAAAGTTACAAATGAAATGATGAAACACAAGACAAACTCCTGGCTGTACTGTCTGGGCTCTCTGCTGTCTGGTGCTCCTCACTTCCCAGACCCTACCTCAGATCCCATCTCTCTCATGTTCCCTATCAGACTGTTTCTTTCCTATGCTGTTCTTACTCTGTTCCCTCCAGCCACAGGGCCTTTGCATATGCTGCCCAGAATGAAGCCATGTCATACCTACTTCAGATGGTATCTCTACAATCACTTCTCCAAGAAGCTGGGCCCTACCTTGCTGCCTGGGCCAATGCCTGATCACCCTTCTTTTTCAGTTTATCTCAGCCTGTTTTCAACTGTCCCAGTCCATCAAGGTCCCTGGGAAACAATGGAGCTATGCCTGTTGCTGATTATGGTTTAGACCTGAGGACTATCCTAAGGTACAAATCTGGACCAAGAAGCCCTGCAGACATCTCCAACTCAAACTTACAGCCGGTGTGATGACGTTCAATCACAAACAGCACTTCCCACCTGTATCCCAACCAAAATCACTTGTCCTGCCTGTGCACCTGGGTACCTAAGATAGACATGCTCTGCCTTTCTTAATTCTAATGCTAACCAGGCCCAGGGCTGGCACTTAGAAAGGCCTAGGAGGTGTTTACTGAGAGCCTGTGCTCTCTCTGCCCTGATAATTCTGCCTCTGTCTCATCTCCCCCAACCCCACTGCTTTTAGTGTGTCTTGGAAAAATACTGGTAGTAAATTTGGAATAATTAAACTGATCATGCCTATTGGCAAGCAAGCATTCCTTTCTCTTACATTTCCTGTTTCCCTGAGAAATACAGCAGTCAGAAATAACCCCACAGACTGGCAGCATCTGCCCATGGACAAGCTCTCCTTGTTCTTACTTGTATGAGCTTAGGGTTCATAGCAGGTTCAGGCTGCCAGCCTACACCCTTGCCCTCTCAGGGACTCCCTAGGTGAAACTCACAGCAGAGGACATCCTCAGGGGAAGAGCTGGTCTGGGGGAGGGGGAAAATAATCCTGAAAGGATGGTGCAGGAGTCCACCTTCAGGCTTTTGAAGATAGCCTGCCTCGAATCCCCAGATTCCTGGACTGCCCGGTGTTCATTCCTCTCCTGCTCACCTCTCTTCTCCCCTCCCCCTCCTTCCCTCACCTTCTTCCTGTCCTTTCCCTTTATTTACTTTTTTTTTTTCTTCAACCTGGGTCTAACACAAGAGTCACCTTTGGAAGGTTTCTTAGCCTCCATGGTGGTTTGAATGAAAATGGCCCCTATAGGCTCATAGGGAATGGCACTATTAGGAGGCGTGGCCTTGTTGGAGTAGGTGTGGTTTTGTTGGAGGAAGTGTGTCACTGGGGGTGGGCTTTGAGGTTTCAAATGCACAAGCCATGCCAGTGTGCCATTGTCTTCAGGGTCCCTAGGGCTTGGTCTACAGCACATGGAGGCTAGAAGTGAGAGGGCACAGGAACCACAGGACAGCATGGGAGCAAGCAGTCCTATAAGCCTCCACAACAGGGTGAGGCAGGTCTCTGGCTAATGGGTTTCAAAGAGGGAAGTTCATGAAGATGTCAGGTTCCAGAAGCCATATCTCTTCTCTTTCCTGGTGGCCAGGTGTGCTTTGCTGTAGCCTTATAGTAGGTAGACATATCCCACTTAATTCCCATGAGCTCCATCACAGTGTTGTTACTCCTGACTCACGAACCACAACCCCAATATCTAATTAAACAACTGTTCAGCTGAGCTGAAGCCAAACCCATGCTTGAGGACTATCTGTCTCTCACACTGGCCTACAGAGTCAGGGATGACTCAGACCCCACTCTACAGAGGCTCATGAGAGAAAGTGGGCAGTGGATACATACAAGAATGATTTCAACTCAGCCCTGTAGTTTGTCTTAAGAGGAAAGGGGTGTTGAGGAGGTACCATAGACAATGAGCAAGGTGACATTTGTACTAGGTTTTACAGATAAAGTCAGTTTGCCAAATAAAGAAAGGGGCATTCCAGGGAGATGCATCCATGAGGAAAGGGCACAAAAGCGTGACCATTCTAGAGGGACCAGGAACATCTGAGCCAACCGTGGGTTGGCTACCAGGGAGAGGCTAGCCAGTATCCACACTCAGAGAAGATCTCACTTTGTTACCACTCTCTATAATTGAGGGTAGACACATAGTTATTGCACTCTCTGCATGTTCAGGGGGTTTATGCTAAAAATATCAGTTTAGAAAAGGTACACATTCAAACCAAACCAAAACTTTGGTTACTTTGTTTTGGCTGCTCACCTCCCTGCCTCTCCAAACCTGGAGCTTCCAAAAATGAAGTTTTCTCTTCTCCTTTCAGAAATGCAAGCTGAACTGTTTTCAGATGAAAGGGCAGGGTGTCTGGAATTTTCTTTAAAATAATCCTGTGTGGTCTGGATATGGAAGTAAGCCTAGTGTGGTCACAGACGGGGTCTGAACTGGAGCTGAGCAGGGACACAGACATATTGCTTGTGCCACTTTGTGTTCATGTGTGTTTGATCATTTCCATCACATGCCATTTATGTGGGTATTCATGTTTGTGTATGTGCACATGAGTATATGGAAGATGCCTTCCTTAATCTCTCTCCATCTTATTCTCTGAGGCAGCGTCTCTCATTGAACTTGGAACTCACCAGTGAGCTTTAGGGATCCTCCTGTTTCCACCTCCTCAACTCAAGCACGGCATGTGCCATCATGTCTGGCTTTTTTACATTGGTGCTTGAAATCAGGTAATTTTTCATGCGTGACAAGCACTGGACAAACTGAGACATCTCTCCAGACCCAAGATCATTTCTTTCAGAGGCTCTCTCTCACTCAGTGAGAACCTGCAGAGTCCCAGAATGTATATCACAGAGAGGTAGGAGTGTAAATGATGGAGTGGGGGAACCATAGGACTAGAGGTCAAATCAAAAAATATGAGTCAGTGGCTCAGACTGCGTTCTGTAGGTGGTAGGCTCTGAAGACAGGACTGATACTATTCAACTTCCACACAGGACAGAGCACCTGACTAGAAGGAAGGTAGTAGGACTGGGTAGGGGTAAGGAAGGGCCGGGGACAGATAAAGGATTCAACCTGAGGCCTGCAGGCTACTGGGAGTTTGGCAGCTTGTCCTCTACATCACGTTGTGTCCAGGTTGTTCTGAGGCAGTGCCCATGGGTCAGGAAGGAAGCCAATATAAATAATTTTTAGAACAGGTAATTACCAACTGAACTTGAGGCTGCAATCCTGTCATCCTAGCCACCACAGAGATAGGACAATTACAAATTCAAGGCCTGGACTAGGGAGAACAGGTAATGCCTTGTGATGATAGGTCATAAAGATTACTTACTGGCCAGGCCAGGTGTGTAGTCTTGCTTCTGAGCCTCTCCTCAGAACACAGGGAAGCAGAGGCTTCCTCAACACCAATGAATCTTTGTCAGATGAATGAACTAGCACAGGTCTGACCCAGCCCAGTGCAGCCTCTCCACAATTGTCTGCAGGTTGGAGGGAATGGGAGTGACCTCACACTGACACCGGTGCCCGAGGAGGAGGGCAGGGAGCTCATTTCTCCCCTAGGACAAAGCCGTCTCCTCTTCGCTCCAAAGCTTCGGAGAGGCATGGCTTTCCAAGCAGAATGGGGCTGGGCAGAAACAAAGCAGGCACACGATTTCTCCATTAATATGTCAGCCCTTTAAACTTATGTCTCCATTTTTCTCTTGGTTCCTTAGTGTGGGATTTCCTCATTTTAGATGGATGGTATGATTCCCTCCATTAGGGAAAAAAAAAAAAAAAAGCTTCTAGATGCCTTTAAATCAGGCAAATGAGTAAGGGCTCCCCTGTTTCATTTTGAAGATGTGGGGCATGCCAGAAGGCCTCTGGACTGAAAATTCAATGATGGCATAATGGACCAAGAGAGGGTGCCAAGTCTCTAAATCACTCACCAGACAGGACAATCTTAGCCACTGGGACTTGGAGACCCCTGGCACTGTGAGTCGAGTCCCCAACACATGGAAAGAGCTTGCACTTGAGGAACTGGTGGCTCAGAGTGCACCACAATCATTTTAGCTCACCTGAGTTATCTGGGGATAGAGAAAAGTAGGCCCCCATCTGTGAAGTCTTGCGGGGGGGAGTAGTATTAACACTTCCTTTCTGAAACTTAGCTAACCCACTGGCAAAATAGGTTTGAGTTGGAGGGCTACAAAAACATAGTGTGGAGGGTGGCCTGCTGTTGGCCTGAGAGTCAGTAGGTGGATTGTGTTTTCTCACTCACATTTTGTTTATAATTTCAGATATTCCTATTCTTGATAGCCTCTCTCTGCAAACCCATTCTTAGGAATCCCTGAGGTCTAGAGTTTTCTACCTCTTTTCCCATTTGCATGTGTACGTGGATGTGTGTGGGCTCATTAACTTGCCACAGGAGAATGCGTCCCCCATTAAGGAGGTGCACACTGAGTGACATGTAGAAGAGAGGACCAAGTCCCAGGGTGGCAGAGTGGAGCTGCTTTGTCTTTACAACACTGACAGAATAGAGATTCAGGAAACGTGTGGAAATGACTGAGATGCTGCTGTCTGCCTCTGTCTGACCTGGGCAAATGATAATAGGCAAGGTATCAGGACACCTGGTTGGTTGATAATAACTTCCAGGCAAGGGTGTTGCTGCGGTTTGAGTACAGTTTGTTCTACCCAACGCCATGACACATGCTGAAATCTCTTTGCTATGTGGTTGTGCTGGGAGATTTTGAGAGGAAATTGAGTTCTTAAGGGATTAATGTGTTTCTCTTGGCACTGGGTTAGTATCTGAGAGTCTGGGTTATAAAGTGAGCCCCCTGACCCCTGCCTTTTCAGTACCAGGCCCCTGTCCACGTGCCTGAACTACCCAGCCGCTGTTGTGTGATGTAAAATGTCCCTCATAGACTCATGTGTTTGAACTTGGTCCACAGCCAGCGGTGCAACTCAAGGGTGGAGGAACCTCTAGAAGGTGGGAACTCGCTGGAGGAAGTGGATCTCTGTGAATCACAGTCCTTGATTCCAGCTGAGGTCTGACAGTGTTGTGGACAGGTGTTACCAACTTCTTCTGTCATGGAAGGAGCCACCATGTCTTTGCCCACTGTGATGGATCATATCCCCTGAACTGTGAACCGAAGTAAATTCTCCTTCCATAAACTGCTTCTATCAGACACTTTAGAACAACGATGTGAAAAGTTACTAACATACAGCCTCCAGATTAACCTCAGCCATTCTATTACATCAACGGAAAAGAGTGCATTTTCCCTCTCACCAAACTAGAGGAAGCCCCGAAAGGACGTATTTGCAGTCCCATAGGCTTCCCATTCCCATGGAAGGTGCATTACTAACTCCTGGTTTGGAGTGCAGCGAGCTTTGCAGCTGCTCCTTTTTCCTTCCCCTGGGGCATATTATATAAATGGGTGGTGGCTTCCTGCTGCAGTGGTAGGGCTGGGCATCCAAGCTGCTGGCATTCAAGTTCACCGAGGCATTCCGAACATTTGGGAACACAGGAAGGGTTGCAATTTTTAAATTTTCTTTGTTTGCAAGAAGGGTCTGGAGCCCATTGGGAGAATGAAAAACAAAACCAGGAAAGCAGATGACCTGCTTTGCAGAGGCAGTGTGCACCTTTGCTATGGCTTCTGTGAACCCTATGAACCCTGCCCTTATACGCCCCTGCACATCTACATGCTGCACATGTCACAGTCAGGACACCATGCACCCCTGCTCCAATACACGCCTTCATAACTATAGGCCACTCATGTCACAGGCAGGAACCATTTCTATATCATCCTTCAGTACCTAGTGAAGCAGAAAAAACAGATCACACAAACCTGATGACAGAGGGACATCCAGACACATAACTAGGCAAAGGCAAACACCAATAGATGCATGAAGCTAGCCATGTGCAGACAGCCAGACATGCATCACCACACAAACATATCTAGACAAGCAGACACAGAGACATGCTCAGAGACTTACACTCATTTTTGTGAAAACACACACACACACACACACACACACACACACACACACACACACACACACTTACCAAGGAGCCAAGCAGCCTGCACACCCCTCAGCCTGCCCTGGCCTCAGTTTTTGCACTCAGGGGAGAATAAGTAGGCAAGATAAAGTTTCCTCCATGGTCCATGGTAGATGAAGCAATGAAGTTTAAATTTTTCTTCTCCCCTCCATAGCGTTTTATGTATCTATCAGGTTCCACTTAGTGCCTGCCCTTATTTAATTTGCCAGTTTGAATTACTTTATGCAGCAAATAGCTTCTGGTTTACAGGGAGGGGAGGCCAGACATGGGGGTGCATGCTTGTAATTCTAGTACTCAAGAGGCAGTGACTGGAGATTAAGAGATCCAGGCTGGCCTCAGCCTCATGGCAAGGCTCTGCCTCAGACAGACAAACAGACAGACAGACAAATAAATATGCAAAAGGCCCAGAGGAGATTTTTATCTAGAGAGGAAATTCATCCCCGACACAAAACATGCCCAAAATGTCCATCTTCAGCTCTGACCTCAGATTGAATGTCTACTCTTAGTTGTGGGGAAATGTGTTTTCTTTACTGTGTTCTCAATTCCCCAGGTTTAATTGAGGCGTGGCATCTTTCTTTTTTTTAGGAAAGAGGGGCTTAGATCCTCCAAGTGAGCTGAAGCCTCTTAGGAGAGGGACAAAGACCCAGAAACCTCCTAATCCAGGCAGCAGGGATTGCTCTGGGCAATGGAGGAAGAAGGAGCTGGGAACCCAGGCAGAGGAAGATGGAGCCCATCCACAAAGTGCCCTGTATGTTTCTTATATCTGCAGTGAGATCACTTATTCAGGAATCACATGAGTCTGGACAGAGAATGGGGGCGAGTGACTTAGGAACTGCTGTCCTGGAAGCCACGGGGAGTTTTCCCAGACCTGAGAAGATTGTGAAATGAACAAAGGTCTCAGCAAGTCACATCTAGAGCTCAGGCAGTGGGGGAAGGAAGCCGGGCTGGCATCTGGGGCACATATGGGAATGTGCTTGCAAACCGCATAACACTTAAACAGCAGAGATCCTTGCGGGGTCCGTGTTGTAATACATCACAAGCCCTCATCAGAATGTCTGTGCCAAGTCACTGGATATGAGGTTAGAAGAGAAGAAGAAGGGTAGACTGTGAACAAACCGGGGTCCTCCAGCTTCGTTCTCTCTGAGTGGGTGGGTGGCACCATGTGATGGGAGGGTGCTGGTAGGCCGAGTGTGCATCCTGGGGCCAAGAAGCAGCCCACCCGTCACTGTCTTCCCTGTCACTCCTGGATTGCTTTAGAGAATTTATAAATGTTTTCCTTTTTCTTTTTCCCAGAGTTGCTCTGTGGAAATCTCTTTTCAATGGTCCTTTTCAGTCAGTTTCTAGTCAGAAGCATCTATCCCTCTGCACGTTCCCCCTCCAGGTACTGATGGTACCACTGGCCAGGAGAGGCCACCTAGGAGTCAGGAAGGTACAGGCTCTGGAGAGGACTGGAGGAGGGGGGTTAGGGCCAGGACCAAAGTAAGGATGCTGAACACCTAGCCTGAAAAGTATATGAAAAAGTAAAATAATAAATTAAATTTTAAAAAATGCTTTGACTCCAAAATTTAAGTTGAAGGACAAATTACAGGGGAAAAGGATTTCTATTTGTGTTTCCACAGAAAATGAAAAGATGTGGATTCCTTCCAGACTAATGTGGTTTGATCACGCCAGACCGCCTGAAATAGAGTACCAGGTGATCCTACATTCAAAACAGCTGGACAAAGCAGCCTTACAGACTACAGCCAGGAGTTCTGAATCTTCTTCGATTCAGCACCCCTTACCAGCAGGAAGTAGTTTGGAAAGAACAACGCCCAAATATTGTGTATAAATGTTTGTTTTCATTTAATTGGACTTTGTTATATAAAATAAATTTAAAAAAACAAAAAAGAAAACCAATTAAGATAAGTAGATTAATTCATTAAACATTAAGTAATGTAGAAAGATTAATATATTAAGCAATAAGCAAAAAAAAAAAAAAAAGAAAGAAAGAAAGAAAAGAAATTTAAGAGGGCACCCCAAACTACTCTCTGTCTTTTCTCCTTCGCCTTCCTCCATTTCATTCCTTTCCGACAGAATTGCACATCACCCACATTGGCCTCAAATTCCCCATGTACCCAAGGATGACCTTCAACCTCTGATGCCCTCCTCCAATTGTTGGAAATACAGGCATGTGATACCACATCTGGTCAAAAATCATATATTTATTATGTCAACATCATATTTTTAAAGGTGGAAATAGGTGCAAATTAACAGTTGGCCCAAACACCAACTGTTTGAATGACAGAATCTGATGCTTCTATAATGTCCCCACTCCCCAGAATATTTTATGTCCTCTTAGTAAGGCATGTTTTCCTCTGTCAGAAAGCCAAACACAGGTGCACTGGGCCTGGAAGCTGAACCTGTGCAGTTACTACATTCCATTGTCTTTTTGGGCTGACATCTGTTTTGGATTTGATAAACCTTCTGCCCTGCAATTTCCCCCAATCCAATGCTAACCCAGTCAGAGGTCATTGTCAAGTGCCTTCAGAGCCCAGATGTCTAGAGCCTACTGTTCCCCAAGCCACACCACTGGCAAGGAGAAGAGAATAAAAATTCAACACAGTAAAAAAATTCCACAGGTTTTAATGTGACTCTGGACTTCAGAAGAAGGACACACCTGGGGTTGCTGCAGTACATTCGCCGTTTCGTTAATAGTTACTGTGTGTAGGGCACTGCTGTACTCAGTATCCCATCTAATCCTAACATTGTGTGATGTCTTTTAGGACATATGGCTCATAGATGAAGAACTGAGGACCAGAAAAATGATGGATTTGGCCCAAATCATAGAACAACAAGTGGCAGTTCAGTGCTGGACCCCAGGATAATCAGATCCAAATCCTCCAGTGTAAAGCCTTATTTGTACAAGCCAGAGTGGTGTTTTTATGTCATCAAAGGCAGGGCATGAATATGAGGTGAGGAATGTGCTTTGGGCTCTTTGATTTATTCCCTAGGAAAACAAGTCAGATAGCTAAAGGTCATGTTTCTGTCACCCCTTCTGTTGGTTGGCAAGGCAGAGAGATGTTGGAACCAGCAGATATGGAGAAGCTGCCCTGGGGAGATAAGGGTGTCGGGGCTGTACTTGGACCAGTGGCTTTGTTGTATAATCAGGAACACAGGAGGAGGGTGAGTGGCTGCATATCCCAGCCTGACTGCCATAATCAAGACATGGTGTGAGTATGAAGTGTTCCATAAGTCCCAGGTTAACAGGAAGCCATTGTGTGACATTGGCTGCCACACCTTCTCTTGGGGACCTTCATTTTTTTTTCTTCTGTAGACTGGTTATGATGGGGCAGATGATGAATTCTGGAGTTGCTTCCTGCTATAAGCTCGATGGCCAGGATTCTGCAGTTCTTTGCTCCAGGGTTAGGAGCAGGAAGAATTCAGCTTAGCTAGAGCAGAAGCCCTTTGCAAACACCATCCTCCATCTTTTATTTATTTCTCAGTATGGCTCAAGGACTGATTGCATTACTGGTAGAGAAATAAACCCCAAATCCAGGGAAGTGGCCATCCTGATATGTTTTCTTAATTTCATTTTTTGTTGACTGATTGATGTAATGAACACAGTGTTTCCAAGGCTTGGGGAAGCTGCTGCAAGTAGCTTTGGTTCCTGCATTTATCAGCTCATCAGGGGTTACAGGCAATGCTATAAAGCTCATCATTTGGCCAGCTCCTATAGTGGTTCAGAGAGTTCGTTGTGAAGTTACAGCTTTTGTGTTCCAATCCGGCTTGTTCTCAGCTTCAGGTGAATATCCATCCCACATGTTTGCACTTCTAGACAGGAGATAGTATCTCTCACACAAGACATTTGTGAGGATGAACCCATTTGACATCCTCCAAACTCTTAGGGCTGGGCCCGAACCAGAATTGAAGCATCCGCTGGGGCTTTCGTGAAGTACTGAATGCTCATTTCTGTTCTCACCCCCACGACTCCATCAGATCGGTCAGATTTTATAATTCTGGAGTGACTTGTCTCAGGTCATATAGTAGGAGGCAGGGCACTCAGCTGCTGATGTGGGATTTCTCAAGCCAAAGCCAGGCTATTTTCCACTCTCCACTCTACTGATGGTTAGGACCTCCTCAGGCATCATCTCCTCCAAGCAAGCCCTTCCTGGGATTCCCCCACACTAGGTTTCTACTTGTTGTAGTTTGAATGTAGTTTTGCATAAGTAGTTCGAAGACTTTTGTGTTTGAATCTTTGGTCTCCAGGCTGTGGCACTGTTTGGGAAGGAACCTTTAAAAGGCAGAGCCCTGTTGGGTCACTGTGTGGGCCTTCAGGCTTTAGAGCCTCACTCTATCACCTGACTATTCTCCGCACTCTCTGAATATGGAAGCAATGTGACCCCCCCCCCCCCAGCCTTCTGTTCTCACTACCATACCTTTCCTGCCTGCTGTCATGTCTTCCCCACCGTGGTGAACTGTGTCCCTATGGAATTTTGAGCCAGAACCTACCCTTTCTTCATTTAGTTGCTCTTGACAAAATATTTTAGCATGACAACAGAAAAGTAATGAACACACTATTGAAATTTTTGCCCACATCTGTCTACTCAGAGTACCACTGATGGTGTCTGCAAGGAACAATCATGATATTCTCAACTCCTTACTGTCTGTCTGTCTGTCTGTCTGTCTGTCTATCTATCTATCTATCTATCAGTCTACCTACCTATCTACCTATCTTCTATCTTCTATCTAGCATCTATGTATCTATCATCACATATGTATGTATGTATGTATGTATGTATGTATTGCCTACCATCTTTATAAATCTTTCAATCATTTGAATATCTTTCATCTGTCTATCTGTCAATCATCTATCATTTATTTAATTTCCATCCATCCATTTATCCACCCATCCTGTTTATTGTCCATCTTCACAATCTGGTATATATCCATCATATATTTGGGGAGCTAGTATATGGTAGTTGAAAGAAATAAATCTGAATTCCCAGAGCCCATAACAGAGGTAACTATTTATTCATAGTGAACATGGGTCAATCTACTGACTTCGCTTTCTCAACCCAAATCAGAGAATGTTCACATAACAAATACTTGAAACAGGGACTTTCTGGAATATTGAAGCAAATATTTGACAGCTGCTTCAAAAATCCCTGGTGCAGTTCTGGTTTTGGTGGGTGTAGGATTTCCTGGCATCTGGCTCAGTGGCTTGGCTGGGGCACTGAGAGGACACAACAGTTTGTACATCCCTGTTTCGAGTGCTGGGCCCACAGCCTGCCCTGTTGTCATTTCAGAGGTACCTATTAGTCTTCACTGCCTCCTGGGGATGCCCTTTCCTTTTCTAATGTACATGGATTATCCTCCCCACTTTGGTTTGGAGATGTCAGAATGTGTGCTTTAGCACTGCATTGAATGCTCTTTTGTGTGACATAAGGTCCCACCCACTTCCCCGTTTGATTCTGGGCTACCTTTCGCATCTAACACCTTTCCTGCCTCATTCTTTCTGTGATCTGGGTGTTGTAGAGCTATAAAACCCTAACAAACAGCTTCTTCTTACCTTTCAACTTTTGTGCCCATGAATCCCCTGTCTGAAATGCTGTCTCCTTCCTACATGGTCTCAAGCCTGTTGAGAGCTCACCTCACCCAGGAAGCCTTCTTTGGTTTCCCAGGCCCTCTGACTACACTATTATAGCATTTATTCTAGATCTCCATGCTAGACGATGACTGTGCCTTTTTGGTGTTTAGGTTGATAGTCTTTAATGGCTGAGCCATTTCTCCAGGCTGGACTGTCTTTTCACTGTGTACTAGAACATACTAGAGTGTCTATCCAAGACAAATGATTAGAAACTTTTGAAGAATGAATTAATGACACATCATTAATCTCATTTAATTGAAAATATCTGAGGGATGACTTGGAATTCTGAGATAGGAGGGTTTCAAACTGTCATTCGGGGATGGAGAACTTCTATTAAGAAACCACGGAAGGGTACAGCTGAGTGGGATAAGGGCCCCTAGTCACTTTTCGGGATGCTTGGTTTCAGCTTTGGGTTAGAAAATGGCCATGGATGAGGAGCTGGATCGGCACTGGGCTCCCATTAGAAGGCCCTGGTTTACCCCAGGATCCCATCTGGGGCTGCCTCGCCCCTCTCTTTACAGCAGTTCTGTGGGCTGATGATGAGGATTGCATGTGGTTAAAAGGAATGAGAAATCACTGGATAAACTGTTCCTCACTGTTGGTGATGCTGCTGGAACCGTAGGCAGTGAGACAGCCTAGCTGCACTTCACAATATCCACAGAGATGTAAGTGTCCCTGGAATTCTCTGGGTCTCTTCCGAGGCTCTGGTTTGGAGAGTCTTGAGACCCAGAAATCTACATTTTATCCAATTGAGCTTGACCTAGAAATTTGACCCATAACTATCCCCTCAAAAACATGAAAATGCAATGTTTCCATAAAAGTTGTCCTTGAATATTCATAAAGGTGTTTTTCATATTAGCCAAAATATGGGGCCTGCCCACCTAAATGTCAATCAATTGGTAGATGAAATCTTAAAAATACAGCTATCCATAAAGGGGTATAAAAACGGTCGCCTGTATCTGTGAACACATCAAACACAAATGCACTGCACAATTTAAATGAGGGATGTGAATTATATGTTAACAAATCTCTAGAGAAAACCCAAATGACTGCCATCAGACAAGGTAAAGAGGCCCTGTTATTTGAGACCGTTTTTAAAGGATACAGATCGTTCCTTCCTATACTCTTCAGATGGGGGCTCCCACTTCTAGAGTGTGTCCTCCAGAAATTCTTACAGTGTTGCTGGATAGGAATCCCCTCCATTTTCCATAACATAAAACTGTGAAGGGATGTAACCAGTCAGGGTCCTATCCCAAGCCTTCTAGATAAAAAAAATAATGAGGATGTGTTTCAGTACACACATACTTTAAAAACACTTAAAATTGCATTTATATATTGACCCAAGATGCGCAAGATGATACTGTGAAAAATAACAATTATAAAGGTTACTTTAAGCTGTACATGGGGCTCATCTGTAATCTTAGCACTGGGAAAGTTGAGGCTGGAATATCATGAGTTCAAGGGCAGCCTGGACTAACACAGCAAAATCACATCTCAAAACAAAACAAAGTTCAAACCAAACAAAAACAAGAAAAAAATGGTGCATGTGGGGATACCTTCTGTGCAAGAATGAGGACATGAGTTCAGATCCCTATCGACATATAAAAATTCAGGCATAGTAGCATGCAGCTGTGACCTGTGTTTGGGATGAGACCAGGGAGGGGCAAAGGGCACAAGAGTGTCCCTGCAACACATTGGGCTACACACCTCCCTCAATTGGTGATCTCCAGGTTCAGTAAATGGTGTTGTGATCAAAAGCAAGTTAGAGAGCAATCAGGGAAGGAAGTATCTGACATTGACCTCTGACTTCTATATACGTGTTCTCACACCACACACACACACACATACACACACACACACACACACACACACACCACACACACACGGCAAGATGGTCTTAAATAAGAGTCAGGGAGAAATCTGTGTCCAGAGATGGAAATAGAGATCTGAGTCCACGTAACTGGACCTCATCCTTGCTCTCTAGCTGCTGACACATCCCGGCCCCACAGTGCATTCATCTCAATCTTCTGCCCAGGGCTTACAGATCCTTGAAACCATGGATGGAGCAATGGATGGCCATAATGGGAAGGGGGATTAATGGGCAGGTATATGGGTGGGCAGAGCAGGCAAGAAAACCAAACAACAGAGAAGAGTTGAGGGAGAGAATGTTACAGTGAAAAGACATCAGGAAAAACCAAACAGCTTGAAACCCAAGATCCTAAAATTCCTACATTTTATTATCAGTGTGACTGTGACCTTGAGCTTAGCTTCCTCCTTTCCTGAATGAGGGCAGCCATTCTGCCAGGGCCCCAAGACAATGCTCTCAAAGATAAGATAAGGCAGAAGGGAAGAAACATTAAAGGAAAGAGAGGAAATAGAAGCCATTTTACTAAACATACTGAATATCTACTGAATTTCAGAAATTTTTAGTAGGGACCAAGAGATAGAGTTCACCTTGAGTCACAATATCTTAAGGAACCTTGAGTTAAGTGGGGGCAATATACACAAGCAATAGTCTAAGCACAAGGTCATGCATGTAGGACTTGAGAATAATGGGGCACTCAGGAAGCAGAGACAGGCTAAGGAGGGAGGTTTTCTCCATCCCTGAGGGCACAACTCAGAACAGGTTTTTCTAGGTGCCAGGTGGCAACTGTCCTGCTTGCTGGGTCAGTGTCAGGGACAGTAGAAGTGCCTTTTTATCAGACCCTGGCTCCAAAGAGCCCTCTCCATGAACCTCTTCCAGCCCAAACAAGCATGGAGCTTGCCAGACAGGCTGGGGACAAGACAGACACACAGACACATGCACAGGAAACAGAGCCAATGGTCACAGATTATTTTTGTTTCTCTCTCTCCAGCAGCAGCAGAGCCATCAATAGCATTCCTTTCCCTCCTAACAAACACAGTTTGTGTACTGGAGACTGCCAGGAAGTGAAGACATCCCCTTTGGGACCCAAGGGGCCTCCTTCCTCCCTCTGTGCCCATGCAGGAGGCATGGAGCCTGTGGAGCCACAGCCTTTGATGGCTTTCTCTGCTGTTTCTGACTGGTCTTGGGAAGGGGAGGGAATGGCCCAGAAAGCTGGTTGAGGTCTTGCTGTACACATACAAGGAACAGAATCCCAAGCTGGGGCAGAGGTAAAAACCCAAAAGAAAATAAGTGAGTGTTTTATGATATCCCTTCTTTTAGGACACTTAGAAAAAAAACTCAAGAAAAGAAGAAAAAAATGCAAGGAAACACAAAATTAAAAAATACTACAAAACCAGAAAAAACAAAAAACAAGAAGGAAGCTATATCCTCCCTTAAAGTCAAAGGATACAATGGAGATAAAGGGGTAGGGAGTCAGGAAATTTCCCATCTATCAAATTCAGCTGTGTAGTTATTTACTCTGAAAGTCATGTGTGTACATATGTGTGCATGTGTGTATGTGTGTGTACACCTGTGCATGTGTGTATGTGTGCGTGTGTGTGTGTGTGTGTGTGTGTGTGTGTGTGTGTGTGTGTGTAGAACACTTGGCAAAGCTGGGTGACATTAGCTGGCTTGCGTTTTCACTCAGCAGGGTCCTTCTTTTTCCAGCAATGCTGCTGTCCTGTGGCCACTACTTTGGGAAAGGTCTTCACCCCTTTGTTCTCCAGCTTTTAAATCAAAGACTCAGCTCCTTATAAAAAGTAAAGCAGCTCTTGACATAGCAGAGCTCAGGTGTGACAGGCAAGCTTGTACTGAGCAGAAGGCTACTCACTTCTGTTATTGGAAAACAATTCCTTCGCTGAGGGAAGGGATGATGCAGAAGTCCCCATAAAAGGGGAGTTTGGAAAGGGTTAATTTATTGGAGATATAGCCTGGTGTAGGTACAGAGGCCATAGCATATGGAAGAAATCCCAAAGTTTTGAGGGATTTGGGTTCAAAGAATCTATGCAGTGTTTTCTGGGTTCCTGGAGTGGCAGAGGGACTCTAGAAAGAAAATGGCTGCCTGAAGGCCTGGAGGGCCCATCCTCTGATATATTTTCAATGCTCAGTGACGTAAAGGATGTCTGGGCTCTGAGAAGAACATGTAGAGCTGCAAAACCTTGCAGAGCATGGGACAGAAGCAGCTCACTGTATAGCGAGAAGAGGGCACCAGATCTCATTATGGATGGCTGTGAGCCACCATGTGGTTGCTAAGAATTGAACTCAGAACCTCTGGAAGAGCAGCCAGTGTTCTTAACCTCTGAGCCATCTCTCCAGCTCCCTTCTGTAAAATTTTTAATGGCTGCTTTGTGTAGTGGTTTGTGGCACAAGCTATTAGTTCCCATTATGGTCCTCACTCATATGAAATTTCTTTTGAAATACATTTGTTCAACTTATGATGGAAAAGTTAAAGAAAAATCGCTAGGCGAGTCACAGCATAGACATAAATACAGTTAAAATACTAAGCACTGCATTTGACAGTTTACAAAACTTGGTCTAAAGTCTTGGTCTGAGTGCTTTCCTGGATGGATGGAAAGAACACAGCATTGCTGTGATACACCTAATTGGAGAGCAGGCTCAGTGAAACTCTTTGCATATTACCTGTATGGCCTTGGACATGTGGACATCTCAAAGCCTCAATATCCCTGGTTGTCAAAGGAGAAAAGATTATATGGATCCATTTAGATACAATGAAGATCAAGTTCAGAGAGTGGTGTACACATTAAGGTGAGCAAGTAAGACCTCCACCTCTTTTAACCCCCAAGGTCCTACACAAGTTATTCATCTTATGCCAACAAGGAGACTGTAAGTTCTCTCGTTGGGGTGAGTTAGGGTGAGTTAGGGTGAGTTTATGGAGGAAAGTTAGAAACAGGAAAACAGCTATTTCCTGACCCTATACACTGGATCAGTATCACATCTCCTAATTCCTCAGTCAATCTGCACATCGTTTTCAAGATGACTGCTTTCCTTGGGATATTATTTGTACCCCCTGTCCTATGCTGGAAGCTTGTACTAAGTGGGATGGTATTGAGGGTGTAGTAGGATATTTAGAAGGCCATGCCTCAGAGCTGCTTAGGCTCCTGTGGATGCTGTGTTGGATTGCCATAGAGAAAATTTGTTTTTCTAGGCTTATTTTCCTCCTTTATGTTTTCCTGTGACCTCTCTCTCATGAGCTTCTGTCCCATGGTACCCTCTGCCTCATGGTCCTTACCAGAAGACATGCATGCTCTTGGTGTGTGACCTCTTGGCCTGTAACCTCAACAAATGTCTTTTCTTTATGATGTACCCAGTCTCAGGCATTTCATCACAGCTACACAAAATAGATTAGGACAGAAACTTGGCCACTTCTTCAATCGGAGTGCACATCCCTCATCTTTAATTTGGGACTTGGCTATGTCCATTTCTTGGGCCAATGAGATGGAAACAGTGCTTTAAAATGTGCTTGTAGACTTAGGTATTATCCTCTTATACTTCTACCATTGTCATGCCGAGAGCATGTCCTGATGAGCTGCTATTCATAAACTAACCAGTTACTGTCTAATCCATGGGAGCAAGGATAATGGTAAGGCTGGGAAGGTGGTTCAGTTGGTAGAGTGCTTGCTTTAGTTTTATCTGGAGAACCCACGTGGAAATTCAGGTATGATGACATACATTTAATTCTAACAACAGGGAAGTGGAGACAGTGTGATCATTGATGCTCACAGCCAACCAGCCTTGCCTAATTGGTCCAGGTCAGTGAGAGACTTGACTCAAAGGAGGTAGATGACATTTTGGAGGGTAACACTTGTGGTTGCACATGCACATTTATGCACTCATGTACACATGAATTGTACACACAGAGACATGAATTACAAAGAATATTTTAGGCTGCCAAACTTTGGGGTGGTGTACTATATGTCGTTATAATGACATATATACTTTTGACATACTTATGACAATAGATATGAGTGCCCTGTATTCTGTTCCAGGCACACCATTTTGGTACAGTCCAATTTAATTTCTGTACTGGTTTTATGTCAGCTTGACACAAGCTAGAATCATCAGAGAGGAGAGAGCATCAATTGAGAAAATGCCTCCATTAGATATGGCCATAGACAAGCCTATAGGTCATTTTTTAAATTAGTGATTGATGTGGAAGGGCCTAGCCCCTTGTAGGTGTTGTCATCCCTGGGCTGGTGTTCCTGGGTTCTGTAAGAAATCTGAGTAAGCCATGAGAAGTAAGCCAGCAAGCAGCTCCCTTTCATGATGTTTGCATTAGCTCCTGTCCTGCCTGTTTGAGTTCCTGCCCTGACATCCTTTGCGGATGGACTGTGATATGAAAGTTTAAGCCAAATAAGACTATTCCTCCCCAACTTGTTTTTGTTCATGGTGTTTCATCACAGCAATAGAAACTCTAACGAAGACAATTTCCAAATATTGCTCTTTACTAATGAGGAGATTGCAACTTTGTGCAACCTCCCTGGTCCAGGGTGAGACAGTAAGGACATCAGAATATGGAGGTAGCCTTGCTGTGACTCCATTCTATCAGGGAGGAATGAGGCAACAGGAATGGAACACAATGAAAATAAGTCATAGCTGGGCTCTGAGCCAGGCTCATCCATAGTCATCCCTGAGACCACAGCAGCCACCATGACAAATTCAGGACAGTGACATCACAGGGTGACTCAGGCTGGAGATGGCAGGACAGGGAAGACCCAGAGAGAGCCTTGGACAGCTATAAAACCTCAGTCTAAATAGGGACAGGGAAGTAACATTAGTAGTCAGGGATGGGCCACAGAATTGGGTGGTTTGGGACAAATAATAACATGAAACTTATTTTGGAAAAATATTTTCCCAAGTGTCTCACTGAGGCCTGTGGGAATGAGGAATTAGTAGGCAAACCCAGGAGGGAAGGCTGACAGGGTTGACAAAGGGGCTCCTGACCAGCAGGCTTTGATTTCACGAAGTGCAGAACATCAGATATTCTTGGGAACAAGGACTTACTCATCCACCCAGTTCTGTGAGTTACCCCTGTCTAAGGCTGACTCAGTCTGAAACCCCTCTACGCATCTCCAGTGGTCGTGACAAAAGCCGATCACTTACTGAACACATACTAAGGGCAAGACACCATTTTAAACACCGTCTATCTTTATTGACCCAATTCTCACAATGAGTTCAGGGTCAGCTATTCCTATGATCTCTATTATAGCAATGAAGGAGAAAACAAAGGCACATAGAAAGAAGTAGGCTGTGCCTCTGACTCAGTGCTGTATGTTTTAGTGAATATCATTGCAATGACTGGGGCTTATTAAATGAGCTACTGTACATCAAACACAGAGGTCACTGATAAATATTTAAGAGAGGCTAAAATATCACAGTATTGAGCATTCTGCTACAATGACACACCCAAAGCAGGGTGACTTTAAATATAAGAGGTTAATTTTGCTTCATAATTCTGGTTCGAGGGTAAGGGGATGCATATGGTGGTGGTCTTCTTGCAGGATGTACCATGAGGTTGGCACCCGACAATGTATGTCAAGAGACAAAGGCACACTTGTTTCTGTGTCTTGCTCTGTCCTTACAAAGCTACCGGGACTCCATTATGATGATTTCATATAACTGTAATCTCCTCCCAAAGGTCTCATCTCTAACCACAATCAATTAAATTTCTACACTCATAACAACTGGCAGTGGGGGTGAAATTTCTACATGGGAAGCTCTGGAGGGTACCAGCCTACCTCTAAACCAGATCTTGCATAAGGTTTCACTGGTACACATTTTACTGTATAACTTTGTGTGAGCTCCTTCTGTGGCTTTGCTTAGGGAGGGAAGTCTACATGGAGAAAATACCTTGTTTCATGATGGAACTAAAAGGTGAGTTCCCGAGGACTTAGAGTCCTCTGGATCCAAAGCTTCATGTGTGTTCAGGGGCAACATCAAGGGGTTGAGACAAGGAAAAGGAGAACAGGGAAGGCCAACAAGGTTTCTTCATCTTGAAGTGATCCCCTAGAGGCACTGTATGGGTAAAACACTTAGCCTTTTGTGATGTGGGCATGAAAAGCAGGTGCACCTGCCAACAGTGGTATGCAGGGTTTGTACCCATGGGAACAAGTGACTCAGTGGCAGAACATTCAGAGAAGCGGAGCCAACAGATGACTATCAAAAAATCTGAAAAGTGCCAAATGTTTTTCTTTGGATCCTAAAAGGTCTGAGGGCCTCCAGGTGACATCAGATCAGGCTCTTATCATTGACATCATTACTACTTCAGATTTTGTCCAGTACTGAAAAGACTGGAAGACTAGGTGGGGCTATCTTCCTCATCTCAGCTTCTCTAGAATCAGCTTAGTTTGGGAGCTTCTTGGATGACTGGAGGAAGAAGCTTTGAGTGAGGACGGCCGCTGCCTAAATGATGTCACATCTACTCTTCATAATGCTTCTTGGGAAGGTGCTGTAGACTGCAGCTTATTCTATCTGTGTCCTGTCCATGATATTCACCCATGGCATTTGTCAGTGTTTAGAGATGTTCTTGAAGAGTGGTTACTGACGTATCCTGGGATGAGGACAGGGATGTTTCTAGACATCCAATGATGTGACTACTGGAACACCAAAGATTTGCTTTGTCTAAATGTTCATAGTGTCAAAGTGGAGATGCTGTCCACTGGACTGCACGGTCTACTGCATTCGTCCTAGACATAGTCATGGGCGGGTGCACACACACTGAAATTCCAGACAACTGGTTGGAATCTTGACTCTGAAGTATAATGACAGGGAGAATTGAACTACTATGCCTCGTCATCAAGAGGGTTCAGTTGGGTCTCCTACTAGTTATGAAGCCAAACATGGAGATACACAGTCTTTTTCTCATGAGCCATACATGCTTCAGCCCTTGCACAGGCCTGAGTCCGGGGTGTGAGCATCTTCCCTGAAAGTGACTAATTGTTTTGTTTTAATTATCTCACACCCTGGGAGCTTAGCTTTGAGTTGTTGTGCAATTGTCAATGCAAACACGGAGAAATCAATGAGATTTATACCCAAATATGGTTTGACTAAAGACCATACTTGTTGAGTGGGTGGGGGACAACCACCACTCAAGTCTGAGAAGCAGGGCATCTGGCTGACGGAATTCATTCCATAAAAATCTATTGCACATGTACAGAACCTCGGAGCAGGAAGTGACATCAGAGACTTTCTTGTCAAAACTCCCTTATTTTACATTTGAGAACCCAAAGTCCATGAGGGAGGAGAAACTTCCTTAGAGTCATAGCCTAGTTATTAGAAGGGAGGAAATCCGAGCAGAACACCCCAGATATCCTGTCGTCTCCACTATAGTGGGTCCCTCCAAGGCCAGACATCATAAGAAATACAATTTCCTAAGCTTTCAGTTTAAAATTCATGATGAACAAGAACTTGACTCTAAGAAGTATCACATACAGCAGGGTTTACTTGTCTTTTGTCCAGGCCCAGAGGCAATATTTAAGCAATTGCCTCTGTGGCTGCCTTGCTCTGAACATAAACACATGTCTACCATGCATACACGCGTGCGCGTGCGCGCGCACACACACACACACAGATACACACACACACACACACACACACACACACACACACGTTATCCTTTCCCAGAATGACTTAATGATATCCGAGTAAGCAATATGCTGCAGCTGCTGGCTTCCCCCAGCTAGGCCCTAAGAAAATCATCTGTTATCAAATTGCTTTTCCATCCATTTATTCCCTCAACCTGGAAACATTTTATTCCCGTTCTCTTGGGGAAAAAAAAAAGTAAAAGAAGTTAAGATGATTCTCTTATGCTCTAGAATTTTGTATCAATGGCAAATTGTCATACCCAGAATCCTTGCCATGTTATCAGATGAAGCTTGATCTATGCTTTTTCAATTAAAAACAAACATCTGACCTGAATATCAAAAGCACACAGAAAAGATTTAAAAAAAAAAAAAAGTGTAGGGTAAAGTAATTTTTGAAAAAGTAAAAAGAAAATTCTAGGACTCTTCTTCCAACCCATGATATGATGGATGTCATAGAAGAGTCTGGGAGGGGCAAGTATCTGGGGCAGGGAGGGGCTGCTGAAAAGGGATTTTAGGTTGCTCTGGCATGGTGGGTAGCAAATGGTCAGGAGATGCAGGAAGTGAAGTGTGTGTGTGTGTGGGGTGTATGTGTGTGTGTGTGGGGGTGGGTGTGGGTGTTCAGAGGTGGGAAGTAGGCTTAGAGAAGATAGACAGTAGCCAAGGTCAAATTTTTATCAGCCATTTGCTTGTTTTATGACCTTCAGAAAACGAATGGACCTCTGACCTAACATTTCCACCCCCTTAGGTGCCCGAGGACTGGAGTGGATGCTCATTACAGGTATGTTTCGCCTCCTTCCTAACTTCCGTCCCAGACCCTTCTGTTTTGGCCAATGGGATGGAAGAGGTAGGTGTGTTTTGTGAACACTGACTGTATTAGTTACCTCTGTGCTGCTGTAAAAAAATAAATACATAAAAATAAAACATACCTGACAGAGACAACTTAAGGGGAAATTTTAATTTGGCTTTCTTTTTAGAGGGATTTGGTTCACCATGGTGGGAGAAGTATGTAGCCCTGACCTGTTCTATTTCCAACCTGGGCTAGTTTACCCTTTAGGCAACCTGATTGTCACCCTGCTCCTGGGAGGTTACTATATTGATAACGAACTTAACAGACACCTGAATAACATGGCACACTATAGCCAATTACGTCTGGACTCAAGAGATCTTCTTGCTTCAGTCTCCTGAGTAGCTAGGACTACCTGTGTACAGCACCACACCTGAGAGTGTGAGCAGTGTTGTATGCTGTGCTGGGGCAATGGGGCCGTATTCTTATTTAAGTGGCAAGCAATCAGAAAGCAGGCCCCACCTTCTAAAGACTCTGCAGCCTTTAAAACGGAATAATGCTTTGATGACCAAGGGCTGAAATCACGAGCACTCTTCCCTCACCCTCCTGTGTTGGCTTGTGCTGTGAGGGGCATTTTCATATTCAAACCACAACAACCACACTGTACCATTGGTATCTCCTAGCCTTTATTTATAAATATGCCAGTCTCAAGTATTTTGTTACATCAGTGGAAATGCATTAACATGAAGGCCCTGCTCTGCCACTCTGGCTATCTGGGCAATAACTACCATCTTTACACCTAGCTGCCTACTCCACCCATATAACAGGAACAAGGGCTGTTGGGAGGACATGAGGACATGGTACCTGGAGGTAGCTTTTCTGTGGGTGATGGACAAGCATCAGGATTCCCTCTCTCTGGGCAAGCACGTATTTATTAACCTCACAAGTGCTGTGATTTGGATGTGGATTGGGTGTCCTCAGGGATTCGTGCATTGATGTTTTATCACTGTGTGCTATGAGGAAGGTGCAAGCTTAATTCACTGGGGTTCTATGCCATTGACTAGGTTTTGACAAGGTCCTAAGGGCAGGGTCTACCACTGACTTCTCAGAAGAGGGAGATGTCATACACTAATGCTGTCTCTTACCATGGGGTAACTTGCTCTGCCTCAGGACTATGCCAGTTAAGGCCATGTGAGTCACTGATCTTTGACCAGAACCATGAGCCAACAATGGGCTCTTGTCTTTGTGATGTGCCCAGCATGTGGTATCCCATTGCAGCCACAGAAAACACACCTCCACTAGGAGGATTCAGGAGCCTCCTGTTTCTGTTGGTTTGTAAAGTGTAGAAAGCAAAACCCACCACACTGACTGTCAGAGGTGTAAAGGCAATGCCATGTGTCAAGCGTATGGGGAGTGCTCAATAAACATCAGGGGCTGTCACCAGGATTGAGTATTTTGAAGTCTGATGCAAGATGTTCTCTCCTCTGCATTTCCTGGGGTGGAAACTTGCTTTGACTTGTTGGCCATGTGCTTTTCCTAACTAAGACTGTGACAGCCAAAGACAGTTTAGTGTTTGCATTCAGAATAGCCATTTCCAAGAAGAATTTATTCTTAATGTTTATAAACGTACGTACGTGTGTGTGTGTGTGTGTGTGTGTGTGTGTGTGTGTGTGTGTATGAAGCCAGAAGAGGGTGTTGCATCCCCTGGAGCTGGAGTTGAAGGTGGTTTGAGTTGCTCAATGGTACATGCTCTTAACTGCTGAGCCATCAGTGCCCACAGTAGGCATTTTTGAATAGGGGCGGGAACATTGTTTCAAGCAAACTAATTTCCCAAGTGTTCTGGAGGCTAGTGATGCACTGAGAACAAGAGAAAGGTTTCTTTGAGTGCATAGAGAGGTGCCTATCCTTGTGGTCACTGTTAGAAGCATGAGAAAGCATGGCCATATTCAATGGGGGGGGGTTCAATTAATAACAGTTACATAGTGAGGGACCCACAGATGACATGTGTAGTGATAGATCTGCCTCCACACCTGTAGCACTGACCATGCCTTTTGGGTGTGGTCACAGGTACAGGCATGACCAGTTATAAGGAAAAAGTTCGGGTGTCTGAACGCCCTTTGGTCGTGAAGAGCATCAGGGTGGCAGGGCCTGCATCCCTGGAGCTGGAGCATCACTTGTTTTCTGTGTAAGTTCTTTTCCCCCAAATAAACTCCACTTCATATATACAGAGTCTAATGAATCCTGATTTCCACTCCCGTTAGACATGCTTGATATCTATGAGAGCATTTATTCAGATGCTGACACTGAGTTAGAGACTGTCATCCCCACTGTAGATATGAAGAAAGAGAGACACAGAGGCAGAGGATACCCAAAGAAGATACCCAGCTTCAGCATCAGCTCCTCCATCATGGGCAATTCTCACCTCTCCATATTACATTACTTAAACTTAACAACCATGTTTGGGGACATGGATCCTGTCATTACTTAGGTTGAAGGGTATTTAGTATGATAAGGTCATATGGTAGTAGTACAATCCATAATCCATTCCTAGCTGTATCTCATAGTGCTGTGTTCAAGCCAAGGCCTAATCTATTAAATTTCTATGAGTGTAAGTATGTGTTCATATTTGTCTGTGTGTATGTGCATGTGCATGTATGTACATACATGCATGTGCTTGAGTGTGCATGTGGAGACCACAGGTGCCTTCCTTAGTCACTCTTCACCTTATTTTTTGAGACAGAGTGTCTAGGTGAACCTACAGGTCATGGATTTAGCTAGAATGACTGGTCAGGGAGCTCCAGAGATCTGCCTGCCTCTGCCTCTCTAGATGTGTGCTGCTATGCCTGGCTTTTTCCCTGGGTGCTGGGGATCTGAAATCAGGTCCTCAGGCTTGCATGGCAAGCATTTACCACAGAGCCATCTCTTCAGTCCCCAAACTTTTTATCCTACTCTCTTTTTATGCCACTGGCTGCTTCAAGGACCATGTATATCTGTGTGCTACCATATTCCTAGCATCTACTAGTGTCTAGCCCTCAGTACGTGTCCTGCTTGTGTATCTCTAAGGCCTCATGCCAATACCACAGTCTGTAGAAATTCAAGTCGCTCATGTAGAGTAGCAAAGCATTGTGCATAACAACCTGTGTTTATCCTCCCATGTATTCCAAATCATCTCCACACAATTTAGCCTCGACACAATGCAAACAGCTATTATGCTGTATTGTTAGAGGATGAATGACCAGGGGAGGTGATCCACACATATTCAATATAGATGACTTGGCAGGAGGGGAGGGAGACTTTAGATCTGACTCTGTGGGAACAGAACTCACAGATAGAGGATGAGGCTATATTTGTTTTTAAAAATGTAAGGGTCAGGGCAGCAAATTCTAGAGCTTGTTTCTTCAGGCTCCAGTCAGCTCAGTCCCTTCCAGCTGTGTCATCTTGAATAAGTACCTTTGAGGACCTCTTTTTCACTGACCTGGTGGTACCAACAGTTGTACCCTCACAAGTCAATGTGATGAGTAGGTGACTTAGTACATGTCAGACGTTTGGAAGACAGGGCTGGACAGACAGCTCAGCACTTAAGCACTCGTAAGCAATAGCGTACTGCTCTTCTGATAGACCCAGTCTTTACAGGCACTGTACCCACCGCATACTTGAAAATAATAAGAGTAAATCTTATAAAATAAAACAACAAAAAATATTCAGAGGAGACCTGCTGCTGCAATCAATCCAGGGCAGACTTTTGCTAGCATCCTTTCTCACTCTCCCTGGAAGTCTGATCTGCAGAGAGACTTTACATGACTAAAATGAATGATGAATCTGCCATTCACTCCAGTAGGTCGTGGGCTAAAGAACAAAGGAGAGGTCCTGCAGTCTCGGGCATAAACAAGGACAGTCAGCAAAAGTATTGTGTGGCTGGAGACAGGCCTCAGACTGTTTCTGCCTCAACCCATGTCAGCTGCTAAAACATAGCACTGAAGACTTGGGAACAACACAAGCTTATCTTTCACAGTCCCAGGCGTTGGGACTTCAGGGTCAAGAAGCAGGAAGATTCCCTGCCTGTCAAGGGTCGCTTCCTGGTTCACATATTTGCAGATGGAGCCTCATCAGTGTGTTCTCATGTGGCTGGAGGTGTGTGTGTGTGTGTGTGTGTGTGTGTGTGTGTGTGTGTGTGTGGTGGTTGCATGTGTGTAAGCTGGTTTGTATGGAGGCCCAAAGGTCAGCATCAGGTGACATTCCTCAATAGCTGTACCCATTCCATCCTCATGCTTGCCAGGGCTTTGCAAGTTATACACATTGTAACTCTAAGTTGCCTATCTTAGGCATCCCACAACCAGGAGAGGACACTGCTTCTCTTTGATGGACGGGGACATTCAGGGTGTCATTGAGAGAGTGGGGGTGATATACCCCCCTCTTGGCTAAGAAGGAGACAGAGGGATGGCTGGATATCAAAGAATTTATCTTCAAGAATGAGCCCCCTCATTCTTGAAGTAGAGGGAGTAGAGGGAGACAAATGAGAGGGAGAAAAGGGCATATTACATGTAGCGACAGCCACAGGAATCACTGCTAACACATGGCAAGCAGATTACTAGCTCAGTGCTGTTTGGAGGGCTTTGCATGCTGAACTCCATCAATGCTCACAGCAACACAGTCTGCACATGCTTTGGGAACACTCCTCTCATGGGCGAGAAAACACAGGCACTGAGACTTCAGTGCCTTCTTTAAGGTCACAGAAAGAGTGAGTGGCAGGCCTGGGACTGGAGAAGGAGAGCGGTAGAAAGAAAGGTCAGTGTGCTCACTGGCAGAGATTCTCAGTAGAAAGCTCTCCCACAGGGTGTAACCTTAGGGGAAGGCCTGCTTCCTGTTTCCTGGGCTGCTTTGCCATGTTCCTTATTTAAGCCTTGGCAGCTGACCCTGCCAGGCAACCAGGGCCAGTTAGTTGACACATGCGTGACCCAGGGCAAGTCACCTTACCAGGGATACATGAGACAAGAGTAGCTGTGTTAGACAACACCTAAACTGTCCTTCAGCAGACAGATGCTTCCTCTTTCTAGAACCCTCCTTGTAAGTGTCTCCTTCATTCATCCGTTCACCAATGACTAAGACAGCAAGGACATTTAGAGGTTAGGAATCTTCAGGTAAGAGTAAGATATGACACCTCTACTACATAAGCTGCTTCTCCTTTTTAATTAATTACTTAACTCATTTTATATTCCTTCCTTCCTTTCATCCCAGTCTCTCCCCTACCCCTTCTATCTTCATCTCCGCTAAATCCACCCTTCTCCGTTTCTGTCCAGGAAAGGACAGGCCTCCCATGGACATCAACAAGATGTGATACAGCAAGCTACTTTGAGACAAAGCATCTTCCAATGTATTAAAGCTTGGCAAGAATCGGGAATAGGGTCTCAAAGACCAGGAAAAGAGTCAAAGACAGCCCCTGCTCCCATGATTAGGAATCCAATAAGAGGACCAAGCTATACACCTGTAACAAATATGCATAAGGCCTAGGTCAGTTTTGCGCAGGCTCCCTGTGAGCACCTGTGAGCCCAGGTTAGTTGATTCTGTGGGTTTCCTTGTGGTGTCCTTAACACTCAGGCTCCTACAATCCTTTCTCCCATCTTCCACAGGATTCCCAGAGCTCCACCTAATGTTTGGCTGTGAGTCTCTGCTTCTGTTTCCATCAGTTGCTGGGTTAGGCCTCTCTGATAACAATTGGGCTAGGCAGCCACCTATGAGTGTAGCAGAATATAGCTAGGCATCATTACATTGATGATGTTTGGTTGCGTTTGGTTCTATCCTAGGTCTCTGGGTCATCCTGCCTGTGGAACCTGGTGCTCCGTGCAGTGTCAGGGTGGGCTTATTCTTCTGGCATAGGTGTTAGGTTAGGCCAGTCATTGGTTGGCCACTCCCTCAATCTCTAAGCCATCCTTAGCCCACCATATTCCATAAGCAGGAAAGACTGTAAGTAGAAGTTTATGTGGATGGATTGGTGTCCCAATTCTATTGGAAGCCTTGCCTGGTCACAGGAGACGGCCAGTTCAAACTACATATCTGCTATTTCTAAGAGTCTTAGCTGCGGTCATCGGTGCACATTCCCTTGTGCCAGGTTTTTACCTGACCCCCCTAACCCTGAAGTATCCTCCACTTCCAGTAGTCTCTTTTAGCATCTCTCCCTCCATATCTATCCCCCAGCCCCTATCCAATTTCATCCCCTCCTCTCTACCAACCTGATCACTCTTGTTCCCATCTCCACCTATCCCCAGTCTCCTTCTCAGGAGATCTGGGCATCCCCTCTTGAACCCACCATGTTACCTAGTCTTTATGGGTCTGTGGGTTATAGTATGATTATCCTTTATTTTATAGGTAGTATCCACTTATGAGTGAATACACACCATGTTTGTCTTTCTGGGTCTGGGTTACCTTACTTAGGATGACTTTTTTTTTCTAGTTCCTCCCATTTTCCTGAAGATATCTTGACATCATTGTTTTTAACATCTGAGTAATACTCCTTTGTGTAAATTGTACCACATTTTCTTTATCCATTCCTCAGTTGAGGGACATCTAGGTTGTTTCCAAGTTCTGGCTATTACAAATAAAACTGCTATGAACATAGCTGAGCAAGTATCCTTGTGGTATGATTGAGCATCCTGTGGGTAAATGCCCAAGAGTAATATATCTGGGTCTGTGCTAGATTGCAAGTCCCTTTCTTAAGGAGAGACTGCAGCCAGCTGAAGGCAAATAGGGGCTTCTTAAAAGTTTCTCTTTTCATATTTTCAAAACTACCAGCCAATGAGCAGGCATACCAGTACCAGTTCCTGTTTGGTATTGTTTCCAAGTTGCCTCATCTCTACCAAGCACCCCAGTAGCTATGAACTGAACCTAGCTCAGCCAGCCCACCAGGTGGCAGCACTCCTGCACTTCCTCAACTTGCACAGGTTGTTGGGAAACATTACCCTCTGTCGCCCTGGAGGAGGGATGACACTTCACAACTTAATGTGGTGGGTCTCATCTCCAAGCAAGATAGAGACCTTCAGGACAAGCAAGTAAGGACAGTAGGAGGAGTGATGTCTGGACAAAGGAAAATGACATGGCATGCTGTCTTATTTAATGCAACAGAAACTTCTGGATGCCTTTCCTGGACTCTTATGAACCCCGTGGACCCCCCTCATAACATTTGCCATCTTCACTTTACATCATTTGCTTCTTTGTGTCTCTTACAACTGGGATCACATTCATTTCCTCTTGGAAACACTGGTGCCTATCTAGAATCTGGCCCCGAGAAAGGATTTAAGTTTTTTGTTGAATGAATGAAGCTTATTCTATAGACAAATTTAAACAGATTTATTTGAGCACCAATGCTCTGGAGAGGAAATCTTGGACTACTCATACCCACATCCCCATAGGAGATTGAGAGATGGAGCTCAAGGTACCCTAATGTGAGCCATAGAAGGAAGGACCGGCATTTAATTCATATCCAACTCTGCACCAAAGATGCTCATGCTGCTTTTATCAGACAGAGTAACAGATAGAGATGATGGTGATTCTAGTCTCAAATGAGTCTGGAACCCATTGAAGAAACAGATGGTCTGTAATCTCTGTTTTGTTTCATTCCCCTCTCTAATAAGGGGGAAAGCCATGAGTTTTAGGGTCCACCTGTTGGGATAAACAGGTTCAACCTGCTTGTCTGACACCTTTATTCAGGCCTCTCTTGTGCTGCCTGGATGTCCTCTTTCCCACTGGAACCCTGGCAGGGAGGAAGGGCAGCTGCTTGCACAGAGGGGGCCAACTTCTTTGCAATCCAGCCTGCCCAGGCCAGCCCAGGAACAAGCAATGGCTCCTCTTGAAGGAAATGATTCAGAAACCACGATGGCCTGGCGGCTGCTGTAATTCACATCACATCAATAGGGGAATTATGTACAGGGTGGAGAACACCAATGCTTATTTCTTTCCTTCGTTTCTTTTTAATTTTCTTTTATCCTCTTTCTCTTTGGCTGCATAGAGCAATTCCATGGCAGCCCAGAAACACGTGCTTCCCATCAGTGACTTGGGCGTTACCTCAGAAGAGAAAACAAGACAGAGGAGGCCCAGAATATAATGGGACCCATGGAAGGTGTGTGTGTGTGTGTGTGTGTGTGTGTGTGTGTGTGTGTGTGTGTGTGTGTTGTATCGCCATCTTTCTTGTCAATGGCAACATCCCCAAAGGATCTGGAATGGTCAAAGAGAAAGTTTGAGTGTTCCACTTCAAACACCTTTGTCTACCAATGGGCAGAATAAGGCCCAAAGAGGGGACGAGAGTGCCTTGTCACATGTCCCAGTCAAGTTGTAACTTGCATCTGATTGCGGTGACTGTCATTTTATACATCAAATCTAAAATATTGGACAAAGCATAATTTCTTTCTCCATGAGTTGTAAAGGTCAGACTTTATGCCTAGGTTGATACCCACTGACTGTCCTGTCCCTCCTATTAGCTGGTGGAGGGGACAGTTCTGGATGAAGTCACAGGTGGAGGTGTCTATACAGTCTAAAGTGCCTTCTGCAGTCCTCATTTGATTGGCTGACTCTGTAGAATGTGACATGGGTGTCCTTTAGCTTCTGATTATATCACTCTATTTTCCCTTTCTACTTCTCTATCGTCTCATTTCTTGCATATTTATCTCCTATATAAGGCTCTGTCTTGGGCCCCCTCTCTTATGCTCCTGATTTGTGGGTTCAGTGGTTACCAGTTAGTTCAAGGTTTCTAAGTTTCTTTGGCAGCCTGTTCATCTTCTCTGAGAGTCAGATGTGAACACACACCTGCTGGGTACCCCAAATGGCATTAGACAATTGCCCCTAAAGCTTGTTGGCTACTTGAGTTTGTTGCTTAGCAGCCAGTATATGTTCAGTATAGTGAGTGTTTGAAACACCATAGTCTCTTTGGAATCTTGCAGGTCTGGAAGGGCCTGAGGCCCAGAGATGACATAGTGTTCTGGTTAAGTTACTTACCTCTCTGGTTTCTTCATCCATAAATGGGATAGTAAAAATACCTACACCAAAGGCCTTCATTAAAAGGAAATACATAGATACAACACTATGATCAGAGAGCCTTAGAGCACAGGCTCAGGTAATGCTGGACTGTTGTTCTCACTTGGCATCTTGGCACACTTCCAACTCATACTTTCTCACAATTTCCCAAAGAAAAAAGTCACTGGGCTTCAGATCACCGTCCTGGTTGAGGATGCTCTCTCCATACACATCTAGGAGTAAACTCTTCCTAAGTGCTTAGATGGAGGCCAGCTACTGTTTCCCTTAGAAGGCATTAGCAGCTCCCTTTCTGGTTCTTAGGGAGAATTATGTTACCGGTAGGGAGCTAATTGTACTGCATCTTAGCCACCCACATGTCCAGTTTCAGCATCATACTCCACCCGTCTGCACAACCTGCTCAGAAGGCAATGCTGGCTTGGATTATGGTACTCTTTCACATCTGCTTACTTTTACTGGAGGAGCAGATATCGTTGTATCTATCTATGTATCTATTTATGCATCTATCTATATCCTCTTTCTCTCTGTGTCTGTGTGTAGGAACACACACATGGATATATATATATATATATACATACATACATACATACATACATACATACATATATATATATATAGTCAGAAGACAATCTTGGTTGTCATTCGTCAGGTGATTTCCACCTTTTATTTGAGGAAGGGTCTCTCACTGGCCTGGAACTTCTTCAAGTAGGTCAGGCTAGCTGACTAGCAAGCTTCTAGGGGTCAACCCATCTCTATGTTCCTATTTCATTATCACAAATCCATACCATGGCACTTGGATTTTATGTGGGTTTTGGGGACTGAACTCTAGTCTTCACACTTGCAAGGCAAGCAATTGTGCTAGCTGAGGCATCTTTCTATCCTGAGAGGCCTTTCTTTTCGGCACATTACCCTCTGAGAACTTTTACCGAGTCCAAGCCTGGGTTAGTTGTACCTTCCTAGTATCTCCAAAATGTATTCCATGAGATTCTGTAACACTCCATCTTCAATGTCCCACTAGTTTCTGTCTCCATGGGACTCTAGTATTTTTACCACAGACATTCACCAAGTGCATGTATTAGTGAACAGTGTGTTTAGATTAGAACCCAGTAAAATAAGTGGACAAGAGAACTTTGTGTTCCAGGAGCTATCTTTACACCAACTGTGAGCTTCTTGGGGATTCACTAGAGATGCAGAATGATTATATCAAATGAAAGGGGCAGAAACTGCTATAGGAAATCCCACCAGAGTCCATGGGCTTAATATCTGGCAATGACTTGGCTTTATAGTAATGTTTATTTTACAATGGTGCAATAACTGAGGAAGAATAGACTTACTCCCTAATGTGGAAAACAAAACCAACAGGGGGCGGTGGGGGTAGTGCAGTGAGTGTGGTGATTGTGTCCACAGAAGGATTCTGACAGCAGGGTTAGGGAGTGATCCATGCTACTACACAGGTTCTCTGTGCTCTGCTGGTCCTAATCTTGACTGAATGCTCGCTGTTGCCACCTTAAAATTCTTAGTACATTTACTCTTGAACTTGTGTTTCTTGAGGACTGATGGGACAGCAGATTATGTATGCAAGCAGAGGCGACAAGAAGCAAGATAAACGTCTGAGTCTTAAGCATAGAATTCTAGACTAGTACTGTGTTGTGTGGTGTGGGAGGCTAGGCAAACTTCAGCAACTCTAAGGCAAGGAGGTTAGTCTACAGCCGAGGAAGCAGGACTGCTGACAGCAGTAGGAGCCATGTTGTCTGCTAGAGCAAATGCTTTAGATGCAAGAATGGCACCCTAAGAAAACCCAAAGGTCCAAAACTCCACTCATCGTTCTCACTAGCTAACATTCTGTGTTGAAAAGGACAATACAGAAAGAGGAGGAAGGAAGGAGGGAGGGGGAGAGAGAGAGAGAGAGAGCATGAGAGCAACCAATGTTCCTTTTTAGTTTGGCCTTTCTTTCCTCAGTAATGAACATAAAGTGGAGTGTTGGTAAGCTGAATGGGCCAAAAGAAGTGACATCATGACAGTTTTATGTGGTATTTCTGCTGTCTGGCATTTGAACTAGGAAATACAAATTATGTAATTTCATTGATTCTGTTTATGAGTTCAAATTTCTTATATCTGCATTTAATGTAGTTTGGCACAGAACAATAAATATTTAAGTGGCAAATTTGATGCTAATAATGTACCTTTTACCTATTTATGCCATTTCAAAGGATTCCAAGCTGTAAATTAAAAACAAAAACCAACAAAAATACCACGACAGATTAAAACAGACTGAGAAAGCATAAAGTTCTATATTCCAACAACGTTAAAGGAATTTCTCCTCTGTACATTGACAAAGGGGCCTGCAAACTGCACAAACATCTGGCTGGGAGAGGAAAGTCTCTCTGAGTGTGAGCCTTATGTAGTAGGTATGAAGTCCCTCAGTGGTCCCCTGGGAGGACCTCTTCTACCTCTCAGCTTTTGAGGAACCCAAGCACACGAAAGCATCTGAAGGTCACACAAGGAACACACGGGTAAGTCATTGCTGGAACTATGCTAGCAGACTGCATGTGCCTCCTGACAGGAATCCTAGCCTGGGAGTTGCAAATAGAATTCCACCTTTGCAACTGAAACCACCCAATTAGCACTTGGCAGATGACAGATAAAGAGACTTTCCTTTTGAAGAGGGTGGGGTGGGAGCAAAACAGGAAAACAGATCAGCACTATGAGAGGGGCCCAACACATGTTCTCATGTTTCAGGGTTCCTCTTCCCTGATTGAGCAGCAGCATTTATGCACTTGTTCTTCAACATTTCCTTTTCTTGGCTTCTAGAACCTTTCGTGCCACCTTATCTTCACCCATGTCAGGTGTCTCTTGCCTGTCCAATACTAACATTGAAGGGTTCCAGGCTCATCCCTTCAGTTAATTTCCTTATCTAACCGAACACCTGTCCATATGAAGGTGACTCACCCATCTATATCCTAGCCTGATCTCTACCTGATTCTTTCCCACACAGATGTCTGCATACACATCTCTACTCTGTGTTCTAACAGAACCATACAGCTGGTATCCCCAGAACCCTTGAGTCTCCCACATTCCTTCCCTTCCCTTCTTACTCCTCCCTTTCCTTTCCCGTTAGTTCACTTGGTCCAACCTTACAGGATATTCTAGTTCAGATCTAAAGTGGTCCTGACCCCTGGCTCTTCACACAGCCCCTCTGCTCTATGGGAAGACCAGGAGGTATCTGCCTTTTACACATCTCCAAATTAATCATTCTAACACCATGGTGTTCCCATCCCTGTCCAAATCCAAATCACCATCATTTCATCCCTGGGTTAGTACCTCTGACCAGCTCTTACCTTGTTGGCCCTCATCCCCATTACTCAGAAGACTAGGGATTGCTATTATTAGGTGGGAAAAATGAAGAGACAGATAGTGTATATAGCACTAGGTAAAAGGACACAAGCAAGGGCAAGAGGGGGATGAGAGGAAGGGAGACGGGAGGTGGAAGAAATAGATGTGATAGGTTATTCTAAGATTTCAATGCAAAGCAAAAACAAAAACAAACAAAAATCAAAAAAAATGTGCACAGTGAAAATTATCCTTGAAAATTTCATGCCAGTTGAGACTGACAGCACAGAACCCTCCACTCCTCTGTGTGAGTGACAGTTCCTCAGTGTGAGTGACAGCACAGGGCTCTACTCCTTGCTGTCTTCTTTTGCTAGTAAAAGATTTCTTTGATGCTCGCCTTGAGCACTAGAGAAGGGTATGCTGAGACTATGCTTTGTGGCCAAGCTGCATGAACACACCCTGTGTCATGAACACTGGTATAGCCTTAGTTGGACTCTGTTTCTGGGGAGCAGCAGGCATGCAACTCTTGCTGAGGTTTCCTCTGGAGCATTCATTTGTTTGTTCATGGAGAAAAAAGGATAGAGGGGCTTCTGGGCTGTTTTTGTTTTTTTAGACATGATCTCATGTACCCAGGCTAGCCTGGAACTACTTAACCAGCAAAAAATGACCTTGAACTTAAGATCCTTCTGCCTCCATATCCTAGGTGCTGGGATTACAGGAATGTGCCACCACATTTGGCTTTACGTGGTTTGGGGGAGTGAACTGGGGCTTTCTGAATGCAAGACAAGCACTTTACCAACTGAATCTCATCTCCAACCCTTCCTATGCTTCTTAAACAGGGTCTCATAGCTCTTGTCCCAGTCTGTTTCTGCTCTAAGCTCACTGAACATCTCCACTGCCCCCACCTCCTGAGTGCTGGGATCATAGGCTTGCCTCATCAAGCCCAGCAATTTTCAGCCTCTCCATCCCTCTGCTTTTTCTCCAGCATCTCACCACCAGTCCTATGAGAGAATGTAATATTCAGAAGGTGTGGTTGACACCCCTCCCATTGAATTCAGTGTAGGGCCAAACTTGTAGTGTTGTCTGTGTCTAAAGCCCAGAGTCAAAGGCTCAGCCTGGTATTCATCATGTTCAATAACGTCACAGAGCATAGAGACATTTCATGAACCCAGCTGTCATATATGCCAATGAACTAGTCCTGAGGTCTTCATGGAACAGTGCCACTATGCTACCTCCAACTGCTGCTCTTGGATGTCAACACATGATATAAACATGTAAAGGGTACTGTCTTCTCTCTTTGTTGCTAAGTAATAAACATCATCTTGGTTTCTCAGAACTTAGTTTGTTTCTCCCTTTGCCTCCAACTTATACAATTCTTAAAACTTTTGTTCCCAGACAGGAGTTAGAGCTAATCAGAGTTAGTTCTTGCTTTTTATGGTAATACATGGTATATAAGGAGAAGAACAGAGAACTGGAGCCTCAAAAAGCACCAGGTTCTTTTCATATGCTACCAAATAAAACCCCTAGTACCAGGAATGGGCTGTATATTTTTTTAACTCATTGGCTAAAGGGGTCCAATATATCCCCCCAAACATTCCATACTATTGCCTGATGGGAGATGCCATTATGTATATATGTTTCTCATACTGGTTAATAATAAAGCACTGTTGGCCAATAGGAAAGGAAGATAGGAGGGACTAGGAGACAAGGAGGAAATAGGAAGTAGTAAGGAGGAGCCAAGATGGAGAGTCTGGAGAAAGCAGTATGTCGCCAGCTCCCCGGTAAGAGAAATACATAGATCAGCAGAAATGGGTTAATAATTAAGGCAGAGCTAGCCGATAAGAAACAAGTAACAGGGCCAACAGTATTGTACCAAATACAGAGTCTCTGTGTGTTATTTGGGGCTGGCGGCATGGCAGTGGGACAAGACCGGGCGGCGGCAGGCGGAAAAACTGTACTCGTTACAATTGCCAATGCTACTGGTTTCCATACACAACTTGATGGTCAGACCGTGTTGGTGAAGACACTGTAACTATATACTCAAGTCATGGAACATGGAGAAATACAGCTGGTACTCAACTGGAAGCCTCACCTCTCCTAGCTGGTGATCATAGTGTTAGAAGGTGATAAGCATACTACTGGAGGAAGAAAGTAGTTAATCTCACCCAGCTATAGATCTTGCAAGCTACAATAATGACCTAAATGCAAACTATGCAATAGTACCATTAATGTTATCAGAGTAACCAATAACTTTTGATTGGATTTAAGAACCTCTCCAGGACCCCACATCTGGCAAAGGAAATGATCTCCAAAATATACAAAGAACTTGAGGAACTAGACATCAAAAGACCAAATAATCCAATGAAAAAATAGAGTACAGATGTAAAGAGAGAACTGTCAACAGAGGAATCTCAAATGGTGGAAAGATGCTTAAAGAAATGCTGAACATCCTTAGTCATCAGAGAAATGCAAATCAAAATGACTCTGAGATACCATCTTACCCCTGTCAGAATGGCTACGATCAAAAACTCTGATGACAGCTAATGCTGGAGAGGATGTGGAGTAAGGAGAACACTTCTCCATCACTGGTGGGAGTGCACACTTGTATAGCTGCTTTGGAAATCAATATGGCAGTTTCTCAGGAAATTGGGAATCAATATATCTCAAGACCCAGAAATACCATTTTTGGGCATATTCCCAAAGGATACACTCATACCACAAGGACATTTGCTCAACTATGCTCATAGCAGCTTTATTTGTAATACCCAGAACCTGGAATCAACCTAGACACCCCTCAACCAAAGAATGGATAAGGAAAATGTGGTATATTTAGACATGGAGCACTACTTAGAGGTAAAAAAAAAAAAAACCAATGATAATCTTAAAATTTTCAGACAAATGTATGGAACTAGAAAAAGCCATCCTGAGCAAAGTAACCCAGAAAGATAAATATAATATATACACACTCATAAGTAGATATTAGACATAAAGCAAAGGACAACCAGTCGACAGACCACAACCCCAGAGAAGCTAGGTAACAAAGGGGACCCTAAGAGAGACATACATGAATCCACCTAGGAAGGGAAAAAGATAAGATCTCCTGAGTAAATTGGGAGCATGGGGAGCAAGTTGAGGGTGGAAGGGGAGAGGGGAGGAGGGAATGGAAGTGGGAAAAATATATAGCTCAATTTAAAAAGAGGAAGGGGGGGAAAAAGGACAGAGCTCATATCTGACATTTTTAATGAGGTCAAGAACCTGAGACTAGATAAACCCTAAAGGGAAACAAACTGTTAGTCTACTAAATAAACATAGCAATAACATGACTTCTAGTGACAAATTGCTACACCCATAGATCAATACAACATTCAACCCTTATTAGAGAAGCTCCTTGTGGTAGATGGGAAAACAGAGACCCATGACTAGACAACGTGAAGAGAGTGAGAGACTTGGGAGTGTTTGGCCCTAGTGGGGCTCAGGGATCTGTGCAAAAGATGGATAGAGAGATAGTAAGAGCCAGCAGTGGAAGATGACTCCAAGGAAACAGACACAGAAAGGATGATGTACACATAAGCTCAGTGTCTGTGGAAGCATGTAGAGACACACCAATTCAAGACAAATACCAGTGTGGATGAGGGGGAGTGGGCACGAAGTCCCACCCCAACCAAGGAGTTATTTGCAATTTATACATGCTGGAAGAGGGAGAATCGAGTTTGTTTGTTTGTTTGTTTTGTTTTGTGTTGTTTGTATTTTCTTTTCCCAAGCACAGTGTTTATCCACACTGGTAACTAACCATCATGTGCAGGAGTAGTTGGTTAACATAAATCTCTCTCTCCCTCTCCCTCTCCCTCTGTGTGTGTCTGTGTGCTTGGGTTTTCTTTTGTTGTTATTTTAGTTTGATTAGGTTTTTATGGTTATTCCAAGTATTTTGGGGGTGGGGAAGAGAAAAAAAACATGAAGTTGAAGGGGCTGGGGAGATGGAGAAGGATATGGGAAGGGGAATAACATGCTCAAAATATATTGTATGAAATTCTCACAGAATAAATAAAACAATTTAGAAATAGGAACATTATTTAAAGAAGAGGATTACAATGAAATAAGAATCCATTACAATAAAGTTCAAATTGTATGAAAACCGTCTCCAGGGACTATGGCCACTCTAGTGTACTTTGGCTTTTAATTAGAAGAACTAACTCATGAACTAAAACATGAGAATTTACTGGTTCAAAAAGAACCGATAAATTAAATACTCAGGCAAGTCGAAAGGCAATGATGTTCTCAAAGGAGTTAGAAACCGAGCTCTAGAAGGGCTTGGTAACCCCATGCCTCTGCAGTTTGTGTTCTATCTTGGGTGTTGCATGCTGGCTTCTTCCAGTTCAGTATCTTGCCTCCTGGCTTCGGCAAGGAGAAGGGCTGACTCTCCTTCCTTACTCTGTTGTCAGAATTCTTAGGGATGGACTAACTGGCTCACCCTGGATTAGATTCTCCTTGGAGACCAAGCATCTGTTGCCAGGAAACAAGACATATGTTTAAGAGCCATGGTTACAGAATGTGAGCTTTATGCAGCCTGTATTAAATGGGCATGGGCCAATTTTCCAAGGAGGGATGAGGTGAGTATGTGAGGAGTGGAGAGCAGGAGTGTTTGCAAGGTAGGTGCACTTTCTAGAAGGGTGATGCTGATAGCCCACCTGCAGGGTGGCCATGACAGGTTTCCAAGATTAGTTAGACAATTCTCTTGGCAACAGAGTGGTGTGTGGGTGGAATCTAGAGGCTTTATTTCCAGCCCTGGAACCATAAAGCTGTCTGGTATGTTGACATGTAGTGTCCTTCCCTCCAGTGGCTGCAGTTTCTACATTTGTCAAGAAAGGAAAGAATAGTAGATCAGCCCTTTTCAAGGGAGTCTCCCTCTACAGAGGTTCTTGAGGTACCAGCTCGGATGCCAAGAGTCCCATCAGGTCTTCCACTCCCTGACAAACACACCTTCTCTCAGACACATCGACAGTCACACGCACATTCATGACCCCACCCGTGCTGGCTGGTTTTATATTAACTTGACACAAGATAATGAGAGGAGGGAACCTCAACTGAGAAAATGTCTCCATAAGATCAGGCTTCAGGAAAACCTGTAGGGCATTTTCTCAATCAGTGATTGATGGGAGAGGGCTTCCCCTGTTGTGGGGATGCCATCCCTTGGCTGATAATCCTGGGTTCTATAAGAAAGCAGGCTGAAAAAGCCATAAGCAGCAAGCCAGAAAGCAACATTTTTCATAGTCTCTGCATCACCTCTTGACTCCAGGTTCCTGCCCTGCTTGAGTTCCTGTCATGACTTCCTTTGACAATAAATGGTGATGTAGAGGTGTAAGCCAAACAAAGCTTTTCTGCCCCAACTTGCTTTTTGGTCATGGTGTTTCATCACAGCAACAGAAACCCAAACTAAGACACCACCTTCAAATACAGTAAAGAATGTGTGTATGCTTACACCCATAAGCACTGTACTTACACCCAGACACATCAGTGAACTCACATATTCTTCCACAAATAAACATTCTACTCTCATACCCCTATCCCCACATCCAGTCAAGAATGTGAACACACTTATGTATATTGTCCCACACCCACTCATGATGGCACAACAACACATTCATACACTTATTCTCACTTACTTATGCTCTCTAACACACACACACACACACACACACACACACACACCTTCACTCACACTCACATATCTCATGGAGTTTGTATTTTCCCGGGTCTGCAGTGTTTGGTGTCTTTAGTGTCCCTAACAATTTCTGTCCACAGCCTTAAGCTCTCCTATGTATCACCTTTAAGTATATGTGATTAGGGGTAATATTTAGCTGTAGAATGTTTTTGGTTTGTCAGTCATTCCTCAGTTAACAGCAGCCAAATCAGAGAAGCTGGGATGTGATGGCACTGGAGAGGTCCTGAGCTGGGCTCTTCTCATCTCAGGCTCAGTGAGGGGTGAGCGCCTTCTTCTCTAGGGAAGGTGTATGCTTGAGGCTCATCTGACACTCAGACCACCCTTTGCTGTCCCTCAGATCACCCCTTGCTGTCCCTTCAAATCTCTCTAGAGGACGATGCCCTGCCGCCTTATGAGAAGCGGAATCCCCCACACAAAGCCTGACTGTCTGGAGCTGGCACCTTCCTGTGTGGGAACCCAGAGGCACTTTCAACAGCCCTTTCTTTCTCCCTGAGGCCTGGGAGTTGGAGAGGCGCCAGCTGGGTGGCTCCCTATTAAGAAACTGGGTGGGGCTGGGGGAGTTCTGGTCAAGAAGCCAGGCTGTCCCCTCCCTAAGAATTTCATATAATGTAGAAATAATGAGAGAAAGAAAGCTTTGTGTAGCAGTGCCTTGATTCCCATCAGGACACAGGCCAGCCATCCAGGGACACTGGTTTGGGCAGACAGAAGCACCTAGTTTGGCCAGCACCTAGGTTCTCTCAAGGGCCATATGTGGTATGCAAGTGCGGACGTGGATTCTGTGGGTAGTCTGGTGTGGCTTCCTTTGTGGATAACTCAAAATCCCTGACAAATTTTCTCACTCCCATTTTCAAGGACATAGGATTGGTTTATCAAAGTAGACAAGATTTCTTGGGGGTGGGGATGGGAGTTAGGGTGTTCTTTGGCCAAAGGGCATGCTTTGAAATAGTGGTACTATTGCCGGTTTAGTAGGGGAGGGAGAAGAGGTCTTTCTTTACATAGAGTATGTCATGCTGGTGATGGAGCAACAACCACTGCCACCTCCTGCAGGCAGGGACTTCACTGCACAGAGCTGCCCCTGTCACAGATAGGCACAACACAAAGCTCTAGCCACTGTGCCATTTGACATGGAGGAAAGGATCAGGTGCAACCAACCAGAGATTTCCCTTGACTAAAAATAGCTCACCCTATCCAGGAAGAGCCAAGCCACCAAGACAATACAATACAGCACCCAAGAGGGAGCTCCGATTCCTAGCAAGTGGGGATGGCTTTCACAAAGAAACAGAGTCCCAGAAGGAGTGGGATTCAATAGTGAGAGAGAGAGACAGCCCCGAGGAGCTGTGTCTGCATTATGGAGGAACAGTTTATTTTGTCTTAGGTTTCAGAGTACTAAGTCCATGGTAGTCTGTCTCTTAGTGCCTGGGGTATGACAGAACATCACAGTGGTGGAATGTGTGGTGGAGGACTTCTTATCACTCAGGAAGTAGAGAGAGGGAGAGCCAGGGTACAGACCCTCAAAAGCATCAAAGGCATGTCACAGTGGTTCTTGTTTTGACCAGGACCCACCCCTGAATAGCCTATCAGGTTTTGAACTCGCTCATCCATAGACTAGACTAATCCATGCACAGTCAGAGGCTTCATGGCCCCATGGTCCCCTTATTGAAAAGTGACCAGGACATTGAATGGTGGAGGTAAGAGCAGGATGGTGGCCTGTGGGAGCACCTATAAATCCCCAAAGAGAAGCCAGCTGCTGAGTCAGTGCCCATGTCTGTCTCATGAGGACCATGGAGGACTGTCCAGAAGGAGAAAACACTTGTTTTCAGGACTGTGGTCAGCTATCACTGCATTGCCATTGGGTGGTCATTTCCGTGGTTCAGCTTCCAGAGCTCTGGGCCTCCAGAATGGACTTTCCAGAGGGAGTGATGGTGTGAAAATGGGGGAGAAAAATGGACTCCATTCTGATAAGAATCTGGTGTTACCCTTTGAGGGGAGCCCTCCCCAGCCTTGCCCTGTAACAGCCTATTAAAAAGCCATCCTGTTTACAGTCTTTTATCAAGCCACCCAGCTTTGCAGTGCCGAGTGCTGGCTTGGAAAGGAGTTCTAGAGATGTCTACCATACTTGTCAATCAAGGTATGTCATGGGAAATGGAAGTCAGCTTTTTCCATCAGTAAAGGCCTTGAGTATTTGGAAAGGGCTGACAATAGGCAACAGGGCTCAGACATTTTGGCACCAACAAGATGTATCTGGACATTTGTCAGAGAAGTGTCAACTTGTCCCAGGGAGGTTCCCTATCTTTAGAAGCCTGCAGGTACCTGCAGAGGCTTTGTGCCAACCTAAAGTCTCAATCTAGTCTCTGTTTTCAGACATGCACCAGCCATCATAGCTTCTCTGTTCTGATGCTCCCTTTGTTGCAGGCTCCTCCATGCTTCAAGATCTGTCTGACCTCATTTTGTGGTCCACTATCCATACACAGGGCAGGGATTATTTCCCACCCACCCTTCCAGGTGAGAAAACTACTCCAGAAGCTAGTATGTGACAGAGTCACAATGCTTCTAGAGCAATTCAATTCAAAGTAACCTTGGCTACATTTGTAGCCCACTGGTGGGCTCTCAGAGATGCACAATACTGTGCTAGTCCTCAAATACATTGAATACATTGAAGCATAGAGCTCAGTGTGTGGCCTCAGAGACTCAGGAAAGGAAGGGTGCTATGGTTTCCTATGATGTACTTTCTCAGGGCTCATTTGCTGAAAGCCTGCTTCCTTTCATTTACTTATTTTCTTTCCTCCTACTGCTTCTTTTTCTACTCTTAAAAACAGCAGTTACCTTAATGAGTACAAGGTGCCACCATAGTGGGACATGCATGAGTCACCATGTTCTCCTTTTTCACGTGGCAAGCACTTTATCAACTGACCCGTACTCCTCTCCTGAGTTCATCAGGTTTTCTCTAAGTGATACATGACAGACCAGGTAATTAGGGACAAAGCTTATTGTCTTGCAGCATTGGAGGATGGAAATCTAAAGCCATGCAATTGGTAAGGCCACAGTCAGAAGCCAGTAGGAGCACCCTTGTCCAAGCTTCTGTTGGGTTATCTTTGGCATTCCTTGACTTGCAGCAGCAGCAGCATCCAAATCTCTTGCTTTCAGTGTCACATGGTGTTCTATGCTGTTATTGTCACATGATTCTCTTCTTCTGAGAATACCAGCCTTATGAGGCTAGAGGCCTGACCTATTCCAGCCTAAGTACATCTACCATGACCCTATTTCCCAGTAGAGTGTCAGTCTGACACCAGACTTCAATACATGCACATCTTTGAAGATAGAAAACATAATTCTATCTAAAACAATACCCTTCTCCATGTTTCCCTCGTGGTTTTTTAAGTACACGAGTAAGGCAAGATCACACTTCAGTCCCCAGAGAATGAATTTCTGGGCCCTCTCATTTTGGGGTCTTCCAGTGAACATGCTGGTGAATTTTTTTCAAATTCCTTTCTGCTTTAATGTTCTTTGATCAGTTTTTACTGATTTCTAATAGTACAGCCTTCTCCCTACCTATGAGACCCCAAGAGAACATCAAACATGATGCTTTCATCCTCTAAAATCAATGGTTAATCAGAATGCTGCCTATTTCTGGGTACAATGACTAATCCTATGGTAGATCCACATGAAGATGTGGCCTGAGGGGAGTAGGGTCCCTTTATTTTGAACACAATTCAGCCTGGCAATATCCTTTTCATCTGTCCCATAAAATGAGCTTATCTAAAAATTGATGCCACAAACAATCAGAGAGAAAGCACATGGAATGACACATTGATGGTGCCATTTTAGCCTTTGGATCCAGCCCCGACTAAAGCCATTGCTCTGATATCTCTGAGATACAGGAACCAACAAATTTTCTTTCACTCCACTACTTGGAATTAGAGTTTCTGTTCCTTTCAATTCAAAGACTTTATAATTAAGCTGCCTTCCACCATCACCATGTTCTTTGATGAAGGAGAAATCAACCCCAACAAATATCACACTTCAGATGAGCTTTTCACAAGTCAAGGTCCTTTACAAAACACTTTCCTGCTATCTGAGGGACTGGGCCATGATTCCTCCTTTCTGACTTCTGTACCTACAAGTGCATTGCCCATTGGGTCAAGCAACTTGGGCACTGTAGGCACCTGTTGCCATTTCATCTGCCTCCTATGACTATACTGTAAGAAGAGAGCCCTTATATTGTAAATAAACATCAGAAAATGTAGGAATCCATGCCAGCAGCTCCAGTTATTATCTGTGTGCCTGAAGACATGGAACTTGGGTTCTCCAAGCCCAGGCACACTAATTCCTGCTTTGCCTACTGATCAAGATTGTAGAGAGGATGAAGTGAGGCAGAGTGGAAGTCAACAAACCATGAGCCAGGGGCCAGATAAACATTTTTTTTAAAATAAAGAACAAGCCTGGTTTCACTGGAACATAGCCACACTCCACTGTTGACAGACTGTCCACAGCTGTTTTTGCACAGTAACCAGGGTGGAGTTATTTAGGAACTTTATGACATGCAAGCAGAAACTAATGTCAAGGGCCTTTTCAACTCTGTTTACTATCTAGTTTTCAGTTGATAACTCCTCTTGAGTGAGGACTCTATAAAAACAAGGATAGCTTCTATGGCCAGTGGGCTTTTTTTGTGGGTTCCACTGTCCTCACCCAGAAAACTTTCCAAAGTGGTCACATCTGGTCTTGGCCATGTGTGATGATGGTTGATACGTGGTGAGGATGGAAACAAACGTTTTGGAAAGCAAGTTAACAACGATTGTGGAAAGCCTACACACACTATCCCCTTGATCTCATTGTCTCACTTTCACAAAATTGAAGAAATAATCATAATAGAGATGTGTCTAGAAATCCAAGAAATGATGGTGGAGTGATTACATAAATTATTCAGCAAATGATACTGTTATTCCAAACCCTGTTTCAAAGAATCCTTAATCTCATGGGAAAGTACTTCAGTTATAAGACTACCACCATAAAGGGGCATTGTATTTATTATGACCAATTATCAAGTAAGGCTAACTGAAAGCATACACCCAGTTTTCTCTGGGTGACAGAATTATAAGATGCCTTTCATGTTCTCTTTTATAATCAGAAAAAGAATAATTTAGTAAATAATTCTTAGTTGAAGAATTTTGAGAGACAGCTGAGGATAGGCCAAGCAGGCATGTGTGTGAACTGAAGGGATGAGTGGGTACCTAGGGGGTTTGCTTCCCACAAAGCTCCAGCAGCCATTCAACTCCACTCATCCTCACCTTGTGGGGATTTGATTCACTTGATCAGCATGGACAGCCATCTTAGCCACCCATTTGAACACCTGCTCTATGATTGTTTCAAGAACTATGGGGCTTAGGAGCTGAATGGACAGTGGCTAATTGAGCTTGTCCAACTGCTTCTCTTAGTATTTGTGTGGAGAAATGGCATCTCCTGTGTATCATCAGCTAAACACCAGCCACACAGGGATGAGAAGGGGCTCACCTGACCAGCTTATTTCTCAGTCATGGATTCTTCCTGTAATCCTTGTTCTCTCAAGCTTTCCTGATCTCAGGAAACAGGCACCAGAATTCCTCCACATGCCTAAGCCAGAGGATGGGTGTGATCCTTGGTACACATCAAACATGAAGAGTCATGACATTTGCTTACTGTAGACTGTCTCCATCCTGTTTCTCTTTACATTGTTCTTACCTAAGTTCAGGCTCCCATTGTCTTCTACTGGCTCACCGCAATATCTTACTCTCTGATGGTGTGATTCTGCTTATATCTTTCTTGCCTTCAAGACTTAATACAAGATGCTCAACCCCACTCTCCTCTTGACTGAAAGATCTATCTCTCTGCCTTTTACTTCTGACCACTCATCTCCTTTAACTTGATGTTCTTTGACCTCTGAAGAACTTTGCCCATGGGTCCTACCTGGTTGGAAACCCTTCTCCACATCTCTTTGTTAATTTCAGCAAATCCTCAGAGTCTCAAAACAGTGCTGGCCCCTCCCAAGTGCTCTGCAGGAGCCAGACATTGCCATGCCTGTGCTCACATTCATTGTGTGCATGCACACAGAGGGTAGAGGTAAACCTCAGGTATCATTCCTAAGATGCAATCTACCTTGTCATTTTAAGACAGGGCCTCTCCCTGGGACCCAAGGTTCACTGATTAGACTAGGCTGTCTGGCCAGCGATTCCCTAGGTCTTCATCTCCCAAGAGCTAGGATTACGAGTACGTACTACCATGCCTGAATTTTTACACAGGTGCTGGGCATTGACCTCAGATCTTCAGGTGTTCACAATTGGTTATTGACTTCACTATTTCCCCAGGTTCCAGCCACCGTGACTCTCATAGTCTTATTCTCAGTCCATGCCAGCTTCTGTCCTGAGATCTCCTTCATAACAACTAAAGCAGCCAGTGCAGTAATGAACTGTTCCTACTTGCTTCCTCTTCATAGCCTCTGGGAGACTTCAGGGCACCCCCACAAGGTCAGGCTGAGTCCCCAGAGAGTGTCAGAATACAGACCATAGCATAAATCAGTATTCACAGAACAGTCCAAGGCTTACATCTATAACTGTGTATCAACCATAAAATTGGGCACCTTCGTCCTTGCTCTCATGTTGGGCATGTTACAAACGAGGAAACAGAGGGTCCTAGTCAATAAGCAATTCATTAGATTGTGACACTGGAGAGTCTACATGTACAACCCCAAGTCCTTTGCATGGTTCCCTCTTTCATGTTTTTGCTGGTTGGGTGGATGTTTTCTTGTGTTGAATGGGTAAACAAGTATTTTTCAGTGTGAGTCTTGCCCCAGGGAAAAGTTGCTCTTGGGAAAGAGAAATCATTTCCCCTTTGTTAGCTGGCTCTGGGCAGTTGAGAGTTCTTTATCCTCACTGTCTGCTGCCCAGGACATAATGACCAGCCTCCAATCCCTTTCAATTATGAGATTTCTGATAGGAATTTGGAAAACAACTTCTAAATCCTGTGGCTTGGATGCTAGCTTGTGGTTCTGTTCCAAGGTTCTTCCCAAGTGTTTCAAAAGACTTTTCTCACCTGCCCTCCTGGATAGCACCCTAACCTGCTCTCTTTCTTCCTGAATCCCCCACCTGGAGGATGTATAGCCTTGCTTGGATTGTTGTCTCCTTGTTAGATGAAGGGTCCTTCTGCCCTGCTGGGCTGCATCTCTGGTGCTGGCTGTACTGAAGCAAATCTCAGCAGGGGAAATACCTGGGCTGGTGTCCAGGGACAGGCAGCCATGGGCAAGGCCCAGGAGTGAGCCAGGCCAGTTGGCTTGATCTTCCTGTATTAATGGGGCCTTCAACAACCAACCTAAGATCCTTAAGCCTCAATTTCCTTAACCATCAAATGAGAGTAGTAGTGTTCACCTTTGGAATGTTGTGTGTGTGTGTGTGTGTGTGTGTGTGTGTGTGTGTGTGTGTGTGGTGGAAACACCCAGTAAACTATTAATAGACAAAATTTCCAGGCACACCTATAATCCCAGAACTTGAGATACAGAGGTAGGAGGATCAGAAGTTCAATGTAATCTTTGCTATATAGAGAGTTTGAGAACAGCCTACGTGCTAAACAAGACCCTGTGTCAAAAAGTTCAAAACCCAACTTAAAACTGACCAACCAACAAAACAAAGAGACAGTATTATTCTTCTCTCCTACTTTTATTGCCATTGTTATAGCCTTCTCCCAGCCTCCACAGGTACTTGTCACTCACTGGTAAAGAAAAAAAGAGGGGAGAGGAGTTGGACGATTTTAAGTCTAGCATAGGGCAGGGCTGAGCCCTTGTCATATGGCAGTACCTGTGAGCTGTGGGAAGGAAGTGGCTTTGCACATTAGAACCACACAGACATGCTTCCAACCCCAGATCCTTTAGCTTTGTTAGTCACTAACATCTGGCTGACAGTAAGACAGGCACAGTGGTTCCTGTTTGCCCGGATCTTAGAGGATTTGAGTTAAAACACAGGGAGCCCTTCCCTCTGCCTATCAGCTTCTGTTCTGGAATCTCTCAGTATAAAGGATCAAGGAGGGCCCTACCCTGGTCCTGATGAGTCCCAGAAGTCTCTTGATGAAGCACAAGTAGGAGCTAGAGTTCATTAATCTGTTCTCCTGCTTCTTTCAACCTTCCTAATGCTGTGACCCTTTAATGTATCTCCTCATGTTGTGATGACCCTAACCATAAAATTACTGTTCTTGTTACTTTATAAGTATAATTTTGCTAGTTATGAATCATAATGTAAATATCTGTGTTTTTCAAAGGTCTTAGGCAATCCCTGTGAAAGGGTTATTCAACCCATCCAAAGGGGTTCACAGGTTGAGAACCACTGCTTTATAACAAGGTTCACAGTGGTTCTGAATGTCTGTCTGTCTATCCATTCATCCATCCATCTAATCTGTCTATCTGGCTGGTAGTGGAGGAGGACCAAATATGAATGGGGGCTACAGCAGAGAGAGAAAGAGACATGGGATACCCAGTGTCTAATGTTAAGATGGTAACACACACACACACACACACACACACAGAGAGAGAGAGAGAGAGAGAGAGAGAGAGAGAGAGAGAGAGAGAGAGAGAGAGAGAGAGAAAGGGGGGGAAGTGATTTCTTAAAAAGATGGCCATGGTAGACGGTGCCTTAAAGTAAGAATGGCATTCTCCCCAAACTACCCCCACTGCTTGTGCCAGGCCTCTTATCAGCAGGCCAAGTGTTTCTTCCCTGCACTGCATATGCTCAAACTGTCCTGCGGATTCCAACATTGTTGAACACTACACTCATCTTTCTGCAGTGCTCTTCCCTATTTGGTTGACTTGATCTGTGCCTCAGAAAGTGGCAGGCATTTTGTAAGGCCCTATCATGTGTTACCACCCTCTGAAGCTAAATTCCTCCAACCTAAGTAGTCAGCCCTTCCCTCCTGACACCTCTCAAAGCCCTCTGTTCATCTTGTCACTGTCATATTTTTTAGATATTTAAAGTTAAATTTTTAAAATCCATGGACAATGGAACTTTCTATATTACACAGTTAATTGGAGAATAAAATCCTTCTCCTCTGCAGTTTTCCTAACACCATTCCTCAAAGCTAATCATGATTGTCAATTTATTTGGCAAGCTTTCAGAAAGTTCCCTAAGTTAGTGGAAATCAGAGTATTTATACTGATAGTTGATCCAAATGGGATTACACTGAGTTATTTTCCTGCAATTGCAGTTTCTAGTTTATTTTCACAGAAAAAAACATACTCATTATATGAACGCTCTGTTGGAAGTTTGCTCTAAAATTGTCATTTTATTCTCTTTTAAAAAATAAATTGTTTACTTTGCTTTTTATTTTTTGCCATTTGTTTCCCTTGGTTTGGCTTCTGAGGCTTCTTTTGTCTGCCTTGTCCCTTCTCATGGTTGGACGGTTTACAGTCTGTCTGAGTCATTTACCCTTGTGTTTCAAATAGTGAATTCACCAATCTACTTCTTGATTTGCCAATTGTATTCTCTGCCCAGAGAGCGCCACTAAGGCAGCTGTAGAAACTATAGCATGTGTCTATCTCCCGCCCCTGCCCTATTTTATACCGTCCTGGTTTGGGGCATTTGCATTCTGTTCTGTTACCATAATCCCCACAGATGTTCAGCCTTAGTTTTATATTTACACAAATACAATGTTTGCCATCAACTCGTAGATTTCAGAAACTCACGGAGATTCCTAATTTGATCCCATTGATGTATTTTTGTGGGGAGGAGGGAGCTGCATTTCATGATCAAGTCTGTGTTCTTCTACCTCCATCCTCCCATGGATCTGAGCCTAAAGTGGTAAAGGTCAGGGTTTGGAGGTCATAGGCTATTAGCAGGTATTGGGATCTCTAGGAGATAGGACTAAGCGAGAGGCCCTTAGGTCATTGGGGGCATGCTCTTGAAAGGGACTGAGGCCTCCTGGCCTTTGTTTTCCTACCCCCTTCTCTCTTGCTACCTGGCTTGCAATGTGGGCAGCTTGCTCTGCTGCTCTCCAGAATTGCCACATGGTGCTTCCAACAGAGGCTGCAAATAATGGATCTTCTCAATCTCATACCAGAAGCTTGAGCCAAATAAGCCTTATGTTTTGTAAATTAATTATCTCAGGCATTTGTCTTAGTAATATGAAAGTGACCAACACAGTCAATGTCTTTCAACTCTTTTCATACTTGAAGACAAGAAGACTGCCAATCAGTTCTCAGGATGGACTTATTATCATCAATGGTTTACTGCTACCACGTCTCTTAACATTAAGGGATAAAGAACAGTCAGAGTTCAGCTTTGTTTTTCCTTTAGGATGTCTCCCAGTGCTACATTCTGATGATTCTTTATCAAAATTTTACAATATATTAAGGTTACTTTCTAATCTGCCAATTCAGAAAGTTTTTTCATAATGTCTTTGAATATATTTGCACCCTCTTGTTCTATGGTTTGAGTGACTGGTATGCATAATGTGAACTCTTACATTTTATAAGTATGGCTTTCTTGCTGATTACTTTCATCCTCATTTTATCTCTCCCTGTCTTTCATTCTAAAATCTCTTTATATTGCTATTTCTCCTGAATAAGTCCCATCTTAGTTCCTTTCCCTTTAGAATGGTTTTTATTGTTATTCTCAATTGCTTTGCTTCTATGTTGGCTGCTTACTCACAGCTTTACTTTGGGAATATTTTCCTCTTGTTCTTTATTTTCTGAGATTTTCTGAGCCAAGGCTGAAAGCCACTTCCCATTGAATTTGTTATCTTAAAATTTGTTACCAAGTATGCTATGCCCCTATAACTTGCTACCAAATATGTATTTCCCTGAGGTTACAAGTATTCCTGAATGTGAGGTCCATGTGAGTCACAAAAATGGCCCCTGGACTGCAGATCCTGTGATTACACGTAGTGGTTACACAGCTAGTTTAGTGATAAGCTTCAAGGCTGACCTTATTCTCCTTTCTCTTATACCTCACTTCCAAGACCTTTAAGTAATGAGGATCTAGTCTGAAATGGCAATACTAGCTATCCACACAGTCTGACCTTTGTTCTCGTGTCTGTTCTCCTACTGTATGGAAATGAGTTGAGATGGGGGCATTTCACTCTTTCAAGGTCTACCTATATTTCTGTTCCATCACCAATACATGATTGTGTATTCAGCTTTAAAAGATAGTGCTACTTTTTCCTATCAAGAGAATCTGGCAACCTACTTAACTTCTATTACATTCCAAAGATCTGATATGAATTCTATCCTGATATATTTAGTGTAACATCAAATTCTGTAACAAATAGCCCCATCTCCAAACATCGATGTTTTTTTTTTTTAACTTGATATGAGCTAATTTACTACTTTTGTAAGAGCCAGCTGCATATATTTCTTTCAGGTGACTTGTCATGTGCTGAGTCAGAGGTCCACATTTGTGTGTGTGTATGTGTGTGTGTGTGTGTGTGTGTGTGTGTGTGTGTGTGTGTTAGAGTCCCTTGGACCCAACTAAAGACACATTCTTTGACACAAATCTTTCATCCCTTGTCTCACTGCACTGATGGATTGCACCCTTGAATGAATCTGGTGGAGCCTGGCTCAGCAGGGTTCCTGTTGCCAAATAAACTGAACAATGTGCCTCCCTTGGCTATAAGATTTGATATGGGGCGGAGGGTAGGGGGTGGGGAGGTGGGTGGAGAAAACCTATGATCTGTTTGGATAAACAGTTCACTGGTGAGATGGCCAGGTGCTCTGCCACCGCAGCTGGTGCTAAATGTCATGAGTACCGCACAGGGCTGGGGTGTGGATCATATATACACAAAGGCATCTGTTTTGTCCTCACTCAATGGGCCACAATATTAAAATTCCCTTTTTCAGGCCAGTTATTTTTATAGAGGGGACAATAACCATGAAAGAACATTCTCAGAATCAGATTAACACGGAGTAGCTAGGAGACTTACCACTGCAATCAGGCACACTGTGTTTATTATATCTTATGCTGCTGCTTATTAGTTCTGTGACTTTTGGAAAACTGTTTGAGCAATTTGAGTTTCAGTTTCTTCATCTAGAATAATATTGAAATAACTATGCAACCTGTCTGGTTTTAACCAAGTAGAAGAAAAAATTTTTGGTGCAAAATAGCTATTTGATATTTTGTAATATGAATGTATCTAAACACTCAATGACCATGAAGATTTCAGTCCTGAATCTAGCACATTCTAGGTGATCAGTGCAGGCTTGCTTATGTCAGTAATGGTAGGCTAGCTTTGCTAGGTTGTTTGAATAAGAAAATTACCCAAATCTTTTATCATGAGATGAAGAAGGTTTGTTTCTTACTTATACTCCCTCTTCATAAAAGGACAGCTGGGGACTCTGTTCTAAGTCATCCTTGGGCTGCTAGGACAGATAACACCTAGAATGCTGTCAGTCAGTGCCCATTGCAAGGCAAAGTATATTCTTCTACTCTGTCATTCTCAGTTTGGTTATATGACTTCCTCTGCTCAGTGGGCTGCTAAGAGACTTGAAGCAAGTAGAGACCTGAACATACATTTGCATGTTCCTACTGGGGCTCATCTAACTCTACATCAACTTGAGAACATGCCTGAGCAAGCCTTCTTAAATGACATAAATACGTGGAACAGAGCTAAGATTCCCCAACTGCCCAGTCATGGCCATCCCAAATCAGTTAGCACCTGGCTGTTCCCAGATGAATGATCAAGACAAGTCAAGCCCAGAGAAGCCTCTCAGCTGACACTAACCAACTCTAGATTTGTGAGCAACAAACAGAGTTGTAGTAGTGGTTGTGCATTGTTATACACAATTGATAGTTAATACACTGTGTTTCAAGCTCCCTAGTATGAGCTGTCTATACCTCTTCTTAGTCCTCAGGAGAAAAGATACATAGTAGATTTTACTAAAGACTTCAAGAGTCAGCCTCAAGGGGAGTGACATCACAGAAATTCACAAATCTCCATTTGTCTTGGCTTCTTGTCTTCGTTTCTTTGGCCAGTAGGCTCTCTGCAGCTTCCCTGTCTCTTTTACCTTACATAGCACAAGACTCTGCCAGATGACATCCACCAGTCATCTTTACCCTAAAGTCTTTCACCCTTTCTTTTATAAAATAATTCACTTGTACTGGATATTTGGGATCTGCAGACTTGGAAAGCTGTATGGGATCTACATTTAAAAGTAAATATTTATCCTCTGTGTACTTGAGGAAGATCTGGAACATTAGACTTCTACAAATACTCAGTGAGATGACATGAGAAAGTGGATAATGTGTTTTGGGATGGCAAGGTGACAAGTTGTCTCTATTGTATTTATACAAGGTCCTGAGGCCTGGACAGGTCATCAAGGCCCAAGGTCACAAAGCTTATGAGAGGTCAACTGTTGACAAGCATCTGAAAGTCTTAATCTTCACTGGATCAGACATCTAGCCTTGGCACTAGGCACTCTGAAACTTGGCCTGAGTTTATACAAAGCTTGGCCCAGCATCTCCAGTGGTTTCACTGAGCTTGGCAGGATGCATTGACAGAGTTGGGTCAGACAGGCTGCAAGACAACACTCAAAGGCAGTGATGGCCTGACCACAGACCCCTTGTCTTAGGGACTTTACCTGATGGAGAGCAGGGTCTGAGTGTGTTCCAGAGGCGTGTGGACCTGAAGTTGGTTTTAACAACCCAGGACTCCACAGTGCTGCTAGGCTCCCTTGAGTCAGAGCTTACTGGGCTCCATTCAGAGGAACTACAATTGCCAATGTCAGGTAAATTTAATATTCCACCCCCTTCTTTTAATTCCCTCTGCATATGAATGTTCTACAGCAGGGACAGAGAGGGTGGTGGACAAACAGCTTTGGTGGAGTTTAGGGTAGCTCATGTGTGCAATGTACATACATGTGTCTCTTTGTGTTGAGTTGTGGGTCGTGTTCCATGTGGACCCACTGTGTGATTCTGAATAAGTCACATCCTCTCTTGGGACCCTATTTCTTCATCTTAAAAAGGTTTTCAGAGAAAAATAAAACTATATGAAGCACATTTGTTTTTCTTTTGTTTGTTTGTTTGTTTTGTTTTTGAGACAGGATTTCTCTGTATTGCTTTGGAGCCTATCCTGGATCTAGTTCTGTAGATCAGGCTAGACATGAACTCACAGAGATCCACCTGCCTCTGCCTCCCTGGTGCTGGGATTAAAGGTGTGTGCCCCCAACTCCCGGCTACAAGCTACATTTGCAGGAAGTAGGATTTCTGTGTCAGATGGATGGCATAGGGCCAGGACACTATTCAATTCAGTTCTAAGATGTTAAGCACCTTGAGGAAGGGTCAAGACTGTACTACCCAGCATAGACTTCTTATGACTCTAACAAATGGAGGAGACCTTCAAGGAACCAGAGAAGAGAAGGTACTTCTGAGTCTCATAGAGTGAATTTCAGACCAAGAACTCAGGTTCTCCAATCCATAGAACAAAGCTCATTCCAGAACAACTGAGATTTTCCACCTAAAAAAATTAAAATTTTATACTGAGACTTTCAGATGTTCTATTTTTTACAATAGGCTTGTTTTTTCCTTCTTTAAGCAACTTTTAAGGTTAAATCGGGGGTTGAGCATGAAAATTGGAGTCTTAGGTTCATGAGAAACCTGTGAAATTCCAAAGGCATAAATATCCCTTGGAAAGCCCGCAGATTTCTTTCAGCCTAAGCCTTGGACCAACAGTATCCCTACTGGAATGAAGATGGCCTCCTACATAGTTGGTACCAATTTCAGCACTAGGATGGAACCTCTGAGTTGACAAGATCCACCCCATTGTGAAAAGGGAGAATTATGACCCTCCCTATTGATGACTAACACTAATGAGAAAAGTCTGCCTGGAACCCCCAAAACCAACCAACAGGAGCAATGAAACATAAGACAATTCCTCAAACAACCAGAGGGCAAATAGGAAACTCAAGAGTATGGAATAAGGAGATGGAATGGAATAATGGAAACAGCCATTGTCTCATTCACAGACAGTCAATGAGTACCTACCCAGGTGTCAACCCAGGTGCCAGGTACTTGTGGGCTACAGGGAGGGAAACAGCTCTCTGAGAGCTCATAATTTCAAGAGATTAGATAAGCACTGTGAAGTCCCACATCATATTTTTAAGTAGCCCAGCCTAGATCTTCTTTTGAGCTTTAATCCAGCAACCTTGCAGGCATCAACTATGTATGTCTCAAAGGCATGAAACCATCTTCAAATGAGAACCCATGGTCTTTCACCCCAAATTCCTATGCCTCTCTTATTTTAACTGATACCATCATTTACTCAGTTTACTCAATTCAGAGGTCAGACTCATCCTTGATAACCACCTGGCAGCCAGCCACTGAATCTTGTAAAAGTTAAATTCACTTCACATGTCTCATTCTGTTTCTCTTCATTACTTCCCCAAACACAAGTCATCATCCTCTGTGGCTTAAGTAGATTCAGATTTGGCCTTGATTATTGCTTTTAATCCATTCTCTATAGAGTAATAAGACTGTTCTTTAAAAGATACAGCTGATTCAACCATACTTCTGCTTAAAACATTTCAGTTAGAATTTGTGATTCTGCTGTGACTAACTGTTGTGGGAGGGAGGGAGGACCACTCAATACTTTATGGTATCATACAAGTGGGAAAACAAGAAAACCATGCTTTTAGATAGTAGACAACAGGTAACACAAGACTGTGATTTCTGCACTTGATCTTAACAAAAAGTGCTGTGAAGTGATAGAACCACATTTTCCGAAGGTAAGAAAACAAAGGCCTATGATTGTGTCAGCTCACTACTCGGAGCTAGCTTCCAGGCTGCAGCATACAGTAAGGGGAAACAAGAGCAAGGAAATAAGGCAGCTAGGCAGTTATTAGACTAAGGTGATGAGACTTAAGTTGGGTTATTGTATCATCTAGAATTTGTGAGTACAGTACTGGAGAGGAGGAACTACAAAGAAGAAAGGCAAATGGATAAAGAGAAGGGAAGAGAGGGAGAGAGAAAGAGGGAAAGACACTTGCAGTATTTTCAGAGATGTCCGCTGACTCTGAAAATAGATTTGAGCATGCACAAAATGAAATTCCATGACTCCAGAGGAGGAAATAACCCTTTGGAAGGAAATAGGTCAGGACAATGTCCAGGGTCAATACAAGAATAAGAATCATTCTGATTTTAACAGCCAGAGAAACCTTATAATTTATAGGCATTGAATAGCATCCTCAAAGGTGACACCTTAGTATTGACACTACATTAGTTTTAAAATAAAGTCTGCTTTAGACATGTCATAGCAAAGTTTAAAAGAAATCTAAGAGATAAAAGTAATCTGAAATTGCATAATTAACCAACAGAATACAATTCAGTGCTCTTAAAATAAATAAAACAAAATCTATCATTCATCAACATAAAAGTATTCAGTTTCCAATCATCTGTGGTGGTTTGAATACGAATGGTCCCCAGGCTACAGAAACCCATAGAGACAGCTGCCTGAACAAGGCGGAGCTCATGGACCCCCAGACTGATAGCTGGGAAACCAGCATTGGATCAACTCAGACCCCCTGAACATGGATCTCAGTTAGAAGGCCTGGGCAGTCTAAGGGACTTCAGACAGTGGAACTAGGATGTATCCCTGGTTCAGGAAAGGACTTTGGGAGCACGAGGAGTATTCCCCATGGAGGGATACTCCCTCAGCCCAGAGGCATGGGGGAGGGCCTAGACCCTACTCCAAATGAATTGACAGATTTTGATGATCCCTCCTGGAAGGCATCACCCTCCCTGTGGAGGGGGGAGTTGGAATGGGAGGGGTGTCGGGGGACATGGGAAGGAAGGAGGGAGCAAGAGGGAACTGGGGTCGATATGTAAAATGAGAAAAATAATAAATACGTATATAAAAATGATAGATAGGGAAAAAAAAGGAATGGTCTCCATAGATTCAGAGTTGAATGGCTGGTCACCAGGGAGTGGCACTATTGAAAGGATTAGGAAGTGTGGCCTTGTTGGAGAATTATGTAACTGGGAGTGGGCCTTGAGGTTTCAAGGGCCCAAGCCAGGCCTGCAGGCTCTCTCTCTTCCTCCTGCCTGCAGAACTGGAGGTGGAGCTCTCAGCTCCTTCTCCAGCACCATGCTTTCTTGTATATCACCTTGCTTCCTGCCATGATGATACTAGACTAAACCTCAAAACCATAAGCCAGCCCCAATTAAATGCTGTCCTTTATAAGAGTTGTTTTGGTCGTGGTGTCTCTTCACAGCAATAGGACACAAAGACACCATCTATATGGAAAAGATGACTCATAATGAGAGGAAAACTCAATAAAAAGAATCACATCTAGAGACAATAAAAATGGTAACATTAGACCAGGCAGTGGTGGTATACTACCCTTTATTCCAGCACTTGGGAGGTAGAGGCAGAAAGATCTCTCGAGTTTGAGGCCAGCCTAGTCTACAGAGTGAGTTCCAGGGCAGCCAGGGTATGCAGAGAAGCTCTTTCTAAAATAAAAAGGTAACAATGAGTAGATATGGATTAGTAGTTAGGAGTCTATTATGAGTCTTACAAGTATGTCTGAGGATACTAAAAAAAATGAGTGTGAGAAAGAAATTGAAAGTGTAAAAGACTGCACATTATGTACAAGTCCATATGCACAGGTGCAGGGGTGGGGTGGGGTGTGTGTGAAAAGAACAATATCTGTAATGAAAATTACATGAAATGGCATTAACATCAGATTCTATACTATAGAACAAAAGGTTGTTCAGCTTGAAATTATAGCTTAGGAATCTAATATCAAGTAACAGAAAAATTAAATTTTCTGTAAAACCTACTTTCTAGAATTTGATATGTTCCACAACCTATACCCTGACGACCACCCTGATAAGATGTTCTGCCAAATAATTTTGAGATGTCCTACCAAGGTCCTATGTAACCAAAATTCCTCTGGAAATCCCCCATGATGGGAGATGTGATTTTGTAAATATGTTTTTTATATTGGTTTAATGAATAAAGTATTGTTGGCCAATAGGAAAGCAAGATAGGCGGGACTAGGGGACGAGGAGGAAAGAGGAAGTAGGAAGGAGGAGTCAAGATGGAGAGTCTGGAGAAGGCTAAACCGCCAGTCGCCTCTTGCTGGTAAGACCACGTGGAAATACATAGAAATGGGTAATAATTAAGACAGAGCTAGCTGATAAGAAACAAGTAACTGGCCAACAGAATTATATCAAATACAGAGTTTTAGTGTGTTATTTGGGGCTGGCGTGGCGGCAGGACAAGACCAGCGGCGGGCTGAAAAACTGTACTCCTTACACCCCCAACCCCTGAAAAACCCCTTGTCATACAGTTCTCTAGCTATATAAATCCCACACTCTTCTATGTTCAATGCTGTTCTTTCAAACTCCACTTCAGGGAGACAACCCTGTTTGATGGCAGAAAATAATGCTTGTTTAATTCAACTAAAAGAGTTTAAGTGATGGCCCTTACTCTTGTTTGGCAGGATTAACAGTGGGACAGTCTAATCAACAGAGGAAGCAGTCTATATATGTGAAACTGGGGTCTCAGAAGAAGAGAAGATGGAACAGAAAATTGTTGAAAAGAATTAATTTTTTTCCTGAAATGAGATAGAAAAATGAAGTCTCCAATGCACAATGAATGTCAAATACAAAAATAATAACAACAAAAACAAACAAACAAAAAACAAGGGAACTTATCAATTTTTCAGGAAAAAAATGACAAAAAGGAGGTTAGCTGACCTTTAAGATGATCTCACTCCATGGCCTAGTGCTTTTTATGCTCTATTTAGTTAGCAATCTTTTTAAATTTTTAACACGGGCACCTATTACTTCCACTATTGTAATGATAATCATGATGTTGATATCAATGAAAACCAATGATGGGTAATGATTGCATGAACAAATACATACGTATTCCCATTATATTTCTAATGGCACAAGTTTTGATGATCTGTGAGTAGATAGGGCATGTTTCTGGTCTCCCTGGAAGTGACTGACCAGGGACTCATGTTCATGTAAGTTGGGAAAACCCAGGCCATATATGCAAAGCCTTAGTCATCCCATTCACCCAAGACCTCAACCAGGAGCCACCACTGATTCTGAGAAGTGTGGGCTTCAGCATTTCTTTTCCCAGATTCTCTTTCTCAGAAGCTCAGAAGCATTCCTTGATCCCTCATCAACCACACTGCCAATCCTCACCCTCTCAGGACTGCTGTGGCCTGAGAGGTTTGGCCAGGGATTCTAGGGTTTACTTTTTGGCTATTGTCTTACTGATCCATGTCCCACTGAGTAAGTAAACCTATTTTTCTGAGATCTGGTATTGCTTCCTGTGATGTCTGTTGCTTGGGGCTTCTGAGAGGCTCAAACAAGATGAGAGGATACCTCGTATGAAGTGGTCACATCTCCTGTGTTGCTCCAATGACCTCCAAGTGTCAGTGTCAGACCTGTTATCTCCTGATGTGGGGGAGGTGTCCTTTTCCCCCATGAGTCTTTTTCCCACTCCACTTGTATAGGTGTGTGGACTCACTTGTGTGAATGGGTGCACTTTTGCATGGCTATGCAGTACATGTATGTGTGGAGGCCTGAAGTTGACATCAAATGTCTTCCCCAATCATTTCCTATTAGGTCTCTTGCTGAACATTGAGCTCACCAATTTCAGCTAGCCAGCCTACTCTGGGATCCCATCTCTGCCTCCCAAATACAGGAACTACAGGTGGCTGCCATATTTCCTTGGCTTTTTCATAAGTTTTTGGCAATCCAAAGTCTGGGTCTCATATTTGTGATGTAAGTGTTTGTACCCCAGCCCAAAGGACTGGTCGCTTCAGGCTGGTGGAAAGCGCTTGCAGAAATGGGTTGCTTCCTTTACCTTCCCAAGTCTCTGTGTCCTCATATTTTAAGTGAGCATAGTTGTGCCCACTTCTTAGTACCAGTGTGAGATTCAGGAGTGAACATGGAAAAATATTTTGTAACCTGTTCATGATCTGGTGAAAGGAGAGACTCAGGCTTGAAAATCACTGTATGATACCTTGCATTTCCCTGTTTAGGGTAATGCAGCTAATATTAGTATCTGTAAACTGGATTATGACTGTATTATATAATTGTTAATGTGTCTAATAATAAGAGGATGCTGGCTGTCATCTGTGAAGTGTATCATCTGCAGCAGACAATGCTGGACCTAGCATGAGGCTGGGTGGAGTGGTTGATATGGATGACAAAGAAGATTTCTCGCTGGTGGTGTTAGGAAATGTTGATGTGTGTGTGTGTGTGTGTGGCTAGTAAAAAGCAGCCTGGATAGCAGTCAACTCTATTATGATCTAAAACGATCCACAGACAGTGCTGTCCTTCTTTCCTACTGGTACTCAGACAGCCCTTCCCCCCAGTTCTGGTAGAAGGCACTGTAGTGTGAGGGTGGGACAATTCTCCACTGCTTGCATATAAACATTAATAATGAAGTACACTCGATGTCATGTTCCAAGAGGGATACAGTTCCAAAAACATCCTCCTTACCTCATGGTCTTTGACAAAGCACCGGGGAACAGGAATCTACATGAGCCCTTTGGTGATCATGACTGGTGGGTTAGGAAAAGAACTGCCCTGGCATTTTCTATGGCAGTAACTTCTCTGAGCCAGCAACTCCAGATCTGCTGTGGCTTTCTCATGTTTGCCTCTCATTTCTTCCAAGAGAAGAGCACCCCAAGTCTGGTGTGGTGGGGCATGCTATGATCCCAGTGCTCAGGACACTGAGGCAGGAAGATTACCATGAGCCCAAGACCAACTTGGGCTACATAGGAATAGCTTGTTTCAAAAACAGCCAACCATCCCCAATAAATAACAAAATATAAAGAAAGGCATCAAGTCGTCTTCATAGATCAGGGCATGCCTAGCAAACAAGAGGTGTGTGCTGTGCTGGTGGGGAGCTCTGCTGTCTGCTACTCACATGGCCTCTGAGTCAATCTTTCCTGGGTGTGAACTGTTGCCAAGGGTGACTCCATGATGAAGGAATTTTATTGCATGCTGTTTGGCCTGGATCAAACTGCTTGGGAGATGGTGTCTGGGTATTGTGTGAGAAGGAAAGTGCCCAAGCTCAGGCAGGCAATGACAGGACATGGAGGCAGCTCCTGTTTAGTTAAAGGAAGCTGAGGTTAAGGGCATGGAAGAGCTGATGCCTGGAGCAGTACAGCTCTGCTTTCTGGAAATGTCCCAGCTGTGGCTTCACACTGCACACTGGAAAGAGGCCTCTTGCAGGTCCTTCCAAGATGAGAGACATAGTATTTTCTGGATAATCAGGGCTCTAGTTCTCTTCCTCTGCCTTCATTCCAATTATTCAGGGTTACTGTGGGAATCCCACAGAATGGCCTGAGCTACACTAAATAGAAAGTGAAGAATGAGAAGTTACCACTCCACTCCATTTGAATCTGCAACCAAGCCACAATATTAATTTAACTGCATAAATGCAGTCAGTCTTTTATTTGTTTGTTTGTTTTTTTAAAAAAAACACAACCTTAGTGGATCATCTGGGGCCTGAACCCAAATTTCTGCATGTTCTAAAATTAATGAACCAGAATCGAATTATAGAACAGAAACCCCTTTTGAATGAAAACACTTTATTTTATCTGCCTTGTTGGACCAGGATTTGTTTTCTGTCTCTTTAAAAAATGGGAAACCATCCAAACTGGAAAATATCACTCAGTGCAGTAGAAAAAAAAAAACATAAATTTAAAGATGGATGTCACCTGTAGCTCCTTCAGTGAGATATTTTTGTAACTTTTCTATGCATAATAATTTAATTTTTGTATAAGTATTCTATGGGACTATTTAATTACATGTTTTTTCTTTTTATGACTACTTTATGGAATAGTTCCATGTCAATATTCAGAAAGCTGTTTTATTCTTTTTAATGAGTCTTAATAATAACCACTATTCCATTGGTTCATGATAGCTTACTTTGATCAATTGATGGACTATTTAAGTTTATTCTATAATTTTACTTTGACAAAGAATGCTTCCTTGAATATATTAATTGGGAGGTCTACTTTAGACTTAAAGTGTTTCTGAAACAAAGACAGTACTTCTATATCCCATCTTCCACAGAAACATCATAATTTTAATTCTTGTCGTTGGCGATGAAAACGACATCTCTCCACACTCTGGTGTGCTAGCTTGCCAGCACTGTTGCAAACGTTCTGACACAGGCTATTTATTAAGAAAAAGAGGGTTATTCAGTTCACAATTTTGAAGGTTCGGGGCCATGGTGATGGCACTGACTGAGTTCTGGTGAGGATCTTGTGACAAACGGTGAATGGGGATGGAAAGAGTAATTAGTTAGAGCAGGAAGTAGTGAGGAAGAAGGGCCAACCTTGCCCTCTTCATAGCAACTCTGTCACAAAACTACCAAGAGGTGTCATGAGAACCATGTCCTATGCCAGGAGCACATTACCAGTGACTTCAGGCCTCCAACTAGGCTCTGCCTCTAAAGGGTTCTCACACTTACCCATATTTCTATCCTGGAAACTAAGTCTGCCATCACCCAAACCTTTGAGTGGGTACAACCCACTGCACCTGACTAACAGTAACCTGTTAGAGTCTCTCACTCAAATGGCCCTTCTACATCTCCAAAGGGAATGGCCCCCACACAGTACACAGGGGGAACCAACTGTTCCATTTTGCCAAGTTTGGGGAGAGGCCCTCAGACATGACAGCATTAGTTTTAAAACTAGGAAACTCCTGAGCAGGCTGAGACATATTGGTTACCGTGTACAGTCCAGGATTGCTGTGCACATAGGATCTCTGTGAGAGCTACACAGGCTCCATGCTGTGTTTTGTCTGGTACCTGGCCTGCAGTGGCTACATTGGGGCCCATTACATTCCTTCTCTTGAGAATTTGCTTTGAGTACAAAGAAATTGTTTCTCAGCAGCAGGAACTCGATTTGCAGTTTCAGTAATAATAGGGTGACCGAGACACTTTAGTTAGCCAGGCACCAGCTAGAGAGAGGGAGAGAAGAAAGGAAGAAAACTCAAGAGGAACTGGTTGCTAGAGTGAGTGGGCTTGTGAAATAACTGTCTTCTTCATGCAGAAATGAGATTCTTCGATATCCCATCATCCTTCCCATGGCCCCTCCTCTTTCCACACTCTCTCTCTTCCCCTTGGTTATGTGCTCATAGGTGCACAAAGGCCCAAGGTCAACATCAAATATGGACAAGGTTTTATGTCAGGTCACACTGCATCTTTCATGATGATATTTTTTAACTTTTCTTTTTAATTTTTTTCTCTTAAATTTTGTTTTATTGAGGGGGAGGGGCAGAGGGTAGGTGCAAAGGGATGGGGAAATGAATGGGATCAAGATATATGATGTGAAAGACACACAGAATAAATTTTTTAAAAAAGTGTCCTAAGATCGCTAAGATCTTATTCATTGAGGCAGAGTCTCTATACTGAATGCAAAACTGTCTGATTCTTAATCTAGGTAGCCATTTTTCTTTTGGGCTTCTACATTTCCCCTTCCTGAGTGCTGGGCATACAGGTGGGCTGCCACACTCTCCCAAGATTTATGTTAAGTTCAAGCTCTGGTTCTTGCTATTGCATGATAAGCTCTTTAACCACTGTGCTACCACCCCATACCCCCCACCCTTTTTTTTTTTTTTTTTTTTTTTGAGACATAGCAACCCAGGCTCATGTCCAGACTCCTGCTTCTGTCCTTCGTAGTGCAGGATTACAGATGTGAGGCCACACCTGACCCAAGGCCTTTCCTGATCTCTTTCTTTGGATTTCTGTGTGACTACCCACAATAACTACTGATACTTCCCCCTCTCTCATTTGCTGTCATTTGAAGGAATTGTAGTTGTTAAGCAGCCAGTTCCATCCTCTAGGGTACCAGGCCAGGCACTATCATCCTTGCCAAAGGATCAGTCTACAGATGAAAATTCTCATGATCTGGCTAGCCTGGCTGGTCCAGATGGGCTTCCTGTCTAGATTGGTTGGTGGTTGCAAGTATCGAACACTGCCAAGTTGAACACTGTCTTGCAGTCTCTGGCTTCCAGGAGTCTATCTCAGGCCAGAAGGAGGTGAAGAATGGATTCTGACATGCAATATCTGTTGCACACTCTTCATGAGTTCAGCTTGGCAACATGCCTCTCCTTGCCAGCACTAGCTCTAACCTCCTGACCTGGCTGATATCATCTTGGACTGTCCTCTACTTCCTGGCCCTTCTCGCTGTTTAATGATAGTCTGATAACCTCATCCAGACGTCTTGAGTGGGTAGGATTTCACCTCCATGCCTCAGTCAAGGCACTGGGCCACACAGGGGGCTTTTCATTAGTAGGTCACAGCTTCCATCTCTCCCCACCTCTTGTTTACCTTCATTCATAGCTGTACACTGATTTATTTCCACACCAGACTTATTTAAATGAAAAATGTCACCACACCTTATATGTTTGAGCACTTTGCTGCTGATGGTGCTGATTTGGAGAGTGTAAAATCTTTTGGACTTGGGTCCAAACTGGTAGATGATATAGGGCAGTAGGGTCTGAAATACAGGGTTATACCTGGTCCCCTCCAAACTTAGGTCCTCGATTCTTGAGTCATTGAGATGCAGCAGGTTACATAGCAAGTTCCTGCCACCATGACTGGTGCCCCAGCTGCCATCATGCCTTCTCTATCACACAACTTTGAGCCAGCAAAGCATTCTTTTCTTTGCTTCTTATCGTGTATTAGTCTTCCCCGTTAGACTTTGCTCTGCCTGCTTACTGTGCCTTAGTGTCAGGGACAATGTTACTCAAGTCTAGACTATTATTGTTTGCATCTGAGATTTCTCTTGGAGGCCCAGATGTCAGCTGATGGGCTCATTGAGAAATAATCCTTAGGGCTCATTTGGTTTACCCACTGATGGGTTCAGAGGATTAATCCTCTCTGATGGAGGAATAACCCGGTATCATGTTGAGGTTGTAGAAGTGTAAGGTGGTGGAGCTTAATTGGAGTGACACACTTTGGGGGACTATGTCTTGTCACAGGCTCCTTTTCTCTTCTGTCTCTCTACTTCCTGGACCACTTGAGGTGAGCAGCTTTGCTTTGTTTCATATTTTCTTCTCTGACTTTGCCTACATCCCAGACCCAAAGCAATGGGTGCCAGGCACCCCTGGAATGAAACCTCTGAAATCGAGAGCCAAACCAAACCTTTCCTTCCCTAAGTCATTTGCCACAGCAGTGAAAACTGAATCAATGAACTAACAATAGGGAAGATGCTTGCTGCAGTGTAAGGGGCTTGGAGCCTTTACGTGGTTTGCCTGGGTCGTAACTGAGCTGCGGGGAAGTTATTACATAAGACCATGGGCTCCTGTCTCTCTGTATACCAAGCTCTGAAATTACAAGTACACATTGCTGCAGCTGATTTTGTGCATGAGTGCTGAGGTGAGCTTGGGTCTTCGTGCTCATGTTGTAAGAACTTTACCTTCTAAGCCATTTCCCTATCCCTCCAATGCCAGTTATATTGAAGTTATATTGAAGTATCACCTTGGCCCTGTTACTAGGTTATTTTGACCTTCATTGCCCAGGTGGCTGGGGTCTCTGTTCAGAATTTCTAATATGTTCCAGAAGACATGTTCTGGGGAGCACCAACTCAGACACCAACACCAAAAGAAACCATATCAGAGGGTAGAAGATGCTGCTGGAACATCCTGTGGCAGTGATGATGTTCCCAGGTCCCTACTGTTGTCACTGAAGCAGAGGCACCTATAAGATAAGCACAAGGGACACAGAGAACCATGTGGCCCGGTCCCACACATGATTCAGGGCATCTTCTTATATCTTTCCTCAAAGGCTGTGAGTTGATAAGCTTGTCTTTAGTGGAAAGCAACCAAGCCCTGGGTATCCAGAAAGGGTTTGGATTTCAGTTGAAATCATCTCTTCAAGGCACTGAAGTCTGTAGATCTTTGTGTTAATTGAAAATGGTGTTGTACAACAGCCAATGGACTCTGAAGATATCACTTGTCTCTGTGACTCTAAGTCTCCCTACCAAAACAAAGAGAATTGGTTTGGATGATCTCTTAGGGCTCTCTCATGGGTCAGTAGTTCTTCATTTTGGCTGGGGTTAGAGGTTCAAAACTATGGTTTATCCAGGACTCTCGGTATATGGAATGTGTGTGTGTGTGTGTGTGTGTGTGTGTGTGTGAGAGAGAGAGAGAGAGAGATACAGAGAGACAGAGAGAGACACACACAGAGAGACAGAGAGACAGAGAGAGAAGGCAGGATTGTACCAAGTGGGACTTTCAGTTCCTGTTCCTGTTCTTCTACTTTCTAGAAGTATCTTTGGCAACTCTAGATGACTGGACTATAAGAATAGCTCATGTCCTATGTGGTGATTGTTTGAAAAACCCTTCTGAAAGTGTTATTTAAATCTTGACAACAAAACTACCACAAGACATTGTAATCTCTGGTGGAAATAGGTTTCATGCTGGATATATTGGGGTCATTTCATCTCTTTTCTTGCTCATTTGTAAAGTGAGGTTACATCTGTGCCTCTTCTGGTACCAGGAGAATGGCACATAGCAGTAAACATAAGGCACCCAACATGTGCATGGGCATGACAAATGCCCAGTTACTATTCACCTCTGTCACTCATTTCCCATGGCATTTATTAAAGTATCCTTGCAGAGAACAATGTCCCCCAAGTACCTTCTAATGGACATGGCTTCCTGTCCAAGGCATTTCCCACAAGTTGAGATTTAATGGGATTTTATGGTTGAATACATTAGGAAAATTCTGAGTCCACACTCTTCCTGAGCTAGTGTTCAGTGACATGTGGGTAAACCAGTTCTCTGAAAACATAGATAAAGCCACAGATCTGTAGCCAGTGCTGCTTTCCATGATATAAATACTCCTACCACAGCTGAGCTCAAGTTACCAAAGTTACATTACTGAGCTGTCCCAGCTGACTTGCAAAGTAACTGTCGTGTGTCATAGTCTCCATGTGCCCTATAATAGGCTGCTTAGCTTTATTTAGCTCAGTTCTTCTCCAGAGTCTTAGACCACAGAACTCCTTCACCTCCAAATCATCCTCTCTTATCCTGAAGGACTGGTGTGTCCTGGGAAATCACTTTAGGAAGTGTTGGTATGAAATATCTCACTTTTTCTCTTCTAAAAATGTTGATTTTCATTAAAATGATGAAGATGTTTTTGCATAATTAGGGGCAGCAAGCAAGGAAAGGGATGCAGAGAAGACACAGCATAGCTCCCACCTTTCATGGAGGGGGTGACTGACACATGAAGTGAGTATAAAATAATAGATTAGATATAGAGATGGGAATCCTCTGAAGAGATGTACCTGTATGGAGAGCCCTTCCTGAGATGTGGCTGCTGGCTGAGCCTTGGATCAGGGGAAAGCACCTAAGTGTTTGGAGAGACTCAGAGGGCAGAAAAGGGGACTGTGCATGGATATAGCCTGAGCAAAGACCTGGACAATGCATGGGCATCTTCATTTCCTTCAGACTTTTCCTGGTGCAGATGGAGCATCATCCTCACAGAGCAAAGCTTCCTGCTAAGTTTTCTCATCTCCTCATGCTTGTCCCTCAAGCCCATGTCTCTGAACTGGGCATATAGCTATGTGCTCACCCGTGTGACATTCTCAAAGCTCCAACCACACATGGGTGGTGCCTCTTGAGGACTTAGAATTTAATTGTTTTGAATGAGAGCAGTTGATAGAGTACAATATTGGACAAGAATTGCACTGTTCCTCCTACTAGCCAGAAACCTTTAACCTTTACCCTGTAATCTAGAATCCTGCGAACAGTCAAAATACCTCATGGAGAAGCTATAAGAGATGCCCCCTTTGTGGTGGTAATGCCTATATAATCTAAACTTTACTACTTTAACCATTGTAAGTGGACGCCCATCATCACCATGTGTTTCTTATCTCTCCAGATGAAAACGCTAGCCCTATCAAATGCTTATTCACGTCTACTTGTTTCTGCTGTTATTTATTGATCACTGATTACATATGTATTAGTTACTTTTCTTGTCACTTTAATCAAATATCTGTCAAGATCCATGAAGGAAGGAGGGGCTTGTTTGGGCTCACAATTCAAAGGGATACAATACAGCCTATCATATTAGGGAAGGATGGTGTGGGAATTGAAGGCAGTTGATCCCATTGCATCCATAATCAGAAAACAGAAAGATGAAGGCTGACATTTAATTGGCTTCCTTTCTCTTTCTTTTTCTCCTTTCATTTAACTTAGGACTCCAAGCCCTGAGGTGGCACTGCTTTCATTCGGAATGGGTCTTTTCAGTTAAGCATCTCTTGGGAAGTTTTCATAGATAACCACCAAAGTTGTTTCTCATTAGTCCTTTTAGGTTTTTCCACCCAGTTGAGTTGACAGTTTAAGTTAATCATCATATGCTCACCCCTCTCCACTTGTCATCAAAACACATTATTTCCACCGGTGTCCAACCTTTTGGCTTCCCAGGTACACACTGTCATTTACAAAATTCATGCTTGAGCATGGTACAATTGAGGTACAAAAAATAGCCAAACTAATCTAATGTTTTAAGTGAGGTTTCAGCTTTATGTTGGGCTTCATTCATGGCTATCTTGTATGCTTGTGGCACAAAGATTCTGGGTTGCATAGCCCAAGTTTAAGACATACAATTGTGAGCACATTCTAAGAAACTGACATTGATCAACTTAGCTACTCTTGATATAAGCTTATGTGATAACTGTCTCTACTTAGGAAGATACTGAAGTTGAGATACTCAAAACTGTTGAGCTAGCTATTACTGAGTGTATGCTTTGACTACATTTCTTCTTACTGGCCCGGCTGAACTGCTGTGAGTGGGCTATATAATGTAGGTTTAGTCTGGTCCCATCAGATATTGCCCTTGATTGATTCTCATCATTTTGATGCTTATTAAGTAGCCACCTAGGTGAGCTGTGTCTTCCCATGTATTTCTGAGGAGGGAAGGGTCACACACACAGAGGCTAGGATTCTCCAACTTCAGAACAGATTGGCATTTATTTCATATAGATTCATTGTCTTCCGTGTGTGTGTGTGTGTGTGTGTGTGTGTGTGTGTGTGTGTATGCAGGTACATGTATGAACATGGGTTCACACACATGTGAGTGCATATGGAAGCCTGATGACAATCTTGAGTGGTGTTCCTTGGTTACCATCTACTTTGTTTTATTTGAGACAGGGTCTCTCTCTGGCCTGTAACCTACCAAATAGGTGAGGCTAACTAGCCAGTTAGCCCTAGAGTTCCTCTGTCTCTGCTTCCTTGGTTCACTGATTATAAACACATGACCCAAACCATATACTTTTCACATGAATCCTGGGAGATTACTTAACCAACTGAGCTATCTCCCAGACCATAACCCTGTATCTTGATTGGAGATGAAGAAGTGAAAATGTCTCAAGAGTGTTCTGGTCAAAGTGCTAATTGTGGATCCAGTGTCATCTTTAGAAAATAATTTGAGTTTGGCTCATACACATTTACCCTTAAATGTTGGTTTGCTGATGAATTCAAGTTTGGGAGCATGCAGACCCTTACAGATGTAGTGTGATCAATGGGTGTTTCATGTGCAGCCATTCTTAGCTACAAGGTGGACTAGAAATCCAACACAGACCCCAGCATCTTTGTCATCCTCCTTCTACTTGATCCATTGCTACCTGGAATGTCACTTTCCTTTCACTGTTTCTTGACTGTTCCCTTTGAGTGTCAGGCATGGTGTCAGTTGGCTTTCTATGACTGTGAAAACACACTTGAGACAACCAACGCAATGCAGGATGGCTATTTTTGGCTTAATGTCAGAGGCCTCAGTGCTTGGCTAGCTGGTCCAGGGCACTTGGTCCTGAGATGAAACAGACCATCACACTAAGAAACATACAAGCATGTGAAAGAGAGGAAGGATCATGCTATGTCCTTCAAGGGCATGTCCTGAGTGACATCACTTCCTTCTACTAGACCTGTTCTCAAGTTTCTACCACTTCCCAGTCATGCCACAGTTGACCAACATACAGGCTCTATTGGACACTTAAACCATAACAGGCAGTATCTCCACTTTCCAGAACAGCCTTTTCTGACCCCTCCCCTAGGGCCTCAGAGCTCTTCCCTTTTTTCTCTTTTTCTCACTTAGCATGTTTTCACCTGTCTGTCTTACTTGCTCCTCTGTGGTCTCCAGACCAGTACAGACCACATCTGTGTCATCTATTTCACTCTTCCTAGTGCCTAGCCCAGGCGCTGGCATGAAAAGAGTTAGCAACAGAGGGCTGGGGAAATAGATCTGTTGGTGAACTGCTACGATGTTAGTTCAATCCCCAGAACTCACCTAAAAAAGAAAAGTTGGGCAAAGCAGTACACATAGCCCTGGGGAGTGGAGATAGGCCGATGCCAGGAGCTCCCTGGCCAGCCAGCCTAGCTTACTTGGGGAGTTATAGGCTAGTGAGAAACTGTCTCAAGAAAACAAGGTGGCGGCCCCTGAGGAACAAAAGCCAAAATTGCCTCTGGCCTCCACAATCATATGCACACACATGACTGCACACTGTGTGCACACATATGCATATGTTCAGCGATGCAGTCCATGAAAGGTAGAGAATTATGGAAAAGGCTGTGAACAAATGCCTCTTATATGCCTTGTGCCATTAGCCATTTTGTGGCTTATAACCTCTGTCTATTAAGGCTTCAGATGACATCTTGGGGTTGGGATTCAGGAGCATCTCTACACATAACTTTACTGGGTGTCCTTGAAAGAGTCATTTCCTATTTCTGGCCTTCTCCAGCCCCGCAATCTATAGATCTGGGATGAGGCTGCCAGCCAGTGTTCTGGGGACATTGACAAAGGACAAATGAGGTAATGCCCATTTGAGGTTCTCAGAAAGAAAGAGCTTCATAAAAGCCTGTGGCTAGACTTTCAGATGCAGGACACAGCCCAGGCTCTAGTCTTGGCCAACAGTGATGCAAAGACTAGTGATGAGGTAGCTTCCAAGTCAGGGGCTGGGATGGGGTGGAGGAAGCTTGCCAGCAAATGTCATAGCACTCTGCCTTTACATCTAAAATAGATGCAGATTCAAAAGTTTCAAAAGGTGAAACTTTGTGAGCTAACCCCTCCACTGCCAATGATAAGGCCCTTAACACAGTTTCCAGATGTTTCTAAATATATTTCTGAGGCACAAGAAACCAGATAGTGGTCAGAGGTAACAGTGGCCTTTGTGGTAACAGAACTAGAAGGACAGCACCTAGGTTTCATTGCTCAATTCTATTAATTAACAGCCTCTCTGGGTCTCAGTTTTCTTATGTGTAAAATTGGTACAGTTACAGCCTGCATGGGAAAAAACCTTCATACAAGTCAGTTGCCATTGCTATAATTATTATTGTGTTGTCTGGCTTGTATTAAGTCCCTGTATATCTGCAAGCATTTTCACTTGGGATGAACCTCCAATGAGATCCTATTCTCATTTCTCATGGGCAGTAAGACAGGCATTCAGTTGACACCAGACCAAAGTCTTGTTCAAGGACTCACCTGCTGCACTTAGGACAGTACCCAGCCCATTCCAGCCTTTCAATGGCATTTGCTAACTAGATGGGCACAGCAGCTCTGGAGTTCGGGGTGTGTAGGCTGTCAATGCCATTCTGCAGATGAGCAAACAAAATGGTGTATTCATGGCCACCACCTCTATGGAGTCAGGTCTCCCACTGCCCTCTCCAATAACCCTTCCCCCAGATGATTCCCTTCTTCTCTCTCCCCTTCGTCCCCCTTCCAGCATGTATTTCATTATCCAATTTATCATCTTCTTTAACGTTGTCTGCCCCTTTTATGACTTCTTTTATAGTTTCTTGACCCCCCCATATGTAATTTTAAATATAGGTTCTACATGTAGTCTAGAAAGTGAGGTATTTGTCTCTCCAAGTCTGTCCTACTTCATTTAACATAGTGATCTCCAATTGCATCCATTTTCCTGAAAATGCCATGATTTTGTTTTTCTTCCTGGCTATACAAACTTTCATTTTGTATATGTGCCTCATTGTCTTTGTCCATCCATCTTGATGGACATCTAGGCTGGTTCTGTTTTCTGGCCATTGTGACTAGTTCCACAATAAACATGATATACAAGTATCTCTGATGAGATCCAAGTTATAAAGTAATGTCCTTGCATATTAAATCATCCAATGAATACAGTCAAGACAAAGCAACAAAAATAAAGAAACAAACAAAACAAAAACCCCAATGTTTGGAGAGATCACACACTACCTTGCTTTCACTGCTGATAACCGGTTCAAACTCACCATTTCCATTGCTCAACTCTATTAATTCACATCCTCTCTGGGTTTTAGTTGAACATCAAAGACTGCCTCTCCCTGCTATCATAATGCCCTCCAAGAGAATCTGTACCCCAACACTTGGGGAAATGGTGGGTCCTTGGATATAGTGTTTGGAGGTAAGAGGACCAGCATACTGGAAACAAACGATGCCCCATTTTTTTTCAAAATCAAAGACCACTGAAGGAAGCTTGATGGACAGTGGTAGCAGCTTAATCTTGCCTGATCAGGCTCTGTCAAAGGGGCGGTATGGGAAGAGGACAGCTATATTACACAATTATGATGACGCACTGGCCTTTCTTGGGCCAAAAATGCTTCCTAAGTCCTGAGGGGAGTCACATCAATGCCTCATTGTGCCCACAGACGAGGAAGTAACAAAGACTCCTTATCTTGCAACTCTCCATGCCAGGACATTCTGGACTGTTGACCATTCTCCTTTAGTGGGTTGTCTTCTGGTAGCTGGCTCTCTTTTGCTACTGAATGTCTAACATAGGAAGTCCAACTGCAGTGAAACCTTTTCCATGTCTGTGGCTTTCTTCAGGCGACAGTCTCACATCTGTACATCTGTCTCCTGGCACCTGGTGTAGAACTTGGTATGGAGCCTAAAATCACAGAATGCTGAACCAAAGTCCAAAACTTTGGCCAAGCACAAAAGAAAGGGCCAAAGCCATGGGATGCTGTTGAAGTTAGCAACATAGTCACACCCTGTTGGTCCTGCCAGGGTGGTGATGAGTGGGACTTGGAGACTGGGCTTAGAGGTACTGGGCAGTGGAGTTTCTGAGGAAACTCTTGACAAGAGGAGGCAGTATGGGGCCATAGGACCCAGCTCAGTCCAAGCCTAGTTGCAAGAGTCAAGGACTGACTATGAGTCAAAAGGGCCAGAAGCCAGAATAAAGGTGAGCAAATTGCCAAAACTAAAAAGATGTGATTGGAGCACAAAAAGGTCCAGAAGTAAATGAAGACCATGTAGGGCCATTGCTGCCATGGCTGGTAGGTGTAGAGAGAGGCTGGGCCTGCTACCTTAAATGGCCTGAGCTGGGTGAACAGATGCAATCCCCATCTGATGTCTGAGTGACAACAGCTCAGAGACGTCTCTGCATGTGGGAGCAATTTGAAAAATTCCTGAGCCCAGATTAAGCTAGTTAACAATATGCATGGATATATATGTATGTGGGATCTGCCTTGGGAGGGGTTTTCAGTCTTTGGACCAGCAACCCCTTCCCAAATTGTCTTAGCCAACTAGACTCATCTCTAATGCGGGGGATAGAAGGCAAAGCAGAGTGGCACCTCCCTTTTGTTCTTCACACACATGACAAGTAGGGAAGAACTGTTGGCCCAATATCAGCTAAGTTTTCCCTTGGAACTTGGGATTGGTAGAAAGAAAAAGAGTCAGACAGACAGAATGACAGGCATTCAGACATTCTGAGCAGCTGGCCCTGCAATGGCAGCCACACTTCTGATGCCTAGATCTGAAAAGCAGAGGAAGTCTATCAGTAGGGAAATGGAAGCCTGGAGCATATGTACAGGAAGGGATGGCGATCAGAGATGTAAGAAAGTGCCAACAGTGCTTCCTGCTTCCAGGCTATTTCTGGATTGACTGGTGCCCCTGGATTCCATGAGACCCTTCCCATATGTCTTGGGAGAAATCCTCTTTTAAAGATGCCTCATCTTGCCTCAACTAGTTAGTTATCCAGAGTCCTAACTCCCTTCCCTTCCACAGCCTTTGATTCCTCCCAGTCTAGCACTGTTCCCCAGGTAGACAGGTTCTTTGCTGCTCCACTTTCTAGGTGCCTATCTCTCAGAAAGGTCTAGGAAACGCAAAAAAAAAAAAAAAAAAAAAAAAAAAAAAACCTACCTTGGAGCTGGGACTCACCGTGTAATTTACATTTCCTTGCGACCAACTCCAGCTGCTACCACTGTTGCCATTGGGATAAGTTTTCAGAGGTACTTGCTTCTGGCTGCGAGTATGCTGGGCAGGCAAAGGTCTGAGGCATTTGCTCTCCATAGGGTCATGTCAGATGGGCAGGGTTCAAACCCTAGTTCTGTGATGTCTAATTCAGAGACTTTGGGGAGTGTCTTAACTTCAGAAGAGAAGTGCTTTATTCTCACCATGCTGGTTTACAGTAAGGGATAACAGGACTGGGTCCTTGTGCTTTAGCATCAGCTGACAGCCCCAGCACCTCCCACACTCTTGTGAATCATAGTCACCAGCCCCTCAAAGACAGCAAGGTCATCAATCCCTGCAGCTTAGGGTGTGCATGCCAACATTTGCATCCCTCTGTGAGGTAATATGTGGGGATCCCATTCATGCCTTGCACACCCCCCACCCCCATCCCTGGGCTTATTGACAAAGCAGAGAGGTCAAGCCTACTGTCTCAATGGCAGGAAACAGGGACCAGGAAGTGCACAGTTGTAGCAGATGCTTGGAGGAAAGGGACCAGAGCAAAGGGCTCCTGTACAGGATGTGCTATTGATAGGCAGGGCAGGGGCATCTCTGACTGTTTTGCAGAATCAGAATTACAATGTGCCTGGTCCAACCTACTCATTTTCTTGTTTTTGTTCTTTGTTTCTGTCTATGTGTTAATTAAATGTGCTTTACTCAGATATAATTTACATGAAATAGAAGCATTGGTTAATTGTGTGTGTGCATGCATACATGTGTGGTCCATGTGTGTGCAAGTCCATGTGAGTGTTTGTACATGTGCAAGTGCAGACAAGAGGACAACTTCAGATGTCATTGCTCAGGAATGCTGTCCATTGTATTTTGAGACAAGATCTCATTGGATTGCAGTTCACAAAGTAGAGTAGGCTGGCTGGCCAGCAAGTCTCAGGACTCTGCTTGTTTTCATCTCTTTAGTTCTGGGATTACAAACGTGTGTCACCACACTCAGCTTTTTATGCAAGTCCTGGGGATAAAACCCATGTTTACCAAGGCAAGCACTATGCAGACAGCCATCTTTCCAGCCCCCAAAGCATTGATTTTAAGTTCTCAAGTTCATGACTGTTGATGATCAGGTATACTCATTGTCATTGCAGCAATCAAAATATGGAATATTTTGGTCAACCCCCCATACACAACACAATTCTTATAAGGCCCAGATAATCCAAGCCTCAGGAAGCTACTAATCTGCTTTTGGTTGCTATAAATTGTGTTATGTCTTCTAGATTTCATCTAGGTGGGATTATTTGCATCTGGCATCTTTTTCTTGAGATAGAATTTTTAAGATTGCTCTGTGTTGCTTTGTGGTCCTTTTTCTTTGCTGCTATGATAGCCCCTCCATTTTTAATCCTATGACTTCAAAATTTTGGATTAATGTCAGATAAATGCATTGCTAATACTTTGAATAGCTTCTTTCCAAGTCCACACAACAATCTTATGTGCTGGATACTGTCAGCACCTCCTTCCACCCTCTCACAGATAAGAGGGATGATGTAGGGGCTGGAGAAAGCTCAATGGGTAGAATGCTTATCTGAATTTGGATTCCAACACCTACCTTAAAAGCCTAGGTGTGGCCTCCACTGATCTGTAACTCCAGTGCTGTGTGGGGCAGAGACAGTAAAGTCACAGTGGTTTGATGGCCCAATAAGCCTAGCTCCAGGTTCAGTGAGAGACCTTGCTCAAATTTGTAAGTGACAGAACAGGCCACCTGACATCTTCCTCTGGCCTCCATTAGTGAACAGGCACACACACACACACACACACACACACACACACACACACACACACACACACACACATACACACACACACCACTCCTCTCCACTGCAATAATTATAGCAGAGATGGTATTAATCACCAACTCTTCCAGGGCTCCCACATATTCCCCCATCCTCCCAAGAATCAGGTTGAGTCTTTTGATCAATTTGGGACAATGCAGAGAAGTGAGATCACAACCTCCCTTCCAGATAGAGGCAATTAGGAGCTGACCTTTATCTATTCCATGTCCCTACTCAGATGACTATGGAGGCCACATGTACAAGACAGACAGATGGAGAAGGACTTTTTGATGTATTTCAGATGTCTCGTGAGCACAAAATAAATGTGTGGCTTGCTAATAAATGTGTGAGTCCATTGCCATGTCAGGAGCTCACAAGTTATAGCAACAGGCTGTTAACTCTCCTGTCTAATAATATAATAATAATGATCACAACTCCTATGTTATTTCAGGCTGATTGTGGACCATGCTAAATGAAACTGTGCCATCTTCATCTGTCAAGTCCCTGGATTTTGGCAGCTTATCTGCAGATTTAAGTGGTAAATTGTCTCAAGTGGGTACTGGATTTGCAGAGGATGGACAGGCCCTCTCTGGGAAGCTCAGTCTAGGAATTCTGTTACCAAAGATAGCACTTGAAGTGGTGCATAGTTAACACATGCCTGATCCATGGGTGTGGACACTAAATAGAACCCACTCTTATTTCAAGAAGCAGTAACACAGGGCTCAGAGAGAAAACAGGCGTTGAAAATGATGCATAAAAGCTCCTCATAGGTGGGACCCATTTGCCTGGCTCCTGTTGGTACAGACAGAGAGCTAAATAGAAGCTCTTGCTGTCTGACTTGCCATGGAGGCCAACTCTACCAAGTTATAGTCTGTTGGCTTCCTGTGACCCCTGGATTCAGCGTGAAATCCATTGCCCCAGTTTAGTTCGAAGGCAGAGCTAAACTTTTAAGAAGATGTATGAGCCAAATATTAATATATGAGGCATAGTGATCCAGAAGATAGAATATTTCAGAACAAAAGAGCAGCAGGAAAAGGCATGGGGTGATCAGAAGACTAGGCATGTTTAAAAATGGTCACAGAACACAGTGTAGTTGGAACATTCAGTGAATAATGAGATGAGTAATAAGATGAGGCTCGAGACTTAGATGGGAGCCATACTGTGGGGACTTAGGTCAGGGTCTAAGTGGTCGAGGAGACTGTAACCTGCAGGCATGAGGCAGGCCTTCCATCTAATTGTCCTCAGGTATTAAGGGCACTCATCCTGACACTGCAGCTCACTCATTTTCCTTATTTCTTAATTGCTTATAATTTTTGTCAGGGAAGAGGAACATTAGTTATTGTGTCCTTTAATGTCCCCAACAGCAGGTACTACTTTCAACTCTACTACCAAGATGAGGGGACTGATGTGATAAGAACTGGAAATCTTGACTCTGGGCCATATCCAGGATAGATACTTACCCAGTCCTCCTAGTCATCCAAATATTCATGCATTTATATACTGATGGCCCATTTGCTGGTGCTATGACTTCACACCAGCCCTTCTACCCTGTAATCTCTAACCATAAAGGTTAACATCAAGTTCAGAAGGGGCTTCTGGAATCTGCCTATGATCTGTAGCTGTTGGTCAATTCCTGGACCATGCTAGTTGTTCAGTGATTTGAACATCACCACAAGTTATTTAGATGACAGGTAACAGAATTACTTTGAGCCTATGTCCAACTGTCTGGTATTCATCTTATTTCTATGCCATGAACCATTTCACAGCTAGAACAAGTGGGGGCATTCCTGCATAAGGCAAACCATGTGCGTACCTTGTGATTAGTTTCAGATGACATAGTTTGAGGAGAACAATAAATACTTTGAATTTATGTAGGGAAGAGGAGCAGGGATAAGGGGAGCTCAATACTGAACCACACAAGGAAAGGCTGGCAGAACTAGGGTATCTGGCAGAGGATGAATCTTGGAGGCCATGTGCTTGTGTAGCACAAGCAAGGCCCTGGGTTCCATCCTCAGGGAATCCCACCCCTGTGCAGGTGGTTAGCCGAGCCTGGGAGGAGAAGTGGGGAACATGAATAAGGAGCTGTCACTCATATGGGAGACAGACACAAAACTAGATGATCACTGTGAAAATCAGAGAGTGCTGTTGATGGATGTAGCTTTGGCATCCTTTGGGGGGGGGGGCTTGTCAGGCTCTTCAGGCAGAGGGCATTGACTGGAGGCTTCAAGGAGGTATAGGAGGCTGTCAGAGAAAAAGAAGACAGTGGGAACAGCACAGGCAAAGTAACCAACTTGTAAAATGGCCTAGCATTGGAAGCCAGATAAGACCCAGGCTATGTATGGAAAGAAAGGTAGTTGACAGTGATGGAGGGCCTCTTGGTCTTATGAGTTTGGATGTGAGCTTGGAACAGCAGAAACAGTGAAGAGTAGGAAGCAGAGGTGATCAGCCAGGAGCTGTCTTTGCAGCAATAGCTTGGGGCACAATTAAGGGAGAATTTTGCTTGAATTAGAGACATCCAGAGGTGAGGTGGAATGACCAGTGTATGGTAAGTCACTGTCACCAGGGGCATTGGGAGATATCTCAGTGTCCAGAATAACCAGATGAGAAGACCCTCAATGTTCTGTCCCAATCTGAACTTCTCTGAGTGTTAAAACTCACAATTCCATGAGCAGCAAGTAAAGGAAACCAATGAAAATTTAGGGCACAGTGGTGCAGGCACTATAATAAATACTCCTATTTTATTTCTGGTAGCTGGGAGCAAACACCATCTTTCTATCCTGGACATGAAGCAAATCTCCAAAAGTCATCTTTAAAAGCCCTAGCGTAGGAGTGGGGACAGAGTTCATAACAGGCAGCCACCTCTTGACACAGAAGCTGTCCTGAACATTTCATCTTGGTGACCCATTTGGTTCTCATACAGGAATGTATAGCATTGAATGTTTGTTTGTCCCATTTTTACAGATGAAGAAATGAGACACAGGGGTTAGAAGGCTGCCCAAAGGGTCAGAGCTAGAATTCAATCTCCAGCAGTCTGACTGTGCATCCTGGTTTTTAATCACTCCATTACACTAGGGTGACCTTACTTCATGAGACAAACTGTAAAACCCACAAGGCACAATGTTTAGCATTAGTACAGATTTCTTTGCCAACAGTTGTCACTTTGTGGGTGGATTTGTCACAATAAAGCTAGAGCTTTCCAAGAATCTGTTATATATAGTAAAATGCTCCAAGACAAAGGTTTCAAATATCTGTTCCATAACTAATAACTAAACTCCTACCAAGAACTGAGAGAAAATAAATGTGAAATCAGATTTTAAAACTACTCAGGTGTCTACTTTTATAACCAGAAAGTTTCTATTTCACCAGATAGAAAAAGCAGAAGGTTCTTGACTTCCTGGCCCAAAATGGCTCCTGAACCTCAGCTGGAACTCTTACAGACCTTCTTGGAAATTTATGAAAGAACAGAAGGAAAAAGATCTGTCCCAAATCAGAGCTTTGATGCTCATTAGGTCAATAGTCATGAAAGGGTGGAGAGAGAGAGAGACAGAGAGAGAGAGAGAGAGAGAGAGAGAGAGAGAATGTCCATCACCATGGCAACCATAGGAGTGCCTAGTCTGTGATGATGCAGAGGTCTTCCTTTATAGATAATAAAACAATATTAGAGAAGAAAAGCTATTCACTCAAGATCACTCAGAGTAAGAACACAAGAAGTGGAATTTGTACCTTAGGTCAACCTGGATTTTGAGCCTGTGTACCTCCATATACTCACATGCATTCCACATTTGTGACCTGTTCTCTCATGTGCAATGCAAAAAAAAAAAAAAAAAACAGACTTCATGTTACCCTCAGGTTACACTGCATTTAAAATTACTCCATATTCCATCCAATCATGACGTTAACAACAGAGGCAACAACAAAAGCAGTAACAGTAGGCAGGGAGCATTTAATGCATTGGTCTATTAAATCACCACTATTCAATATGTTTCTTGCTGAAAAATCAATTCTTGGCTCGCTCTGTACCCAAGCCATTCTGGTACCATTAGTCAACTAATGACTTGAGTCCCTTCCAACCAGGGCAGGGACTGCAAGGCAGAGAACCTACTACCCAGGAGTCTGCATGCAACTGCCCACAGCCAAGAATAGCTAACAAGGAGGCTCAACATGAACTTGTAGGTTTACTTAAAACATCATAGGTTTTGTGGTGATTAAAAAAAAACTTGAACACATGAACTTTGTAGAGACATATCAAAAGAGTGGACATACCTTGGGGGCACTATGCACATGCCACCAATGAACTAGGAGCCTCTCACTGGGTTCCATCTCTTAAAGATGCCATCCCTCAATATCGCCATCTGGGAACTAAGCCTTTGAAACACATAGTCCCTTGGATGAAACCTGAACCATATGCAAATCCCAGTATGAAGGAAGTTATGAGTCAAGAGCTATGGAAAGCAGTCTGCACACAAACAAGAGCCAAGACCATAAGTAACTGGGACTAGTGCCTGACAGCAAGCCAGCCTGGCAGGGCACTGACCAGGACTGTAAGAACCAGCCAAGAGCTGCAGAGAGCAGAGGGTAAGAGAGCCCTGGGAGTGAGGTTGATGCAGGAAGACTTTCTAGGGCAAGGACTCATGCTCATTGAGTTCCCAGTACCTGCCAAGTTCTATGCTAGGCATCCCTGAGGTTCATATAATAGAATATTGCTATTTCTCTATGGGGGGGGGGGAAGATGCCACAGCTTTCAGACAATGAAGGAATTGGGACCCAGTGCAGGAAATCCAAGGGTCCAGTAGGCATCTCTATGAGCCAAAAAGACCTAGGATTTGAACTCACTCTACAAAAATGAAGGACACATGGAACTCTTTTCCTCTTCCTCCAAACTCTGGGCTTCTCCTGCTACCTACCCTGAACAGATGGAGAGCCGGGACTTGGCTTTTTGCTCTCACTGACTCTGCTCTTCCATGCACACTCTTCTGCATCCTTTGCTTCAGTGAGCTCTGTGGTTACTCTCCATCTCTTCTGCTGCAGCTTCCAGCCAGAGAGTGGGCTCTGCTTCCTCACCCCAGATGTCACAGAGAGCCTGAGAAGTGGGCTGCTGCTTCCCAGCATCTCCTGTTTATTCTCTAGAAATCCTCTTACCCAGGAGGTACACACCTTTGGGACTTGTCAGTTTTTCTCTGTGGTTTTCCCCTATTGCTGCCTGAGAACATGAGGCTGGGAGCCCAGAGAGGCCTGCAAGAACAAAGGATCCTGGCATCTCTAAGTACCTTGGAGCCTTGGAGGGAAAGGAACACAGGAAGGACAAGAGACAGAGATGGACACACAAACACAAAGAGAGAGAGTGTGTGAAAGAGAGAGGGGGGGAGGGAGGGAGGAGAAGAAAGCACCATGGATAAGTGATAAAGAGATATGGAAAGGAAACAGGACAGGAAAAGCTGCCAAGTCATGTGGAGAGTTGGAGAGAACAGAGATGGGGAAAAGACAGAAAAGAGACACATACTCTCTAGCCATATCGCCACCAGCAATCCCAGCATTGTCCAAGGAAATCTCAGAGAAGAAAAAGGAGGAGTGATCCAGGAAGCAGCCACACAGCCCTTAGCTCCCGAACAGACTTTGCAGCTTGTAGTCAGATAAAGATGTTGGCCAAGGGCACTGTGACTTCTGCATTCAATTTAGAGTTTCACAGCCACACCCCAAGGATTTTTGTCTGAACTTCAGTCTTCTTACCTATAAACAAGGCTAAGTGAAATGGTCATTTCTCAGAATTTCTGAGAGGACTGAGTGGGATATAATACCTGGTGCAAACTGTTGAGTGCTGTGTGAGGTTCGCCATGGTAGCCTAAGCAGCAGGTGAGAGGGCTGTGAGACCGCCCCCCAACACACACACACATTCTGTTTTGAGAACAGTTGGCATCCTTTCTCCAAGGTTAGTCTGACTGGGGATGAATGGCCCCAGAAGAAACATCAGTCCTCACACAAACACTGCCCAGCCATGCCAGCAGGTCCAGCTGGGCATCTGTGAGAAGGTCATGTGAGCTTTCTGGCTCCTTTCAAGTGACAGATGTCCTTCATATTTTATGGACTCCATTAGCTTGAAGAAAGAATCTTCAAATCTATGTTCCCTGGGATGAGGAGACAAGATAGGGTGGCAAAGGGTCCATCACACAGTCAAAGCTTCATACTCAGACATGACTGAGAGAGGGTCAGGCTCTCCTCCCATGTTGCCTCTGCCAAGAAGCTGTCTCTGGTTCCTCTGGGCTAGACAGTGCCTTCTCTAGGCTCCCTGACACAAATATGCAGTTGGGGGTCTCTGTGATGTCCCAGTTTGCCAACTGAACTCATGATTCCTGGGGGCAGAGACCACTTTGTTTACTTCCGGGTACTCGATGCTCAGGGCCTGGCACCTGGCTGTGACTCTGAGTGCTCATACACTTGAATGGGACTGAATTTCAGCCCACATTCTTTTCCATTAGGCGAGACATTTTCAAGGAGGAAGGGCTAGGGCCAGACTCAGTCGCTGGAGGCTTTGGAAGCAACCTTTGGACAGTCTGTGCTGTGCTGAAGCCTTTTGGGCAGCTGAGTGAACTTCCAAGGCAGATGAGGGCCAGAAAAGGGTGGGAGGGAGGCTTACTGGCTAGAGAGAGCCTGGGTGGGGCGAGGGATAAGACCAGGGAACAATTCTAACACCACAGCTAATATTTCTCAGGCATTTAGGTTCCTTGCAATATTTCCACATGTTTTGCTTGTTTGACTCTCATAAGAAATATAAGGTCAAGTTCAAATCCACTATTTTCTTTTTGGTGTGAGCAGGACAAGGCTGAGAGAGAAGTCGGGTGGATTTGAGGTCAGATCTTTAGACTTCAGATCCAGTGTTTTTCCAAGAGCAAGAAAAGTTGGGGTGTGTTGGTGCAAGTCCCATCTAGCTTCCTCACCTAGTGTGGTAGTCTTTACCCACATATTAAACAGCGTGCAACACTGGGGCTGATCTTGATTTTACCATGCTCCGTATGAAAGTGATCTCCTCTCGGCTACCCTGTGATCCCATGAGATGTTCAACCAGTAATCCCATTTTACAGGTGAAGAAAGTGCATCTAAGAAGGGATGAAGCTTGGAAGATCACACAGTCAGAAAATAGACTCAGTTTAAACCTAAGTACTCAGAATCTACAGCCTGTGTGTCCAGCTGCCCACCATTTTGCTGAGTTATCCCTTACAGGCTTCATTAATTGTGTAGCCTCCAGTGTCCAGTTATGAGTTCCTGGTCCATTGCCAAAAAGTACTATTCACTGTATTCTTCAAGACATGGGGATGCCCTGTCCTGGACCTTCCCTGGCAGCTGTGTTGCATCCTTGGGCTTGGCCACAGGAAGGGTGTCCTAATGATTCCAGTGTATAAGGCTGGGGCACACTGGAGCTAGCTGATCCACGGTAAAAGGCAGGACTTGCTCTTCTCAGCTTGCGCCCATCATTAGGAGTAAGCCAACTAGGGCAGTGACTCCTTGTGTCTGGAGAGAACGTGGCATTGGGTTAAAATAATGCTAGGTCCTATTCCAACACCAAAACTTAGCAGATGGATGACCTAGTTTAAGATTGGTGACCCCTGGGTGACCTCTGTGGAAGGGGAAGTGAACACTAAGCCCCATCCTTTACCAAGAAGCTATTTGCCACTGGTAGCTCTGTAGAAAAGGGAAAATCAGTTTTCTCCAATGGAGTGACAGAAAATATATAAACCATATCCTAGGACAGGTACCATGCCCAGGAGTAGTTGGCCAACACAAATGGACTCCATATTTTTTGTGCTTTTTTTTTTTTTTTTTTTAAGTTTGGGGCTTTTCTGTCTTATTGATTTTGTTATGTTTTATTTGAGGGTTTTAGGGTTTTACTTAAGAGAAAGTTTATAAAGTTCAGTACATAGGAAGGAGGGGAGGATCTAGGAGAAGTTGGAAGATGAGAAAGAATATTATCAAAATATATGAAAAAAATTTTAATTTATTTCTTGTTTTTTGAGACAAGGTCTCTCGACATAGCCCTGGCCATCTTAGAACTCACTATGTAGATGAGGTTGTCCTGTGACTCACAGAGATCTACCTACCTCTGCCTCCAGAGAGCTGGAATGAAAGGCTCATCCAACAATATGTTTTAATAAAAAATATTTATAAAGAACATAGCTACAAGATTAAAAAAAATAAAACAATAGGCGGCCTCACTGATCCTTGGCTTCTCCATTTGTGGCAAGGGGATAATATGCATCTCATAAGAGGATTAAATAGGACAATATGCTTGAGATGTTTCGGTGTAGTGGCCAGCACATGATACTGAATAACCTGCCACTCAAACAGAAGGTGGAACAGGAGAAGGGGTGTGGACTCAGAGTCAGACAGAGCTGGTTTCCAACTCTGGCTTTGCCAACTGTAGGCTGTAGGGCTGTGCAGACAGCAAGTTTCTGGGCTCCAGTTTTCATAGCAATAAAACAAGGCTGATGACAACAACCTCAGGGGGAATCATAAACCTGAGAACAAAGGGGTGTGGCTGGATGGAAGTTTCTAACATGGTAGTGGGAGTGTGACAGGATGGGACGTGTCCAACACGACAGTGGATGTTTTGCTTTCACTCCTCTTGAAGAAGTGAATGAGGCTGTCATTCACCCCACATTTAAGACTGATGTCTGGATTGTAGGAGGTGGTCATTGGGCTCTCTGTCACTGAAGAGGTGACCAGCTGTCATAGATAAGCCATGATGCAGTTTGGAAGGTGTTCAGATGGGGTTCTCTGTACAGTGGACTGACTCAATAGCCTCCAGATGGATTAGCTATAAGTGGGTGGACTCAGGGCTTTTCTTACACCAGGGTGCAGTAGCATTTGATTGGCATGGGGTCAGCTTACACGGAACATCAACATCCCTTAGTTTCTGTAGCATGTAGCATCTGTGGCTTGTCCCCCCGCCCCCCCACAGCCTTTTAGAGTCATCTTGTGGCATGCCTTTGGCTTAGGGAACAACTAAAACTCTATTTTGGGTGACATGCCCCTCGGGACCCCTTTGCTGGGCCTCCGTGAACAGTGGTTAACTGGAACCTCTGAGACATTGTGTCCCTTCAGCCCACCTCTTCTCTACATATATGTCCCTGCTCAGTTGTCTTGAACTATCACATGGTAAATGTCTTGGTTCAAGGTGCCACAGATATAATCATAGTTTAGGCTGGATGGTACAATGCAGACCACACTGCTTACAGATTGTTGAGAGCTTCTTTTGGGCTCATAGATGGCTGTCTTCTTCCTGCACCCTCATGTGGCAGAACAACCTGGAGATCTTTCTGGGCTCTCTCTTATAAGGGCACCAATATCATTCCTAGGGGCGCAGAGTTAGCAAGTAATACATAGTCAATACATAGTTTACATATTTAATACAAATTTGACAGTTGGTTTTCAGACACATTTAAACCTTGGTTAGTCAAATCTGCTGTGAAGCTTGAGGACACAGGGCCATCTTACTAAAAACAGTGACAGAAACAGGACACGTAGTTAGGAGATAACTCAAGAGCAGATGAGAGACAGCTGAATGTGGGGAGGCTTTGTCAAGGGAGTTATAAAACACAGTGGTGTGTTAGATTGAGGGTGAGGAGGAGAGGGGGGTGAGAAGTACTCCAGGAGGACTCCAGGGTTGGAGGCTGAGTGCACAGGTGCCTAAGGATACTGATGGAGAGGCTCAGGTGTAGGGATGGAAAGCTGAGTGATAGCGTTTTCACTGGAATGATGAGACGCCAAGGTAAAGTGTTCACACAGCTTCAGATACAGTTCTGGCATCTAAAGGCTTGACATTGATGAGATACGACACTGGTGATGGTGTGTGGGGTGGAGAAAGTATGATGAGCATTGAGCACTGACTGCAGACCCCAGTCTGGGTAAGGAAGTGGTGAAGGAATCTAAAACCAGCATACCAAGAATGACAGACTTTGGTCTCTCACTTTGGCCATTAGACTAAACAATGGACCTTCAAAACTGGAATTACCCCAAGAATTGCATTTCTGGGAGAAGTGAAAGTCAAAAGCTGCCCCTCTGGCAGCTTTTGTTCTAGAGAGAGGGATTTGCAACTTGTCAGACCACCATTGTTGATAGCCTCCTATAGCACAAGCTTCAACTTCAGTAGGTGCTCAATGAGTTGTGCACCTTCACCCACTCATTTTTGAGTGAGTATTTGAACACAAGTTCCCTAGGCAGTGGACAATGATGAGTTCTTTCTAGAATTCTTACTGAGGGAATGTCCGTAATAAAGTAAACTTTTACTAAGCTGTGTGGTAAGTTTCAGGCCACAAATTGGGTTCATAATTCCTGGCTATGTTGGGGCTGCTCTTTCTTGATCATCCCTTAAGTTTAGAACAGACCCTTTGTGTTTCCTCTCCAATCAGCTTCCCTCATTGCTACCCAAATCTCACTCCTATGTGAGCTCATCTCTCCCACAGAGCCACAGCTGACAAAGCTTATAGGGCTCTGGGTTCAGTCTCCTTCTAAAGCTTCTCAGTGTAAGTTTTCAGGTTCCCATCCCTTTTCTACAGTCCCTATACTTCCTTATGTTTCCACATTGTTCTTTCTCGAATGTTTCTCTTTAGCTCATTCAGTTGTGTAGATCACTAATCCTGCCAGCATTCCTACTAACAGCCTATTTTCTGGACCCTACCCTCTACCAGTGCTCTGCTGTTCCTTCTAGCCAACTTCATCTAAAAACCACACCTTCAGCGGGGCGCCCTATCACTCTGATTAACAAAGCAGCTGCCCATATATGTGCCCATCATCTGTCCCTCCCTGAATCCCTGGCTTGTTTGTCAATGACTTCAGTATCCAGGAGAGGCCCTGAGCAGAGGCAGCTGCAGGACAAGGCTGAAGTGCACACAAGAGGCGAGTGCCATGCCCTGCTGTGAGAGAGAACACATACGGGGCACATGGGGGGCACATGGGGGACATATGGGGAACATGTGAGGAGGTGGCCTCTGGATGACAGTGTGTGGGAAACAGAGAACTGGAAGGAGAATGAAGGGAAGATCTGGGACCCATTAAGGAGGAAACTGAACACTCTGGCGAAAGCCCTGGCTTCCCTTGGAACTAAGAACAGGAAGGGTCAGGTTAGCCTTGTACACTACCTTCCCTTGGGAGTGGGCCCTGCCTCCAGGGAACCAAGAGGCAGTTTGGTCTGAGTGACATACCATGTGACAGGCCTTCCCACTTTGTCTGAGCCTGCATCTTCTCCAAGCAAGTTTAACACTAGAGCCTGTTGAGACCAGAGGTCGGGATGTGTGGGAAGAATGAAGGTCACCATTCTTTGGGGTCTCCCGGATGCTGACCGTGTGACTCTGCTTAAGGCAAGCAGGCTCTCCTCAGTCTCAGAGAACAACCCCAAAGGGGTCACCATTTGGCTACTTCCAAGAATTCCTATTTCCTGACTCAGGCTGTCTCCAGAGGCCACAGCTGCCTTGTGACAATGACACATGAGGAGTTGCCTTAGGAAGGACCCCAGAAGAGGTTCTCTTATATGCAGCCAGGTCTCTAGGATAAAGGATGCTTGACAACCTGGGGCTTCCCAGGTCCACTGTGGTTCACTGGCTCCCCAGTTTTCATAAAGAGCCCCAGCTTCCAGCATCCAAGGTTTCTAGTGCTTTTTCACTCTCATCATCTGAGTCATCTACGAAGCTCAAGCATCAAAAGCTTCTTTATCCATGAGCCTTTACTTGTGTCAGACACATATAGTGAATAAACTGTCTTTCTTTCACTCATTCATTTAGCAAGTGGACCGAGGGGTCCCCAGGGTCTGGTGCTGTTCCAGGCCTCACCCATACAAGAGTGAGCAAGGAGCTTGCATTCCAGGATAGGACTAGATTCCATTTTCTGGATGAGAAACTGGAGGCCCAGAGAACACTGGGCAGCAGAGCAGCAACTTAAGCAGATGTGTGTCTAACTCCTTTAAAAGCCAGTCCTTAATCCTGTCCCTTCTTGCCACCTCTTGAGGGCCACCAGCCATGCAGAACCTCGAGGGCTTTCTGCAATCTTTCTGGACCCTGGCAGCCTCCTCTCTCCTTTTCTTTAACTAGACTGAGGCCCTGAAATGTCAATGAGCAAGAATCTATATACATAGTTATACAATGTGATGTTCTGAAAAGGGCACATATTTTGGAATGCTTGCCATTTTGAGCTAATGAAGAGATCCCATGCCTCACACAAGTGATGAAAATGTTTAAGATCTTCTTTCTTTGTGTGATGGTCAACCTTTATTGTCAATTTGATTGGATTTAGAATCACCTAGGAGACACACCTCTAGGTTTCTATGAGGGTATTTCCAAAGCAGTTTAACTAGGGAGGAGAGACTCATTCTGAATGTGGGCAGTACCCTCTCATGGCCTGAGCTGAGCACCATCGTCCATGTCTTTCCACTTCCTGGTTACAGATGCTATATGGCCAGTTGCCTCATGTTCCTGCCACTGTACTTGGCCTGCAGTGATGGAGTGTACCCTCAAACCATGAGCCAAAAGAAGCTCCCTTGCCTTGTTTTTGTCAGGAGTGTGATCACAGCAATGAAAAACAGAACCAGCACACTCAGCAGATGCCAAGTTACTGGCATTTCCTAACTGGTCACCTGGCTGGATGGCAGGTGACTACATTGTACTGTATAACTGGAGGCTATTTCTGTAAGGCCTATTCATGGTCCTCTCCTCTCAGAAGTCCTATCTCCTCTCTTCCTCCCAACACTCTCAGGTTCAGTGAGTTGTTTGACCCCTTTTTGACAATCATCTTCTCTAGAATGTGGGTCCTTGCACAGGACTGTATGCCCTTGGCTCTGAAATGTTGATGTGTAGACAGGTTGTAGCTCATGCTCTGGGCCCACTGAATCAGCCTCCCCTTGGCCAAAGAAAACTCCCCGAGGATGGGAAAAATAGGCAAACACAATCTCCTGAAGGAAAGCTTTGACTCCTGTTGACATCAGTATGAATGGGGTCCCCAGAGCTCCAAGTAGAGGCTCTGAAGCCAAGAGGGCCAGCAAGTGGGCACTTTGGGAAGGGGTCGCCCCAAGATTAGGGACTGTATCTCCTCCCTTTCTCCTATTTGCCAGTCCTCAATTCCTGGACTATTGAATCTCAAAGCCACTGAATCACTCCTTCTGAGAACATAGACCCCCCCACCCCTTGAAGGTTTGGCTCAAGAACAAGATAAGCAATGTGCTTTGGGAGCCATTCACGTGGCTTCCCACATCCCCTCACTTGGATCTACATCACAATGCAGACTCTCAAACCTTTTTGCATCTTCCTCACTGGCTGAAAGTGAAGGTGACAGTATCCATGTGTTCTGGGCCAAGGCTTTACTAAGAGATCACTTTCCTTAGCTTCCTAGTAGGCAGTGGCTTTGATTCAGTGCCAGAGAAGCCTACAGAAATTCTCACCATCATAGTCATTTTTATTTTCATGGACCCCACAGCTGGCCCAACAGGAGAAATGGAAACTCTCTTGAGTGGGAGGAACTCCTAACCTCTGAGCAAGAATACTGTGGAAACTCAGCCTGATTCTGTTTCCATTTCTCCCCAGCTCTCTTTGGGACCAAAGACTGGAGAGCATAGCAGAGGTTGGGGGATGGTCTATAGTAGTCAGAGGGTGGAGGAAGAAAACTAACTAATAGCATTGCTGAGAACCACTGAGTTCCCATACTTTTACAAGTGATACTTGCTAAATCTAAAACCCAAATGATGTAGGATGTTTGCAATTCTGATTTCACCATCAATAAATCTAAGGCTTAGAGAAATAAAATAACCTTCCTAAGATGGCATCCCCCATTCACACCAATGGACACTCTTATTATTCTAATACTTAAGACATCAATTGTTCCAGAAGGAATCTAGGAATCCCTCAAACACAAAGCTATAGACTGTTACACTGTAAACCCTGCCCTGACCCCCGTTTTTATGTGAGGGGATCCCTTTATAATGCATAAACAAGGCCCAGGAGGTTTGCTTTGCTTTCATCACCAAGATATATCAAGATTTGAACTCAGGTCTTTAGACTGCAGCTTCAGTGCTCTCTATCCATTTATCCAAATCCTTTAAGTACAGCTTCCACTCTTCTGACCTCAACAGAACAAGAGAAAGCTTATCCATAGTCTGTTATGGTGCCTCTTCATGTACCATAGCAACCTTACTCTCATCTCACACTCAGTGTCCTAGTATCTTGTGGGCTAGACATGGAGCTCAGTAGAATAGCACTTGATCAGTGTTTCTAGGATTCCATTCTCAGTACCTAGAGAAAAATTCTACAAATATCTTATGATGCTTCTTGAACTGTATGAACTTCCCTTTACTGCAAGTAAAATCCAGTTATCTGCATGCACAATTTTGAGTACAAAATAGCATACACTGACAGTGATAGGAGAAATCAAATGTGAGAAACATCACAATGTAAAAAAATAACATGTGCCGGGCGTTGGTAGCACATGCTTTTAATTCCAGCACTCAGGAGGCAGAGGCAGGAGGATCTCTGTGAGTTTGAGACCAGCCTGGTCTACAAGAGCTAGTTCCAAAGCCACAGAGAAGCCCTGTCTCGAAAAACTAAACCAAACCAAAACAAAAATTTAATATGATGTGAGGGTTCTAGGCTCAGTTAAAAAGGCTTTTGCTCTATAATCTAGAGGCCCAGCCCACGGCTCCATGGTGATCAGGACAGGTCTCCACTGTGCAAATTTGTCATGTATGTGCTTGGTCTCTCTCTCTGAGTTGTCCGCATTACTCCATTTCATGTTGCTGTAATAGAGTCATTGGAACTGACAACACATAAACAAGTCTTTCTACCCAGCCTGCTCTAGGATCCTCCATCTTTGTCTTCCAAGGTTGGAGTTACGGATAGGCCATCAAGTGTAGCAGGCCCTGGTGTGGGTTTGTGGGAATCTTAACTCTGGTCCTCACACTTGGGAGGCAAGTACTTTAACCACTGAGCCATCCTCCAGACCTTCTATTTCAGATTTGACTAACATTTTTATTTTATAACTGTTATTACTAAGAATGCCACTTTTCATAAATACATGGTACAAAATGGCAGAAGAATGTTTATGGCCATTTCAGAAATTGTTAGACATTCTGGCCTAATTCCAAAATAAAAATCCATTGAAATATTTTTTGTTATGAAATTCATGTCAGCAGTGCAAGCAGTGATTTTAAAAATCAAATGTTCTAACAGACTGAAATCCAAAGATATAGTAATTTGACAATTGCATGTTAAGGAATGAAAGAAGGAAAATATTAAGTGTTTGTTCTCTGAAATTAAATCATTATGTTTTTTCTATAAAGGAAAATATGTTTTGTATGCACAGTATGTTCATATCATACAGTGGCCTAAACACTGAGCCACAAAGAGTCGTTTTGGACTGTGTCCATTAGAGTTACATGGTGTGATGCTATCTATAGTGTTTAGAACCAAGACTGTGGTGAAGTCATGCGATGGATGGAACACAGGTGGGCATGTCAGATTTATTAAGTGATTTGAATTAATTTTTGATCACTGCATGGTCAGAAACTTTTATAGTTGTCATGTTTTTAAATGTAAGAGAAGCTGGGAGTATAAGCTAAACTCTCTCCATTCTGTGGCTGCTGCCCTGCAACTTGGGGGATGAAGGGGAGAAGCAAGGACCATCATTCACTTTTCCCAGAGCTGTGCCATGAAGTGCTGCCTCACAGTGGGGTGAGTTGTCAGGCATATTCCCTGTGGAATGAAACAAGGAAACAGGTGCAGGTGTGATCAGCAACTTAACTCTCCCTGGGTCTTAGAGTGAATATGAAGTAGAGTCTTCCAGGTGCTGTGTCCTTCTACCATGGAAGCACAGATTGATAGGAAGTACATTTAGGTGACCCTCTGGTGCTCCTAGGCTAGCCTCTGTCATGTCCACACCAGCTTCCATCCCCACTACTGAGGTTTACTAGGCTTCAGAAATGAGCCTTCAGTCCTGGGTGAGAGTGGCAGTGTTCAGGCAGACAGACAGACAGGCAGGCAGACAGACAGACAGGAAGAGAAAATGGGGAAGGTGTCTGAAGGGCTCAAATGCCATGGATTCTAAGAATAGTTTAGATCTGAGGCAATGGATGGATGTTGTGCTACAAAAGATCTTGAGTAGATTATTTTCAGGGCATGTGAAAGTGATCTCTCACAAGACTTTAACACTGATCAGGTAGCTGATACAAGGGTCCAGGAGACCTGGGATAACTTATGTTGAAGGCTTTCTACAATGTTCTTCCCAATCTCCTATTATGTCTCTCAGCCCTTTCAATCTAGCAGGGGTGCCCTCGAGGTATATGGGGTCCAGGATCTCAGCCATGCAAGGGCAGCCCCTGAAGGTCAGGAGGTGGATGCTAGGGTCTCAATTCAACTGCTGGTCAAATATGTCAAGGAACATGTCAAGGCTTTAGTTTTAACATTTCCCTCAAAATATATGGGGTCCAGGATCTCAGCCATGCAAGGGCAGCCCCTGAAGGTCAGGAGGTGGATGCTAGGGTCTCAATTCAACTGCTGGTCAAATATGTCAAGGAACATGTCAAGGCTTTAGTTTTAACATTTCCCTCAAAACTTCCCTGTGCCCCAGTGTTTGCCTCTGTGGCTATTCTAACTTCATTTTCCATATCTGCTAGGTGAGGGATTGGACTCAGGAAAGGATGAGCTCTCATGTTCTTTGCATGAAGGGGAAGAGTCAAGCAAACATTGGCAGAGGAGAGAGAAGCAAGAGGCTGTCCATGGAAACTACATGTTGAAGTCACAAGAAGTGGGTGAGCCCCAAAGGAAACCAAGCAAATTCACAAGATCCCAGGCCTATGGACAGGCTACTTCTTATTCTACTTGAGAGGGAAGAAGAGGCCATCAAGGTCAATGTACCCAGAGACTCCGGGATGTGAACAGCCTGTTCCTCAGCTCCTATCTAAGGGAAGAGGTGGGTTCTTTGGTGTGGGTGATTCTGGAATGAAGGAGTCCCAGAGAGGTTGTTGACTCCCGGGTGACTACAGCTGCTCTGTGTCAGAGGAGGAGGCAACATAATTCCTTTTGAGGAAGATTCCCTTCCTCGACTTATTTATTTACTTTTGCTGAGTGATTCATTGATTCAACCTCAAAACCAGTCTCCAGAGGACAGCAGGAAGAGCCCAGCCCTCAAACCCCAGTGTCCCTGTGAGGTTTTGCTCTGTGGAACTTTCCTTAAAAATAACATCAGGGGACTATCAGGGTGGAGGAACCCTCAAACCACTCTGTGGGGCTTAGGCAGCACTCAGCAGCCTGGAATGGGTCTCTTGTTAGCCTGGTCCGAGCATGTTTTCTCCACAGAGAGAGCTTGGATGAAGATCTGAACATCAGATTCACAATCTTGTCATATATCCAAAGAATAGATAGGCAATTTGAACAGTGAAAGGGGATGTGGCTGGAGTGAATGGTAGCATGATTACCCTAGGGGTCTGAGAACTAGAATTCTTTGCCTTGTCTATGTTTTGTTTCTCCAGGTTATATAATCCACTCCAGTTCTCAACACATTATTTCTGAGTGAACAGCAACTACCCAGACATGGATCTCTTTGTTGCAATGTGTCTAGATTGGAAGTGGACCAACAATACAAAAGGTTGTGATGGATTCAGTGCCAGATTGGAAATGACTTTATCAGACCTGGGTTCTATTTCTGACTTGATGTATTAATCTTTATAGACCTTGAATGGGTCACTTTTCTAAGGACTTAAAGATTCCCAGAAAGGAAAGCCTGGTGGCTGTAACCATGAAGTGAGAGAGGCCCAAAGGAAAGATGTGCAGAGCAAGGCTAGGTACGGCCTTGTCATCACAGCCATAGGACTGGGGGACACGGTTTTGGTCCTCCACCTCTTGGCTGATCAAGGCTAAGTCAACTCTGAGCCTCAGTTTGCTCATGTGAAAGGTGAAGGAAATGCTACTTATCTCCAGGGGTTGTTGGCAGAAAGAGTTACACTTGGTGAACCAGAAGGCCTGAGTCTAATGTGAGACAGTCTCACTCTGGGCACATAGGAGCAATGCCACTAACCCCATAGTTACTGCACTGCCTTGGCTACAGTGGCAGCACCGAGTATCAGCACTCTTCTCAGTACTCTGAATGTGTGAACTCTATAAAGTCAATCTTTATTTTAAAAAACAAAAAATTTTATTTAGTAAATCAACAAAGTGGTTAGTATTTTTGTATTTGTCTATATCATGGGAGCTCATTTAATCTTCACAGTTGCTCTATAGTGTTTACACCCTGTGATGGCTACTCTTGGTTGTCAACCTGACAAACGTAGGGAAAGAACATTATCAGTTGGAGAACTGCCTCCATCATATTGGCTTATTGGCATGTCTGTGGAGCATTTTCTTGATTGCTAATTGATGTAGGAGGCCCAGCCCACTATGGGTGGTACCATCCCTAGGCAGGTGAATCTGGACTGATTAAAAAAGGTAGTTGAATGCAAACATAGGAATAAGAGCAGGAAACATCATTCCTTTCTTGGTTTCTGTTGTAAGATATTGGATTACAGTGTGTGAAGATATGTCACTATGATTGGTTTTGTAAAATGCTAAATGGCCAATAAGTAGGCAGGAGGTATAGCCCGGACTTCTGGACAGAGTGAGCTCTGGGAAGAAGAAGGGTATTGCCTGTCAGATGCAGAGGAAGCAAGACATGCAAGAGGAGAGGTAAAAGCCACAAGTCACATGGCACCACGTAGATGAGTAGAAATATGTTTATTTAAGTTATAAAAGCTAATGGGATAACCCTAAGCTATAAGCTAAACTTTCATAATTAATAATAAGGCTCTGTGTCAGTTTTTGTGAGCTGGTGGCCCTAAGAAAAATCCATCTACAGGTTTCTGCTCTAGGTTCCTACCATGAGTTCCTACTTTGACTTCTTTCAATGTGTGCTATAACCTGTAGGTTGAAATAAACATTTTATTTCCCTAAGTTGTTTATTATGATGTCTTTCATAGTAACATTAAGCAAACTACAACATTTCAATGTACTGATGTGGAAACTGAAGCACATAGCCTGCCTGCATGCTTTAAGTTATGTAGCATTGAAAGGGGGAATCAGAACACTTAAGGGACTATTGGGAGTGATCTGAAGTTTAATGAATCCACAGGAAGCCAATGGAAAGTTCTAGAGTCTTTACTTCCTTGGGTAAAGAAAGCTCAGGATCTGAAAATGAAGACAAGAAAGTGGACCTAGATGGTCAAGGAAATGGAGAAAAAATAGCAGGGTATGAATAATTGTCTCTAAAAGTAGGGCAAATTTTGAAGTGGAGAGAACAGTCACTACTGATGTCCAGGGTGGGCTTTTGATGCCCCTAAAACTGAAAGAAGAAGCCCTGGTTACTACTGAGGAACTAGCCTATGGGGGATTGAGACCAGAAAGCAAATTCTGGTTCTCTGTAACAGGTCCTTAGCCTGGAGCCAGGTAGATGCGGTTACCCCCCATGAACATCACTCCCTCCCACTTCTTCCTTTGCAAAGAACCCTCTGAGGAAACCAGCTTGGGTCGAGCCAGAGGGCAGCACCCAACAGCCAAATGTTTCAAGGGCTTTCAGGTCATAGGAGATGGATGGAGAACATGACAAAAAGTAGCCTAGTGGCTTGAAAGAAATCTGGCTGTAAGTCAGGAGGTTGAGCTTGCATTCTGGCTTAGGGTCTGAATTGACACCATCTCCCAGAAATACCCAAAAGGGACAATCACGTTTCTGGGTCCTGGTGCTGCTACTGTGGAATTGCTGTCTATGTCTTCTATAAAACTCAATTAGAGACTCATGAGGATCTAAACTGAGATGCTTGGATGTTGTACAAATGATAGGATTAGAAAGCAATGGCAGACATTTTTCTGCAAGCCTTATTCTTACTTTTTCCTCTCCTCCCTCATAGTCTTTTCCTTTTCTTAAATGTTCCAGAAAGGCTGTGAGCTCACATCTGATGCTGTAAACATCATGCCCTTACTTGGAGAGCAGGAAGCTGGTTCCCACCCTACTCTCTTTTGTCCTTCAGGGACCAGAACCCACCCCCCCCCCATTTAGCTTCCTGCTTCCTGAGTGGTTCAGGGACCTGGCCACTTGTCCTGGATTAGTTATTTTATTATCTGCTTAAAGAGTCACACGAGTTAGTGTGTATGTGACTGTGGGTTGTGAATGTGTGTGGGTGGTGTGAGCCACAGGGCAGGAATAAACACGGAGCCAAGGGGAAAGGCAGGGGTAGGGGGTAAGGGTCACTCAGAACAAGCCAATCCCAAGAAATTAAAATTAGCTCTGGGAACTGGAATGTTGGGGTCTCCAAGGAGCAGCAGCTGTAAAAAGAAAGTACACGATGGGTAAAAAAAGTACACCCTGCCCCACACCCACTGCAAACCTCGTTTGTGCACCACATCAGGCCTGGGGTCTCTCCCAGCTTTTGTCCACCTACCCCCACCAGGATATCTCTGGCCAAGTCTGTGAACTGAGCAGGGAGCATTTCCTCCACATGCTGTCATTTTCCTCTGGTAACCGCAGAACAATGTGGCCTAGGATTCCTGATAGGACAAAGTTTAATTGGAAACAGGAAAACACAGGACAAGTTTGGGTCTGGGATGGTGACGATAATGAGAAAATGACAGGCCTGTCCAGGCAAGGGGGTGACAGAGGAGGATGGTCACATGGCGGGGATGGTGTATGCACACGCAGGAAGTTCCCCTGGGAGAGTTGGACACGTGAGGGAGAATTCAGGCCTGGCTCTCAGGAGGAAGCTGCCTGGATAAGTAGGAGGACAGAGGAGGTTGGGAAAACAGGTAGCTCTTGCACATATTCAGAGTGGGCAGTTTGGGAGCTGGTGTTTCCACAGAGCTGGAACCCCTGCTTCAGAATCACAGCAGAACATGAGGGTAACAAAGGAGTCAAACAAACAGGGAATCCATGGAGAGCTATCGTGTACACATCAGGGTTGAAACTCTGGTCCTAGACCCCTAAAGGGCTCCAAGTAAATGGCTTCCTCTTTCAGCTCCCCCATTGAGATGGGAGAGCTCAATGTTCAAGGAGTTTGGGTAAAATAAAATGAGTTTGGTTATACTCTATGATATGGAGATAGGTAGCAATATTCAGAGCCATAATTCTGCCAACCGTCTGGGGTATGGGGAGATACGGACACTCTGGAAAGCCACTTAGGGGAAGGACTAGGTAGAAGAGACCATGTCCCCAAGACTGTGTGTGCTTTTTGTCCCTCAGCTTTGCTCACTCTGCTACTCATTGTCACCTAGAATTGGGAAGCTTCCAGAAAAAGAAATACGGAAAGTGTTATGGTGTTTTTTTGTAATACTGTCACAAAATACCCAAGGAAAGCATTTTAAAAGAAATAATATTCACTATATCTCACTATTTCAGACGTTTTAGTCCATTATTGTAGAAGAATAGAGCATCTCGCTTCACAGTGGCCAGGGAGAAAAGAAATGTCTACATCAGTGTGATTCCTCCTTGTTCCTTCATTGCTATATCCAAAGCCCCAGCCAATGGGATGGTGCTGACTGTGTTCAGTGCGGGTCTTCTTTTCTTAAATAATCTTCTCTAGAAAGGCTCTCATGGATACAGGCAGAGGTGGTTTTACCAGTCTCCTAGGTGACTCTCAATGGATTAATTGGTAATAATCATGATAATTTTCTTAGTTTTCTTTACCAAGAAGTCCCAGCACTGAAACTATGCCTGGTACATGGTAAGCAGTCCTCAGGGGCTTGCAGATTCCCAATGGGAAGGAAAAGTGAAATTGTGGTTTCTGTTCTCTGTTCAGAAATTCAGATCTCTGACTGTCAGCCCTATCTCCAGGGAAGGCTACTCCATGAAGTTCCCAAATGAGATGAGTTCCTATGCCGATGCCTTTTATGAGTGAACTTAGTTGAATATTTAGCTGAAAAACTAAAGACACAGAGAGAGAGAGAGAAAGAGAGAGAGAGAGAGAGAGAGAGAGAGAGAGAAGAGAGGAATCAAAGCAACAGAGATGAGAGACAGAGGAGATAGAGCAACAGAGATGAGAGAGACAGAGAGATAGCAACACAGAGAAAGAAGCAGACACAGAGAGACAGAGACAGTGACACAAAACCAAAAATAGAGTGGCATGGAGACACACAGAGAGACAGAGACAGAGTGACAAAGAGACAGAAACAGACACAGAGACAGAGACAGAGTGACACAGAGTCAGAGAGACAGAAACAGACATAGAGAGACACAGAGATACACAGAGACAGAGAGAACAAATCACTGTATACTCCTCTTTCACAGGGTTACTCCAGCTATGTGGCGATGGGTCACAGGGGATCGATCTTAGGTGACTGTGTATATTCTTGCTATACTCTTGAATTGCAGGATTAAGTAGATAAATCCTAAAAACACATGCACGATAGTTGAATATAGTGGCACATGCATAATTCCATCATTCATGCTAGCTGTCTGACACTTAGGTACTTGTCTCACCTTTCTAAGCCCCAGTTCCTTAAAATGAAGATAATAGCTGACTGCTTCCATTTGGGGGGGGGCATGTTACAAGACACTGATGCCTAAGAATGCTAATGCCCAGCTCCCATGCACACGACTAGCCATCTCACATACCTGTGAAAACATGATGTGCTCTCTCCACGTGAAGATGGCTGTGAGCTTATGTGTTTTCCGTTCATTCTTACAGTGAATAGTCATTCACCACATGTTTCTGCTGGCTTTACCAGTTAGGAAAGAAATCTGGAAACCAATTTGCATCTGAATTTCCACAGTAAAAGCCTGGGAAGAGGGGGACTATGCTTCTCCTAGACACTGTTGTTGAGAGGTGAATCCCTAAACACCTAGAGGAGCAGAGCTGCTTAGTTTGGGGAGGGTGACTGGTTGTATAAGGCTGCAGAAATAGGATGCAGAGAGCAGTTTGAGCCCAGAAAACAATGGAACAAAACCTCTTAGCACATCTGGAAAAGACATCAAGTCTGCAAAATAAGGTGAAGAAAGGATCCTACATGGAAAACAGACCATTTCTGGGAAAAAAAAAAAATCTCATTTTTTTCCTATCCCTGAGGATATAACTGGGCTACAAGGTAAGAGTGAAGCAAGATCAGAAGGCCTAGCAATGTTGCAGATGGTGCTATTTTATTCCCTCTGTGCAGGAGGATGGGGCAGGGTTGAGGAGGGCAGAGTCAGTCCTAGCAAGTGGCTAACACAGTGGGGAGCACTGTTGTGGGCCAGATAGAGAATGAGGCCTAGGGCTTCTGGAAGGGCTGGAATATATTCTAAAGCAGGATGGGCAAAGCCTTCCCTCTGCAAGGACATGGAGTACACTGCTAAAAACAGCCCTCTAAGACATGAGGTACACCAAGAACTGCCCCTTAATCAATGGCACCTAGATGTTCCTATAATGTGAGGAAAAGGCTTCCGCAGAAGTGATTAAATTTAGGATTTTGAGGCAAAATTATCCTGAACCTGGGTGAGCCCTGAAAATACAATTGCATTTATCATTACAAAAAGAGGGAGAAAGAGATTTTGGACACAGGGATGGGACACGGCCACCATGAGGCAAGAGATTAGAGAGACAAAGTCACATGTCCAGGTATGCCCTCAGCAAACAGAAACCAGCAAAGGCAAGAACAGGTCTGTCTGCTGAGGCCACCTAAGAGAGAGTGGCTCTACTAGTGCCTGGATTCAGTCTCATGAAAATGACTCTGAGACGTCTGTCTATAAATGTGAACTAGAAATTTCATGTTGTTTTAAGTCACAATCCCACAGTAGTTGTTACAATAGAGACCAGAAACTAATACAAACCAGAGAGCAAATATCTGGATCACAATAACTCAACTTCACTTTTAGAATAGATAAACATCCAGAGGCAATACACAAATGAGCAGGTGTTGCTGTTTTTCAAGTACAACAGGGAATGCATAAGACATGGTATTGGCTTAGCTTCAGCAAATTGAGATAGAAACAAAGACCTAAGAGGAAGAGGCCCTCCAACTTCTCAAAGGAAGCTGCAGTTCTGGATTTTTATAAGAACTCATCTCATTTTAATTGTTGGTAGCTATTTTAAATTCCTCTCAATACCATGCAGGCTGAATAAAACACATCTGTTTGGCTACATCCCATCCATGAGGCTCCAATTTGCACCCTGTGGTCTATTGTATGCTTGACTCTGGGCTAAGCAATGAAGACACTGTGTCTGTCCTAGAAGATCATAGTGAGGGAAGGAAGCAGACAAAAGACTGGATCTTTGGTAGAACTGGGCAGAGAGTCCAGAGGTGGGGGAGGGGAGCAATGACAAGAGATTGTTTCTCCCAAGATCAGAAGGAAAAGGGACAGTGAGGAAGGCTTGTAGAAGGAGCTGCTGCCCATATCAAGAGGTGGGGCTTAGGAGGGGGCAAAGTTCAAAAGGGAACAGGTGGTGTGGACACCAGCCAGAGCAAGGGCCAAGAAGCCCAAAGAGTAGGGTCTGAGGCACAAGACAGAGGCAAGTTCAAGATCTACCTGGAGAAAGAAGAAGGGAAGGCCTTAATGTATGTATGGCTGGATTCTGAGCTTATTCTGAGGATAAGGGGAGCCATATGGGTTCGGTAGTTTAAATGTGCTCCCACCCCACCCTCCAGGAAATATTCAAGCCCTAGCCTGCCTTGTTTGTAAAGGTGATTCTGGAAACTGACTCTTTGCAGATGCCATGGGGTTCAAATGAGTCCTTACTGGATTAGCATGGGACTGAATGCAGTGATGGGTGGTATCAAAAGAAGAGAAACTGTACATAGACATAGAGAACAATGTCATGTGACCAAGAAGACATAGGTTAGAATCAGGGAATCAGCATCTTCCAATCAAGGAGGGCCAAGTGTGTAGCACTGTCAGAAGCTGGAAGAGGTCAAGAGTCATTCTTTGGAGATTACACAGAGAGACAGACCTTCCTCCTCTGGCCTCCAGAAGCATTCTACCACCTAGTTTGTGGTATTTTACTCTTGTAGCCCAGGAAGAGTATGTCTAATATCTCAATAAAGCCATAAAATAACTGATGCAGGACTGGGGAGATAGTTTAGTGAAGGGCTGGCCTTGATAGCTTTGAGAACTTATAACCTGAGTTAGATGCCCAGAACTCACATTAAAAGCCAAACCAAAACTGGTGTGGTAGCAATTGCATGTAATTCCAGTACCGGGAAGGCAGAGACAGGTGAATGCCTGGGGCTTGCTGGTTATCCAGTCTAACCTGAGGGGCAGGTTACAGGACAATGAGAAATTATGTCTCAATAAAAAGATAAAACATCTGTAGCCCTATGCTTCCCAAATGTGTGTGTGCGCACGTGCACACACACATACACCACACACTGATACAATAGCAAGCTATCCCTTCCTGTGCGCTCAAGTTTTTATTCTTTATTTACAATAGCCTGAGGAGTGTTATCTCTTTATTTGATAGACTAGGACATTGCAGCCAGAGAAGTGATGAATCTGCCTAATTCCACACAGCTGGTACCTGATAGAGCTAGGTTGTGACTGAAGAGGTCTGGCTCCAAGTCCCTGTCCTGGGTCAGCTTAGCACCAGAGTAGATCCTCTCTTGAGTCACTGGTACCAGCCTCCTTGTGCACTACTCTAGATGGTCTTCTCTGGGGTCCCATGAGGGTGAGACAGAAAGAAATATGAAAAGTATTTACTAAACTGTAAAGTGCACTCAAGGAGAAGGAGCAAGAATTCAAAGTGGGGCTGGGCAGATGGTCCCACAGTTCAGAGTGCTTATTACTCGGCCAGGGAACATAAGTTCAGTTCCTAGTGCTCACACTGGGTGACTCACAATGGTCTGCAGAAGGGACTTGATGCTTCTGGCCTCTGTATGTGCATACCATATTCATGAGTATGCACACTTTTATGCATGCACACATATGCACACATACCTAAAAAATAATAAAGGAAATTTATTTTTATATATTTAGTTTAAATAAATCTTTTAAAAATGCATTGAAAATTGAGGCCAGGCCTTCTAGGACATGGCAAATCTGCCTTAACTATTGCTCTGAGATAGGTGGTAGCACCAGTGGTAAAACTCAACTTTCCCCAAACCCTAGGAAAAAGTTCCTAAACCCTTACACAAGCCACTACCCAGGACCCTAGTGATGACTGTGACATGGTCCCTAATTTCATGAGGCCAGTTCCTCAAACTTGAATCCAGTCTCCTGGAAGCCACTCCCAGCTACCTTCCCTGCAGGGTTTTGGGCTCCGAACTAATCCCACCTGAACCACAGAGTGTGTTCAGTTACAATGACTCCTTTGTCTTACTGAGGAGAAGACAAGCAGTGTGTTATTTTTTTTCTGATGCTGTGATAAAATACCATAAAAAGCAATTTTAGGAAGAGAGAGTTAGCTTTGGCTTATGGTTTCAGAGAGATGGAATCCATCATGGTGTGGAAGACAGGGCATGTGGTTGGAGCAGAAACGTACTTCATCACACTTCTCATCCACAAACAGGAAGAAGAGAGGGGAAAATAGAAGTGGGACCCTCAAAGCCCACCCTAGTAACATACTTCCTTCATCAAGGCTCTACCTACTAAAGTCCCATGGGGGGATACTTTCCATTCAAAGCATTAACAGTCAGACCACACAGCCAGTACTATGCCCAGCATGCCCTCTCTGCCTGGATATAGCTGGCATTTAGACATGTTATACCTCATTGTATGGTCTGGCACCAACTAAACCTTTCTTCTCCTAGTAATTTTCACATAGCAACCTGTTGAGGAAGAAAAGTTCTTGTTTGGGGCAATGTTGTCCCTAACACCTTGTGGATGACCCAAGTTTGGTGGGTTTGAAAGCATCAAAGACGGTAGGTAGCCTATCTCTTTTTCAGTCCATGCATCCCTTATGCACTGAATCCCCATGTGCCAAGGTACATCATATTCTTTATATTTGGGCATAAAGAATAAAAGACTGATATACAGTTGGAACTTCCAGCTCATTTCTGCTTGATCTGGAAAGCCTCATTCCTGTCTCACTCTCCACACTTCCCCGTCGCCCACTCGGAGAATCTCTGAACAAAGGGAAGGCACCAAAAAGCCTTCTTGTCAGCTACTGCAGCTTCCTCCCCTGAAGCTGCCCAAGTCCTCACCTAAAGTGGTTAGTTTTTGACCATACTTGGGTACAAACCAAGTTTGTGGAAGACACATCATCATGCCTCACATTCTATAAAGTCTCCATGCTTTGTGGGCACAGCTTCTATGGCCTCAATCTCTGGAACTGGGGAACTTGTCCGGGAGTTGCTTTGCTAAAATAAACCTGTTGTTATACTTTTTAAATTCAGCTTGATCTGGCTTACTGCATCAGTGGAGAAACATATTATTAGGGGTCAGAAAACCTACTATCTCCATTTCAAAGGAACCCACAGGCTAATGGGAACAGACACAATAAAATCAATCATGCAACATCCCTAAAATTCAAAAGCTGGCCGTTGCATTTCTGACTTTTCCCATTTTCTTTACATACTTTACTGTTTGTATTTTACTTAGTATTTTCTTTTGAGTTGATTCATCCCTCCACCCCTTACTTAAACAGAGGCTCAGAGTTTATCTTAAGTAATACTACCCACTAATTCATTCATGGGTTTAATTTAACACTTTTCTACTACACAGCATAGTAAAAAGCTAACTGTTAAGAAAAAACAAAACAAAAAAACAAACATCTCAGACTGCATCAGAGGTAGGAGGCCCACCCAGAAGACCCACATATGCTATGATAAAGGAAACAACACTGTTGTCTCATCAAATCCTAACTAATTGAGACAAAGCAGGGTCATCAGTTTGATAAGTAGAAAATAGAGGTGGGAAAGAGATAAGTGTGTGCCTTATATTCAAAGATCACAGCAGTACACATGTCTCGTGTTTGCACCACCTGACTGGGACACAGGTTATTCTCATTTTCAACTTTGTAGACCAAAGTATATATCAAGGAGGGTCTGTGATGTAAGACAAAATATTTCTTATTTTTAAATTTTGTCTGCATAGTGTGTGTGTGTGTGTGTGTGTGTGTGTGTGTGTGTGTATGTTCATGTGTGTATGTGTACGGGTGACGTGTGTGCCTTCATGTTGAGGTGAGAGCATGTCATTAGGTATCATTCTTCAAAGGTTTCTCACTTTCTTCTCATGGCCTGGAACTCTTCAAGTAGGCTGGGATGGCTGGTCAGCAAGCTCCAGGAATTCACCTGTCTCTGTGTCCCAAGTGCTGAGATCACAAGCACACATTTTCATGTTGGGCTTTAGGATTTTGTTGTTTTTTTGTTTGTTTGTTTGTTTTTTTGCATGGATTCGTGGATTGAACTCAGGGTCTTGTGCTTGCAAAGCAAACATTTTACACATTGAACAATCTCTCACTTCTGGATCTCCTGCTTCTATAAATACACAAAGTTGAATGATATTTCCATGGGAGCCTGTCCTGGTATTATACTGGTGGGCTATCCATCTCTAGAGCTTGCATTTAACCATAGCCCAACTAGGAAAACACAGCAAAACACAAGCAGAAGGATACAACAGCCTCTTTTAGACAACTTAGAACATGTCCTTATCACATTAAATGAAACACAAACCTCAGGGCTTTCTATATCAACAACAAAAATTTGGTTTCAATATCTTCCTTCAGTAAACAGAACACACGGGCATGGTACAAGCCATTCCCTAATTCATTCATTCTATCAGTTTTATTGAGCACATAGTAAATGGCAGGTTGTGAGAGGCACTGGGGTTCCAGTGAGGACTCAGACACACACAGCTTCTGCTTTCTTGTGGCTGGAGAATGAGACTAACACTAATCAAATGATCATCTCAGGAGTGTGAAATGTGGCATCATGATAAAGACTTGAGATGCAGTGCTGGCTTACGTAGGTTTCATCTAGAAGCTGGAGAAGGGCAATAGCCAAGGACTGTTGACACAGACTTGAAGCATTTGTATAGAAATGTTCCTGGTCATCCTTCACCATGTTTCTTCCATGCATGAAGTGGGCTGCTGCCTCATGTAACTCTTACTGCAACTCTCTGGTGTTGCAGTAAGTTCTCACAGGGAAGGCCAACAGCTTACCTGTGAGCTCTTGGCCCTGTCGGAACTCAAACCCTGGTCTGTGTGAGTCTAGAGCCATGCTTTTCCTACCTATAGCATGCATTGCCTGCATATGAGCATTGGCCATGGTTTCAATGTTGAATGTCTCCCACAGGCCCAGGCACGAAGGCTTAGTCTCCAAAGTCATACTATTGGGAGGTGCTGTAGCCTTTTAGAAGGTGAAGCCTGTGGAGGTGATTAGTTAATTGGTGGAGTGCCTTGAAGAGTATGTGACCATAATCTTCTTTCCCTCTGATTCCTGGCTATATACTCCCTCTGTTGACATCCAAATGGAGCTTCCCAGTCTTGGCCTAGAAACACTAAGATTATGAGCCAAATTAACCCTTCCTCTCCATAAAATCAGTTGCCTTGGGTATTTTGTTGTAGTAATGCAAAACTGACTGTTATGATAGAGAACAGAGTCCCAGTTGTACCTGATATGCAAGTTACTTTACTGACATTATCAATGACTATTCTTTTACTCTTTCACACCATTGATGATACAGATTGGCCGAGTACCCATGCCCCAGGGAGCTGGAACAAAGAGCTTCTTCTCACACTAGCTGTGAAAACTGTGCTTTTATCAAAACCCCACCTCCCAGATAGGACACAGGTGCACGGCATCATGGGTTGAGCCTTCAAGGTCTTCTGTCTTGATTTCTGTTTTCTTAGGCCCACTTTCCCGCTTACACATTAGCAGCTCCCAGCTTCCTACTATGGGATGACATATCTAGTTTATGCTTCCTTGAGCTGCAATTTCTCAGGTCATCACTAACTAGTCTTACAGAGACCAGAGGAACATGTAATAGGGGTTTCAGAAGTGAGTAATATGGCAGCCCATCAGACAACCCCACAGAGGATGGACTAGCGCTCAAGTGGATAGGTATAACCAAATTGCTGCTGAGCAGCACACTGTTGGTGTTCCTGCTTTCCTCTTCACATCTCTGCAGTCTCTGGTTTTTTCCACACACGTGTTAGCAACGAATTGTTAGCTGATACATCACCCTTGGATGTCTTGCCACAGAGAGCTTTGCAATGAAGGGATTACACCTAGACCTCAGTCACTGTTTTTGTTACTGGCTATGAGCCTGGTGGTTAAAGTGACCTTACCTATTTGGAATCTTGGCTCCACATCCCAGCTGTGTGACCTTGCACAAGCTGCATGGCCTTGGACTAGGTACTGAGTTTCCTGTACTTGGTTTCTTTAGTCTTAAGGCCCTGATGATCTGGAGTAGGGGAGAGAGTAAAGAGAGTAAGTGTAGGGTAGTGCTTAGTGGACTTGGCACTGAGCACATGGAGCCAGGTTGTTGTGTCTGTGTGTTCTTTTCCTCTCCATCGCCTCACTTTACTTCTCCTTGCTCCTCTTCTTCCCTCTTATTTATAATTTTTATTTATTTTTACCAGCCATTGGCCTTTGGAAGATCCGATGGGAATTTAGAAAGACAATGAACAAACTTGTAATTGTCCTCCAGGACCCAGATCCATAGACTGATGGAAGCCAGCTCTGATTGGAAGGTTGAAGACAATAAGCCATGTAAGACACAGAGGCTCACAATCTTGCACAAGGCCCTGTAGCAACAAGCACACTAGCTGGGAAGACCTTTCTCCTGACTTTGTCATCTTTCCTTATTTCCCTATTGTGCTAATATATCCTTGTATAATGGACTAAGTATCAATTGAAAGTCCAGATCTTAAAGCAGGATTGAATGGCTCTCTTGGACCCTGACATAGATGAGCTATGTGGCCTTAGGCATATTCCCTAACCTTTCTGGATTTTAGTTTCTTCACCCACAAACTAGAAAGGGTTATGCACTAACCTCACAGGGCTAGGTTGAGACTTAATGGATTTGTCCATGTCTGGCCCATAGTATTCACAACCTAAGTACCAGTTTTTATGTTCACTGTTGATTCGTTGAACCAAGCCCACAGTATACTTCATATTTAATGGCCTTCTAATTTGCTCTCTGATGGTTTCCCTTCTCTGGGGCCTCCTGGAATTCCTGGGTTAGAGAATCTTAGTGTTCTGTGTGGATCTGCAGCAACACACACTTCCTTCCTCTTTCTCTTTAGTCCATTACAGAATAGCTGTCATTTTTAGCAGTGCAAATGAATGGGCTCCATACCTCACAGGGACACTTTTTTCCCCTTCCACCATCTCAGAGGGCTGGCTTTCCTCTTGCAAAATTGTTCCTGAAGGGAAAATTCCATGGCAAGAAGGAAAACAGACAGGACTCCAGGCCTTCACATGCCTACAGAAGGAAACTGGCTTCCCTCTGTCTGTGGGACTGGACCCTGAAGGGGTCATATGTTTGTTTCTCCATTTTCTGGGAAGCCATGTGAATCTCCTAATCTTCCCTGTCAGCTGGTCTAGGAACAAATGACCCACAGGGAGAGGTAACCTGCCTCAGCTCTCAATGGAGGCTAGCCCTGACCCTGGACACTTGTTCTCTACTCCATTCCTGTATCTGGGGTCCCTTGGATGATCACTAAGGCCTGCATTGTCTTCAGCTTCTGCCTTGACAGCAGGTCTAAGTTGCCTGGGTGCTTCTCCCAGGGGTTCATGATGCAGCACATGGGCCTGCACATGGGAAGAATAAGAAACAACAGCCTGTGGCATCCTGGCAGAGAGGTGGAGACAAATGGGCTGTGGTAAGCAGATTATACTTGTTGTGTGACCTGGGCAGCTGCTTCTAACCCCAGTGGATGAAGTCCTGTAGGCCCATCCAGAGCTCCCTAGGTTTCAGGAGAATTTGGGAGTGTGAAATTTTCTGAATGTCTGTCAAAAAACAATGTTGTGCTCAAACCAAATCAAGCCCTGAGGCTGCTAGTTTAATGAAAACAAACAAACAAACAAGAAAACATCTGACTTAAAAAGAGCTAACAATGCTTTACTGCCCCAACCACAGCAAGTATTTACAACTCCCAGAACTCCAGTGTCCAGGGCTTTCCCTATTCGAATTCCTCTGTCTGGAGAGTGAGCTCTTGTAATCACCATGAATCTTGTTCTTAGTACCCATGTTCTGTGTAATTCCCTTTTCCCGAGTGTGGCAGTTATTGTGGCATGAATAGACCATGGCTAGAGTGACAAGATGCAATGCCTGCGTCTGTGAACATGACTGTGATGCCCAGTTTGAAAGACTTCCTTTCATGCTGGCTTTGAGGAAGGAACTTGTCACACAGTGAAGCTGTGTATGAAGAGACTCACATGGCAAGGGATCACTGAGGCATGCCAGACCACAACAAGGGAGAAAATTGGTGTTGTAGTTACCTTTCTATTGTTGTGATAAAACACAATGACCAAGGCAACTTGTAAAAGGAAGCATTTAATTTGGCTCATGGCTTCAGAGGTTTGGAGCCCATGAAAGTAAGAGAAGGAACAGCTGAGAGACCACGTCTTGATCCACTACAGAGAGGCACAAAGAGAGCAATAGGAACAGCATGAAGCTTTTGAAACCTCAAAGCCCACTCCCCAGGGACACACCTTCTCTAACAAGGCCACAGCTCCTAATCCTTCCCAAATAGTTCCCTTAGCTGGGGACCAAGTACACCAAGGAGCTGAGAGTTGGCAGCAATTACATGAACAGGGAAACAGGTCCTTCCTCATTGGAGTCCCAGAGGAGATGGGAGCCCTGGGTACCATCTTGGTTTTAGTCCCATAAAAGACATTGTGAAGCAATGCCTGAACTCACAGAAATCAGAGGAACTAATCACAATGGGGACTTGCCCCTCAAGTCCTTCAGTAGAATAGCAAATCACAGTAGGCCTAAGCATACTGCAGGAAGTCTGCCCTCAAAATAATGACGATCATTTCCTCTTGGCCTAAGAGAACACAGGCATGCAAACACTCTCACTCACACAAACATGGGGTTTGAGTGTCTAGTGTATACAGATCTCTGATCTAGACCTTGTGAGGCAGAAGAACTAAATACCCACAGTCACCGGGAGTGGTGGGAAGACCGACTGGTAATGCCTTGATCTTGGAATCCTACTTCTGACTCAGGAGTAGCTGGTAATACAGACATGCACCACTAGGCCTGTGTTCATCTAATTTTTAAAGCAAAAACTGTATTGGTTCTTACTATAGGGTGTGATACACAGGAAGTATTGGAAAGGGAAACCTTATCACCTGAAATTCCTTTTCAGCCCCAGGCATTATCACTTATCACCTGACTTTCAGAAAATGAGTGGCCCTTGGCAACCTTCCTTCTTGGGGCAATACACCTGGGTGCCTGTCCAGGGAAAGGGGAGAGATGTTGACACAAATCACAACCCCTTTCACTTCCTCTCTCTAGCTAGATGCCAGCACCTCTACCCTGCCAAGGGACAGGCATCATAGGATTGCCAGGCCCCCCACGAGTTGGCTCCAACTCCAGCTCAAGGCCTCTGAGCCGCCTTCAAGTTACTGTAAAAATGCAAAGTATTCCAGCCATTTTAATTACTGGGAGTTGCATAAGCCAGAAACGCATTTATTCTAAGAAACAACAGACCAAAAAGAAAAAAATTATTTCACCATGCCTCAAGTTCTCCCTCCTTCCTGCCACTTGTCTCCAATCACAGGCTCCCAGGCCTTAGTCTCTTCTAGCACATGTTGATATGATATCAGATTCTTTTCTTTTCCTTGTAAATTCTTGAAGCAGAAGTTCCAGGCACCTTCAACCAGTTTGGAAAGTCACTGGTCATGCTTCTCTGGACAGGCTGAAGACTTCACCAGGCTCTGTATCACACATGCAGAGAGTGTGGTGACAAAGCAGGGACCAGTAGGCAATGTGGGTCTCTTTGGGCACCAGGTCAGGGGGCTTTCAGCTTTGGAAGCATGAAAATGACTTCTCCATGTGATTCTGAGAAAAAGAACGGACCCAGTCACAGTATTACAGCCATTCTCTAGTGTGGAAAGGAAATACTTAGAGTATCTCCAACCTGCTATGTGGTTGGAGAATCCTCCCACTCCTTCCGAGTCTTCAGCAACCTCTGATCACTTCATTACCCAAACCCAACCTCAGCTTGGCAAGGACATGTTGTGTGTCAGGCACTGTATTAAGTGCTCAGAACTGAAAATTCAACTAACCCAAGCCAGTCCTCACACTGGGTAAAGATGGGCAGCGCACAGCATTGTGGGTAGAGCGTGAAATGTCCTCCACAGTTTATATATTTGAACATTTGGTCCCCAGAAGGTTCTAGAACCTGGGAGACATGGGGCCTACCTTACAGAATTGGATTGATGAAGGTGGGCCATGCAGGTGACTCTGCTTTCCAAGCCTCCAAGATATAACAAGTCACGGCACGAACTCCTGTTCCTGTAGAGAAAGCCTCCTGGACACCATACCTTCCCTGTCATGATGGGGCCAAGACAAATCTTTCCTCACTTAAATCACTTTTGTCAGGTACCTGGTGAGGGAGAAGTAACTAATATAACCAGAAAGTGACAGTCCAAATGGCGTGATACATTTCAAGTTGGGTCATCCTGTATGAATGGCATCTGGCTCAGGAGGGAGACAGTGCTTGATGACACCCTGACTAAATAACAATGTTGACAGTGGCTGTTCAATGATGCTAAGGTAGTGTCCAGCATTCTACAACATCCTTTTGATGTCTCAATATTACAGACAAGGACACTGAAGCATGAGGAGGTAAAATTACATACCCAGGTTTTTATAGTTAAGAAATAGCAACATTGAACTTGTGAATATTTAAGAAGACCCTGCTTTGTAATGTTGACCAATGTCTGTGGTGTAAATACTCCCATCATGACCAGTTCCTAGTTACACTGCACTGTCACTGACTGCAGAATTGAGAAAAGCACAAGAGCAGAGCATTGTGTAATGTCACCACCACGCAGAGAAGAATCAATGGAAACAAGCTTAGAGCCATGAATGTGAGGCTTCTGATGGCTTGACTCATGATTTTATTCCTTTTTAACTTTAAGATGATGGGGAAATGATACTTGCTCAGTAGAAACCATTCTCCAGATTTTGCATTTTTCAGCATTTTCTGAGCTACTGAAGCTCAATAAAACTCCTCTTGATATGCTGGGCAGGAGCAGTGAGCACAAACCCTAAAAGGCCCCCATCAGGATAGTGAGCACTGACATTCTACAGCATCTCTGTAGCTCGGTTCTTATGTTTGGTGGGTCAGGTACATTACATGCCGTTAGGATTATGATATTTTTAATCAATGATGAGTTTATTTGGATATATCCTTATTATAAGTCAAGGAGTATCTGTGATTAGGAAATGATGAAATTTAATGTTAATTGCCCTTGCTTTAAATAAAATTTATTTAATTACTGGTTTTTGGAATTGCAATTTTAATCATGATTATCTTTTACAACTGATTCAGAGAACTCTAGAACATGTATCAGTGAACCAATGTCAGCCAGCCTGGCACATCCCAGGGTTCCAGGACCTCATTTTCAGTACCAAAGAAAGAAGAGGGCAGAGTGAAAGGAGGAAAATGGTCAAAGCATTGGAAATGCTGAAAAAAAGACCTAAAAAAATGGATATGGAGGGAAGAAAAACAATAGCAAAGTATCTTCATTGAGTCTCAGTTTCCTTGATTATAAAGTTGGCATCCAGGGATGGGGACATGGCCCCACAGACAAAGTGCTTGCTATGTAGGCATGGGCACCTGAAGTCAGAGAAGTAGCAAGAATAGAAGTAGTCTGGGCATGGCACATGCCTTTAATCTCATTGCTGGGAAAGCAGAGACAAGCAGGTCCATGCAGCTCACTGGCTGGTCAGCCCAATTGAATCAGTGAGCTTCTGGGTCAAAGAGAGACACTATCTCAAAGAATAAGCTGAAGAGTGATATAGAAAGACAATTCTTGTCAACCTTGGTCCTCCACACCATGTATGACCCCTCTACATACACATAAAATACCTATTATTTAGGGTTGGGAAGGCTGAAGAAGACATCAAAGCACAAGCTCTTTGTAGAAGTGTATTTAAAAAAAAAATGTTACCTCATGCCTACAACACACTTTGTGAAAGACCTCTTGGGCAATTTCATTGTCATCAAGGATGTCTTGAGAGACACTGCTTTTAAACACAAGACCCCAGGGTCAAGTTCAAAGAAATCTACATGATGGCAAGAATAGGCTGTTCTTCTAGAAGTTTCAGTTTTAGTTATTTTGTTTCCATCAAAAATACCTGAAAACAATCCAGAAGCTAATAAATTGCAGTATTTCCAGAGCCAAAAATGTCTACAGAAAGATGAAGGCATGACTAAACTTAAGCAAAGGATTATGATCTAACAGACCACAGTTGGTGCTGTGAGCCCAGCCATCATCAGCATCCAGTAAGATGGGCTTTGATCAGTGGAACCTGCTTCCACCAGAAAGAAAATTAAAGGGCTGGTGAGCTGACTTAGGGAGCAAATACACTTAACACTAACAACACAAGTTTCATAACTAGGACCCTAATGCTGGAAAGAGAAAGCCACCTCCCACAGGTTGTCCTCTGACTGTGACATATATGCTGTGTTACACACAGGCATACACATATAATAAATTTAAACATATGTAATTTAAAAAGAAAAATTTCAAAGTGTTTTGTCCAGAAGTTCCTCTTAGGACCTCAATCCATATTCTAATTCCACACCCACCAACCCAACATGTTCTTCTGGTAAGGACATATGGGGCTCTCTTCAAGGATCAGAATAATAAGGGGTTCCATTAACATGGGTTCTCAGTCTACCTCTTAGTCAGCAAGGACAGTGGCATTGTGGCTGGCTGGTTGGCTGGCTGTCTGGCCGGCTCTCATGAAATGGTTGTACCTCTGAGACTTCTCAACTCTGGGAACCTCTCTGAGAATCCAAGTTTAAGGAGCTGGATCCTAGAACCTCTCATGGTGGATCTGTGATGGTGATACTGATACCTGCCTGCCCCCCCACACTTTCTCCTCAAGCCATTGGCTAGTCTCTTCTTTCAGTATTTGCTAAGTGCCTACCGTGTGCAGGTGCTGCATTTGAGCATTTGAGAAGCACCCAGGTTTGCTTGGGTCTAGAGGAGAATGAGATGTTTCAACCACTAGGAGCAGCAGAAACTGAGGGGGCTCCCAGAGGAATGCATTGTAAGTGGGGCATAGAGGAGAAGCAAGACAATCAACAGACATTCTGAAGCTGGTGGTTCTGGCTGGTTCCTGGCAGATAAGATGGAGGAGGGAGGGCAGGGGCCATAAAATGATGCAATGATGTCAATGAGGTAACAGAGACTTAGGACAAGGCTAAGGAGAGGTCTGCTGCTGTATAACTGTCGGGTGGCAGTCACATGATATTCTATATGAATGGTATAACCTCCAGTTGCAGCCTGGTGCCACAGGAAGAGGCAGAACAGACAAGAACTTGTATGTCTTTGGGGTTTGAGACTTCATTCAGAAAGCCATGGAATGTGAATGGATGGCTTGAAGCAAAGCCTAGCATGGCTTTGGGGTGATATTTGAGAAGATGCTGGGTAGCTGCAAGGCAAGAGAGGAACCCAACAGAAAAGGACTCAGGGCCAGTTATAAGACTGTTGACACTGTCTGGAAAGAATCTCCAGGGTACAATCAAGGGTGGGAATAGTGGGGGTGGGAAAGAGGGATGGGTAGTAGAGATGTCCAGTTCAAGGCTCTCTAGGACATGGTGAATGGTGATGTCATTAGAAGGAATGAGTAATGCTGGAAGCGACAGAAGGAAGAAGACAGTGAGTTCAGGACAACTTGAGGCTGATTAGGTCATTGAATTTGCAAGTAAAATTGTCACAGGGGTATAGACAGGGAGGTCAGGAGACCAGAGGGACATTGTTGCCTTGTCAATCTCATTCCAGTGCAGACAGCACATTGGCCAGTCAAGGCAGGAGAGAAGTGGGGATTAAGCAAGGTGACAGGGGATGCTAAAAGGGAAGGCAAGGAGCTAAGCACAGAAAACTGAAGAACTTGGAGTCTGCCACCGAGGTAGAAGGTACCTGAAGACAGGTAGAAAGTGATAGTGTCCAGACCCTTTGGACTCTCCACCACAGGATAAGCCAGTTACAGTTGCATCAGCCTCCACCAAGGTGAGCTCACACTGCCTTTGCAGAAACATACTTTCCAGCCAGGGTGGTAGGAGCCTGACCATACACCCACCTCATTCTTTCCCTGAGCCCCTGCAATGATGGATGACTGAGACAACCCTGTGGGGGCTAGGCCCCAGACCTTCAGAGAAGTCACAGAGCAGCTAACTCCTCATTGTTAAAGGCAAAGTGCAGGAACCCCAAGGGCATAAGGAACACATTAAACCAGGCTTGCGGGGAAGCTCTCCAGCATCTCACATTATCCTTTACAGAAATAACTGGCTGCCTGAACATACAACCATTAAATGAAAACCAAGAATTGGACTATTTAACTCTACTTCCCATTTCCCACCACCCCAGAAAACACAGGACACAAAATGTCTCTACCACACACATGTGTTCTCTGGCTTAAAATTCCTGGGAATAGCTGTCTATGGAAAGAAATGTGAAAACCTCAGCATTCACGTGAACACAGCCAGAGACCGTACAGAGGGGTCTTCATGTCCCTGGCAGGGCTAGGGGTGGGGGAGCTGGGGTGAGAAACGCCCTACAGTTTTACTGCCATGAAATTGGTTCCAGATGGAAGCCGCGAAAGGTGTTTACTCCCTGCTGGTACCAGGCACAGAGTGAACCTGAAGTACCCACCTTCTTAGGCTCCTAATTGCCCCACTCTGCTGAGGGTCTGGCTAGGGCTCCTGGTGATGGGTGGACCAGGCTGTCTGTTGCTCGGAAAAGGCTATTTTGAATGTAATGACTTTCACATGGACTGTGGGTTTGGGGAAAGGCATTGTGGTTAGGGTCTGGGGGATGGGGAAGCTAAGGTGCTTTCTTATGTGGCAGTGATCGTGACTTAGGTTTGTCAGCACCTTCTCCGGGTTGAACTTCCAGAGTGCCACTTGGAATAGTGGACTGTGGCAAAGTTTGCTGTGTTCCCAGACCTCCCTATGGCCCCCAAATCAGCGATTTACAAGTGTGTCACTTCCCAAGTAAGCCTCAGCCAGGAGTGGAAGAGCTCTGGGCAGCTGTGGAACCAGACGCGATGTTGACTGGGAGCATTGTAGGTATCAGACGGGAAAAGTTCGCTTTGCCCACTCTGGCACCCGCACCCCACTACCTGGTGTGGACTTGTCCCTCTCTTGTCTTCTCAAAGAGTCTCGCAGGCTAAAGGTTCAGAGAACCAGTGTTTTCTGGCTTACAGCGCCCCCTGGCATTAGCCAGAGGGATAGGCTCGATGAGCCCCTCAGAGGAGCGGCCACCTTCAAGCCCAACACTGGGCAGCAGGACTAGTACCGACCTTTGGATCCAAGAGACCATAATGGAAATGAACCCTGTAGTCAATATGCTATCCTATGGGCTTACACTTCAGGAAGAAGCTGCTCAGGTGAGTCAGCTACAAGATGCGGTAAGGAATCTTGAAGAGGCGAATGAAGAGGCTATGCTAAGGAGGTAATATCTAAATTGAGACTGGGAGGACATGAGAGACCAGTAAATTTTGTTCCCGACCCTTTAATGCTTCCAACCCAAAAGACAAACAGAAAGATGAATTGGTGACTACAAGAGGCTCCGTCAGAAACAAGACCCCAAGATTCTTCTGCCCTGTTATCCTCACAGCCTGCACTGGCATTCTTTGTTTTAAGCCCTGTGTCTTGGAAGGCAGAGTAGGACAGGAGAGCAGGGAATCAGTCTTGGGCATGTTAGTTTGGTGTTAAACCTGCTCACATGGTGAGATCTATCTTCCTTACCACCATTTACCTCATCTTTGAGAATCTCCCAGGGAATAATAGACATTTTTAAAAATTACTAGGGGGCACCTTGCTGGGAATCATACAGTTTAATTTTTTATCCAATAAACATGGAGATTTGTACCTGAACAAGGGAAGTGACTTGTTCACTGGGCTATATAGCAGCCATTTCTGTAACAGGTTTGCAAAGGTAAAATAAGACAGAAAGGGAAACACAAACAGGCAATACCCTCTTAGTTACATAGTACTATAAAATGCTGGTCAGCTTAAAAGGATCTGTTTGTATAGTCGGGGTATGGGGTGTGGAAATACATTTGTCACATGTCCTAGCCTGGACAACAGCCCTGTGGATGGGATGCAGATAGAAGCTAAGGAATCAGTGCTCACAATAGCCTGTGGGATGCTGGTAAGTTCTTTCACCCAAAGCTTCTTGGGTGAAGATGAGCAGTCTGAGTGACTCTGTTATCTTTAGATGTCTAAGCAAATACCTTCTATAGGCTCTACCCTCTGAAACCTGATACACAGGTAGTGGGCATGCCCTCGGCTTCCTAGAACTGTTCCAACAGAGAGACTAGGTGAGCCTGGTAGGTGTGATGACAAGTCAGGTGTTGGTTGAAGCTTCTTCAGCTTACCCCAGATTTGTAAATCTGCCATTGTTTTCAGCTATCAGAAGAAAGAAGGAGACCCATTATCTCCACTCTTACCCAAGCTCCAAGTCCACTCAATCTTGTTCACTAAACAGACAACCTAATGTCCAGGGGATATTGCAAGGTCTACCTGCTGTAAGATCCACACTAGGACTCACAGAGTACCTGGCTCTTGTTCCCAGGGTCATGACTAAGCTGACCTTGCAGGGCTGGGCAGTGATGAACATCTTAGCCCAGGCAAAAGAGAAGACTTCTGGCCAAAATTCTCCTTGTGTTCTCTGAAGCCCCCAAATTCTGGGAAAGCAAAAGTAGAAGGATCAAAAGGAAATAAACCCACATTAGCACCTTTCAGGAGGGAAAACAATCCAAGGACACCCACACAGCAAGTAGCTGCCAGAACAAGACACACTTCAGATGGCCTCTCTGAGGAATCTGCTCTGTGACATGTAGCAAAGTGGCTGCTTGACCCTTGTCTTGTGTTCCAGAAAATGCTCTCCTTAGGAAGAAAAACAAATGGCACTTTGGACAAAATGGTCTTGTAATAGGAAAGCAGGGAAGAGAGGGCTTCTAGCCTGTAAGAAGTTTATCCCAAGTGGATTTGTCTACAAGCCCTTCTAAAGCCTTCCACATGACTGGCACTGTGCAAGGTTCAGCGAGTCTCTTAAATCCCACCAAGTATGTCCTCATTCAACCTATTTCCTCTGAATGGCCCCATGTGGTGCCCAAGGCTCAGGCCTCAAGTGGTTACTGGTTATATATCTACACTCAAGTCTCTTGGGACCTTCTGAGGATTAAAAAAGCATTGTGGCCAAAGAGCTCAGGCCTCCAAGTGTCAGGGAAATAATGCAACCATATTCCAGGAGAAGAGCTAGAAGAGCAATGCCTGGTCCACAGCACCAGGGAACAGAATTAAGGAGGGAGGGGCTTTAGAGCTGTGTGGGGATAAGGCAGAAAGATGTGGAAGCTGGGAGTTTACAGCATTCTGGAGGCTGAGGCAGGAGGATTGAGAGCTCAAGGCCAGCACAGGCTACATATATAATAAGACTATCACAAAATAACAACAGCACCAACACCGATAAAAGACACAAAACAACCTGACAAAGTCAGTGCAATCGGAAATAATGTTATCATAATACTCTCTACTCCTGCCATTAAAAACAGTCTCCTCTCTTGGGGATAATCCAAGGTGTTCCCTCAACCTGACAAAGTCAGTGCAATCGGAAATAATGTTATCATAATACTCTCTACTCCTGCCATTAAAAACAGTCTCCTCTCTTGGGGATAATCCAAGGTGTTCCCTTACATTTGCCTTTTTTCTTATAAGTTTTCAGCATTTCTGTAGGAAACACAAATGTCCTTGAAAACCAGACACAGCATAAGGCGGGAGAGAAAGGAAGAGAGTTCTGTAAGAGCCCTATAAGTTAGATGGAATGCTGCTGAGTCCAGGGCATCTGCCTCTTTTGGTAAGAAGAGTCAGTGAGAGACTGTGACAGGAGCATCCCCTTTCTGGGCCTGTTTCCTTAGCTGGCGGTACATGTGACACCTGTTCTTGCCTTTTCTAACTAGAAAGAATAGAGTATGGAATCCTGCTTTTACAAACATACAGCATAGGTCAGGTGTGGTGCCTCATATTTGTAACTAGCAGTGGATAGCTGAGACAGGAGGGTCTTGGGTTCAAGGTCAGCCTGGGCTACGCAATGAGATTGTGTGTCTCAAAAAGACAGAACAACAATAGTGTGTATATACCACACATGCACATATCACAATCAAGAGACTGCTGGTAACAACATTACCAATGATCTTCTGTTACAGTTAGTCATCCAGGGTCCTGGATAGTTTTTTCTGGGACCTGGTCTTATTCCACTTTTGGACAGTTTTACCTCAGAGTTCCTTGGTGAAGGAAGGACTGCTGTCTGCCACCAGTGAGCCCTGCTATCATAGTCCCTGTTTATTCTATATTCTGCCCTCCAAAGAAGACCCAGGCCTTCCCACTTGCTAGTCTCCTAGCATAATGTCATCTCAGAGAACTCTTCTTTTACAGTTCCAGAGAGCAATACCCTTTTTGTCATTCTAACCTAGGTCTACAACTATTCTAGTTTCCTCATAGCACAAGTACAATCACCTAGTTGCAAGGGCTTTGTCTGGTGTCCAGGACAGTGTTGTTGAATGATTTCCACAGCTCCATCTACCCCCAGTGACAACTACTATAGCCAGTCCCAAAAGGTAGAGGTAGGCGCACGCATGTGTGTGTGTGTGTGTGTGTGTGTTGATGAGAAGATAATGTCATCTACCCAAGTGTTTCCTCTTACTCCCTGCTCTTTCTAGGGAAGGTAGGTAGGTGAAATTTTCTTCGAGGCTTCCTTTTAGACTTTTTTCTTTCCCAGGAGGTAGGGTCAAGGACCACAGGACACTGGCTACCTAGGTCTCTTGAAGGGATTGTGCTGCCCGGCTGGGTGGCTAGGAGTGGACACTTGTTTGGGCAGAAGGCGTTCGGAGGGCCGGTGGGCATAAGACAACGGGGCCATAGGGCGCCTTTGCAGCGCACACTGACCCAGGAGGCGCCCAGCCCACCCACTCGAGTGCCCACAATCGCATTATTCCCTATAAGGATCTGAACAGTCGGGGCCGGCCCCGCCCTGTCGCCCCGAGCCCCCCGGCTCCGCCCCCTTTTTGGAGGGCCGATGAGGTAATGCAGCGCTGCTATTGGTCGGAGGGGGTGGGCCCCGAGCTCCCGAGGGGCTGGGTTCCCCTTGAGCCCCTATATCATTCTGCAGCTCTCAACACTGCACACACTGGGCAGCGGGCAGCCGCCAGCTCCGGGAAGCTTCTTCTGCTTCTCCGCTCTGGTTCCCGATCCTTCTCCCGGAAGCCACTCGCTGGTTCCGCGGACTCCGGCTCCAGCCACCCAAGGCCACTTCGCCGAGTCCCACCCCATCCCGCCGAGCTATTTGGAGGGCACTTTCCCGGAGCTCAAAGTTGCCCAGCGTGCACGGTCAGACCCAGCGAGTGAGCTCGGACTGTAGTATCCGCGCTAGCATTCGGCAACTTTGAAGAAAAGAGTAGCAGTCCCCGCAGTGGACCGCAGCAGCTACGATGACTCCCTGGCTTGGGCTTGCGGTGCTCCTGGGCTGCTGGAGCCTTGGGCATTGGGGCGCAGAGGCGTGCACATGTTCGCCCAGCCATCCCCAGGATGCCTTCTGCAACTCCGATATCGGTAAGTGCTCTGGGAGGCCCTAAGCAAGCCTCACGCTGTAGTGGCAGACTCAGTTTCCCTGGGCGGGGACTCTGTGAGAGGAGATGCTTTGCAGCGGGAACCCTAGCAGTATCCTAGTGGTCTCTGGCAAGTGGTCCCTGCTTGACACCTAGAAAATTTCCCCATTGACTCATGAAGGGAAAAGAGCTGGAGGAGGAGAGTCGAAGAAGGTTTTGAAAAGTTGGAACTCTAACTGAAGCGCTGGGACCTCGAGTACTCTTTGCAAGAAGTTGCAAGCTTGTGAGGGCGGGCTGGGGCTGCGGAGTTGCGAGAGAAAACTAGCTTTCAGAGATTGCTTATCTCCTGCGCCCTTGAACTTCATTCTTTTCCTTGAGATCCAACCCAGCATAGCTTCAGGCTCTCCCACCAAGTGCTAATGGAGCTTCTCGCCTGCCAAGTTTGGGTGGCTGGAAAGAGGGCCAGGGCAGGGGTGTTAAAACTAACTCTCTCTCTCTCTCTCTCTCTCTCTCTCTCTCTCTCTCTCTCTCTCTCTCAAGAGAAACCTGTAGGTTTGACCCCCCCCTTCCTAGGTGACCTGCATCTGAGTATTGATGGTGGGCTTAAGGTTACTAGGGGATCAGTTAGCACAGAGCTGTGAAAATTCACAGGAATGTTATTATTATTATTTTTCTTTCTTGAATGTATATGAAGAGGGAGAGTGAGCAATGGATTTGTACCCCCCCCAAGAACAAAGATGCCAAGGGTCTCATCATTTGCAATGATGGTCTCAGAGACTGTTCGCTGATTTGAGAGCCTTGATAAGAGTCAGAGCCCACTGTCCAGAGGGCTCCAGGAGTGCTGGGGACACTTTGTGTTTGGAGGGCCCCAGGTGGAGAGGAAGATGGAAAAGCTCTCTTCCCCCTAGCTCCTAAATCACATGGTCCAATGTCCCTGCTGTGTGTTTGCATGGCAGGGGTGGGACATGAAGCCGCCCTTGGCCTGTGTTGATTCAGAGGTGAAGAATGGAGTATGTGTGTTTTAAGTATAGTCATAAAGGAGAAGGAAATTTTCCACTGGTCTTGGGTGAGGGATTCCACTCTGCAAGTGTGTTGTGGTGAGGAGGTGGAGGGGTGGAGGCTACTGAGGTTGGAGAGTCACTGCTGGGGGCCAGGCAAGCCTAGGGGAAAATCTGGGAGGTGGCTATGATGGCCAGGTCAGTGGATTTGGCTGCCTGGAGTGTTTGTGTGACCTGCAGTCACCCTTGTTGGAGGTTTCCTGGGACCCGCAGGCACACACCCTTCCATGTCCTTGGGATAGGTGGGAACTCATTTTGGGTTGCTGGAGGCCTGGGAAGTTTTTCTCCATTCCCCCGAGTGCCCCCACCCAAATTCCTCTCCACATATCTCTCCTCTCACCAGGCAGTGACATTCCCAGCTAGTTAGTGCAGACTTCTGGTTTTGCTCAGTTTAGAGCGGGGTCCTGGCCTGTGAGCTAGCAGGTGAAGTCTGGGTGTTCCTTCCCGCTTCCCAATGGGCTAGGTGTGTTCAGTTTGGTTTTGTAGTGTGTGTAGGGGAGCCAGGGAATCACATCTCTATCTCAGGTGCCTATTGCCCTGGGGTTCTTACCCTGAAGTTTGTGGGAAAGTGGCAACAGGAATGAGCCAGTAGATCTTGCTCCCAGTGGGCTCTCCTGGAATCAGCCCATTGCTTCTATAAGGGCCCTACTGTATGTGGGAACTGATGGAGTTTCTTGTAATTTCTATGGATTTACTCAAGTAGCAGCTTCTTCCTCTTCATACACTTCTAGAGAAAAGTTAACTTACTAAGAAATATGCCAAACCCAGAACTATGTAGTAGCAGAGAGAGAAAGACAGAGAGAGAGAGAGAGAGAGAGAGAGAGAGAGAGAGAGAGAGAGAGAGAGAGAGAGAGAATTTTCTCTGGCAGCTATCCAGATTCACTGGGCCCTTAGTTTGGTGCACTGCACAAGGGATGAGATAATGCTTTTAAAAATGGGAGGTGTGGGTGTGGGCCTGCTGGCTTGTTGACCTGCTGCCTAACAGCAGCAGTTACCATGGGGCCTCCAGTAGGTGGCTCCCAACTGTCCTCTGGACACTGGAGCCCCCTAAGTGTGCTCAAGCTAGCCTGCCACCAGCCTCTTCTAGAAGCTTCCTGCATGGATTCTCATCCTGGCCAGATGCCATGTTTCCAGAGAGAAGGGCACAGCATGCCTAGCTTAGCCTTTGCTAAGCCCCCGTCACCATCCCACAATGGCCTTCCCTCTCCTGTCTCTTTATCCCTTTCTTCTCCAAAGCCCAGGGGACTGGCACAACCTTCTGGGTGAAGAGGAGTTAAAAGGGGTTTCTATGGCAACTGCAGGTCCTGCACCCTATCAAAGTGTTTAGAAGAATAAACTTACATGCAGGCTTATCAGATACACGGTAGGGCAAAGAAAGGGACTTGGCAGCAGTCACCTCATTTGGGGCCCTCTCTGTACCAGTCATTGCCCCTGAAACTCCTTCAAAACCTTGACTCTGAAGGGACAGGGGTGGGTGCTGGGAATGAAGAAGGCAGCCCTGGCCAGACAGATCATGCTCTGGCAGCATTAGATCAGGAAAGGATGGGTAAAACACTCAGAGCATTCTGGAAATTGGAGAGAGAGAGAGAGAGAGACAGAGACAGAGAGAGAGAGAGAGAGAGAGAGTGTGTGTGTGTGTGTGTGTGTGTGTGTGTGTGTGTGTGTGTGTGTAAGTGTTCATACCATGTGTACCAAGGCTAATAGCATCTTGGCAAGCCTGGCCAGAGAAGGAATGTTGTTGGGCAAGGGGAAGAAAGGGAAGGAAGCTTCAGATCTGCACTGGTGTGCAAGCACTCCAAAGATGTTACCTTAACTCCACAGCAATATCAAGTGTAGGTATTGCATACATTTCTCAGATGGAAAATACTAAGGATAAATGAGGTTATGCTTATGCAAGGCCACCCAGCAGTGGTGAGGAATGCATTCAGTCACAGTTATGATACTCTCCAATTCTCCTTGACCCCTTGGCATCCTAAGGCAGGCATCTGTTCCTAGAATCAAAAGAGAAGTTGTTTTTGTCTAGATTAGGAAAGTTTTTTTCTCAGAACTTTGGAGGCAGCTAAAATGGCCAGAGGTTTTAACTAAGTATCATGTTTGCCAAGGAAGAACTGATTATATAGTTTTATAACAGAAACAACAGAAAAAAAAAAAAAAAAAAAAACAAGGAAATTCCTTATCTTTCCAGTTTTTAGAACCAGGACAATTTGAAAAAGTGACTGTCTGTGTGTCACTGAGGTCATCGAGGAGTGAGGCTAATACAAACCAAACTTTCAGGATGCTTGTGGGAAACAGTTAGGGATTCACAAGGGAGGTGGATGAATGAGGCATGAGCCAGACTGGGTTCCTGGTGGATGCAGTAGGTGCCGTCTGACTGCCCTGTCCCTTTCCCAGTCCCTGGCAGACAAGACTAGAACATGGCTGGGAAGTGGCTCTGGTTGTGCTGGAACAGCAGGACCCATTGAGCTAAGCTGCTGAATGACACATTCCAACAGGTTCATTAATGAGAAACAAAACAGTACAATTCTAGTCACTTTTGCCTTTTGCCACTTTAACCTCTATAGACATGAAGGCCCCTTCTTCCTACCTTTGTCACATCCAACTCCTGGGTGGTCTCAAGAGGCAGTGTGGGATGGGGAAGGGCCTTGGGAAGGGCACAGCTGGGCTCAAATCCTCCCCAGGGTCTTGTTGGCTTTGTATTTTAGGCATTTAGTGGGTCCCTTTAGTCTTCACTCTCCTCATTATGAAAGGACACAAGTAATTTATACCTTTTCAGACCCTTTGTATTCATTCTTTTAAATTTAAAGTTATGATGATGAGTATATTTTATGTTCATCTTTCTATGTGTCAATCGTCCATTCATTTCTATCCACCTGTATACCTATTATCTGTCTAGTGTCTTGTATCTAGCATTGAGCTATCTCTTTTTGTTTGTCTTCTATCATCTAGCATTTCTTCATCCATCCATCTATATAAAAACCAAATAAAGAGACAGTTCTTTTGGATCAGTGCCTCAATCAATGCTATTTACTTCTATTATCCATATATATTCTTTTATCCCTGTAGAAAACTTACAGTGGTTTTTTTTTTCCATTAAAAACTCAAAGAGTTAGAAGATTAAATACTGGAATGCCCTTAATGTTGTTTTTATTTTATCATGTGCACTAGAGAGTCTTACCAACTAATATATGTATAGGTAGGTTACTTTATTCTTCTCTCTCTAGTATTACATAGGATTATAACTTTTAAAACCCAATGACAGTTTTAAAATTGAGTGATTACCATGTGCTAGGCACCATTCTAATAATTAATATGCATTATCTCAGTTAAGTCTCTCAGCAGTTCTAAGAGACAGGTATACTATTGTTATCTTCACTGAAGAAACCGAAGCTCCAGAAAATTTAGGTAACTTGTTCAATGCTATATCTGGTAAGTAACAGAACCTAGTATTTAAACCCATGTAGCCCATCTCTAAGGTATATCCAACTATACTATATAATATGTATACTACTACTTGAGATGATATTACTATGACAATATAATATCCCTATAGATCTACCTTCATTTATTTAGACATCTTCTCTTTATGGAGAGCTAAGAACTAGTCAACCTCAGAAGGGTGTTGGAATAAGTAAGTAGTCACTAATTGTCTTCTGCTCTGTTCATGGGTATTTCTGTAAGGCAAACATACATTTGAAAGTCTTGGACAGCAGTTATGGTATTGTGTGTTTTAATCTTTGCTGCAGTCCACCCTCCAAAGTTTCATGTTGACTTTGTCCTTTTTAGATGTGCAGCTAGAGGAATGGAGGGATGAAGGATAGACATGGAGGCAATATCACAGTGCTGTACTAGGGTATACCAGGCTTTTCTCAAATGGAAAACGATTTTAGACATTTTCTTGGTATTCTGAGGACTTCTGCTTTTGGACAGTCTTTTTATCTTCTTGAAAGGGAACAAAATTAAGGTTATTTAGGCCAAGTTAATAGGATTATTTTTATATCAAGAGTAGGTCTTAATTGGTAGGACAGCCACAGCCCTTGGCTGGTTATTCTCGACAACTTTAGTTAGAGATAGCTATAGGGTTTTGCTTTTATAATAAGTGGTGTTCTTTTCATTATCCAAACTTGTTTGGATTTTTGTTTTTGCATGAACTCAGGTTCAAAAGTATAATGTGTGAAACCCAGCCTGTGTTCAGAATAATTGTCTCCTGTAGACTTAGGGCCTCTGCTCCTATGGACTGAGGACCACAGGTCTCTAGAACTGGGGAGTTCCTTTGCAACTCTGGCATATTGGCCTTTGACTCACACTGTTGGGACAGGCAGGGCAGTTCCTATCACCAGCCTTTTGGGCCCCTACTTTCCCTGATGCCCTCAATTATATTTTAGCATTACTTATTTGGGGTTCCCAATGGAACAAGCCTCACAAACAATTTCTGCTTCCTAACTCAGCACTTTATCCTCTGTATCCATTGTCTCCTTCCTTCCTGGTAGCAATAATTGTTTTAAAATCCTCTTTTCTGTCAGTGGGTTCAGTTTCTGGAGACTTATTACAGCTCCATTCCTGTAAACAAATAGTTAAAATGGAAAATTGTCATAATGCTAGCAGTTATGGGTTGCACATCTTGGCTGATATGCTAATTAATTACAATCCAAAGTAAGGACACTTGGGCTCTCCTGAGCCTCAGATTTTGGGGTGGCCTACTGAAGTGTTAAAAGGGCTTCTGGATCTCTGAGTAAGTCACTGCCTTTGTTACCTCTTCGACATTACTCCTGACATGTGACCAGGACTGGTGGAGAAGCTAGTAGCTCCTGTGTCCCATGGGGTTGGATACGGTTAAAGATATGGCCTGGGTCTAGCAGCTTGTTTGTGTGCAACACCATTAGCACAATAGACTAGGCCTTTAAAGGGACTCATTAAATGGTATATGGCAGAGAGGCCACAAGATGTCTCCAAGCTGTGATGGGAGTAAGGGGTCTTATTGCTTATTTGCTTAATAAACATGCCTGGAGCTGCAGAAGGGCCTGAAGAATCTTTCTGTAGGGCTAAGACAGTCTGACTGCCACAAAAGAAATATTCTACACTGTACAGCACTGCCCAATATGCAAGTCTGATTAACGTCACAAACTTCTTGTCACCTAGCGGTGTCATACTAGGCACTTCCAGTATCACCAGGTCTGTCCCACCTGGCAGAAGAAGGGATGGAAGGGAGAACAAAATGATTTGGTTTCATGTGCCATGGTAAAATTCAGCTAGTGGAAAACAGCCCTGGAGTGATGTGGGAGGGGAGAGGTGTAGGGTTGGTTGCAGAGCAGGAGTAGAGAGGGGAAGCTCTGAGCAGTGCATGCCTCTAGTAGCACAGATCTTCAATATTACAGGGGGTTTGGTCTCCTCACTCCACCCCCTGCCCAGCTTTGATCCTCCCAGGAGTAGAAGCCTGGGCCCAGGCAACTTGGCTACCTGTAGAGAAGACTGTTGAATTTGAATTGGTCCCAGAGACCCAGATTAGGCCCTGGGAAGTGATGAGTGCCAAAGACTGTACAGGTGTGGTTTCATCTGTCCAGAGGACTACCTTCTGACCTGGACCTCATCCCTGAGGGTCACCTTCAGTTCTGAAGACATGCTGGCTCCAGGGAGCTCTACCTCAGAAAGTTTTTTGGTCCAGTTACCTCATCTGTAAAATTGGAGAGAGCTAGGGTTGATGAAATAACTCATGTCAGATGCTTAGCACAGATGCTGGGCAGTGTTGGTGCACGCCTGTAATCCCAGCACTTGGGAGACAGACAGGTGGATCTCTGTGAGTTTGAGGCCAGCCTGGTCTACAGAGCAAGTTCCAGGAGAGGCTCCAAAGCTACAAAGAAACCCTGTCTTGAACCAAAAAAAAAAAAAAAAAAAAAAAAAAAAAAAAAAAAAAAAAAAAGAAAAGAAAAGAAGAAAGCTTAGCATAGAATCTACTGTATAGTAAAGTCTTTGTGTATGTGTGTGGGGGGAGGGAGGAGGGCCCTGTCTGTCTGCTATGTATGTATACCAGTGTTCTCAAAGTCTTTTTACTGAGGAAAGTAGGACTCTGAGGGGTGATGGGATGTTTTCATTGTCCCATACAGATAACAAAGCTTCCTACACTGGTCCCATAACTGTTCCATTTTCATTCTTAGAAGCATTTGGGAAGCAGGGTGGTGGTGGGGGTCACTTCCCATTCGATGGCTGTCAGTATGGAGAGCTGGTGTGGCAGAGTGGGGTCACAGTAGAGCAGATGCTTTGGGAGCAGATCCCATGCCTTCTGGAGGCTCTACAAGGAGCAGGGGCTGCTCTTGCCCATCTAGATGCCTCTAAATACATTTCCTTCTGTTAGGCAGAAAGAAGTAGGAGATAATGGAGTAGCCAAGGGGAGGGTCCTGGATACTGGTGATTCTAAATATTGATGACAAGTCAGTGCTTCCTGTCTCTGCTCTGCTTGGGTCTTGGTGAAGAGAGCAATCAGGCAGGAGACCTGAGGTCTACCCCAAGTTTATCACCTGATTGACCTCTTACCTGGAAAGGTGAAGTGCTGACTGCATGTGTCTATTCTTTTGCACGTGAGTGCCTATGAAGTGTCCGTTTCCCTTGGAGAGGGCAGAGTTTAGTACCGAACACCTAGCACCACCAATGGCAGTCTTAGAATGGAACTTCATTGGCAATATTGTCTGATAGGATAAGAGCGGGATATCTGTGGGTGTGAATGTGGTGAAGTTTCTTTCTGAACACTTCTAGTGAGCTCGGTGATCTATGTGACCACCAGACTTCCTGTTGGGATGCAGCTGACTTAGAGACAGCCTTGTAGACTTAGCTTCAGCCTGGAATTCAGAGTTAAAGTCACTTCAGAGATTGTCACTGACTGCTGGAAAGCATAGTAAGAAGCCTTGTCAGCTGCAGGAGAGACTTTTCCCATGAGAAGACCAATTTAGATGTAGACCTTTAATTAAAAGTGGCATTATCTCATATAATCCCATTCACTCCACTAGATAGTCTAGAAGTCCCAGGTCAAACATGTGACCATTGAGTGATCCCACTGTACTTTCTCTCTAGTGATGACAAACAGCTACCCAAAGGACTGAGATCTGTGAGAACCTAACACAGGTGGTGCTAGGTGTTCGGAGCCTAGGGGAAAGTTCAGGATAGATGTGCACAACACAGAAGAGCTTGTATCTGAGGTAGCAGGTTCCATTTTGACCCGTTATCTTCCATGTTGGGTTTATCCTTCTGTAATTTAGTTCAGGTTACAAACTCTGATGTCCACAGAAAAGGAAGGTATTTTTACTTCAAATATATGAGTCTATTACTCATATGAACCAAACATACAAGGTTCTCCAGTCTCTTATTTTCTCATGTTTGTTCCCAAATACATATGTGATATGTTTGAGTGCCTCCTTTGGCCTTAGTGTCAGGGAGGTAATAGAGAGTGGTGGCAAATTTGGTGAACTGGAAAATCCATATCCCTCAGGAAAGAGACTGTTTGGCCAAATGACTAGGTTCTTACAATTAGCTAGAAACCCAAAGGGCTAGCGTGAAACTTTAGTTTTTATGTGTCAATGCAATGCAAAAGAACACACATACCTAAATGCACAGATTCAGCTGTAGAGGTTATAGGTTTTGTGCTTTGAGTCCAGTGACCTTTTGGTTATTCTTTGGGTTCTCAGGTCCCCAAGTGAACATGACCAGTGGTTTTTTGAAGTACAGTGCTATCCTCCATACACTGCTTATGTACCTGGTACCACTTCCTTCCCAGTTTCCGAGCTGGTGAAGAACTCAGGTTATGCTGTAAGTGGTCTGGTTCAAATCTCGACTTCATTACTTACTGGTTGCATGTCTTAGGCAAGCCAGTCCATCTCACCCTTGCTTATCCTATCTGCAATTCTGAATGTACAAGAAGACCTTTAACTTCATAGGGCTCTGGAGGAGAATTCACTGAGATAATGGACAAAACAGTTTTGTCTCACTGCCTAGCCTGTAGTAAGGACTTGGTAAATACCAACCCCCATGATTATACCTGTCTTACATTGGAACTGGGTCTGACTGGCTCCCTGCCTGATGTTAGTATGCACATAGTGAAGGCATTGTGAATGGATAAGGATGTTTGAAAATGACAGTATCCAGGCAACAGTGCCCTCAGTTCAGGGTTGGCAGGGGTTGGGGGTGTGGTGGGGGAGAAAGGGAGAATATCAATTTTTGCCATATTGAGCACTGGCCAGCTCAATGAGAAATAGCTGCTGTGTTAAACAGCAGTGATCAACTTGGAAAACACAACAAAGGGGCTGGGAAATGGCTCAGTTAATAAAGTGGTCCCATGAAAGCCCAGATTCCCAGCACCCACATAAAGAGTGGTGCTGTGGTATGATCTTAAAATCACAGAACTATGGCAGAGGCAGGGATGCCTGGGACTCCCTGATCAGCCTGTGTAGATTAGCCAGTGAGCTCCAGGTTCAGCAAGGGAACTTGTCTCAAAAAATAAGGTGGGCAGTGATTTGAGGAAGACATCCAACATTTACTTCTGGCTTAAACATACACAGATACACATATAGACTTAGACACACAGTCACATGCAGACACACACACACACACACACACACACACACACACACACACACAGAGGATGAAAAACAAGGGGCCATTTGGAGCCCTTGTGCTGGGGTAGTATCAGCACCATGTTTTGGCAGATTAACGGGTTTTATATATTCAGGCTCTTTTAAGCCACAGGAGATTCATAGAGACTTCTAGAACTTAATGCCCCACCTGACTCCCTATTTTGCATTTGTTTTGTTTTAAAATTTAACCCTAAATAGTTCACATTCCCCTGGAGCTCACTCTGAAAAGCTTCATAGCAATAGTTCCCAAGCAGAGAGAAATTCTAGTCCATCCTAAGGCAGGGGCATGGAGAGCTACCTATACTTTTTAAAACTTTCTCAAGGTATATACATTATAAAACAGAAGAAGCAGGTGAAATTCCCTTTATTCCTTACCATTAGATGGTAAGATGGTCACCTTACCATCTAATCAATACTCACATTAACGAGATTTTCCAGTTTTTCAGTGGCCGTTCTAAAATGCATGGTGTGTTTCATGTTCAGTGCATATCAATTGCAAGTGGGTGCCCTCTAGTTATTCTAGCAGCCACCCCTGGCTAAGGACCACAAACCAAGATACTGTCTGAATATAAGGCATCTTTTCTCCCTGCTTTAACTTGGTTGGCAGGTTACAGGCAAAGATATGGGGAAGCTTGGGGTGCATTTGGGCTAACTACACTCAGAGACTACTGACTCAACTTGGCCATAAGAGACTTGGGGCCATGAAGGTGTCAGGACAGGAAGCTCATGTCCTGTGTGACCATTTAGAAGCCATATGACCCAGTTCTCTCATTTGACTAATGGGGGAAACCAGGTCAAAAGAGGTGGAACAATCTGGCTTTAGAGATTGGTCTGGAATAAAAATAATATTTGACAAGATTAATGTGGCAATTCATTTTCATATGCTAAGATATACTCATGCTTTATCACTTTAAACTTGTCACCACCCTAAGAAGTTAGGACTTTTATTCCTGTGCTGTAGATGAGGAGCCAGTAGAGTTAAGTATCAAAGCCACCACTGTTCTAATAACTATATACTTATGTATACAAATTCTATTATTAGCTGTAAATTTATATGTTTGAATTAGTATTGTTGTCATCACCATCCCACCTTATAGATGGGAATACTGAGTCTGAACAAGGATATACAGATATCTTTGTTAATCTTGGGAATCATGAGAGGAAAAACAAGTTCCACAATTTTGAGCCAAATTTGAAGCAAGCTTTAAATACTAGCCAAGAAGATGAACTCTGGTCAGGCCCACCCCTGGGTTCTCAGGGAATGGCCATAAGTCATGTTTTGTAGAGGCTTAGAAAAGCAAAACCCACAATTCACTGTGTTTCCCATCATGTCCAATCAGGGGCAAGCATACATCCTGACATATTTCCTGCTTATGTACGTACCTCCTGCCTACATCCAGTTATGCACATCTGCTGTAGTTGGTTAAAACTAAGTCATTTGGGGGAGTGAAAACATGTGACTTGTTATTTCCCAGAATGATAGCTCCAGCTTTCCAGGAAGTTATCCTGGGCAAGTGGCACTTACAGGTTTATAGGTTAATTTTGGTCCCTATGTTTTGATACTCAGTCATATTGCCGTGTGTGAATATTTGAAAGGGAAAGTCTACCCCACAGTCTGAGCTATGCTGTAGGGAGGATAAAAACTGGGCAGGAGTTGAGGTGGAATGGGAAATCTGACCTCCAGAACCTTTTGAAAGGTCCAGACAAAGCAGGTACCTCCCCTCAGGCTTGTTCCCAGGTTGCCTGGGCTCAGGAGACCAAATGCTTGGCCAAGTTCAGCAGGGTGGTAAGCATACTTGTCCATCCTGCCTCTGCAGTTGGGACAGTTGGGTGAGGTCAGCATGAGGTTGGAAGGTGGTATGTGTTTAATTGCTGAGGGGGAGGCAGCATGGATTAACACTCCTTAAATAGACATCAGAAAGCTAAGAATAGCTTTGCTGCCTGGAAATCTCTTGGTATCCCTGACCACAGGCCATCATACTTAGTAGCTGCTCAATAAATGGGGGTGAACTACAGGGAACGCTCAAATACTGAAACTGGGTCATTGTAGGGGTATGGTGCAGTAAGACTGTGCTCCGTATAAAAAGAACTTTTGCCCAGGATTATCTGAGTGTCATATAGGCTGGAACTCTTTGCTAACCAACTCTACTTGCCAACTTTGAATGTCATTGGATCAACCATTTAATTTTCTCATAACAGTTTACAGTTCAGATACCAGGCAAGACAAATTCAATGTGCTTTGGCCTTGCTTCCAGGTACCTATCAAGGCTGAAAAAAGGAGAATGACTTCCCCACCCCTAAGTCATAAAGACTTTGGGCTGGGTGTGGTGGCACACACCTGAAATCCTAGTACTTACCAGGAAGAGGCAGGAGGATCATGAATTTCAGACCAGCCTGAGCTACACAGCGATTTCTAGGCCAACCTTGGTGACACACTGAATTCCAGGCCAGCCTGGGCTACACAGTGATTTCCAGGACAGCTAGGGCTACACAGTGAGTTCTAGGTCAGCCTGGACTACATAGTAAGATTCCTTGCTCCCCAAGACTTTGCTGTTCTAAGAGCAATTTACATAATCAGTTCCTTGTAGCTTCCTAAGGTCCCATTAGACCTGGAGCAGCTGCTCTAGATCCTTTCTGAAGCTGCCCCACTGTCTGGCTCAGAAGAGTGGAGGTGGCCTTTCTGGCAGAAATCCAATACACTGGTCATCCTGTAAGCAATGAGGACAGGAGCAGACAAGACCTCCTGAGCTGTGGGAAGGTTTAAATCAACCCTGTTTCCCAAGGTGTTTCTCAACCCCAGGAATATTCTTTGGCAAGCTGTTTATTTTGCTGCCTCCTGGGAGATGCATGTGATCATTAGCATAGTAAAGGCCATGAGAAGCCCCACTGCCCGCAAGATGACAAGCTGGATTTAAGCCAGCAATCCATAAACCCATAAACCCATAAACCCATCTGGCCAAGGTATTGAGGTTTCCCAAGGGCAGTGCCCAGAAGAGGATTCAGAAGGCTAATTTTGCTCCCTTGCCTGCATTAAGCTTGATAAGTGGATGGAGAAAATAAGAAATATCATTTTCATCTCACCAGCTCATATGGGATTACTGCATGTGTGCGTGCGAACACACACATACATACAAGGCGAATGGTGATCACTGAGCTTAGGACTCACTTGGCTTGGTTTGGGGGACACATTAGAGTTTTAAGATAGCTTTTGGTCAGATTTCCATCACTGTGACAGAATATGTGAACTCATCTTTCTAAGGAAAGTGATTTAGTTGGTTTAGTCTACAGTCACTTGGCCCTGTTGCTTTGGGTCTCTGGTAACAAAGTAAGGAAGTATATGTGCCAGAGGGGGCCTGTTTACTTCCTAGTGGCTGCGGGGGGGGGGGGGGGCAAAAAGAGCAAGAGATGAACACTCTAATTCCTTTCATTGCCAGGACTTCAAGAATCTAAAACTTCATTTTAGGTCTCCATCTCTTAAAGTTTCCATCGCTTCCCAATAGTGTAGACTGAGGGACAACATAGGTGTGAGCATGTGTGTGCATGCATGTGTATGCATTCGTGTGTGTGTGTGTGTGTGTGTGTGTGTGTGTGTGTGCTCCAGATTCAAGTTGTAGAAACTAGTAAATTACTTAGATTTGCAGGCTTGATGGGAGAACAGTGTAGTTGGTGGGAGAGGGTTAGGGTTAGGGTACGGATGTGGTACCTCCCTGGGCTTAGTCTTGTGGCCATGATCCTATCACAGACAGGAATACATGTGGAAATATAATTTTATGCATAATAAAATTTACAAGAATTTTAGACATTCTCCCATGATTTATAATCATGGAAGCATTTGTCTTAGAGAATTGGGCAACAATTGTGTGAAGATTAAAAAGCTTCAAATAAAACAACCTCAAAGGAACCTAACTTTATCCAAAGTTATCTTGGAGTAAATAGTTCTGCTGATTTACTGGTGGCTTCAATGTTTTGTAGAGCAAGGTTGAGAGGGCTTGAGGCAGTTGGCTAGGATTCAACCACTGAGAACATGGCCCAGGCCACAGCAAGGCTAGATGTTTTCATCTGTGAGCACATTCCTGCTTGGACAGTGAGAATTTCGTGGGCTGCATGGAGCAGCACAGTGGGATGGAACAGTTGTCAGTGCATCAAGCCTAGCTCTGTCTCCGCTGCTGTGATTCTCTGCATGAGTTATGTCCTCTCAGAGGCCCCTTAATGCAGGTAATAGCAATTCTTGAGCACCTGAGTGTTGACCATTAAGACTCTGGCTTTTTTAAACAGAAGAAGGAAGCAGGGTAGGACACACAACAGCTGGGAGAGGAAGTATGGAGTCTGTTCATTTTATGCTCTCCTAGAGCTAACTAAGGTCCCCCATACCCCTTCTCTGAGGGCCTGGGCTTCCTGGCTGGCCCCTAGCTCCTATACATTAATTTGGTGAGAGAAGCCAAAATTATAGAGCCACTCCAGGCAAACAGACCCAAAAGATGATGCCAAAGAGCAAGTAGTGGGTGGGGAGGGGGCTGGGGCAGACATGTGAGCAACAGGCAGGACTGGAGATCATAGGAACTGGGCTGGGGAGGGATAATTCTCTATCACAGGGCTAGGACAGCATGGGTTAGGCAGGCAACATGGTCACCTGGGCACTGGGCTTTTCTTCCCTTCTCTCCTTCCTATTTCCTGTCCTCTCCTCCTCTGCATGGTTATAAATAACCCCCAGGCTAGGCTGAGTATAGGTGACCCAGGGGAAAGTAAGGGGACTTGGGACGGGGCAGGGCTGAATCTTGTCACTTAGAGGGTCACAGAGCTTCTGGTTGCTCAGGGGAATTTTGCTTTCTCATTTTTTTCCCACTACTGAGCAAGAGAGTAAAAGCAGAAATGATCTATCTGTGCTGGCATCAGGAGGCCTGGCCTCCTGAGTGGGTGCTGGGTTACACAGCGAAGGAACTGCCTCTCTGCCAAGGAGCTGGACAGAGGCTTAAAGAGGAGGCATCTAGGGACACACAGAGGACAGGGTGCCAAGGCTGTCAGGAGCTGAGGGTATCAGCCTCACCCTAGCCTGGTCTCATGTGTGAGACCACACGTGCAGAAGCCTGTGTCTCATTTCCTGTCTTCTTCCTCAGGTACCAGGCACATCTGTTTTAAGTCTACTAGATGAGGTGGGCAGGCATCCCTCCTCCAGCTGCCTCCCACTTGGTCAGGTGTGTGTGTTGAAGGCCCTGATAATACATGAATAGAGATTTACTGAATACCTATTATCTCCAGACAAAGTGTGAAGTCTTTATGAAGATATTGCTATCACCTTATGTTTCATTTGAGAGGTTCAGCCTGTCATATTGGTACAGGTCTGGCCACCTCCCTCCACAATTCCAGTTTGGACAGGCATGAGCAAGACATCTGTTTTTTGGTTGCATCTGTTGTTTCCAAACATGCAGGACATACAAGGTTCTTGTGGGAGAGAAGGCCCTGACTTCCTTGCACTGTACTGTTAGCCTGACTTCCACTTCCACTCATGGCCCAAGGGAATCTGTTGGCCATTATTATTTTCTATAGAATCTATCTTCTCACATGATTTTCTAGGGAAACTATCAGCTTGACTCCCAAACCCCTCCTCCCAACCCTAGTCCTAAAGAAATCAGTGCCTTGAAGGCATCTCTTATTGTGATATGTAGTAAACTGGCTGCAACTGCCTCTCATACCCAAGGCCATTGTTACTTTCTCTAAGCATGACCACAGGCCACCTCGCTGCCATTTTCTCTTGCCTCCTCAGAGTCTGGCCTCTTCTCTGCCTAATCACCCATTTTTCCAATGCTCTGTCACCATATGGGAGCCTGGCATACCACAGCTACAGTCAGAGACCAACAGACACCCAGTTCATTGGCTTCTTTTTTTTTCTGTTTAATCTGATTTGCTTATTGGATGGGGCAACTCTTCTAGGTCAGTTGAGATTTTTCTTCACTCCCTCTTGGAATTTCTGGCTTCACACTGCTTTCTCCCATGTCAAAGGCCCAAAGAACGTTATCAGAACATGCTTATTTCCAGGAGGCAGGGAGCTCCTAGAGCTAAGGTGGGATCCAGGGTTTGGGACCCACCCACTCATGGGAAGGCCATGCCCACAGATCCTTGCTCTTGGAAGCACTAAAGCACTAAAGCAGGTGACTTCGGCATGAGTGTTGTCTGTAGGGCAAAGCTGGATACTGCTGATCCGTGTGGTCAGTGCTGACTTCATAGGTGATAAGGTTAGGGAACAAGATGTAATCAACTTCAAGGTTCCTGAGCCAACCGTGGCCAATATGAGAAAGCCAGGTGGTGCCATGTCTTTCCAGTGCATTGGTGCTCTAGAGAACAGCCCACTCTGAATGACCGATCTTTCCAGTGTAGATGCATGCCTGAGTGGAACTGCCGCCCAGCCAGTTCAGATGCACACTCACTAGGCATTAGTAGTAGCAATACAGAGTCCTGCCATGGTGCTCTCCTGCTGATTGGGAGAGATAGTCAAGGATGCAGAAATGAGCTTAGAATGAAGGACACTTGGGGTTGAACCCCAACTCTGCCTTTTATCCCCGGGAGAGTACAGTGAATTTTGAGCCTCAGTTCTGCCAGTGACAAATGGGAAGGGTCCCTTTTATAATTCAGGACTAGCTGGTGGGAAGATAAGTGAGAGATGGCAGCCATGACAAGGCCCTCAATAAAGGCTGAGCTGAAGCTGCATTTGAGGAATGTGCTCCTTACTTCCCAAAAAGGTACGTGTTCTCTTCTAGCCATTAAGGCTTCCTCAGTGCACTAATGGTGCCAGTAGAGGTCACAGAAGGTTGGCATGGCCCTGGTGAAGACAGACTTTAAGAATGCATTTCTAGAGGCAAGATCACGGAAAGGCAAATGGTGGCCACATTTGCAGGATTTGGTGCTGTGGTATTAGGTCTCTGAAGTCACAGAAGCAAGAAATTATCAAGGGAATCACAGGCCCACAGGGGCAAACGCTTTTCTGGGATCAATAGCTCTTTGGGGATGAAGGGAGGCAGCTTCTTGTGGTTAGATTCCTTCCTTGGCCTTTACCACTGTCCCATATAGCACTTCTTGGCATGGCATCCCCCTGTCAGTTGAGAGACATTTCCAGGGACCCATAGAGAAATGCCTTAGGTGGTTACTGATACTCACTTATCTCCCACCGCCTACTTCTACACCTAAAAAAAAAAAAAAAATATTTCCTGTCCCCTCCCACCTGTCCACCCTCCTCCCGTTTCCCACAGTTAGCTCATGCCAGGTGCTGATGGCTTTGGGGATTTCCAGATGATGCCCCTGGACTTGGCAGAGCTGTATGGGGAATCCTAGTACTTGTTGTTTCCCAGCCTCATGGATATGGGCCTCGCTTTCACAGGCTGCTGATAAGAAAAGTATTATCTGCCCTGGGAAAGTCATCTTAGTGGTGCTCTGCATCCAGGGCTTTGGAAGGAATGCACATGTCCTTTAACAAACAATTGTATTTCTAGAAGTTTGATCCAAAGTACGTGGGCAATGCCTAATATCTCTTGCAGGGAAATTTCCTAAATGTGTATTGTTAACACAATGGGCTGCCAAAGAGCCATCAAATAGTCTGAGGTAGTTTCTTTATCAACTTGGAAACAGCCACAGGCACTTTTGAGTAATAGAAACTAGTTTGTAATAATAATGAAAGATAGGGATATGGATATAGATGCTTAGAAAAAAGTCAGGGTGTCTATCTTCCAAAACATCAACACTGTTTATTCTTAGGTTGTGTAGTTTTGGATGACTATCATTTTGACCTGTATTTTCTGGACAATGAAATTTCATAACAGTGACATATCACTTTTATAATCAGATAAAAGAACAGTGGAGGGAAAGCAAAGTCTCTGTGAATCTTCCATGTCTGGGTTGAGAGCTCCTCGGTGGGTGGCAGCCAGTTATTCTTTTTGGGGTACTCCTTATAGCTCCTAGGGTGCTCTCAGCCTTATTCTATGTTTCCTAAGAGCTTTGATTATTTTTATGGACCTGAACATGGTGTGGCTCTGACACCGAGACACCTCTATGGGAGAGATCCTTGGGACCTTGCATAAGAGACTTCCAAAGGGAATGTTCCTGTTGGGGGCTGTCGGAGGTCAGGTTTCCTCTGCTTCTCTCCTAAATGGGCCAGATCTGTGACTGGGAGTTTGTCAAAAGAGTCAGGGAAACCAGGCTCTGGAGTGCCCTCCCAATATCAGGCTAGAAAGTAGCCAGGGTCCTGTGGATTGGCCCAAAGCTGGTCCACGCCTGGGGAAGGGGGGAGTCTGGGAAAGGGTGAGCACCTGCCAGCAGGGACAGCTGCTGGAGGAACAGGAGCATCTTAAAGAAACATGAGGGACTTTGGGGGCTGGGCTGTGGGCAGACAGAATAGTGTCAGGCTAGGGCCAGAGAAAACTTGGGAAGCTCTCAAAGGACTGGTGAGAGGTCACCTGGGGGCTGGGAGGGGACTCTGGATTCAGTGTGAAAAGACTAGGGCTGGTCCTTACAGAATCTCCCGTTGGTCACTGCCTCTTAGGCAATTCACTCAACCTAAACACCCCACTTGCACACCTGTACAGGTGAAGGTCCTCTGTACACACACACACACACACACACACACACACACACACACACAAAGGGAGAGAGAGAGAGAGAGAGAGAGAGGCATGCTGTCTTATCAAGTCATCACAAAGGACAACAAAATGCCCTTGACCCCCTCTCCAGCATGTAACTACTGCCTCAAATGGAGCCAGTGCCTCCTTCATTGACTTTGGGACAATACTTTTTTGTTGAGTAGCTTCAGTTGAGCAGTTGGGTGTAGGGGGAGTAAGGAGATAGGGTATCATGCAAGAAAACTTCCTGCTGGATAGGACTGGCCTTATGGTAACCATCACTAGATCTTTAAAGTGGAGGATATATGTATATATGCATGTGTATTGCACAATACACAGCACATATTATAATAAAAACCATTTTTTTTTTTTTAGGAATAGCTGGGCTCAGATTGACTGGCAGCATGTTGGACAGAGTCTGCTTTCATTGGTTGAATGGGATATTAGCATGGTACCCTTCATAAGAGACATCCACATCCATATCCTCTATTCTCATTTAGGGACCCATGTTTCAGGTGGTTGCCTTTGTGACTGAGCAAAAGGAGGGCAGCTTGCTTTTCTCTGAAAGGGATGCTCCCTGTGCACTTGGCATACTAAAACTGCTCACTACAGGCAGAGGGTTTTTATAAGCACAGCATCTGGAAGGCAGAAAGGAACTTGGTTTGGGAAGGCGGCCTCTTGCTGTGACTTTGTGACAGAAATGAATAGGCTCCTGGTGGCCCCCAATCTGTCCCGGGATGTTGCCTCAGACTTTGAAATAACAAATGGGGTCCTGCAAGACCCACAAGGAATATCAAATATAGTCTTTCCTTTAGGCTTGTCACTAACTGGTCTGTGTGGGTGAGAGACAGAGGCTGCAGGTAGGGGACTTGGGAGGCAGGGGTGAGTTAATGGGACCTGAGAAGCTATGTTAAATGTTCTGTCAGCTATTCTGAGTGTCACCTGAGATGTCTACAGAGAAGCCAGCTAATTCAAGCCAAGGACCCACTGATTTAGATTCAGATACTACTAAATGACTTGTTTAAAGTCAGCTGATAGTTTCTAGTCCAGGAAAAATAATCAGATTAGATGGCAGTGTACATGAATATGTACATGTGCATATAAACATTTACATATGTATATTCGTGTGTACACACAGATATTAACATACATGATGCTTATCAGAGGATTGGTTACAAAATCATGCAACAAGCACTTGGTGTAAACTATATGAATGTGTTTGGACTTAAAGAAAACAGGTCTCCAACAAATGTGTTCTACATGCTTACATCAGAGGCAAAACCATTTCTGCATGTGTGCAGGGATAGACCAGTCTGGGAAAAAGTCTTGAAGGTGCCCTGCAAATGCCAAGTCTTAGGTATGCTGTATTTGTTGTACTTTCCTCCACCCTTTCTTCTGCAACTGCATCATTACACAAGAGAAACAATGCAAGAAAACAAGAAGCAGACTGGGAAACTGGCAGGGAGAGTGTGGATCACCAGTCACAGTAGAACAAGCAGATATCTCCATTCCATTTGTAAAATTTGGCTCCCCAGATGATTTAAATCCTGAGAAACTAACAGCTTCTGTTTGTTAGTTTGACACTAGTCATCTGATTAATTACTGTCTTCTGGGATTTTAAATAATATAGTATTTCAGAGGAATGAAACTTCTGGATAATGTCAGGTTCTGCAAATATTTACTAAGCACCAAGATGTCTGCCCCTGAGCCCCAGCCTGTGACTCAAGGGGTGTGAGTGGGTGAGTGATCCGAGCACTATTTTCTAACTGCTTTCCCCTTCTATGCATGACAGCTCTAAGACACTGCTGTCACATCCATTCATTCCACTTGTGGGAATCTAGAAGTACAGCCTTGAATCCAAGGCTCCATCATGCAACCCAGAATTCCATACCCCAGTGGAAAGAGAAGCCTGGAAGCCATGATGCTGGGGTAGGCTCCGCTGGGATGCTGGGGTTTTCTAGGTCATTCTCCTTATAGGGGGGCACTCTGAAATTGCAGACCCCTAGCTAACCTGCTCTCCAGTTCCCCTGTGCTTTCTTACTAGCCCTGAAAGGGAGGCCAGTTAGGGAGGTGAACTTGTGCCAATCACTCAGCAAATGGGTTCTCATTGGCATTAGCCTCGCCACATTTCTGGGTGTTAGCTTATCCCAGTCCAGCACTACCAGCAAAAGCAGAGCCAGGCATAGCCTCACCCAAAGCTCCCTGTTTAAATATGTGAGTTCATCTTGACAGAGACAGCTGTATCAGGCAGGCAGAGTTTGCCATCCTACCCTGTTTTCTTGAAATCTATCCATACAGGAGCACAGCTCCAGCTAGCCTGGTGCCAGGCCCTACAAGCTTCTACTTGTACAAATGGATTTTCAAACATATGGCCATCTGTACTCCTCCTGTGCCTCTGTGTTTTTCTGGGTGTTAGTAGAAATCTCCTATGAAGTTTCCAATGACCATAGAAGGCAGGGAGGGAAAAGGTAGCGGTGATGGCTACTAATTTCCTCGCTTCACTCCAGCCCCCTACAATCCATTCTCCAAAAACGTAGCCAGAGCAAGCTATTGGAAAACCAGTCATTTGTCAGAAATGGCTTGTTCAAAGCTCTCCAGTGACTTCTCAACTCTTTGACAAGTTCTAGAAGGTCCTATGGGATCTAACTTCTGTGTCCATGGCTCTTCCATTATGGAGGAATCTATCTTCCCTTCCTCCACCCCTAGAACCTGGTATTATATTGGACATTTATTTATTTTTTTCTGTCTTCTACCATAGTAGTGGCAGGAATGTAGAAATCTTACTTCTTAGGTGATTCCTAGAACCCTGATCCTTACTAAAATGTTTTGATAGATGGAGGAGGTTGGGACTCAGATGGAGTAAGTATCTGTCTTGGGTCCTCAGTAGGGGAGAGAGGTGGTGCCAGACTCACCAGGCTCACACTTAGCTCCCATGAGTAGGTAAAAGCCAAGCAGGAGAACTCTAACATGGCCGTTTAGGGGCAGATAGCCTTTCAGCCAGCATACTTGATTGATGGGAAGGAGATCTTTCAGATATCCCATACAGACTCTGGGCACCTGTTGACTGCTGCCTCAGAAAGAGGTCATTGATTTATGTGCACATAGGAAGGAAGGGCCAGAATTTAAAGGAGCCATTTCTGCTTTTCTAGAGGAGCTTTCTGGACGACAAGCAGGACCACCCAATAGACTTTAAGAATATTTGTTTAATCATTTTTTTTTTTTTTTTTTTTTTTTTGCTTCCAGATAGGAAGCAGAGATGAGAAGTGACTTGCCCATGGTGATCCCAAGACTTAGGAGTCCCAAGCAATATAATCAAGGTTACCTGAATTCATCTGGGAGTTGTGGTCTATTGGCTACAGGTTCTCTGGTCTGGACCTTGGAGAAACAGTATACCCCCTTCATGCTATGTGTTTCTTCTCCATGTTTAGTGCATCAGCATCCTAGATTCAATGCTGGCACCAGCAGAGGGGAGTGTTGCTGGCACTAAGAGGCATTGAACATCCTGGGGGAGTCATTCCCTTGAGCAATTTCACACTTGTCCCCCCCTCATTGGGGTGGAAGGAGGACAAATTTACAGCATCTTTGGGGCAACTGGCCCTTACCTTCTCACTGCCCCAAGGGTAACCCTGAGGGTTGGAGAAGACCATTAGTTCACTCCCTAGACTTAAACTTGAATGAAACATGTCAAGTCACATGTCCTCAAGTCTACTACTCCAAGTATACTGAAAGGGGACAAAATAGAATCTCTAACGCTAAATCCAGCTAAGCAACTCTTAGCAGTCTGTCTAGCCACAGGGCTCACCCCAGCCTTAAGTCAGAGAGGCAGGAACCAAATTGAACATTAAACTGATACTACCTTTGATTTGAGTCAGCCTTTCACAATCACGCCTAGTGGTCCTAACCATGACACCCTGACTCGCTTTTCCTGTTGCTGCCCAAACAATGCTTGTAATTGTTACCAACCAGTGGATGGAGCAAAGAACATGGCCCTTTTTGATCAGCTGGTTCCCAGTTGGCACTGCACTATGACTGAGATAGAGTGGGGGTGGGGTGCAGCCTGCTCCTCAGGCCTTCAGCTTTTCATTTGCACCCCTATGCAGGCTTGCTGGATGGCCTGGAAGATGATTGGTGCCAGATGTTCCTGTTAGCCAACATCTTCACATAGCAGCAAGGCAACTGGCTTTCTGACTCAGAAAGAGTGGTCCCGCTTTCCATCAGACCCTAACTTGTCTGGGTCTGGCCTTCACTCCCCACAGAATGCTGTCCACTGGCTGTTCCTTCCTCTAGCCAGAACAATGCCTGGCTCTGGCTACTCTGGCCCAAGCAGGCCTGCCAAGCCAGGACTCTCAGGCTTAACTTTGTATATCAAGTTTGGCTTCCCACACCCACAACCTTGTTGGAAGGCAGTTTTTGGAAAGGATAACCACACACACTAAACATACTATTTGGATCCATGCAAATGCTCCCTACCCCCAGGAAGGACCAAGATGCCACCTGGAAGACTTCAGTCACAAGTTAGTATTTGTATCCATGCTTCCCCTCTCTCCTCTTGCTGGGCTCTTTTGCACTGTCTATTTGGAAAGATACCAGTCAACATCCCTTGCTTCTACCTGACCTGAAATGAAAATGTGCTGGCTCAGAGTAAGTGGGGCAGTCACTGTTCCAAGAGGGGGAAGGTTGGCAGCCAGGCTGTGAGCCTGCAATGCCCCATATGGGGTTCAACTAGCTCTCTCCATCTTCTTTCCTTAGAACTTCTTGATTCTCTTGCTTACTGTTCTCTAGCTTCTTCAAGGCCTTGGGAAGGGGAGGTTCTTCCAAAATAATAAATGCTGCTGTTTCCCTTATGACAGTTTCCCTCATGATCTCAGTGTTCACAGCCTAACACGGTGTGAATTGACGCCTTCATGTTCTTTTCTTTTTTAATTGAAAATAGATTCTTCTCTCATACAACATGCCCCAACCACAGTTTCCCCTCCTTTCACTTCTACCTGGCCTCCTCCCCGCTTCTCCTCTCTTCTAGCCCCGCCCTCCCCTCTATTTCCTCTTCAGAAAAGAGCAGGCCTCCAAGAGACAGTCAAACAGGGTAAAACAAGATACAAGACAGGGCAAAAGTCCTCATACTGAGGCTGGACAAGGCAACCCAATAGGAGCGAAAGAATCCCAAGAGCAGGCAAACCAGTCAGAGATACTATATTTCCACACTCTTAGCAGTAATAGGTAGACACTTTAAATCACATGAGAAGTTAAGATCTACTCACATAACAAATTGTTCACACACACGATTTTAAATAGACAGTGGTGATGCCTTATGTTGAGTGGCAGCGACTAAAGGCATCCTGAATAGGGAAGACTCAACCATGCTCCACTCTGCCCTAATGGCTCCTCCTCTCACCCCCTCTCCCTGGGAAGTTTGCATTCATCCCCTGTCATGGCACTTAGAATTGTAGGATACAAATGAGAAGAGGATGGTGGAGAGATGTAAAGAGGGCCAGAGGCAGAGAAGGGACCCTCAGAATCTGTGACTTCTAGCCTCACAATGGCTTAGGAAAATGGAAGAACTCCCCTGACATGTGTATGCCCATGATGTCAGCAACTGGACAAGGTTATCACAGGAAGATAATACAATAGTCAAAACATGGAACAGCCTGACCTAGGTCACAGATGCCACACACTATACAGACACTCTGGGATGGCAAAGAAAGTTAAAGAAATTTATACTTAATGACGCTGAAAGTCCCATCCTCCCTTTGAAATGTGCAGGCACTTCTGGAAGCTTAACTAAATGTGGCCCAAAGATGATAAATGGGGACTTTTGAGTCAGGCCACCTGGACTGCCATGTTGGGTCCCCCACTTCCTCATTAGAGGAAAATCACTTACTCCCATAGGTCTCAATGCTAGGAGAACATCATTTACTCTATGAGATCTTAATGAGGCTCCAAATGGGACAACCCATATAAAGTACTCAGCACTGACCTTGTACAGTATCTGCATATAAATAAGGGCACTTTTTGCAACTGATAACACAGTTGCAAATAAGTGACATGCTCAGAGCCGGTAGATTCTCATCGCCAGTGAAGGTTGCCAATAGGCTTCAGTGACTCACTGGTGTTTTGGGTCAATGTTAGGCCACTTGTGTTCAGCTGCCGTATACCTATTGCTTATTGTAAAAAAAGCATTAGCATAGCATTGGAAACTTGTTCTGTGTTATTGCACTTGGAAGCATCTAGAAGCAGTTGTTAAGGGTGCTTTAGGAGTAGTAGCTAAGACCACTTTGTAATATCACTTCCCACGGACAGGCAGAGTCAGGAGCTATGGGTAACATGTGATCATGTAGGTCACTTAGGCAAAGCACTGTATGACGTTTGCTAGGCAGTAAAGGTGCATGGGGAAAAATGATTTGTGCTGCACATATTTTGAGGGTGGTTTGTGCAGTGGCAGTTGCCACAGGAGATGGGTCCCTAGTGACCAACAATAAGGTGTGGCCAGAATTGCACCCAGTATATCTAATGGGGGTATACATACTCTGGATAGCTCATAAAACCAGGAACCATCCTAGAAGCTGGAATGAATCCACATGAGTTCCTCCAGTTTACAGTAAGGTCCTTAGACACTGCAGGGTGTTAAGGAGCTGATGTTCCCCCAAAGTTCTCAGCAGCAATGGCTTACCTTCCTTGATCAGCCTTGGCAATCTCTTCTCATTCCACACTTCTGATGCCTCTGACCTTTGGGTTGAGCATTCCATGCTTGCTGATTGTTGAGTAATAAAAAAGGGGTGGGTGAGCTCTGTGGCTGGGCACATCTGTGTTTAATCTCTAGTTGTATGACCTCTGACAAGTTCCTCAACCCTCCTGAGTCTTGTTTCTTTCTGTATTCAATGAAAATGCTACAGTTAGTTTTAAGGAGTGGATATAATATCTGTAGGTATGTGTCTTACTCACTGTTGTATTTCACCACCTCACACAGTGTCTGGTATGTGTGTAGTAGACCGTCAGGAGATATTACTGAATGCACAGAGGTTCAGGTACTGTGGGTCCTGTAGGGAGGTAGTCATGGACTGGATGGTCTTTTCTCTCTTAATCACTGACCCCTCTTCTCTTCAGTTACACTAACCGGCTAGGCCAGGGAAGATTGTTCAGAAATACCAAAAATATGGTTGGATTTGGTTTTATAATTCTGTCATTGCCCACCATGACCAGGAAAGGTAGCAATTAGCATTCTTTGTCTAAATTTTGTTTAAAGTGGGTGGGTCTTGAAGAGGCACTTGGAGCTTATCTCAGAGAAACATTCCTTCACACCCTCCATGATAGTTATTTCTGATTAACTGTTTTAGTGCTTTCACACTTAGAGTTCTTCTCATACCTGTTCTATCATTGCCAGGGCATGGGAATTGTGAGCTTCTGGGCCAGGGCCAGCAACCCATTTCCAGTAAATTCTTCCTAGCTATTTCTGTTTGCTGTTTGCAACCTTTCTGGCTTGTTGCAGACAATAAAGCTGGAGGGAGCTCTGAGAGTTGAGGAGCGACCCAAAGACCATGTTAACGTCATACCACGGTTTCTTGCCACCTGTGCTGTACAAATATACTGCAGAAACAGAAGAAACATTGCTGAATGCTCAAGCCACAGTAACACTTCCTGCTCCTCCCAGTGCCTTCTGGGAACAGAATTACTGTCTACCGATCTGGTGTGCTGAGGGGAGGTCCCTTGTCTTAATGGTGGTTCAGTTCCTAGACTTCTCCCAGAATTCCTCAGCTCTTTAACAAACAAAATCCCAATTAGGAGAAAAAAAATCAAATGCTATAGACAGCTCCTGAGATGCTGCCAGCTGTTCTGCTCTCACAGACGACCTGACCTGAAAGCTCAATGTTCTGAGAACCATTGGAGGGCACGGTATTTTTCTGGGCACTGCTTCAAAGGGGCTGTGGTTGAAGACCAGGCAGCTATTCTGGTGGCCACTTGTGTGGGATAAAATTTCCCATGGGCTCATGGGGAGGGGCTAGAGCTTAGAAGAGAGAGTGGGGGTGGTCCAAGCCCCCCTTGCCAACTGTGAACCAATGGCAAAGAGCAAGTGGGCAGTCCTGAATGGAGTGCCTCTGAGCTTCACAGAAGTCAGTGTACATCCTAGATACCATATCTTCTCTGTCTGTAGAGCAGATGACCAGCCAAACGCCCAAAGCAAACCCACATGAGCAGGTGAAGGGTTTGAGTTGGGGGAGGGCATGGGAGGTGCAGAACTGTATTAAATACCAACGTTGCACTCCAGCAATGGGATGCAAACTGGAAGAAGCTCATTGAGGATCTGATGCAAAGAGGGCCATGTAAGTCCCAAACTAGTTTCTTGAGGTTTCTTAAGGCTTTTGGGGAGGAGGCTCCCCTAGGAGTACATGTTCTAAGCGATTTATGTCTTCCCTAGAGGAATCAACCCTCACCTGGGAAATTAGTCCCATTGCAGGCTGTGTTTTCTGTTATTCTCGTAGGGTAGGGTCTTTAGTCTATAGGTATTTACCTCTACTTACTCCTCCACCAACAGGCCCATTTCTTGGTGGCTCTAGGGACTTCTCAGAAGGCAAGTGGAGCAGGAAGCCCCCTCTAGCTATGGTTCTGTCCTGTAACGTCCTACTTCTATCTTTCTGTCTCATAAGACTAAAAGAAGGTCCCTAAAGGTAGGAGCCTTGCCCACCTGTTTATTGTCAGATCCCTAAGGCATGCTGCTGGATCACAGTGCTTTATATCATTCTGAAGAAATCCTGACCAATGACCAGATCAATCTCAAGTGTTTGCTGTGGGTAGAAGAGAAAGAGAGGGAGGGGCAGAAACGAGGAACACAAGCATTGAATAAGTAGAAAACAGGATGGGATGTGGCCGGAAGGGGCAGCTGAACTGCTTCCTACCTGCCAAGGCTGCTTGCAAGGGAATCAGCAGTGGCAGAGCTGGGAGGAGTTTTCAGTGGGAGCTTCCTCTGGGTTCCTGAGCCTGAGTTCCTCATCTGGGTCTGGGTGCAGCCCAGAGAGACAGCAGGTTGAACAAGGCTGCCTGTAACAACATCCCCTGGTTTACTTCTCTTGGCCTATGAATCTTCTCTGTTTGAGACCAGGGTCTCTTCTTGGGCTCTCAGATCACATGTCACCTATCTCTTTCTTGTCTACGTAGCCCTTAGGAACTGGGACTCCTGACGCTCTACTCCAGGAGACTAAACAGGAAAACAAGCCTGTGTTTTCCTGTCACTGTGCATTCCCTCTCCCAGACACATTCATTCATTCAGCAAACCTTTTGGGGAAGCTGCTGCATGGTAGGCTTGATGCCAAGTCCTGACACTCCAGGTTGTCCCCATCATCTGGTTACTAGGTGTGCTGTTGAGTTTTCAAAGAACTGATCACATAAGAACAACTCCCCAGAAGGAAAGAGAGGGAACTGGAATAGAAGAGAGTATATGAGAGTAGCTTTGCCTGCAGAGAAAGGAGGCTTTAGTCTTTCAGTCAAGGAGACTGATGTGTAGGTTGATGCATGGAAAGGAAGTAGAAGCCCAGGTGGCACCTTATGGTGCCTTGCAAATCTATATCACAGAGATACCATGTACCTTCTCAGATCCCAGGTCCTTGCTCCCAACTAAGTCAGCTTTATGTCCAAGAACCAGCCATCTCCAGGACCATCTTGGCCAAATGATGCATATCTTTCTCCCAAATTGCAAGTGGTCCAGGAAACAATTAATGGTGATTGCTTTTAAAAGCAATTGGATTAGGAGTTAAATGCATTAATCTCAAATCTGAGAAGATGCCTGAGGCTGGGGACCCTTGTCATTTGCCTCTCAGAACTTCACATTGAGGTCATCATTTGTGAATACGAAAACAGGAGCATTTTGGAGGTTTTATAGTCTGTTCCTTTTGGGTAACCTCCAAGTTTCAGGCAACCTGACCTCCTGGACCTGTATTATTTTGCCTTCCTTCCATAGCCCTTTTATTTCTTGCAACAACAGTGTCACCAGGAGCTGTAAATCAAATAGATTTACACAGTGAATACAAGGCAGGACCCTGCACAAATCCTTCCTTTCATTCCCCAGACATCGAGGACCAAGGACTGAGCATCCCCAGGCCAGGCTTGCCTAGGGACCTCAGAACACAAAGGGGGTACCAGCCATGGAGCACCAAGCTCTGGGGCAGAGAGGATTTAATGACATTCCCTGAGAAGGAATTGGGCTGAGATGACTTGCAGCTTTCCAGATTTGTGGAGAGTGTGTGGATTGTGTTTATTTTTAGCCACAGGCAGTCATTTCTTGCCAAAAAAAAAAAAACCCTGCTTAAATAAAACCAAGATTAATATTTTTACTTAACGGAAAGAGTTCGTCAGGACAGGCTTTGAACTGGAGCCTGCTTATCTTGATGGGGAGTGCATTTATAATGTCTGGCCTTGGCTTTGACATCAACAAAAAGGGCCTTTGAAACTGACAAGGAAGAGCCCTGAGGAACCAGGGTAGGATGCAGGAAGTACCTATTTGGGGGAGGCGGTGGGGGAGGGGTGTCTTCCTGGAAAGTGGGGAGAGGGTCCTGGTTTTACTAGGGGCCAGCTGCAGTTTTTCCTCTTGTCCAGCCAGTTCCTCCTCCTCCCCCATCAAGTCTGCTCCAAGTTTCTGCTTCCTCTAATTTCAGAAGCACCCGACAAGGTATCTTCTGCAGGATGGATCCAGAACCCTCTAGTCAATTTCTTCTTAGGAACTTTAGGTTGAAATATTATTACCTCCTTAATTAATCTCTCCTTGTCCCTTTCCGTCTCCAAGCCCTCAGAAGAAGAAACCTCATAGGGTCTAGGGAACTTCGGAGACTGAGTCAGGCTATGCCTCCTGCCTCAAGTCTTTCGATTCACTTGTGCCCCTTGGCGATTTGATTTGTTCTCTGGTGCTAAACTCCACCTTGTCTCCCTGATAGACTATCTGTAGAATCATGAAATGGGGCTTGTATTTCTTGCTGTCACTCCTACCAAGCATTCCTGCTTCCAGACACCAGCCTATGCCAGGCCTAGGATGGCTCAGCTGCTGGAAGATGTTGGGTGAAAAGTGGGTGGCTGTGTCCAGCATGGTCCATCTCAAAGCTGCCTTTTGAAAGTGGAGGGAGATGTGATGTCAGCTTCAAGTTGCAGAGCACTTTTCTGTTGCTGTTGAAGTCTTGGACACCCCCCAACCCTCTTGTTCCCCATGGCCTCTGCCTGGGCCAGTGACTGCCTCCAGGGAAGACTTTACTGCCAAATAGGAAAGCACAGAAAGAATAACATGCATCCAAGTTGCACAGGACAAACTAAAGCAAATGAAGTTATAATAATTTGCAAGCCAAATAGGTGGATGTGGGGCTGGCAAGCAATTTGACTTGGAAGGGTTGTGCATCTATTTGGGAACACAAGATGTTTCATTTTAGTTTAGTTTCAAGAGGTTTTATTTTTGTAGAGAAAACATTGGTGTGACCTCTATCCCGTGACCATAGATACCACCTTGGTTGGCAGGTCCCACTAGATCACTGTTGGGCTATCTGTAGTGATAAAACAGGGATGCTTTAGTTTGAAGGCCTCATGCACATTAGTTCTGGTCACCTCAAGTGTGCCCTCTACCTTTCTCTGCGATTTTTACAAGGCTGAGATATTTCGATGAGTTTTCCTTCCTTCACTTTCATCCCAGCCAGGAATCTCCCCTCTACCCTAATCCCATGGGAAGTTGACAGGTCCTACCTAACAGGGCTTCAGGGTGGACGATATCAAGTGAGGTTCTGGTGGCAGGAGCAATGTTAGTGACAGTGAAATAAGATGCATGGTACTTGGAGTAGACCACATATTTTTCTTGGTGCTCGTTCTTGTCTCTCATGGCAGATTTCAGATGACTGCTATCTTCACTCCCATTTTATGTACTAGGAAACTAAGGCCAGAGAGCTTTAATAAATTTTCTGTGGTCACATGGCATCAGGGCTAGGATTTGACTCCACAGGGGGAACCTGCCAAGTCCAGGTCTTTATGGCATTCCTCCGCTTGTAATGGATGTGAGTGGGAATAGGCCAAGAAAACCAGAGAGATTTTAGGGGAAAGAGCTGTAGTGAGGCCACATAGTAATAGTAGGATTTGAACCCTGAGTACAAAGACTCAGTGTGTTTTCTCTAAACTGTCCCCAGATGAAAAGGTTTCAAGCTCAGGCCATTTCAGGATAAGAAAAGATTTGGCTGATCTTTTGTGCAGAAGCCTCCAAAAGTACCCAGCTTTATAGGGCAGGCTTGCTTAAGACATTTTAAGTCTAAATCAAGGTGAGCTCTTTGCTAGATGTTGCTACTTAAAGGAATCCTCTTGCTATCTTCCTCTTAGGCAAAACCTTACTGTCCCCAGTTTACCTTCTGGGTAAAATAAGCTGCTGAATATGAAGTCAATTCAGTTCCTCCAGAAGGAGGATCAGTACTCCAGTCCAGGTGGATCTGCCCTCTGCCCAGCAGCTGGGCTGTTCTGATGTTCCCCCAAGGTCAGGGTGATGACAGAGTCTCTGAGGCCTCTGGGTGGACAGCCTGTTGCCTGCTACTGATGCACTTGCAAAGTGAGACACGAGAAAGGGAGGCAGTGCCTTCAGGGGTTTTCTGGAAACTTGTCAATGTCCGGCTTATACAGCAGATCTGGAAAGAGCCATTCATACCTCTTAACCTGTATGGCCTCAGCTCCGGAGCTGTCTTTGCCAGTGGGCTTTGTGTTACTAGGATAGTTAAATGGTCTAGAGGCTCACTGATTCATTCAAGTTATGATTCCATGTCTAATCACCAAAGTGGGGTCCAGACTCAGTAAGCAAGAAACCCTATAGGGATGCGGACTTGGTTCCTCATGAAGATGTTTTTAAGCAATAAATAAATAGAGAATAGAAACATTATAGGATATCTACAAGGCGAAGACTAAGGAATCTGGCAGAATGTAAGTGTGTGTGTGTGTGTGTGTGTGTGTGTGTGTGTGTGTGTGTGTGTAAATGGTATCCTTTCAATAAGCATTTTTTGAATATTTACTCAAAAAAGTGGGTTGGAATGAGTTGTGTGTTTGCTCCATGTCTGACTGAAGGAACTTGAGTCTGGAATGTCAATTGCATCTTAGAGTTGAAGCGTTTCATTCAGAGCTCAAAACTAGTAAAAATGCCTCTGTTCTGCAGCATCCTAGTAGTAGAGCTTCAGCTACCACACTGTCACCCCCGGGCTTTCACTAGTTCTTAGAACCAGGTGATCTCCTGCACATACACACACAGAATGACCTACTTTCTGCAGGCCTGCTTTCCCCTTTCAATACTTAGTCATTGATTGCTCTGTGGGGCTGGCTTTAAAAAAAAAAAAAAAAAAAAATCCCTGAAGACTGCTTTTGAGGGAGAGGGTGTTTTCACACAAACAGTCTAGTAGAAACTGAAGGTTAAACAGTCTCTTAACCAGTTCCTGTCCACTGATGAGAAAGTCTAACCAAGGAGTGCCAGACCCTGCATGACTGGAGACAGCATACACTGATTGCAGGAGGAAGTTGAAGAATAATGACTGGATGTGCACTAGAGTGCCTATTGTAGCAGTTCTTCCATTTTTGATGCCAAAGATGATAATTCTAAGCATTTATCTAAAGAAAGTACATCATTTTGAAAAGTATAACCTAATTATTTCCTTTTTTATATTTATTATTTTTTCTTATTTTACATGAAGATATCAGCACTAAAACATGATAGAATTATCTATGACAACAAAAGAATGAAGAATTGTTATATCACTTGAGTTCAATTGCCTGTACTCTCCTACTGTTATGTGCTGATATCTAGAAATAATAAATCATCTATGGTTTTTAGTTAAAAAAAAAAAAAAGAAGAAGAAAAAGAAGGTGCATCAAAGGCAAGGGTATGTTTCACCTGCTATGTCTCACCTAATTGCTCCAGTTAAGGTGATCTGGACTATTGTGAATCTTGTTTTAGGGATGGAAAGCCAGAATCAAAGTTTCCTACTTGTCTTGGGTCACAATATCCATGGATGGATCACTCATTAGGCTCCCTGAGACTCAGACTTGGTTTCAATTACTGCAATTAATGTTGACTTGGGGTACTGAGGGAGGTGGAGTTCATCATAGCCTTGTGGATGTGCCAGGACATGAAGAGTTCTTGGTAAGATAGTAAATCAGGAAGAGAAGCCCTTTCTAGGTAGGTGTGGTTCAAGCTTTCCTAACACCTTCTCTCTCTGTCTTGCTCTCTCTATAGTGATCCGAGCCAAAGTGGTGGGAAAGAAGCTGGTGAAGGAGGGGCCTTTTGGCACACTGGTCTACACCATTAAGCAGATGAAGGTGAGTGACATCATCATTGGCCCCAGGAGAGATCTTGGAGGTTTGCCAGAAGAATCATGGCCAAGGGAAGTCAAATGGTTGGACCTGGAATGTGTGTTCTCTCAATGTAGAAGACTCAGTCTGCCCCAGGGAGCTGTTGAGGCAATAGGAAGAGATGGTGACTGCTTGCTCCAAAGTCAGGACAGGCAGATTCATTCATAGGTCTTTGTTGGGAGGCTGAGCCTTGGAACTGGATGGCAGATAGCTTTGTTACTTGATGACTGTGAGACCTCAGTACAGTTGCTGCCCTTCTTTGGCCTGTCAAACACCTCTAAGAGCATCATCTTGGACTGCACAAGCCTAAGAGCCCATGTGAACTGATTTGTGTTGTAGCCATAGGCTACAGTGCTGTCACCAAGGCTAAATGATAGGTGTCCTTTCCTTCAGTCTTCATATTGAATAAGTGCTGAGCACAGGGCCATCTTTGTTTCCCAGCTCTGGTAGTTTTCCCACATTATAGGAATATTTGCTAACCATATCCACACCATCAGACCACTTACCAAGCACAGGAAGTTTCCCAAGCATGCCAGAGTAGTCTGTTTTCAGGAAAACACAGAGAACCCATGTTCTGTTCCTGTTGCTATTCCGAAAGAACTCATTGACTGTGGTCTTGTGCTTTTCCTGGCCATGGTGTTAACATCCATTGGTAGTGGGGTTGGACTTGGCACCTCATTGTTCAAGCATTCTAATGGGTAGGGTCTTTTCTAAGCAGGAACTGGTGATAGCTGCTGGAAACATGTTCTTACGTTTGTCTTCATGGCACTAAAGACTGGGGCTTCAGCTTGAATAACTCAGCTGTTCCTCAACCCCTGTTTTTAGCTGATCTCTGTGTTTATAGCCTAGGACTCCATGAGGCAGCTTCTACATTAGTACTATAGTTATATGAAGGAGAAGATACATGCACTGACAAGTCACAAGTTCAAGCTTGGATGTGCTGAGGTCCATGTGAACTGCCTGCACTTTTTACTCATTGCGGTTCCTGTGCCCTTGGACTTTGGGGGGGTGATATCCTAACATTCAATAGGTAAATCTTGGAGAATGGGAACATCTAATGAAAGAGATGAAGGTGAGTCCCAAAGGTCTGAAAAATCCTCAGAAAAGATACGTGTTAAGGCCCAGGTTGGACTTGACTTGGGGGTGAGGGCTGACTCACCCCTGAGTGGAGCCCAGCTATCCTAATGGCTGACCTTCGGGCCTCTTTATCCCCTCCTAAGGTCTGTGGCTAGTTGCACTAATTCTGTGGAACCTGTTGCTCTGGCTTCAATTGTGGAAACACTCCCAGGCTCTTGGTTATGTAATGTTCAAAGTCAGCCCTGGCTAGTTGCCCTTGGCTGCCTGAGCTTGGTCATGAGAGCGGCTTATGTCTCCAGACAGCTGGGAGGCCAGGAGTGGGTGGAGGTGGGAAGCCACTTTGCAACCTCTGGCAGTGGGGAAAGGAAAGCCAGAATTTCTGGCTGCAGTGGAGGCCCCTTCCTCCCTGCTCTGCAACAACCTCCATTGTCAGAAACTTTGAGGTTGCTGCAGAGAAATAGCTGGGGGGCAGGAATTCCTAAACTGGCTTGCCTTCCTTCCTGCCTTCAGGGCTTAGAGGCCCAGTTACCAGAGGCCTTTCTGTCAGCAGAATGTCCCTGGTTGGTGTCACACCCACAAGTGGGAGTTGTTCAGAGGCTATTATAACTGTACTTTCACCCACCAGCTTGCCAGCATACCACTCCTAGGCTGGCTGGTTTAGACTCTCTGCTCACTGTCCTTCAGCTGGGTTCATGGTGTCAAGGTGATGAGCATTCAATATAGTAATCTTTCCCTTATTTCTGACTAAGTTCAGTGGGAAGTGATATGCCAAGAGTCATGAAATTAATTAAGGGCAGATATGAGTCTCAAGTTGAGGCATTAAGGAACCTTTCCTAATCATGTGTGGCTCTTGATGGACAGTCTGCAAAACATACAGCAGGAAATTCTTTGGAGGAGGAATATAACTTGTTTCTCAGTTATATCCAATCTCTTTCATTAACTCTAGCTCTCTTTGCAGCCCACATAACTGTCAATGCCTTTTTATCTACAGAGATCATCTGCCTGCATGTCAGAGCAGGTAGTGGCTGGGAGTGAGAGTCTGCCCATTCACCCCAGTCCTCTTCAGCCTCTTCTGTGCTTAGCATTGGGCTGTAAGATGGGGAGACAAGGATATGCTTGTCACAATGAACAAACAAGTAACACTTAATGAGCATATGCTATGTCCCAGGTAATCTGCTAGGCCATTGTATGAACCAGCTTCAAGCCAAGGATGTGAAATAGCCGCCCAACACTTGGATGTAATATCACAGTCAAGACTGTATGAGTAGAAAGTAGCAAACGATAAGGTCTTTACCATGCGGTCTTGGAGGAAAAGGAGATAACAAAGTTGGGGGCCTGCAAGCCGATTGACTGCTCATTTCTACCTACTGTGGGGGGCTTCCCTCACCTACTCATGTCTGATTCCCTCAGGGGACTTAAAAGACCAGATTGGATTTTCTGGTATGTGACTAACAGGTGAATGACTCCTGGCATGCAACATGCAAATGATGTATCCGAAGCCTTTGGAGGAAGTGAGGGTCAAGCCTGTGAGACTGGCACTGGTTCCTAGGAGCTTTTGTTATTATGGGTTATTCTACACCTGAGGGCCAGACAGGGAAGACAGGCAGTCCTGGAGTAGGACTGAAGGAACTTAGAGAACAGAGGACATGGGAAGCCAGCACACCTGATCTCTGGGGACAGGCACACAGCCTCCCTTCCTCTCTTGCTTCCTTCTCTTGGGCATACTTTGAGTACACACAGACCAATAGTGTGGGGGTGAGGGGTATGTAAAACCATCCAGGAGGCTTATTGTAAACCCATACTTAGAGATCAGCTGCAATTGAACTGTGATGCAAAGGTGGAAGTTTCCAGAATTGACCTCTGTCATTTGTGGGGCCTTATCTCCCATTGGGACCATGGGAAAGCAGTTTGTTTTGCCAGGGGCTATTGTTTGTACAGCACTGACATGCTTTCAGGCAGGCTGCAAGGGACAGCACGTGGGGGACATTATGTCCCAGTTGGTCCTGGGAGGATCCCAGGGGGATATGTGCTGGTCATGTGCTCTGCCTGTCCTGCTTGGGGGCAGGACAGATCTGCTGGCCTGTTGGAATGTGCTGGACCCTTTCCCCAGTGGTTTGTCTAAGCAAATGAGTGCCAGCAGGACTTCCTCCAGCTGCAAGACCCCCTGACCTTCAGTCCTCAGGGAGCCATTGTCCTCCAATGCCTGAGACTCTTATGGTGCAAGATTCTTATCTGGCCTTTGGGACCTACTGGGTTGTCTGTCACATACTCCATCCACTAAGAGCTTAGTGAAAATCACTGTGAACAGTTAGTTACCTGGCAGGAAAGTCAATGAAGCTTGCTCTTTGTAGGCCATGATGTTGGGACTTCACATCAGGAGTCTTAAATGTGTTTCGTGTGCAGCCTGAGTGCAACATCCAGCATCAAACAAGCCACGGCCCTGGTTTGACCCACCAGTCATGCTCCATCATGGGGTAATTGAACCCCAAGTTTCCTTGAAGCCCCAGGGGAGGAAAAGGGGTCAGAAGGGGTCTATTGCAATCCATTAGGACAGAGCACTCTGTGAACAAGGAGAGGCCTCTAGATTGTGTGGGTCCAATGGACAACTTTGTGCTCTGTGAACCACCTGCATCTGCCATCCTTTCACCAGTTAGAAGATGAGGACTATCAGGCTTAGTGGGGTGTCTGTGAGGGACCAGTGGGCTCCACTGTCTGGCTTGTATTAATTACCTGGATGATTAACAATGTGTGCTAGGAATATTTTTCTATTGTGAAGCTCTTAGCCGGAGGACTAATGACAACCAGTCATTCAAGACCCTCTGAGAGGTCAGGATCAGGCCAGATCTGGATGTACCTCTCCACCCTCCCTGGCTCACAGTTGACAGTGTGGTCCCAGTATATCAGGACTTGTGTGACACACATAGACTCGTCCTAGAATTACATAATGTGTTCATTCTCTGTCACAGTCATAGCAAGGACTCTGAGCACATGTTCACAAAGGACCCACCAGAGGTAGAAATGGAAGGAGCTGCAGATGCTGAGGAAGCCCTGGTCCTAAGCTTCACAGGATGCAAGGGAGATGGTGACAGATGACCACTAAGACCACAGACTATGGGTTGTCTTGATGGACTTTTTGTTGCTGTTTACCAACCGTGTGACTATAGACAAGCCTCTGAGCCTGTGCAAGGCTTAGATGCCACATCTGTAAAGTGGGCACCAAGGCTACTGCCTCTCAGGTCCTGGGCATTCAGTGCCTAGATGATCTAGCAGTCTCCTAACCTCACTGTCACTGACACTGGGCCCAGATAACTCTGTACCCGAGGCTGCCCTATGTATTGCAGAAAGATTACCAACACCCTTGTGCTCTGTCCACTCTCCTGTCATCGTCTCATGTTTCAAATGTTTCCAATAGGTGCAGTCTTGCCTCTGTTTGAGAGCTGCTTGATTCAGTCATGGGGATTGATTTTACATAGTTTAATCTAGTAATAATAATATGTTTAATTAAGTTTTGATTTTTTTATAATTATGCATATATAATTCATCCTGAGTAAAGGAACTCAGTGCCACCCCAGAAGATCAGAAAAATAAAAACATATACAATGCCTGACTTGAGCTCACCCTTCTCCAGTCAAATAGAATTTACTTTAGTATCCTCATCTGAAAAATGGAGTTCTTGGTACCTTCTCTCCAGGCTCTTGTAAGGATGCTGTAAGAATGCTGCTATATATGTCACCATGTCACAGAGATGTCATGTGGAGACCAGCTGACTGGCTCTCTGTTTCCTTGAAACGTATATGGAGAAACATGGAGCTTTTCATAATAGCTGCTTTGAATCTGTGAAGGGATTTTGTAGTTTTCGAGATGTGTAGGTAGAGGAATGGGGAAGGGCAGCTAGATGGGATATGCGCCTGGCTCAGGGGAAAGAATAGATGCCCTTCTCTGGTGTGCAGGGAACCCTGTGGCGGTGCCACTGCCTGGCTGCACAAGAGACCCAGAAACTCATACAATACACAGCAACTTGCTGATTGGGCTTGACCCCTCTCTCACAACCATGTTTCCTTTTGCCCACAGATGTACCGAGGCTTCAGTAAGATGCCCCACGTGCAGTACATCCACACGGAAGCCTCTGAAAGTCTCTGTGGCCTTAAGCTAGAGGTCAACAAATACCAGTACCTGCTGACAGGTGAGAGGCACCAGGAGCATCAAGGCACTACCCCCTTGCTGTGGGTCTGCCACAGCTGAGTTAGTGGCATCCTGAAGATCACAGCCATGAGTCTCATAAAGTCGAGTGTCTGTCTTGCTTATGAAGTGCTGGCTGGCAGCCTTGGCTCCATAGTGCCCCTGGTCGCCCTGATGTTGTAGTATCTCAGCTTTAACATAAACTAGAAAGGGGCTGCCTCAGCTACAACACTTGACAATCTGTCTGAAGTCATTGGTTTGTCTTATGTCACAGACCGGTCTTTAGGCTGTCATTGTAGTAATGGCAACATGCAAAACCCTGAGGAATCTAAGATCTGAAGGCTTTGAGATCTTCACTAGAATTCTCAGTATCTCAAGCTCCATTGCCATTTGGAAAACAGGCCAGAGTTCATGTCTAAAGGTGTTGGGGACGGTGTCACTTAGGATCAGTGCCTGACCCTGGCAGTGCAGGCCTCTAACAGAATATGCCTATTCCCTTGCCTCTTATCTCACTTCAGGCCGTGTCTATGAGGGCAAGATGTACACAGGGCTGTGCAACTTTGTGGAGAGGTGGGACCACCTCACATTGTCCCAGCGCAAGGGGCTCAATTACCGCTACCACCTGGGTTGCAATTGCAAGGTGAGTTCTATAGCGTCAGTCTAGAAGCTTTGGTTCCTGCTCTGCTAGGACAGACAGCCTTTTGGGGGTGCAGGGGTGGTAAGGAATGCTGCCCTACGGCAAGGCAGGGGAGAAAGCTCTGAAGAATTACCTGACTGCATGGTGCCAACTTGGCAGCTGCTAGATTATGAGGGCTTTTCAGTGTCCTGGCCCCTCCCAGCTGTTCAAGGCCATGACAGGTACAGGAAGTTTCCATGAGGGTTCTGCCAAGCTGTCACTCTGACAGCTGACTCACTAGAGTCCTTGCCCAGGTGAGCAGGCTGGCCAAGGCCTGCTGACAACAGTTGCTACCCAGTCCCTTAGTCACCCTCTGTCCTAATCCTCAGGATAATCTCATGTCCACTTAATTGCTATTGCTTCATTGTACAGGTAAGTAATGACAGTGCAGACATCTTCACCATGTGATCCTGGCTTATAGAGCTTGCTGAGTCTGACTTCCACCCCAGGGCATGCTCACATCTTTCTAATTCTTTCATTCCTACAGCATGGTAGTCTCCCCTTCCCACATCTAATCTGGGACTCTACTTTGTGTGACCTAGAGCAAGCTGAGCAACCTTTCTGAGCCCCCTTCAATAAGAAGGGAGTTAGAACTGTACCAAAAGTTTAGAGGCACTGTGTCTAGTACCAAGTAGATGCTTAATGGCATGATACTGTCAGCATTAAAGAGCAGGGACCCCGGGTTTGAATACAGGCTGGGCCTGACATAGTGCAGTCCCCTAATTGTGGCTTGTGTGTTACTGCAGATCAAGTCCTGCTACTACTTGCCTTGCTTTGTGACCTCCAAGAATGAGTGTCTCTGGACCGACATGCTCTCCAATTTTGGCTACCCTGGCTATCAGTCCAAGCACTATGCCTGCATCCGGCAGAAGGGTGGCTACTGCAGCTGGTACCGAGGATGGGCCCCTCCAGACAAGAGCATCAGCAATGCCACAGACCCCTGAACCCAGACCTGCTGCCCCACCTCACCTCCTTCCCATCCCACTGAGCCTCCCGGACACTAACTCTTCCCAGATGATGACAATGAAATTAGTGCCTGTTTTCTTGAAAATTTAGCACTGGGGACACTTAAAGTCTCTTCTATCTATGGAGTTGATTTGAAAATACCCTCCTGGCCCTGACCCTACCCCTTCTTTTTTGGTTTTGATATCACCCACTTCTAACTGGGAATCCCTGGTGCCAAGCCAGAAAGAATGAGGCATGTATAGTCCTCTTCTTCATGATATATAATCTATTTTTATAGGAAAACAAAAATTGAAAAATCTATCCCATTTGGGCATTTAATAGCTACCCCTCTTTCTTCCTCTCTTTACCACATCCTAGACACACTTCCAGTTACACTTCTTCATCCTAGTACACAAAGGACATAGATATGGAGGTTGGCAGAAGTCCAACTGTTTCCCAATCAGTCAAGGGCAGCAAGCAGACAGATGCAGGTTCGAAAGACCTTATCCACAGAGGATATACAACTGTGTATCTGGATCAGATGTTCTGTCTATGCAAGTCAGAGTGAGGGAGGGAAGCAGAAAACTACAGAACTGGGTCTGACTCACAATTCCCCAGCCCAGTGATACTGGGGTTGACCAGATGTTTCAGATTCTGGAGCAAGCATCCATGTCAGAGTAACAGAACTTCTACATTGGTGAAGACTTAAACATCTGCCTGAGTTCAGCAGACAACCCGTCTATCTGTACAAAATTCAGACAAAGGGTTGAGATGAACATCTCTCCTTTCCTGCTTCCCATGAGACATCCTCCTGGGAATTCTTGGGGAAGTTTGGTTTGAAGCTTGCTGATATGTAAGCTGGAGAAATACACACCAGACACTATCCACTGATATAGTCAAGTAGATTTGGGTAGAGAATACTATTTCCAAAGTAGTGTTTAGCTCATCGTGTTTATATACACATTTTCATATACCCACAGGGTATTATGAGCTAATTTTTATAGGACACAGAATTCTATTCAATGCTGTTAAATATGCAAATAGTTTAATCTCTTTTCTTTTGTTGTTTGATGGGAAATTGTGACATTCCAAGTTGACTTTTTTCTTTTCATTTGAATTAAACATTTGAAACTCTGAAAACCTTCAGTACCCTCTTGTCCCTACAACTGGGATTATCTGACCTCTCACCCCTTTCTTCCTTCTGCTTTGTACTTGGGTGGCCTTCACTTAATTGCCTTACTGGCCAGCTGGTGGCAGGTGAGCGTGAGTGTAGGTTAGGGGCCTTCACATGAGAGGGGCAGTTGCATAGCATTCTGCCTCTGTGAAATGCCTCCTCTCCTGCATATGGGGACATATCTTCTTCCCCAGCTCAGTAGTGGGTGAATATTACCTCCTGAAATGGACACCTCACAGAATGAACATAGTTGGTTACCAAGAGAGCCAGGCTCTGCTGTCAAAGTGTAGGCCTTTTGTTGTGTCATATTTTTGTTTTGAAAATAAAACTATAATATAAATTTTCCAATTAAATAAGATTATTTTAAGTTTTAGTGTCAAAAATGCATTGCCAATAGTAGGTGATAATGTGTATTTTACAGAGTTTGAGATGGTAAGGTGGTGACATTTATCACAATTACTCTCTGTCTCTTTTCAGATTATGTGTATTTATCCTCTATTAGTATCATATCTTCAGTCATTCCACTTTAGGAAACATAGTTACCAATTATAAGTAGAGAGAGAAAGGCCAACATGTTCCTCCAATGTCTGCCCCCCAACCCCACTCCACATACACCAATTCTTTGGCCTGGTGTTTGATAGACTAGCAGAACAGGAAGACAGTTCAGGCAGTGGATGTCGGGTTTCCTCTTGGTTGATTTCATTCCCCTGTAACTTTGCCCTGTATTCACAGGGAATAGAAGGCATGGTCCTTTCCACGTGTGGAGAAGGAGCTGAGATTAAGGGGTGACTTACTGTTTGGGGTTCTTTACTCAGAGTCTCCTAAGATGGATCTCTGGATCTACCTTGCTCAAGTGCCCTCCCATATGTACACCCCAGTGTCTCTTTTAAGAGGTCTTTAGCCATTCTCAATGTGTAATCACCTCACTCCTAGAGGAGACACAGGTGAGGCCTGAGTGTAAAGCACCTGAAATTAACCCAGAGATAAAATCAGCTGGCATAACCATGGTTCCAGTGGCTTTCAAGGCCCTGCCAAGAAGTCCTGGGCAAGGAGGGGCCTTCTGGGAAAGTCACGTCACCAGAGGGTGGTTTCTGAGCTTTCTATAAGCTATAGCTTTGTTTATTTCACCTGTTCACTTACTGTATAATTTAAAATCATTTATGTAGCTGAGACACTTTGGTATTTCAATCATATCATGAATGTTTTATTTTGCTAAATCAAGTGTCATGCATAGGCTGTCCTATGTACACTGTGTCTAAGAGAAGAAGAAAAAGAAAGAAAGAAAGAAAGAAAGAAAGGAAGAAAGAAAGAAACCCACATGCCATTTTCCTGATTCAAATTCTACAGTAGAATGGAGGGTAGAACACTGGGACTCAAGCACTCAGCTAGACTGGAGTTCAAAAAAATAGAAGGTACTAGAAACAGCCTCCTTTTACCTCCTCCCCATGGAATCCCAAGGGTGGGAAGGAGAAGAAGAAAAAAAAAAACAAAGTACACTGATGTTCTTGTCCTGTATCAACTATCTCTGGGTCATCTGCCACCCACTTCCCAAGACCTTTTTCTTACTCAACCAGGAAACTATGGTTTCTGCAACATCCGGGGCCATGGCAACTGTGACTCCAAGCTCTCTTTGTCTCATCTAGGCATCTTTTCTGCCTCTCAGCCAAGGAATTCCTATGCACAGGCTCTTGCTTCCCAGATTATCATCTGCTATAGCCGGAGTGGGGAGCTTAAGGAAACCCCAGTGCCTGCCTTCTCCAGCCCTAACTCTGCCACACAAACACTGTTTCATGTTGTACTTCTTAAACAATAAAGGACATACAATGACCTTTGGGGATAGATCTGTCTGGGAGATAATGTGGGTCCAGGAGCCATTACTGTCTCATGCTAAGGTGGCATACAGGTGGTTGGTTCCCAGCTACTTAAAGTTAAAGGTATTTGTATTGGTGAGAAACTTTAAAAAGTATAATGGCAGAAGCACAATGAAACGTGAGAAGGCAGGAGAGATCATCTCAACAGATCTAAGTTGGCTATTTGGATTTAGGAGGAGAGGACCTAAGAAAATGACCATGCTCTGAGGACAGGCGTACCTTAGATTCTCTATGACTACTTTTCCTCTAGCCAGTTGCCTGTGTTGAAGCCCAGTGATGATGAAGAGACACCAACCAGAGAAAACCCTGTCTAGAAGGAATGTATTTGTTGCTAAATTTTGTAGCACTGTTTACAGTTTTCCTCCATGTTATTTATGAATTTTATATTCCGTGAGTGTATATTGTCTTGTAATGTTGCATAATGTTCACTTTTTATAGTGTGTCCTTTATTCTAAACAGTAAAATGGTTTTATTTCTATCACACACCTGCTGTCTCTTGCCTTCTTGTCTTGGGGGATTATATTGGTATCAGAGAGAATTTTGCAAGCAGATACTGCCTGTCTTTTTTCATATTCCTGTACACAACCTCCTTCCACTCATTTCTACATTCTGGGCCACTTTCACTAAGCCTTTTATTTTACAACAGATTTCAGGAGAGCATTCTTAGACCCATATGGTCCTAATCTAGCACTAACTTTACTCCTTCTTCTACTGGCAGGATCTCCCCTAGTCCAGTGTTCAAAAGACCTCAATTTAATCACTTGTGGGTGAATAGGACTGGGACTTGTCTCAGCCTAAGTCATGGTTTTCCCATGATCAGAGTGGGAAAGGAAGCTTGTAGGCAGCCATATTTGATGCCAATGATCTAACTGAAATCCTGAGTGAAGCTCCTTGGAATGCCAGGAATTCCTGAGGCCCTAGGACAGCTGGTGATTTCCTCCCATCCAGCACTCAATGAGCTACTTTCCATTGCATACCACCACTTAACTATGAGCCCTCATTTGCCAGTGTAGGTCATGACCTTTGCCCCTGTTTGAAAGGTTCTCCACTCTCAACACCCATCACATGCCAGGCATAGCATTAGACATACACTTGCACAGACCCTTATCAACCTGCTATGATTCTACTACTCTCAATGAGATTAAATTCTTGTCTAAAATCTAGTCAGTAGACTGGGTGGCAATTAGTAGTCAACTGCTTTGAAGGCAAACCCTGAATTTTTTGAGTTAGTTTATGCAGGTTCTGTGTTATTCTGACCTTGTCATTGTAGTAACTGAACACCAGAAAGAGATATCTCATGGTGGGAGGGCTGATTTTTGCTTTGGTTCCTGGTTTCAGAGGCTTTGGTTTACTGCTTCATCATGGTAGACTAAAGTAAAGGACAATGCGTAAGCCCCAGCCTTCCTCCATTTCTGTTAACCCAGTCTGGGCCCCTGACTTCATAGATGGCGTGTTACCCACATTCCAGGTTGATCTTTCCTGGCTTAGTTAATCCCGACAGACACCTAGAAAGTTCATTACTAATCTGGGTTCTTTTCATTCCAGTCAAATTGGTAATTCAGACTTACAATTACACTTGCTCAAACCAACCAGACATCCTGGTAGATACAGTGGACAGACAACAAATGAGAGCCTCACACATCCTGGATTTTGTGACTGATGAGAAGATACAGCAGATAAACAACTAACTAGAGCCACCAACTGGCTAGGTTGCTCCCACTGAAGCCTGCAGTCCTACCTGGCAGTATCTTCAAATGGGCCAGCCCAGCTCAATTAGCAGCCAGTCTGAAATCCTACAAACAGACTGCAGTCCCCAGCTAGGATGAGTATATATTATTCTTGTTCCCTGAGATCCTTATTTCCTGCAAGGCCAAGTGCACTGATTATGCACTAATCCCATGAGCAGGCATGCTATAGGCTGGTTCCAGCAGCTCAAAACCCTTCTGCCAAAATTCTAACTGTGGACATTAGTCTTCAACCTTCTAAATAGGAAATGAAGCCACACACTCTCAGCTTGGCCCTAGTAGACTTCCAGATATAACACAAGTGTACTTCAAAAAAAGAAAATTGAACATACATGCAAATTGCTTTTTAATTATCAACTCAAGTAAGATATCAGAGCTTTTATTAAAATTACAGTGGAAACCAGGTCCCAGGAAAAGTGTACTGAAGGTAACATTTTACCATAAAAGTAGTTTTGCCCTTTTTACTCAACCTCTAGTTCCATGACAGCTTAAGATGTTCCTTGATGTGTTTCACAGAATGCCAAGTACCTTTGTCACTTGCCCTATTACCTGAAATTCTCCTGGAAAAGTCAAACCTTCTCCAAGGAGCACTAGACATTCCCACAAGCACAGGACATGCAGTCTCCCATTGGGAGTCCAGGTAACCAGGAAGCAAGCTTTGAGCCACTCAGAGAGACTCAGGAGACAGACACGTAAGGTCATCCTGCATCAGGAAAATAAGCAGAGATAAAAAGGCACTCACCATTGGCTTGTGGTTTGGGAAAAATGTTTGCTCCACGAGTGGAAACTTCTCAGGACCCAAGGAATGGAAGATTTTAATGAGCTGAGAGAACTGGGAGAGAAAAGGAGAGCTTGTTAGCCAGCCAGGGTTCCCCACTAGGGTCCCAGCACCCACTTGACTCTGGCCTTCAAGCATCTTTCCTGTGCTAACTTCTGGAAGCTGTTTTTCACCACCAGGTTAAAAAGCCAACTTCCTTGACTGGGTATCACCCCCTCTTTTACCATTTGTGCCTGCCCCTGACACAAAAGGTAGGCTTGTCACTGACTTCAGTTCAGCTATGTTTTATAAGCACTTATCTGCATTCTCAGCCATTTCACACAAGGCCCTTGTTCCCAGTACAACCTGCTGGGGCTTCTGCCATTCTTCTGCCTGCCATATCTATATTTCTAGGATAGCATTGTAGGCACTTTATGACATTCAGTCTGAGTCCAGACTCTCTCATTCAAATTCTTACTGTTATAGTTATGATACCTTGAGGAACAGGTTCAGAACCCTATTTCCTAATTTGTAAATGCAGAAGATACAAAAATCTCACTCACTGGAATGCTAGGACACTACTACCTAATTCATAGTAGTAGGTAGCGAGTAATAATTCTTCTGCTTTTACGACTATACATTGCAAACTCTCAAGCAGGTGCCCACTCTACATCACACATATTTTCACTTCCTAAGGGGACCTCAGACTAGCTTGTGCTTCCAGAGGGAGGGTCAGATCCAGTGGTTGTACAGAGCTCAGATGGCACCTGGCATTGTACATGATTAAGACAACACTCCAAGCCTAGGGGCAGACAGGCAACACTACAAGGTTGAGATGCTAAGGTATTGCTGGTGGGAAGCATAGGGAATTTGGGACAAAGAGGAGGACGAGAGTCATCAGGAAGGCTCCTCGGACCTAAGTCATAAGAGGAAGAAGGGTACTCTGTGTTTTCAAGGAGACCACTGCTTCTGAAGGCCTTCTTGGCTACCATGGCTGTGGCCTCGGGCGCAGGGGGATGTTGAGGAAGCAGGCAAAGAGTGGCCCATCACAGGTCATCATGAGCTTTAAAAGGTTGGACCAAGGGTCTTATTCGCTCAGAAGGCAAAGGAGCATTACATCTGGATACCAGAAAAACTTGGACTCTGCAAACATAGGTACCTCATGGCTAGAAGAAGAGCCACATTTTGTGGCAGGAAAATGCCAATATCTTAGACAGAGAAATAAGAATGCTCTATACTGGGTTTCTGTACAATCTTGTGGAATAGTCCACACGTGTAGCACAGAATCAACTCATTCTAAACGGCTTGAAGAACCGTTTGGGGGTGTCCCTAATTTTACAGATAAGGAAGGTGGAGTTTAGAGAGGAAAAGCAATTCCATAGCTACACTGGTGAGTTTTGGAGAACTACAGCTCTTACTGGCAGCTTTATAGTGGATACCTAGTATATGGGTGTTAGCACATAGCATAGTGAGTGATAATAAGTTGCTGATGTCAAAAGTATGTACTGTTTCCTTCTCATGGCATTCAAATATTAGATTCCATGAGTCAAAACCCTTAATTATGACATAAAAAGACCAGAGCTAGGATAGCAGCAGCTAAGACTAGCTACACCTATTATATTACCCCAAGTAGTCATGCAACAAATACTGAGAGCTATCCCAGACTTAGTCCATGTATTGTTGCCACTATTTATTTAGGTTATGCTGTGTACTGGCCACCATTACAAACACCTCACATGCCCCCACTGGAAGCCAGGAAAGCCCTATTATTACTATTCTTTTCTAAATAAGGACACCAAGTTCAGAGAGGCTAATACAATTGCTTGAGGGTACACATAAGTGGAAAGACTTGGTCTTGGTCAATCTAGCACCAGTGCCCAGACTCTGGTCAGTGTTCTTCACTCCCAGGTGATGACAGACAGGCAACCAAACAGGGTGGACCAGAGAGCTGACATATTTCATAGCATTTTCTCCACACCTCTGAGCCTCCTTCATTTTCCCCCATAGGATAGATGACACAGTTGTCATATTCGCTAATAGACTTTCACTAGAATGGGGTTAAGGGATAGGTACTCTGGTGCTATAACTATGTGTGTGGGAAGCTGCATTGCTTGTATTAAGAGAGATAAATGATGGAAAAAGGTATGGTGTCATTTAGGTGCAGACCCCATGTGTGGAGTAACAAAGTGGAGTTAGGGACCAGAGAGTATTTGAGAGAATAGAGGAGGGCCAATATTTTAGGAAGATCCTTTGTTTTTGTATAACACTTGAATGGAAACTGGGTAAATCGAATGAATGTTTGAGACTAGTTAGTAAATGGGGAGAAAGAAATGTGAGAGCTGGAGAAAGAGGGCTTCAACATCTGGGTTTATCATTCACTAACCCTAAGATCCCAGAGAGTTCTGAAGTTAAGGCTTCTCCTCTGTAGGACAGAGGAATAATGCCATCTTCAACTACTGTAATAGCATGGGCACTTGTAGCAATTCTCTGGCATTCAGTATGTGTTTGATAACTTCAAAGAGCAACAATAAGAAAATTATACTAGGATTTTAAAAACAAGTTATGTCTGTTTGTTTGTTTGTTTGTTTGTTTGAGTCAGGGTCTCCCATACTCTGGGATGGCCTAGAACTCTTAATACATAACCAAGGATGAACTTGTCTGATCCTCTTGCCTCCATCTCCTTAGTTCTGGAATTAGAGGTAAGCACCATCACATCTGGATTACACAGCACTGGAGATTGAGTCCAGCACTCTAGCAATTGAGCTACATCCCCAGCAAGACTAATGTGACTATAACATAACCCTGTATCATAATGTGTTATACACAGTATTTTTTAGGCTGCAATTCCCAGAAGAGACCTGGGGTCAAGTTACTTGCTCAGTTTCTTAAATAAGATTCTTCTCCTAGTTGAGGCTTTGTATAGCGAATGGAGCCATTTATAGGCTGGGAGACTGACTCATGCTTCCCAGTTCCCTCCATGCATGCTGTCTGTCACTTACCACCCAGGGCTTGCTGCAGAAGTTGTATACAGAGTAAAGAGAGTTGACAGCAGGAAGCCCTCCATACTGAAGGCCAATGACTAGGCTGCGGTAGTCCTCAGCCAGGGCCATGCTGTAGGCATGCTGTCGGACCAGGATGAAGTCTGGTTTGAAGGACCTACCAAGAAATGAAGAAACAGCTGTATTACCACATGGCAGTATAATCAAGGCTTGCTGTATAGCCCTGACCCTATGTGGTTGTTACTCATAGGAGCAGTTACCTGAGAGGGCAGGGTAGGAGAGAATGGAGCAGGCTAGGTATAACTCACAGCTACCCAACTACAAACCAAATGAATTGAAAAGAACAGATACTTGGTTGTGTTTATATTTTAGGCTGTTTCCTAGATTCCTATTTTATTTATAATGTGGACAAATATGTCTCAAGTAACTGAGCAATGGAATAACTTTTGCTAGGTTCTGAGCAACACACAGAATAAATTAATTCCCTTGAGATCTTGAATGCTCTCTGCTCCCATTTCCCAGAGGTACATCCTAACACACAGGAAGATACATAATTGCTCAAAGTAACATGTGGCAGGGTTATGTTGATAGTTGTCAACTGTCTGATAGCTGGACTTCTTCCTTATAGATTTCCGATCAAACTGGCCTTGTGTCTGCAAAGTAGCAACCCCTAGAAAGTGGTAAAACCAAGTGCACATAGTTTCTTTGCTGGGTCCCTCTGGAGACAGGGTCCCCATGAATGCTTCTCAACAGAGTTGGGGGAAGGCTTGGATATGCGTCCCCATACACTTTACAGCTGGGAATATTTGCAACTCTGAGAAATTAACTCCCCCAAACCACAAAGCTGGTGATCAGGAGAGTTGCCTTTGGACTCTGTCATTAGTTTAAGCCCTTATGTTTTTTACCCCACACCCTGGCAAGATGTACAGTGTTTTATTCACACTGTCAAAGGTCAACTTATTTCTGTACTCCTTACTTTTAAGACACATGAGAAAAACAGCCTCACAGTGGGCAGAGGGTAGATACTCAACATGGCACCATGATCTGTCTGTTTTTTTTCTGGAGTCATATCCTTGATTTCACAGAAACTGTCTCTTTAAAATAATTCAAATATAGACTAAAACAACCCAGAGGGAAGGACATTCTCCTACTGAGGACAGACAAAAAGAATGTGCCCAGTGAAGATGTGTCTCAGGTGGCACTGACCTTGGTTCTCAACAGATACCTGGTGTCTGACACTTACAGGGCAGGTATATGAAGGGTAGGTGTGGTGGAAATGCCTGTGAACATCACCCCCCCCCCATCAAAACAAAGGCAAGGTCTTTTCTACTAAGTGCTAACTCATCTCCACAGGCCACTTAAATCAGACTGTGGAATATCTTCAGGAGTCTGGCTCACAATGTGTTTGTTTATGGGCATTGCCAGTCTTAGTATAACAAAGTTAAAGTTAGAATCTTGGGGTACTGGAGAGGTGGCTTAGCAGTTAAGAGCACTACACACTCTTCCAGAGGATCTGGGTTCAGTTCCCAGAAACCATATGGCAGCTTGCAACTGTCTGCCACTCTATTTCGAGGAGACTCTGACACCCTCACACAGACAGACATGCAAGCAAACGCACATTTAAAATAGTAATCTTAGGGTAAGAGCAACTAAGATGGAAGAATGAAGGAGGGGTTTGATGGCAATCAGAAGCCCTTGCAAGAGAGCCATTTTCTACTTTTATGTGATTTACTAAAACACTCACGGAATGTAAAAAGAGGTAAACGAATTGCTGCAAAATGCAGAGAAAATTCCTAACAATCTTTATACACACAGTTTGATCCAACTATGTAGTTTACTATATACAGCATGCATTCATACACATAATTGATTTCATGCTTTCCATCAGTTACAATTCTGGAATTTTCTACTTAATACAATGACATGAATAGTTCCTCTATGACCAAAATACTTTTAAAAACAAATTTCTTTCTTTTCCCTTTCTTCTTCCCCTCCCCTTTTCTCTTCCTTTCCCTCCCTCCTCCTTTCTTTTTTCCTCTCCTCCTCCTTTCCTTCTGTCCACCTTTCTTCCCATCCTTTATCATTGCTGGGAATCATATTCAGAGCTTTGCACATCTAGGCAAGGAGTCTATTTTCTTCCTTTGGTAATTCTGTCACACTGCCCCTAATGGACAATGTCCCTGAAACCACTCTCAAGATTCATTTTCCCAGTTTCCATCTCATGAAGCCTTGCCAGTCTCACAGGACATTTTGTTGTTCTTTGCAGTACTGGGGCCTAAGTGCCAGACCTTGCACACACTCTACTGAGCTATAACCCATTCATTTAATTCATTTGTTTATCTTTGAGACATGGTCTCATTAAGCTTCCCAGGCTAGTTTTGAACGCCCTCTGGAAGCTTAGGCTTGCTTTAACTTGCATTCTTGCCTTAATCTCTCCAGTAGCTGGGGTTACATGCCTGTACCACTGCAGCTACAAGCGTTTCAATTTGATGAGTGACATCCCCAAAAAGACACCCTGCATCTCTCTGTTGACTTTGAATTTTTAAGAAATTAATAATTTTCTTTGTCTTTCTTATATGACTCTGCTCACATCTCCATTTTAAAAACTGTGGCTTTCCCCTCTGCTACCTCCTAAGGGCTCTGTATTGAGAATACTGCCTTTTCCTTATCAAATGTGACAATAGTTTTTAACCAGGTGCATCTTTTTAAAAGGCACATAAATGCGCTTGTTTCACACTTCCTCTGGTCTAGTTTGTCTCCTGTTGCCTTTTGCTCTCTGTCTGTGTTTTGCTGCTTAGATGGTCCAGACAGTTAGGCAGAACCCCTTCCTGACAGAGTGGTTTCCTTTGTAGACAATAATGACATGAACACAGTGTCATGCCAGGGGTGAGGCCACCTTGAGGACCCTGTCAGAAGTCTCACACTGCCCATCCTCCTAGCTTCTCTAGCTGTGTGAAGATTTATAACAGGGACACAACCAGGAAAATACAGTCAAACCTCACTATTTGCCCAGAGCAGCTTCCAAGAACAGAATAGTGTTTTTTAAGAAAATATCTTATTTTTATTTTTAATTATGTGTCTATGCATGTGGATACAGTGTTCACGGAGGCCAGAAGGGGGCACTAATAAAAGTGTGCATAGGAAGGAATTAAAAACATTACACATGAGGAGGAATGGCCAATGTGAAGGGGAGTGAATCTTGTCCTTATGCTCAAGGCAAGAAATGAAGTCTGATGGTCAGGGTGTCCAAACAATAATATGTGGCCCTGGTAACTGTGGGATTTCTTTGTAGTGACACAAGTTCAGTATTTATGGAGGAATATTGGTCCCAACAAGACAAGTTTCGCTCCAAGGAACTTAAGTTGACCCCTGGTGACCTCTTAAGATTTTCACATCCAGGGCTGGATAGGCATGTGCTACAGTTTATAGGCATATTCACTGCTGCATAGATGCACAGGCTGTTCCCTGACAGAGCTCTGAGGAATGCACAGAGATATGTCCAGTAGCAGGTAGCTGCTTCCTTTGAACTCTGTATTCTGGTTTCTCTGTCCAGCCAGAGGAATACACATCTTCCATGTCTCCCAAACAGCCAAGTCTCTGATTCCTGGATATTCCCAAGCACTACAACAGAAGCTGAAGATGCCAAGATGACAGGGACATGGTCCCTGCTTTCATAGAACTGACAGCTGGGAGGAGCCTGGAGCCATGTGTATGAAGGAGACAGTAAACACAAACACATTTGTGTTCACACAGTAACTATGTTGCCCTAATTCACAATAGCCAAGATATGGAGTCAGGTGAATGCATACAGAAATGGAGTGTTATCCAGCTATAAACAAAAAGGAAATTAGGCCATTTGCAGGAACATAGATACAACCAGAAATCATTACATTAAGCAAAATAAGTCAGACTTAGAAGGACAAATAACCACCTGTTTTCTTTAACTTGGGGATCATAGATTCTACATAGGTACAAAGAATCAAGTGGCATGTGAAAGCAGAGACCAGGTTGTCTGGCTTGGGGAAAATGAATGTGGTTAATAGGAAGGGGGAGTAAGAGGAGAGAATGAATGTAGTCAAAACACATATATACTTGTATGGGTGTCTTTTTGGACAAATGTTGGTGACTTCTTAAGATTCTTACATCTAATGTGTGAAGGATGTGTGTGTACAACAAATATACATCAAAGTAAAAATAAAAAGTAAGCAAATGAGGTGTAAAAGGTGTGGACAAGATGCTAAGGTGGCCCACACAGGGAGTGTGTTCAGTTCTTCCCAGGGACAGGTCTGGGTGAGTGTGTATAGAAAGTCTTAGGTCTTGAAAAAGAAGTAGGGCTTCTTTACAGATAGGGATTTAAAGGTTCTCCAGGTAGCAGGAAGAGCTTTAGCTTTATCTGCCTATATCTTCTTTTCTTTTTTTGGCAGGCAGAACTCATGATAAAATTCCTTCCCTTTAGCAAACTATTACTTTGGTGGGAACTGGTTTTAGATTAGGACATGAAGAATGATCTCATCTGTAAACTGAAGTTTCTGTCCCTCCTGGTCCTGCAGCCTTTAGTTCCAAACAAACACACAGAGGCTTATACTAATTACAAACTGTTTGGCCAATGGCTCAGGCTTCTTATTGACTAGCTCTGTCTTAATTATTAATCCATTTCTATTCATCTGTGTATCTCCACATGGTCTTGGCTTACTGGAGATACCCAAGCCTCTTGCTTTCTCAGCAGCTACATGGGGGCTCTTTCATGACTCCCTTTCTCTGCATCTTCTCCCAGCCTTCTCCTAGTCTGTTCATCAATCAGTAAGAGAAACATATTCACAGCATTCAGAAGGACATTCCCCCCATGGTCTTCTCTTTTCTATCTAAATAAAAAGAAAGGTTTTAACTTTAACATAGCAAAATTCTATGTAACAAAACAGTTACCAAGCAAGAACTATAAGTAACAACATTTATTTTATTAACATTTGGCAAAATTTAAAGAAAATATTCTATCATCTAACCTAACTTCGTGAGTCTAAAGTTTTATATATTTTTTTCTTTAAAGTTTATTCAAAACACAGTCATCAAACTCACTGAGGTGGCTGACCACATCCACGACCAAAGCCTTCTCTTAACTGGAATTCAGTGGCTGAGCCATCCCCAGGCTCATCTTTCTTGTCAGCACCAGGGGGCAGAGTGCTCCTCCTGTAGATGTCTCTGTTTGCCTCTCCTCTCGTGAATCTTGCAGGTCACTCACCCTCTGGACCTTTGGGCCAAGGCCTGCCAGTTTCAGAACAGCTATGCTGCAGGGTGGCAGGCACGATCTCCGGAGGTAGGTGGAGGTAATCTCGGAGTTACTGGATGCCCTCTCTCGTAAGACACCTATAGAAGTGTCTCCAGGCAAACTGCTCCTTCCCATAGCCTCGTGACTTCAGAGACTACATGGCCTTCAGTACACGAAAGTTAGGCACCTTCTTGTCTACCAGTTCGGGGTGTTTGGGCTATGGACATCTTTATTGGCAACCATCACTCCTTCCTTAAAAAGGAGTTCATAGATGGCAATCTGGATCTTCTTGGGCATCAACATCGTGGTGGCTACACGGTACAAAAAAGAGGCTGGAAAGAGAGTCTAAAGTTTTACATGTAACTAATCTTTTATCATAACTAAGGAAAACCATAGCCAGAACTATCTGTCTTCAATTCCATCAAAGACCCCAGAAGGATAATATATAAACTTGAGAATTGACAAAGACATCTCACTACCTGGACAGTTACCCTAAGTTTCTCTGTAATGTTGGGGTATCCATATTCAGCCCACAGGGCATTGTGTCTGTCAGACTTTTTGATGAAACAGGAACCTTGAAGGACTATCCTGCCCATTGGCAAGTTCAGCAGTCATTTTTCTTTGTAGCCGGATTGTCCAGTTTGGACAGCGTGCTGTCAAGCAGTCCAGGCAAGAGTAGTTTCTTATCCAAATGGCTATCCTTGCCATGTTGAAGGCAAACTCCATAATGAGTTTCTCCAGTGTCCATCTTCCTCTCTGACATAATTGGTGTTGCCAGGAGCAGTTGTGTCTCATTGTCAAGAAAAACCACAATAAACCATTTTAAATGTCATATTCTATAGGTCTTTGAAAGGTTTAGAAGAATACCTATCCATTTGAAATATATTTCTGTATATCTAGAAAGCAAAGTTTTGACTATTGTAGGTGACTATCTATAGTCTGTATTTAATTATACATTTTAAAATGATCTGTATGAACACAATACCTAAAGAAGAGTAGAAATATACATATAACAAAATTGACCTTAAATTTGTATCAATAAATCAAAATCCATACCAATGCAAAGTATTTATTTCTATATCATATTCCTTTTTTTCTTTAGAAAGAGATTGACTGTGATCATTAAGCATTTATAGCAAACCCCATTTAAATGAAAACAAACATTTATAAACAATAGTTGGGAATTTGGGTGTAGTTCTTTCCAAGCTGCTTCCTACTGATTGAAGGCACTGTTAGTCCTAAGGGGATCCTGAGAAAACCCACAATCATAGTCAACTCCTGGCTGTAGTGGTCTATGCGGCTGCATGGTCTCAGTTATTTTGGATGTTGGATCACCTAAGCCACTGCCTCAGGGGTTCTTGCTTGATCAAACCATATTAGTCTGAAAGGAATCCACAGCTTTCCATCTTCTGTGGAAACAAAAACAAAACCTTCCCCCCCCCCAAAGAAACATGTCCTTAGACTTAAATTTTGAAGTCAGGACATTTTCAAGATATATAGGTTGGATTAATATAACAGTATTTATAATCAAATGTCATTTAGCAACTATTGCTCCTTCCTTAGCAATCAAACAGTTCAAATACAACACAATAACATACACTATCCCGACTCTCTGTGTATTACAAAGGCTTTTTCAGTAGTCTCTCTTTCTTTCTTTCTTTCTTTCTTTCTTTCTTTCTTTCTTTCTTTCTTTCTTTCTTTTTAGTTTTTTGAGCTCTCTCTGTAAACCAGGCTGGACTTGAAATCACAGAGATCCATCTGCGTTTGCCTCCCAAGTGCTGAGGTTAAAGGCATGTGCCACCATGCCCAGCTACTCTATTTATTTTTTACGGATTTTCTTACCCTTTTTCTTTTCTCTCCCAAGCTGATGTATATCTTTAAACACACTGTAAACCCTTTAGAGGTTTGTCTTCATCTGAATCAGTCTTTTCTGTACATCTCTATGTTTTTGTGACCATATGAGTCTTTAATCTGGTAAAGTGCATGGCTAGGATTAAAGTGGAGGTTTTTGCTGCTGGCTCCAGCCAGTTAGACTTTCCAACTCGGCCGGGGTGGGTGGCTGGGGGTGTGTGGTTACCATCAGCTGTGCTCACTGCCTTGACTCTGGTCTATGCTGCTACTGCCCATAAACCTTTTTTGTCTGTATGAGTAAGAGCTAAATCTGCCATGCAGCATGCTGTATAGCTTGGAGACACGACCTCTGTGTACCGTGCCAGGAACCCACCATGCTTGCTCAAGCCCAAATGCCATAGCATCTCTGCACCATGATCTGCATGAGATTCTGGGACCAGAAGCCCAGTGTGGCTTCATTTCTGTGTGTTCAGAACCCCTTTTCAGCTTTTGTCAGGTTTTACATGGAAATTCTTGCCAAACATTTGGGCATTCTCCAGTGAGCCAAGACCATGTGAAGATACACAGATTAATAGAAACAGGTTAATAATTAAGAGAGAGAGCTAGCCAATAAGAAGCCTGAGCTATCGGCCAAACAGTTTATAATTAATATAAGCCTTTGTGTGTTTATTTGGGACTAAAGGGCTTCAGGACCAGAAACTTCTGTCTACACTCATCAGACTCCCTGAAGTTGCTGTCTGTGAACTGTAGGGAAAAGGAGTGGTCAGCTGAGATGTTAGCTGATGGAGACCATTTTTTCTTTTTTCTTTTTCTTTTTTCTGCGTAGAGTAATCCCCATTTTTGAAGAATAGGTGCCCTTATGGCCTTATGGGACAGAGGCAAAAGCTTTGCCCAAGATTTCCTTATCCCTGACATCCAGATCCTGGCCTATAACCTCAGTTATCTCAGCTAAGAGAATCATGAGGTCTACTTTCCTGCCTGAGTTCTGATGAACCCAGCGGGATGAAAGCTTGCCACTGATTCTGTGGCTGGAATATAGGGACAGTTAAAGTGGCATCAGAGTTGAGCATTGGTAAAGCATGTTGTTCTCTCTCTCTCTCTTCTCTCTCTCTCTCTCTCTCTCTCTCTCTCTCTCTCTCTCTCATCCCTCACAGTTCAAGTCCTATGCCTTTCATGCCTAGGCAGGATCTGTGACAGTCAGGCCCACACAAGTTAGCACTGGAGACTCTTTCTGGGGTTCTTTCTTATTTTACCCTTAAAATTTTAATATCAGCTCTTGGACCCAGGTATGACTTAGAAGTGGTTTCAGTGCTCCAAGGAAATTGAGAATGACAGACAATTAAATGGTAAGGACAGGACAAATGGTACATTGGTGAGGATTACTGAGGGCTTGAGGCAATGTTAAGAGGCAGAGGGCCCAAGGCTGAGTCATTCTGAACCACTGGAGAAGTATCAATTCCTTCAACTATGTGAGGCCTTGCAGTAGCAAGAATGGACCCTGGCAGGGCTCTGCCTGGGACCTCAGCTAATGAGTAGGAACCTCATTATTCTCGGCTCCTTCACTGAGATTTAGCAACTATCCCATGTTCATCAGTATAGATACTTAGCAAATGGGGGTGATCATGCTGCCTTGGGTCACAGCCTGGCCCATCACAGCATATCTGTTCCTAGCCAGGCCTGGGAAGGTTCCAGACATTCTCATCTCTACATGCTGGCAGAGAAACTCCAGGCTTATTATGGACTGTCTCTACGCTCCTCAGAACCCTCTCTACTCTGTTTCTATACACATAACTTGGTGTACAAACCAGGGCATAGGGACCCAGGAGTTGCAAACCAGCAAAATGGAAGAAGGATAGCTAACATCAGGGCTGTCTCTGTGCTCCCAAAGGCTTGTAGCATCGCCATCTTGCTGCAAGTATAAATGACAGGAAATGGGCATACTCTACAGAGGGTGGGATTGAACTCCCCCCCCCCAGATGGGAGTACTTGAAAATCAGCAATGCTTCCTGAGGACTGCAAGGAATTAGTCCAAGTCCAAAAGATATTAGAAATCTGGCAAGGAGCAGAAAACAGGATACTGTAGCCAGGCTGGTGTGGCCCACGGAGACACTGCCAGCTGCATGTGCCAGTGGAGAAGGGACTTGAAGGAGGAGCTGATAGGCAGCTGCTCTCATGGATCTCGGAGCTTTTAAGTACTTAGAAGTTAATGAAACACAGGCAGGGGCTGTTGGGGGAAGCAGGCTTCCTGTCTCTATTCTTGGGATCTTAGTCTCTTTGTCCTGGGCTCTTCTTTCTCTTTCATATTAGAGCATGTCACTGGCTTCATCCTTTTCCTCCATCCTTTACCCTTGGATTTCTATCTGTCCTGTGATGTATCATGTCTCCTCAGAGCCTGCGGTACTGTGTTCAGCAACCTCAGCAATCTAATTCCTTGGGCAGCCCCATTCTCCCTCGTTCTGGTAGCTTCTAGGCTTTTCTGGCTTAGTTTGTTCTTCTATATAAATCCATCAAGATTTCCATGCTCCTTGTTCTAAAACAGCAGCCCTGTGGCGGTGCATTCTAGGGAGTGTAACAAATTGACACATACTGGTGGCTTATAAACAGCAGAAACATTTCTTATTGTTCTGGGGTCAAAGAAGCAGAGGGTCAGCGGCTAGTAAGTCCCACTTTCTGGTTCATGCCCAAGTCTCTTCTTGTGCCTTTACCAGGCAGCGTAGGAAGGAGAGAGGCTGGTGAGGGCTGTATCCTAAAGACTTTACTAACTCCCAAAGACCTCTCCTCTCTCTTGGATTTGAGGGAGATGTACATTTAAACTGCAGCAATTATTTTAGTTACTTTTTAAAAATTATTTTTGCATTCCAATCCCAGTCCCCCGTCCCACCCTGCCTCCTGCCTTCCCACCTCTCTCCATCTCACCTCCATTTACTCTTCAGAGGGAATAAAGCCTCAGCAAATATTAAACTCAACAAGTAAAGAATATATTTACTTATGAAACTGTGGGGTTTTTTGGTTTTGTTTTGTTTTGTTTGTTTTGTTTTTGTTTTTATGAGACAGGGTTTCTCTTTGGATACTGTCCTGGAACTAGCTCTTATAGACCAGGGTGATATCAAACTCACAGAGATCTGTCTGCCACTGCCTCTGCTTCTGCCTCTGCCTCTGCTTCCCGAGTGCTGGAATTAAAGTCATGTGCCACCACTGCCTGGCTTGAAATTGTGGAAATTAAAGCTCAATTTTTATCATATAACAAACCTGCCAATACATAGGAACATGGACAAATATGAACATTCACCAAAATGATAACCTACAGATTTGAAGGAGGAGGAAGTTGGGTTTTCTTTAGCTATTGTCTGCATTAAAATAAAATGACACAGACATGTTTTTAAGCAGCATCAAAAATGTGCCTATCTTCTTTCTGGAAAAAAATAGCAGCAACGGTAGTGTTATGTCATGGGAAACTCTAAGGGTACACTGCCACATGTATAAAACTATCTAAAAAGAGAACCTGATTTATCACTGAAACTTTGAAAGGTAATGGCTTTAGGGGGAGAAATGGGAAACTTTTTGTTTGGTAAAGAGGTAAGAAGGCAGCAAGCTGGGTATTACTTTAAAAATCTCCACTTTTCTCATACTTTAATGTTAATCAAAGATTATGGTTGTCAGGAATCTATAGATGACAAGATGAATGAACAGATAGATGACTATGTTTTTTTATATTTAATGGTTAACTTGGTACAACCTAAAGTTACCTGGAAAGAGTCATAATTGAGGAAATATCTAGACCAGGTTTACCTCTGGGGCATGACTATGGAGAATTGTCTTGATTGTTCATTAATGTAGGAAGACCTAGTCCATTTTGGGTGGTACCATTCCCTAGGCTTAGCCCTGAACAATAAAAGAGGAGATAAAGTAAGCTGAGTACTGAGCATCAAGTAAGCAATGATCTATGTGTTTGCTCTCTCACTGTTCTTGACCATGGATATGTTGTTGTAAGTTACTGCATTGGCTTTCCTGAAATAATGGACTTGTCCCAGTTCAAGTAATTATCAACTTGATAAAGCCTAAAGTCATCTGAGAGTAGAGCCCCAATGAAGGAATTTTGTAGGTGGAATTGGTTCATGAACACATAGATTGTCTTGATTATTAGGAGAGCCAAACCTATTGTGGGTGGAACCATCCTTAGCCAAGTGAATCTCAACAATGTAAGAAAGCTAGATGAAACTGGGCATGGAGGCACATGCCTTTAGTTCCAGGAGGCAGAGGCAGGTTAGAGAGTTATAGTACAGCCAGGGCTATACAGGGAAACCCTGTATGGAGAAACAAAAAAAATAAAATAATAAAAAAAGAAAAGAAAGCTCCATGAGTGAGAGCTTGAGCACATGTGTATGGAGGTCAGAGGTCAATCTAGAGTGTTGTTTTTGTGAGACAGAGTCTTTCGTTAGCCTGGGATTCATCAAGGAGCCTAGGCTAGCCGCCCAGTGAGCCTCAGAGATCCACCTGTCTCTGCCTTCCTAGTGTTTGTTTTATTTTATCTTAGTGTTTTGAGTAAGATTTCACTGGGTGGCCAGGCTGACTTGGAACTCACTACATAGCTTAAGCTGGCCTCAAGCTTGCCAAGAACCCCATGTGTTGGTCCTTGAATACTGGGCTAGATGGCCAGATGCTTCTGGGACTTGAGAATATGTGTTTAAGCTGATGTCTATGACTTTTCTTGGGTGCCTCGCTGGGGTTGAGCACACAGGTATTTACAAGGTCATATCAAAACAAACATATAATGGACATGGCTTCACTTCCCAGTATCCTGGTACATGCAACACAAAGGACACTTGAAAAAAAATTAATATCAAAGATGTCAACAAAAATAATAGTGTAAATCAAGCAATCACCTAGCTCCATCTGTCTTTGGCTTGCAGTGTGCCTTTGGGATGTCATTTCTCTTTTCACAATTCCTCTCTCCTCACTGATAAAGAGAGTTGAGCTAGGAGACTCTCTGAGGGTCCTTCCTGGCCTCTCCATTTTGGGAATTTGGCTTTTAGCTCCTTCTGCTAGCATCTATAACCCTTGCTGCAGTCCATCATATCAGGATGGTTTCAAGAATCTCCAAGACTCACTGTGGGGTGTTGGCTGAAGGCCAGTCACTTATTAACCTCATCTCCATGGATGCTCACATTCAACTTTTAGGAAGCAGGTGCTTACACTGTCCTGGGTTCCCTAGATGAGGAGCCCCAAACAGAGTTGGGAAGCATGTGAATCAGTGGTGGAGACAGAAGCAGAGATGAAGAATCCTGTTGGCCAACAAGGCATTTGGTGGGAGACAGGGGGACCTGGAGCACATGGGTAGGCATGAGTTGTTGCCATGGAAGACTATTACTGACTCTCTAGCAGGTGTGTGCATGGGGGAGGGGTATTAGCCCCTTGGTTGTCTGGGGATGCAGTTCTCCTCAGCTCAAGGCAATGGGGAAGGCCCTGCTATGGTGTTACTTTCTGCTTTCTGAATGCACTGACTGGCAAAGACCTGAGCAGAGAACCTATTGGTTTCATAAAACATTCATTTCAACCCACTCTGTAGGTGAAGATAACTGAGACCTGGGGTAGTTAAAAATATTTCCATAACATGAAGCATTTTTATGTACCCATCACCCTTCATAAACAGTCCCCATTCCCAAAGAGCAGGACCCATGTCTGAAGTACCTCTGCTCCCCTAGGTCAGGATGTCTAGGAGATGTGGTTCACTGGGTTTGGGGCCTCCAGGTCTAGGGAGATGGAGGGCTCAGTCTCACTCACGTGGGCCCCCAAGCAGCCCATTCTCCTCCCACAGCTGTCTTAGCTCTTAAGGCTGTCATCAGCTTACTGCACTGTGGGCCTCCTGCCAGGCTGCTGCCGGGGAAGGGGACATTATTCATCCAGGAGATAAGGCAGCTGATGAGAGGTGGGCCTCCCAGCAGCTGTTCCTTCTCGGCATGGCTAGAACGGATGTGAGAGATACACAGGGATGTGGGGGAAGGGGGGACCATTTTGTGATAAAAAATAATAGTTTTGCTCTGGAGTGACAGGAGAGCACATTTTAGACTGGAGAAAGGAGCTCACGGAGATGTGAGATGTTTGCCTTGAGTCTTCTCCCATGAAGATCTATGCCAACAACTCACATGCCTGCTGCCATCAGGTTAAGAAGACCCAGCTAGCCAGGGCCTGCTCAGCACTTTGATCACATACACTAGTGGCAACAGAGTTCTAGAAAGACACACAAATCTACCCTTCAGGCTGGGGCCAGAATGGGCTCAAGGCTTCCATTTTGGGATCTCTCCTCTTTCCTCATGGAGAGATCTTTCATGGGACGACTCCCCTTTGAGAAACAAAATGGGTCCTTGTGCATTTTATAAAGGGAGCCATCAAAAGATGGGGGAGGCTGGGATGTGTAGTCCGTCAGTGAAAGGACATGAGGGCCCAGTAGATGCTCCTTTCAGTCTACCCACATGGCCTACTCCCTCCCAGCCCTGAGGTCACTTCCTGTCCTGATCACAAAGGGGTTTCCTCAGGATCAAGAGCAGCCACTTTGCCACCCAGCCAACATCAACAGCATAGTTCCTTTCAGCTCTGTCAGGGCTCAGCACAAAGGGCATTCAAGGCTCTGTAAAAGGTCCTAGATACCAGGTTCTTCTCTGTTAAAACACCTCAGTGTATGCAGGAGCATGTTCAGATGCAAAAGACTCAGCTCTGGTCCCAAGAGGATCACCATGTAATGCTGTGAAAGCATTGGACTCTTGTCTTCTTGAGAACTTTTACTTCAATGAATCCCAACAGCATCCCTTTGAGGCAGGTGAAGATAACAAGGCCTCACTTGTAGCCCAGGATGGCCTCCAACCATCTTCCTACCTTAGCCCCCTGAGTGTTGGCATCACAGGTGTGAACTGTCACTCCTGGCTTTTAAATAGGAAGAGGCACAGAGGGTTGAAGAGTTCCTGCGGCCACCGGTAGAGCCAGGTAGCCTGACCCACTTCATACATGGAGGCCTCTTGAAGAAGTCCCCGTGTGTTCCCCATGTTTGGAAATGCTCTGAATTTTTAAAAAAGGGATCTGCAGTAAATATGATAAAAAGAAAAACAAAGCATTTAACAAATCTGAATGTTCACCTATCTGTATTCAAAATGATTCCAAACTCTAAATATATCTGAACATTTAAAATAAAAAGAGGGTTAATTTTGGCACTATTTCTTCTCAGAAGCCCCTTCTCCCTCCCCTCTTCTGAGACATAGCTTCCCTGCACTGTCCCCTCCCCTGCTCACCCTGCCCGGCTTCCGTGACCCTTAGCATACACATCCCAGCTGTAGTTTTATGTTTCATTTCCTGGAGATGCGATGAAAAAATGAGATTAATGGGAGCAACTTAGTGGGCAGTGATAGGTGAGATTGGCTCAGCACAGAGGAAGGCTATGGAAAGGCAGAGAATGCATGTGGGCCCTGCCCTGCTGGAAACACATGGCAGTGATTTCTAAAGCCATCATCCAGCCAAAGGTTCCAGCATAAATGCTTGCAGCTGCACCTTACACTGTGGACAGGAACTCCTTAAGACGGGATCTTGGCTGTTTCCAGCTTGCATGGCCATCTGAGAGAGGGAAGGAAGGAGAAGCTATGGAGAAAGCCATCTGGTTTCACTGGATGTGCCTGGAGCTGTGTCTCTGCTGATTTGGTAACCCTTATATCCACCATCACAGGGGCAAAAGGACTCTCAGTCTTAGCTAGACATTAGAATCCCTGGGAAGCTTTCAAAATGATTCTAACCCAGTCCTTCCTCTTCCTCCTTCTCCTCCTCTCTCATCCCCCTTCTGATTGACAGCCAATGGCCACATGTGTGGGGTGATCCTACAAGATTTTGGTAGAGGGCTAGAGAGAGGGCTCAGTCAGTAAAGTGTGTGCCTTGATCTCCAGACCTATGTAAAAAAGCTTGTGTGGTATGACACACTTGCATTTCCACTACTGGGGAGACAGAGACAGGTGGATCCTAGGAGCCAACAAGTCTAGCCCAATTAATGAGTCCCTTTGCCAACAAGAAACCCCATGTCAAAATACAAGATGGTCAGCACTGCAGGGATGACACCTGAAGTTGTTCTCTGACCTCTACTTTCACAATACATGTGGTGTTACACACATGCATTTGTACATACACACCATATGGCAGATGCATGAGCACACACAGACACACATACATACAATGTATGTGCACATTTCTGCACCACCATGCACACGCAGAGATCAGAGGACAATTTGTGGGACTTGGGTATGAAAAATCCATTACTAGTGACATTAAGGCCATGCTGACATACACATTACTCAGGACTTGGTGGTGAAGCTGATGCTAGCAAACCTTCTGTACCTACCTGTAAAAGCATAATGCCACTACGTGCACATTTCATATTTGGCAATGCTCCTAGATGAGTGTGGCCCTACTTCCACATTTACCATACTTGACTTTTGTAGTTGGAAGTTTTTGTTCTGTCTGGTCCTGCAGCCGATTAGCCCCAAATAAATGCACAGATTCTTTATTAATTATTAAACTGTTTGGATAATGGCTAAGATGTTTTATTGGTTAACACTTTCTTAATTATTAACCCATTTCTATTAATCTAAGTATTTCCATGTGTTCTTGGTTTACCCAGTAATGTTCCAGCATGTTACTCCTTCTCCCTCTATGTGACATCCCTCTGGTGGCTCCTCTCTGCCTTCTTCCCCCTGGCCTCCTCTTTCCTGGTCTGGGAGCCCTGTCTATACTTTCTGCCTGGCTATTGGCCAATCAGTTTTTTATTCATCAACCAATAAGAGAAACATATATACAGATCATCACATTTTTATTGTTATTCTGGAGTGTGTCCTTTCAACTCATAACAAAAATTTACTATAGTAAATTTTAAAAAGTCCACACATTGTTTTGACAGCTATCACATATTTCCTAATATGACATCTCTTTGTTGCAGCAAAAGGCCACATTGAGTGGCTGACATGTCAGAGGGTTTGTGTGAGTCATGTCTACATCTGTCCAAGGAGAGATTCCACCAGGCCTCAATGGTTAAACACCACTTGAACAGATTTAGAGTCACCTAGGAGATACAGTTCTAGGTGTGCCTAGGAGGAGAAAAAATCTACTCCAGAGAGCACCACTCAACCCATGGATAAGAAGTTCATCTCCCTCTGCTTCCTGACTAGATGCAAGATGACCAGGGTTGCTGTTCACACTGCTGTGCCTCCCTCTGATGGATTGTACCGGCTCGAACAAACAAACAAATAAGCAAATACTGTCTCTTCCTTCAACAGCTTCTGCCAGGCATTTTGTCACAGCAATAAGAAGAGTAAATAATATGATGCCTCTTCCTTAAATGATGTATGGTGTGGGGAGTTTTTGAAGTGTAGTGGGTTAACATGCACTCATTGCAGTGAGCTTGGGGGACTTTTCATGGCCCCTAGTTTAAGCCTCCTCTTTGCCTTCTTGCGACTTTTGCTCTTACATAGCAGCAGATCATGAGAACTGTTTCATTTTCATACAAATGGACAAACTCCTTTATTTAACCTGACAGTGACCTTTAGGAGCTGAATGTGGCCTCTAGGAGCTAGGATGACTTCTAAGAGCTGAAGGTGACCTCTAAGAGCTCAGAGGAGCCTCCAGCTAACAAACAGCAAGGAATCACACCTCAGTTCATGGCTACAATAAATAAATTCTTCCTACAAATGGAGTGATCTTGTAAATAGCTTCCCTGCCAGTCCACATAAGAGCAGAGCCCCTGCTGGCATCTGTGATACAGTTTTGTAGAAAACGGGGCTGAGCCTGCCCAGAGCGCTGAGCCACACAAGCCAGCAGGCAAGGATGTGATGTTTTAAAGCCACTAAGTGTCCAGAAGTCTAACTGTGTACCGTCCTGTCTCTTGGAGCACTTTACCATGTGGATGTGTCACCTTCTGCCCACGAAGTCCCCATGGGATGGATATCTGGTTTGTCTCTAGCTTTGCTTGTTACGAATAAAGCCCTTTCAAAGGTTCATTTGCACATCATTTAGTGAGCAAGCTTTATTTCTCCTGAGGAAGATCCCTGTAAGATCCTGCATATGGCACTTTGTAGAAAACCATCCAAGCTGAGGCTAGAGAGATGGCTCTGCATTTAGGAGTTCTGGCTGCTCTTGTAAAGGACTCAGAGGCTCCAAATTTCCACTGGTGACTGACAGTCATCCCTCACTCCATCTCCAGGGAATGTAATACTCTTTTCTGACCTCCACAGGCACCAGTCACACACTTGGTATACATACATACATGCAGGAAAACACATTTAAAAAATCTTTGAAAACCTACTAAGTTGTTTTAAATGTGTGCCATTTCAGAGTCTTTCACTGTGTGTATGTGATTATGGCACTGTGAGTCATCACCCATCTCTAAAATCTGATACCTCATAATCACCTTCCCAGCCATGTTGCTTTGATGGGTTTTTTTGTTTAGTGTTTGTTGCCTTCCATTGGGATATTTTAGGGAAATATTCTAGATGAAATATGACTGGTATTTAATAGACACTAAATAAAGGTGAAATAATATTTTGGTAGTTGTGTGTGTGTGAAATATGCTTGCACATATTCTTGTATTCCCATATATGTTCGACTGTAGAAGCCAGGCATCACTATCTGTGTCTTCCTGGGTCACTTCCATCTTATTATTTTTTGAGTTACCATCTTTCTCTGAACCTGGGGCTGAGTGGTTGAGCTACACTGGCTGGACAATGAGCTCCAGGGGCCTGCCGATTTCCATTCCAGATTCTAGGGAGCAAGCATGGTCAGCCCTGTGCAGAATCATGTAGCTTTTATCTCTAAAGTGACATTGAAAATAATAGCAGCAGGGACTGGGAGATGGTTCATTCTGGCAAAGTGCCTTCCATGGAAGCATGAGGACCTGCGTTTAGATCTCTGACACCCATGTAAAATCCAGTCATGGCTGTGCACACCTTGCTGAGTCATTGAATGTGCAGGGTGCCTCAGCCTCCCCATCTTTACAGTGGGTATCTGGTCAGTGCCTGTTTCATATGCTGCTATAAGCTTTCAGTGATAATGTGCCCAGAATGCAATGGTACATAGTGTTGATATATAAGTAATTAAAAGAAGAAGAATCAGGCCGGGAGGTGGCGGCACATGCCTTTAATCCCAGCACTCAGGAGGCAGAAGCAGGTGTATCGTGTGAGTTTGAGACCAGCCTGGTTTACAAGAGCTAGTTCCAGGACAGGCTCCAAAGCTGCAGAGAAACCCTGTCTCGAAATGCCCCATCAAAAAAAAAAGAAAGAAAGAAAAAAGAAAAAGAAAAAGAAAAAAGAAAGAAAGAAAGAAAGAAAGAAAAAAGAAAAAAGAAAGAAAGAAAGAAAGAAAGAAAGAAAAAAGAACAGTCAGTTCTGAATCATAGGCCTGAAGAAGAGGTGCGTGTTGTATGTGTGTGTGGGGGGAGGTGTGCTAAGTGACAGAGGGCATGGAGCAGGGATGATGAGTCCCCAGGACCAGAGCCAGGAGAATATCTGTACAGGCACACAGCCCAGTTTGGAGGCTGATGATGACTTCTACCTACTAACAGTGAAGGTAAAAGAGACCTGGTCCTCTTAAGTGGCACTAGCCCTGAGCATCCTCTGAGGACAAGTGCTGAGGTCCCCAACTCTACCAGACTTGGCATGGGAAGGCATGCCTCACACCTCTATTTATGGCAACAGAGCCCTCCTGTGTTTCATTAGGATTGCAGTTCTATGAGTGTCTGTGTCTGCCCAGCTGTTATAAAGTAGAAGGTAGAGGACACAGTCAAGCATGTGCCAGGGAGGCTATAGGGATCATGTAACTGCTATCCATCATAGATGCTAAAATTAGTACACCCTACTCTTTGCTACTCCTCTTGACCCAACTCAGCTCACTCCTCTTTGCCCCCAGCTCCAGGTCTGGCTTCTAAACACACTGGTGGAAGGAAGGTCAGGCTTTCTATGGCCTCCAGAGAAGGATGAGACAATGATTAGTCCAACTACCTTCTTGGGATCCAAATATTACCCTCCCTAATTGGATAAAAACATATTGGAATTCAAATATTCAATAGCAAGCAAAGTGTGTGTGTGTATGCATGCTTTGTGCAAGTGTGTGTATTGTACATGCACGTGTGTCTGTGTGCTTATCTGTGTGTGCACGTGAGTGTGTCTACATGTGCGTGTGAGCATGTATGTGCATGTGTATGTATGTGTGTGCATGTGTGCACGACAGAGAGAGAGTCAAAGACAATCCAAATTCCAAATCCATTTATGTTCTGTATTTCCAACACGGGAACAGGTACACACACACACAAACAGAGAGAGAGAGAGAGTTCATCTACTTCTACATAAAGTAAAATTACACATATGCATCATCTTGTGACCTTTGTGTCTGCTCACTACTTCCTGGGAGGAAAGCACTGTCTCAGAAGTCTAAGTGTAACCAAAGGCCTAACCATCCCTGGGAGCCCTACTTTAGTGCACAGGTGTTTGGGAGCCAGGCCAATCCAGCAACCGGGAGCTTTGGGACAGCCCTCCCTGGAAACCAGATCCTTGCACACATAAAGATGTGATGCTTCTAAGAGTTACATTCATGATGTAACAAAAGAAGAATCTGGGCATCTCTTTAATGTTAAATCCACTTTGCAGCTCATTAAAAGAGATAAGCAGCTCAGACGGCATCTGCCTTCAAGGAAGAGTTAGACACATTGGTAGTATGGCCACAATAACATGCTAGTCAAAGACACTAGGCATCTCAGGGTTTTGACCTCAGGATTTGCAATTAATTATAATCCACACTAGCAAAAGATGAATTTCAAAGCTTTTTGTGCAACTCTCTTAGGGAAGAATGAAAACAGACTCTTTCCAAGTCAGATACGACATGAATTTGGAACACTTGGAGGTGGGCTGGCCCCTGTGTCACTGATAAAGCCCTTTCGGTCCCCACAAAGGCCACTTGAAAAAGGTTTAGAGGACCCACTCTCTAACTTTACAGTTTTGAAAGATGCAGGAGTCATAGAGTAGCTCTAAGTCACGTCTTCTCCAGGGACATGGAGTGACTTGTACCCCATGTCTCTCCAGCTTCTCAGAGAGAGACTGTATAGACTACCCCCCCATCTCTGAGATGATGCTCTGGGCACTGCTGTAAAGAGAACATGTCCCTTTCTCTTGGCTCCGCCTCTTGATTGTGGAGGTTGCACGAACTCATTCTAGACCCCTCATGGGCCAAGCTACCCGCCTCAGTGCTGAGTTCCCATGGTGCCTTGGGAACATGGGTACCTGGATGCAGATGTTGTGGAGAGACACAGAATGCCAAATATCATGCTGCTGTCCCTTGAAGGCTTTGGATTTCTGAGGCATTGATCTCTGTCTGCACTTGAGTCAGAGTACTTTTCTGTCGAGGGAGGTCCCTGCCTGGGGACTGACATGTGTAGTGGCATCTTGCCTTGCCAGTGAACTTGTGGTGGTGGCTGCACCTTTTGGGTGTGGTTTCAGGTGCAGACATGACCCATTATAAGTTAGAGGAGGGGCTGGCTTGTGCTCTCTTGGGTTGCAAAAAGCATTGGAAGGGCAGAGACTGCATCTTCTGGAGCAGGAAGACCTTGGTGGTTATTTACTCTTATCTGTGTAAGTCCTTCCCTATAAACACCTATTCATCATTTATCTTGGGTCTGGCGACTTGTTTAAACCCTGCCTTCAATTGGCAACCAATGTGGGGCCAGATAAGATCCTCACTTTTCTGAAGCAGACTCTTAGTTATGACCATCCCACCATGATACACTGCCAAGACTCCCAGGGACTTCTTGAAGGGCAAGGACTGCCATGTTTCATCTTCCCTTTCTCTCTTACAGAAATGACAGTCACAGAATCTAATTGCTCAGTGAGATGGAAGTTCAAAGAGGAGCCAGGCAGCTCAGGCCTGGCCCTGACTTAGCCACTTGCAGCTCTTCTTCATCTCAGACTGGGACATTCAAGCTCAGTGACTTGTTTCCTTTGGAAAAAAAGGGTAACAGGACTTATTCTGGGCAGTGTCTATGAAGGCTGCAGTGAACGCACAAAAGACACCTGGCATGCCATCAGCACATAATGGTTTCTAAGCACATTCATTATTTGTCCTCAAGCTTTGAGCAAGTCTTTAACTTGCCTGAGCCTCAGTTTCCTCATCTATATAATGGAGCAAAGAACATGTTCCCAAGCTTACTCTGTTTTCTTCCTTTGGCAATTCCCTCATGCTGATATCCATTCACTGCCACCTGTGCATTCAGTCAGTGCTGCAGGCACATCTGTCAGTGCTGCAGGTGTGTCTGTCAGTCAGTGCTGCAGGTCTGTGGCTGGAGCCCAATCTCTACTTATGAAGATGCCTGAGGCTTAAGAAAGTATCTGGCATATAGTACGTATATACAAAGAATGAAAGAGCAGTATCTTTGTCAAGACTGAATCAAAGGAGAATAAGTAGATGTGGTGAATGATATTGTCAGCTTGGCAGGCTCTAGAACTGTTCAGGTGACAAGTCTCTGGGCATGGCTTGAGAGTGTTTCCTAATCAGATTAACTGAGGAGGAAAAGCCCACCCCAACTACTGAGGCCACCATTCCATGGGCTGAGATCCTAGGTTTACACATAAAGGAGAAAGAGAGCTGAACACTGTATTCCTCTGTGATTCCTGACTGTGGACACAGTGCCACCAGCTGATCCATGTTCCTCCTTCCACGTCTTTCCCACCATGACTGCCTGGATCCTCACACTTTGCACCAGAGTAAAGCTTTTTCCTATTAATTTGTTTTTGTCAGGAATTTTGTTACAGTAATGAGAAAAGTAACTGACATGGTAGAGTCGTGTGTGTGTGTGTGTGTGTGTGTGTGTGTGTGTGTGTGTGTGTGTGTACGCGCGTGCGTGCGTGCATGCGTGCACGCCCATTCAGAAGCATTTGGGCCATCAAAAAAATCTGCAGGGGTCAGGGATGTAGCTTGCTTGAATTTGATTCTCAGTACTCAAAGAAGGGAAAGAAAAGAGCTGGGGGAGAAAGGGGGAAACCTGGGGTGCCATCCTGGCCTCATTCTCACTCCCTGTGTGAGTACACAGGAAGCCATGTTCTTTGAGTTCCAGTTTTGGTGAAATGAGGAGTGATTTGTCCCTTCAGGAATGGTCTCCAGGTCACTCTTGGCCAGTGTCTGGTGCTATGCCTGGCTCATGGCAGGATCCCGTGAGCCATAAACCTCTGCTCTTGGATCTCCAAGGACAGAGTGAAGAGACACTTGACACTGGCCACAAACATTTTGTGGTCTAGTCTCCACAATGAGTGAGGCTACAGGGGTCTGCAATGGTCTATAAGTAGCAAAATTTGCACAGCACTGTGACAAGACTGAGAAAACTCTGCTATAGGAGCATGTATGTGCAGAAAAGGGTTGTGCCTGATGGACACACAGACCCCCCACAGGTGTACAACATGGCTTCATCCATAAAAGCATATGTTGGGAAAAAGATTTTTCCCTCACTGAGTGTCAACATTTACTGGAACCATCTCAGCTCGCAGTTTCCAGTTGTCATCTGCTGTGGAATTGTGATCATTTCTGTTAGTAAACAGTACATGTGACTGTGGCAGAGCCCTCCACATAGTGGCCTGGATTAAACACACTCTTAGAGGAGTTGGAGGAAATAGGGATTTGAACTTTAGAACAGTTAGTGATGGTCCCGCTTTATAGAGCAGAAACATGACAGCCCTTGGTTTTAAATGATTATGGTCAGATTCAGTATCAGTTTAAGCAAACCCCCCCCCCCAATCCCCAGGCTCCGCTTTTCAAGTTCACAGACACAATACTTGACTCTTTGTCTCTATGTCTGGGAGATATTCAGAAGTGGTAGGGGACTGTGGTGAACTTCAGAAGCTCCTCCATGAAGGAACATTCCTACAGCACCCACTGGGTTAGGCTGGTGGAGGTTTTGTGCCCCAACTTTCTGCTCTGTAAAACTGGAGTAATAATTTTATTTCTCTCATAGGAAGTTGTCTTGAAGGTTATGTTAGTAGACGCACAAAAGGAAGCTGCTGCCACTGGAAGGTATGCTGCACCTTGTGCTTTCAAACATCCAACTACCTATATTAAGAACTGAGTTCCCTGACAACCAAGGTTGACTTTTTGTTTGTTTTTCAGATGTTGGGAAGTGCATCTAGGCTCCTGTGTGCACTCAGCAAGTGTCTTACCATTAAACCATGCTGCCAGGACTATTTATACTTTTTATTTTGAAATATGGTCTGCCTAATTTCCCCCAGCTGGCCTTGAACCTTCAGTCATCTTGTTGCAGCTTCCTGAGGAGGTGGGATTATAGAGCTGTGTCATTGGATCCAATTTAGCAGTCAAATTCTGGCAGTGTCTCTGGGGCCTTTTCCTTCTCCCAGCTTGGGCTGGGTTTGACATAAAGAAGACTCGAAACTTGCAGGTACAGGTCACAAGCCTATGTCTCAGCAGCAGCATCCATGGCTGGCTGCTGCAGCCCTCACTCAGCTCCTGGTTACCATCAGGCCTCTAGGCTGCAAAGAATGTGCCGTACAGCGGGCAGCCCTCCAGCGATCCAAGAAGGGAGCCTCATCCTTTCAGGACATCTCAACTACAGATAAAATCCTTCCTGTGTTCCAGCTCACAGCTGGCAAGGGCCATTGCCAGTGACTGATGGCAATGGTGAGTTGTCAGAAAGATGTGTGTGTGAACGGAGCACCAGTGAGCCAAGGCAAGGCATGAATTCAGGAAGCTGGTGGGAAGCCACACAGCAGCACAATGGTTTGTTTTGCACCTACTATGTCCCTGGCCCTGTGCCAACCATTCAGGAGGAGGTGGTGAAGTCAGTGACAGTTCCCCTAAACCTGTGTTACTGACACAGTGCTCTGGGATAGCAATGATTTCTCTTGATCTTTGGCTTGAGTTAGGACATATCCAGACCTCATATCCTCAATTGAAGGATGGAAAATAAAACAAACTCATTCAAAGCTCAAAGAGTGGAAGTGCAGACCTATTTTCCTTGAGGCCTAGGTATCCAGCTGGACTACACTTCCCAGAAAGCAAAAGGGTGGAGTGCAGCCATGTGACTGTATTCTGCCCAACTGAATGAGGAAAATGCTTCAAGTATTTTTTTTTTTTTTTTAATGCAAACTGACCTTCCCACACAATTGTAATCACCTTTGCAGAGAGGCAGAGACCAGGGGTTTCTTCAGCCCCACTGGCTAGCCAGCCATGTTAACCTAGTGGTTGTGTTCCAGGTTCAGTAAGAGACCCCGTTTTCTGCTTGTTTTTCTATCCATTCCAGAGAAGCAGAAAATTCCCTTTTTGTGAAGAACCCTGTCTTGTATGGGATGGATTCACTTCCCTCTGGGTCAGGTCGAGAGGACCAGAAAGCCAGTCTCCTAGGCCTGTTTGGAGTCTAGATGGGGAACCCCAAAGGCCAGTCACTATCCCTCTGGAGGTTCCAGTTTTTAGCTGGTTAGAGCAGGGTCAGGAAGTAGTGACTTGTTCTATCTTCTCCAAGGAGAACACTTTTCACAACTCAGATACTTTCTGTGTTACTCTATTTAGTCTTAAAAGTGATGAAAATACATTTGCTTTTAATAAAAGAGGACTTGTGATTTCTGTGGTCGCTGTCCACAAAGTTAGCATACAGTAAGAATCTAGTGGCCAAGGACCTGCAATGTCACCCTGGTTCACAGCTCTAGCATGGAGGCCCAGACATGTGCAGGACGTGTAGGCATGGAGGCTGGGTGTGAGGAAGAACCTGGCTTTCCGGGTTGAGGCTGTCTACTGAGAGTGTGTTGTATATGTAACCTAGGAAACTTGGCCTTCTTATGGGCTGCACTCTCACAGGCTGAGGAAAAGGAGTCCCCCAGTTTGAGGTCATGGAGCTACATCCCCAAAGCTCCTACTAATTGGGGAAAATAGACACAGGCAGATGGTTCATATTCTGCCCCATCTTAATGGTGTTCAATGACTTTGCACATAAGCTGGACAACCTTTGAAGGCTACCTGTCTCTTTGGCCATCTTTATATCAGGTGTAAAGTATAGGAGAGAATAAAGGACTTGGTGAAAAAAAGACAGGGTACACTCTGGGATCTGTGTATGGGAAGCAGAGGGAGCTCTGCAGACAGGAGGCAAATGTAAGCCACACAGTGACTTTATCTTGCTAGCTTTCTGCCAGCACTGAGGGTGGCAATGAAAGCTGACTTTGTAGCTTGCTTTAGGGAACTGGACCTGAGCCAAGTTGTCATGTGCAGAACAAGCAGTATGACCCCCAAACTGCAGCACAGCCACCTTCCAGTACTATAAGTAGTGAAAAGCTCTTGCTGAACCCCTGACCCAAGGACAGGGCAGTCAACAGCCCACCTACCAGGAGGGCCCCAGCCCTCAGGAGGCAGAGGCAGAGGCAGGAGGATTAAGTTTAAAGCCAGCCTGATCTACTTAGGAAGTCACAGGGCAACCATAGCTATATATTAAAACCTTGTATTTTAAAAAACTAAAGAAAAAAACAAAAACAAAACAAGAAATGGGGTGGGGGTCTGAATGCTTTGGGGAAAAATGAGCCATGAGAGCAGCTAAGGCTTCCAGAGACCACATTAGACTCCAGGCGCCATGCTTAGGGCTTTATCTGAGGAACCCATCTCATTCTTTCCCCCATACCTCAGGTTAGATACTAATATGATTTTGAACTTGTATCTTAGGACACTGAAACACAGAAAGAGTCACCAACCTGCCCAATGTCGGTAACAACACAGGATTCGGCAGAGGATCAGAAAGTGGAGACCCTGGGTTAACTCAAGAACCTGGCTGGTCACATGTGAATGTAACATGTAAGACTAGAACAAGCCAGCTCTGATGTAAGTCCCAGCTTGTGTGTTCTTTAGGAAGCCACAGGCAAGTCATGGAACCTATCTGCAGTGCGAGGTCAGTGACTGGAGGGGAATCCCCAGTCTGAAATCCCCAAAGGCTGTTGGGGATTCAGCTAGGAGATGAATGTAGCTATCTGGTGCACAGGATTGCATGGCAACAGTAAGAACTGAACATAAGGACTGGAATAGGGTTCAGTTGGAAGAGAGCAAGCTTAAGCATGCACAGAGTCCTGGCTGGTTTTATGTCAACTTGACCCAGGTTAGAGTCATTTGGGAAGAGGAAACCACAGTTGAGAGAATGCCCCCACCAGACTGGCCTGTGGGCAAGCTTGTGGTTCATTTTCTTGACTGATGATTCATTGGGGAGGGTATAGTTCACTGTGGGTGGGGCCACTCCTGGGCAAATGATCCTGGATGCTGTTAAGCAAACAGGCTGAGCAAGCCACTAGGAACCAGGTAGTAAGCAGCACCCCTCCATAACCTGTGCTTCAGTTCCTACCCTGAGTTTCTTCCCTGACTCCCTTTGCTGATGATGTGGAAGTATAAAGTCTTTCATCCCCAAGTTGCTTTTGGTCACGTTGTTTTATTGCAGTCTGAAAAATATTAACTAAGGCAGAACTGGCAGTATAAGCCAACTAGACTGCTTCCTCAAGTTGTTTTTGTCCATGATGTTTATCACAGCAACAGAAAGCAAACTAGAACAGTCCTCCACAGGCATGTGTGCTCATATATGCACACACAGACGCACATATATACATCTTTATACACAAGTGTACATATATACATACATACAAAGACTACACTTAGAACTTCCAGCCAGGGGAAATGCTCAAACCAGGCACTAAGTCAAAAGTCTCAAGAAGCATGATGTTCTGTGGGCTGCAGCTGAGTGCTGCAATGAGGAACACCACTTGACCTTTGTCTTCAAGGACCTTCTAACCAGATGAAGGAGGATTTAAGGGAATTTTCAAATACAGGCCTTCAGAACAAGTTGTTCATTCAGTAGGATGGTACCAGCCCAAGTTCTGGGCATTAGGGATAGCATGAGTCACAAGACAGATCCCAAACCTGCCTTTTAGGAGCTGATGCTTTGGCACTAGAAGAGAGAGATAGAGACATGCAGACTGTACAGCAGAGATGAGAGCTGTCAGGACAGGGAGAAGAGCTGGGTAAAGAGGCCCTGGTTAGGAAGGGAGTCCCTTTGGGGTGCCTGGCAACATCTGAGCATCTCCAAAATGAAGAGAGGAATGAGCTGCAGTGATGTGTGGCAGATGGAGAGAGCAGAGAGGAAGTGCAAAGACCCCAGGGAAGAAGACCCATTAAGACAAGTAAGGGACAAGTATGCTGAGATGGTGACAGAAAGGAATAGATCCCACCACACATTTGGCTTGGCAGGCCACAGCCACCATGTGCTCTTCACTAAGGGACAGAAAGGAAATATCAAAGGGATTTACACATACAGCTGGAATATATAATAGTTTCCTAAGAGCCCATCTAGCTACTGCATAGAGAAGGGATAGGAGGGGCTATGGATTAGTGGGCATTTAAATTCTTTGGTACTTTGTTCAAGCGATGGGATCTCCTTAAATTTAGGCTTTCCCTGTGCTTATCTGTGGACACTAGAGTATGGTAAGCGTAATACTGTATAACTTCTGTCATTGGCCTTACATATATAATTACCAGTTTGACACAACCTAGAGTCACTTGGGAAGAGAGTCTCAATGAGGGTTTATCAACATTGGGTTGGCTTATGGGGCATTGCCTTAATTAAGTTAATCCCTATGGGAAAACACAGCCCACTGTGGGGACCACCATTCCCTAGTCAGTGGGTCCTGACTATATATGAGTGGAGAAATCTAGCCAAGCATAGGCAAGTGCGCGTGCACGCATTCCTCTCTCTCTGCTCTTGGCCGTGAATGTGACTAGCTTCAAGTTCCAGTTACTATGACTATCCTGCTATGACAGATCATAAACTGGAATTGTAAGCTGAATAGCCCCCCCTTTCTCTTGTGTTTGTGTGTGTGTGTGTGTGTGTGTGTGTGTGCATGTGTGTTTGTCAGAGTGTTTTATCACAGTAACAGAAATGAAATCAGGGCATTTGGAGACCCTATATTTACCTTTTGACACTGGTTCACCTCTAAGCCAGTCTCCTTCTGTGAAGGACAAGTTCCCCCAAGAGCTCAAAGCACTGTCAGGTACTGCAGGACCATTAGGAGAAATTTTATGAAGGTGAGGTGAGATTATCTATTCTAAAACATCAGCCAACAGGCCAAATGACACTGAAACACTAGAGATCAGCAAAACAAAGAAATATCCCAGAAAAACTGCATTTTAATATAACCCAACCTCAAACATTATTGGATAATTTATCAAGGACACACACACACACACACACACACACACACACACACACACACACACACACACACCTTCTGTTCTGAGCATATCAGCTAGTCTGCAGAGTTGGCCATATCATCTCCTCTTTACAGACTAGGAAGCAAGCTCAGGGAGGCACGATCCACAGTGCCACTCCCCACCTCTGTTTGCTTGCTTTAACTTTCCTGAATTAATTTTTCTTGTTGCAGTTAATAAATTACCATTGCTAAAAGTTTCCCCATCCTATTTTCTTTCTCTACCGTGATGGACTGAATTCCCTTGTAGTAAAAGTCAAACTAGACTGTCCTTATTTTAAGTTGCTTTGGCCAGGTATTTTGAAATAGTCGAAAAAAGAGTAACAAATTCACTAAGGCAGTAGGAAAGTGCGCAGGCTTGGCAGATTCTGGACAGAAGGTCCCCTGGGTCTTTCCCATCCTGTTTGTGTGATGCTGGGATCAGGAGCCACACTGCTCTCCTTCACAGGACTAGGTGCTCTCTCCTCTCCCAGGGAGCTGGAAGACCTGCTCCCCAATGCTTGGCTGGAGAGGTGGAGCTGACAGCCTGGCATTTCTTTCCAGGCTCACATTGCCTCTGTGTAGCAGTCAGGGCTGAGGTGGAAGGGGCCTCCTTCCCTCCAAGACTGCTTTGCTGAACCTCACAATGAGCAAGTATGCTAGCCTCTGCACCTAAAACATATGTCCCGGGTGGGAGATGTCATTCTGTAAATATGTTTCTCATACTGGTTAATGAATAAAGCACTGTTGGCCAATAGGAAAGCAAGATAGGCGGGACTAGAAGACAAGGAGGATTCTAGGAAGTAGGAAGGGGCGTCAAGAGAGCAGAATGCTGGCGGCCTCTCTCTCTGATAAGATAAGACCACGTGGTAATACTAGATAAATAGAAATGGATTAATACTTAAGACAGAGCTAGCCGATAAGAAACTAGTACCTGGCCAACAGCATTATATCTAATACAGAGTCTCTCTGTGTTAATTGGGGCTGGCACGGCAGCAGGACAAGACCAGCGGCGGACACACACACACACACACACACACACACACACACACACCTACTCCTTACATGTCCCCTCCAGGTCAGAGGTCAAGCAGTGTGTTCTATCACAAATTCCCCTCCTGGTGCCAACTTCAGTCATATATTCTCAGTGGTGAATCGTTCACTTTACAAAATTTCAAGAGTCTCATTTGTGGGTATTGCCAGCTAGTCATGGATTGACTTTGGCCGAGTCAGGCACTGTGCCAGGAGCTGGAGTTACAATTCAGAAAATCTGTCTCTGAGGAGGTGCTCAGGGAGAGTTCAAGCTAGGGGAGATGTGGAGAGTAAGGGGTAACTATTCCCCAGGAGTCTGTCCCAGGACAGGACAGGCAATGAGAAGAACACCTGCTTATGGGGGAGGTGCATTCCACATCCTCTGAGTACATGGTGTTGAAAACCAGACAGGTGATGGATGGGAAAATCTGCCTACCAGATCTATGCTCTAGAAAATAGTGCAGGAAACCAACTTCCACTCCAACATTCCTTATGTATATCTATATTACATCTACAACTACCTTACATTTGTATATTTTGTGTTATCTAAAACCAGAGATGTCTATCCATCTATCATCTGGAGCAGGGATATACAGGCCTAAAGGAGAAGAAAATGTCATTGAGCCTAGAGAACAGGGAGCTGATGGGCTGGCAAGTTTTCACCGAGCAGGGGACATTTGGTGGCAGACTGGAAAGAGAACAAGGGGGTGAGGGGGTTTCCTAACTATAGAAGTGTTTAAGAAGTGTGGCCAGCACATACAAAGGTGCCCCAGACAGCACCTTTGTATAGTTCAGTTGACAGTGTGCTTGGGTTGAATGCATGAGGCCCTGGGCTCTGTGTCCACATTGAATAAAGAAATTTAGGATCCACACAAAGCTGAATGAGAGGCCCAGACCCTTCCTCCAGAGCCACTGGGCTCACTCTAATTTTTCTCTATTTTGCCTAAGTCAACTCTTGAGGGAAGTGTCTGTGCTTGTCTGCCTCATAAACCAGTTGGCCCCCAGAATCTGCTATTAGGATACATAGCCACAACTTAAATGTCAGCATGTAGGCTGTTTGCGTCACAACTGCGTCTCTATTTCTAGTAGTGAATGAATGGAGGACAGGGAAGCCCAGGGGTATAGATAGATTTGGAGGTGTGAATAAGAATTCCCCAACATTCAGGCATCTTAAAGGGAAAGTAGGAACTGGGTTCTGTGTTACACTTGGGAGCTCCTGCCTGATGTTTAGTACTCACTCCAGGAATGAATGAATATCTGTAATTTAAAATTCAAGGTTTAGAGTAAATATGTGTGAAATAACATGAGTTATACAAGGTGTGTATATGTGCATAAGTGTGTATGCAGTATATGTGGGAACCAGAGTCTTCCTCAATCACTGCCCACTTTATTTTGGGGGACAGAGTTTCTCACAGAGCTTAGAGTTTGCTGATTTGGCAAGATTGATGGGCCAGCAAACCCCAGCCATCCTGTCTTCACTTCCTAGGGCCTGGATTAGGCTCCTGAACTGGTAATCCATGTGAACTCCTCACCTTGTGTGGTGAACACCCTACTCACTAAAACATTTCCCCAGACCAGCTTCCCCCGCCCCCTCTTTCTCTCTCTGAAATATTTACAGTTCCCAGAATAGAGTACAGAGAAGGTGGGGAACTAACTGGCTTCAGCTCTTAACAGTAGGGGGCTTGGATCACTCTCCCTTCCTGCACAGGGCCAGAGTTGTCCCATCTGAACTGTGGGAATTGTGCACAGACAATTCTGAGAGGCAATCTTAAATCTTCATGATCTGATGAATTGTCCCCTTCTAGCTAGGATAAACCCAGGCATCTCTCTCCTGCCTCTCACATCCTCCCAGCAAATGTCTGCTTTGGTGGGTCCTGGGGTTTGGGGGCAATGGGATCTGAGAACCTTTGATGTTTTCCCCAAGCTGTTCCTGATACCTTCTGGTTCCCCCTCAACCGTCTGAGGTCTGACCTTCTAATGATTGATGCACATTATCAACCACTGTGGTTTGAATGGCTGCCTGTGATTTAGAATTACCCAATGCTGCAGACTCAGATGGCTTGCATAATTAGCCTGAGCTTCATTAATGTCTGCTTCTTTGGGTGTTTTGCATTCTTGGTGTCTCTCATTCTGAGTTCCAATTCTATCTGTCTGGGTGAACACAGCTGCCCCCTTTTCTCACTGCTTGGTGGAACCAGGCTCCACTCTGAGCTCAGAAGAGCCCTGCCAGCCACAGAACATGATTGCAACATGCCCCAAGCTGACCCCTTCCCTGCTTTCCAAATAGAGCTAGCTTATTTCCTTAGGAGATGAGTGCTTCAAGCACCTCAAGCTGGTTGGCCATGCACCTCTGGTCTGTGTCTGAGAAGGGCTGTCAATTTAATTGCTATAAAGACTGATGACTAAACTATCAACTAAAATTTATAAACTGATATCAGAATCTGACCTTGGGACTGTACTAAGGTTGTCCACGGAAGAGTCCATAATTTACTCCTCTAGACTGACTCCCTTCTTTCCCAAGTCCTCCACATCCTGCTCTGAGCCCCAGCAAGCCTGGTCCTTCAGGCAGCATCAAGACAGTTCTGCCTTCTGGCCTTCACATGGCTTTACTGGAGTATGGTTCCAGCTAGAGACTGGAAGGCAGAGTAGGAAGAGGGTAGTAGTATCTGTCCCCAGTGCCCACCTGTTGGTATCAGACTGTGACCTCTTCTATTGTTCTATACAGTATAAAATAGTGGCTGCAACTTGTACTGAGAGACTCCATCTTAAGTCAGCTTTTGAATTTAATGGCTCTGAACACAAACTTCATTTGCATTTCACATATGTTACACAACTAGTCTGGAGGTATTTTCCTATAGTTGCTTTTTGTAATTTTGTGCACTAAAACAAGCATTTGAACTGAAACACAGAAGCAGGGTGTACTACAGTGGGCACATAATCAACAACAGTTGTACACACTGCCTACAAGGAACAAACAAATAAACTTATTCCTAAAAGTAGAAAGGGCTCTTAGCTATAAATATATGTAAAAATAAAAATGTAAAAAAAATTGGAACTACTTTATGACTTCGATATGACCATATGAGCACATATGAGCCATGGGCATGCTAAAATCACATCAGGAGGACCAGGCCTTTGAACTTCCCAGATATTCCAGGATATTCCTCCCAGGATGCCATAAAGTGGAGAATACCTAAGCTGTGGATATAGCTCAGTTAAGCAGGGCTTGTTTCGCAAGCATGAGGGATCCCCACTTTGATCTCTCAAACCCACTTAAATATCCAGGCATGGTGGCATGCCCTGATATTTATGGTCAGTCTGCTTAGTCAAATGACCAGCTAATGAGGTCTGTCTCAAAAGCTAAGGTGAAAAATGACAGGCCACACCTGCCAGAAGAGCAGGTAGGCTGCCAGCAGACCTCTGTTTTCTCTGATCCCTAATACAACAGAATACCAGCTGCAGCCTCCATTTCCCCCTTTCCATGCCTCCTTTGAATCCCACAATCACCTCCTGGATGCCCTCCTGACTCCTAGACTCATCATTGTGTCCCAGCCCCCAACTCCAGCTGACACCCTCTGCTCAACCATAGGGCATACCTGCAAGACGACCAGGTAGGCTTTGCTAAAACCTTTCACAGTTCAGATGTTTTTGGATTTAGAATATTTACATATATTTACATGCACTGCATATTTACATATCTTAGAATCAGGACTCAAGTCCAAACACAAAATTCATTTGCATTTCAGATACACATTATATAAGTAGCCATGGGGTAATGTACTATAATAGTCTTCCATAATTTTATGAACAGTGTGGAAGTTTCCATTGGTGATGTCATGAAAAGAACTCTAAAGTTTTGGATTTTGGAGTGTTTCAGGATTAGGGCTTTTACACTGGGATGTTCTATCTGTAATGGCATTCATTTCCCCTCTCTGTTCCTTCAGCTCCACACATTCCTCTGCAAGGGACTCTTTCATTTAAATAAGCCAAGATGACGTGAATTCTGTCTCTCACCTCATACAATTTCTGATGTAATTCTCAGTTGCAGAATTGGTGCCCAGAGCATAGTGAGACCTTGACAAACATTTTTGGAATAAGTAAACTAAACCTTTCATATACACTATTTCATGTTGTGCTCACAAAAGCCATGCATGCTCTATTAGTGCCTGTTTAGGTGAGGAGTGGGGGCTCTGAGGTCTGACCTTTCCAGGTCTGACCTTTGCGTGAGAGCAGCACTTGACTAATCCATAGAGTTCTGTCCCTGCTCAGCCCCAGCAGAAAGTTTGCTTGAGTTTGGATCTGATTTGTTCCTGGGTCACATGCTCATGGCTTGGTCCCCAGTCCTTCATGGTGTTGGGAGGTGGTGGGTTCTTTAGGAGGTGGCGCCTAGTGGAGGAAGTTAGGTCACTGGCATTGTGCCATGGAAGGACATTGGGATTCTGGTTCCTTCTCATCCTTGCTCTTTGTTTGACAAGCACCCTGAGGTGGTGATGTCTTCCGTGTCACGTGTCCACAAAGATTTACTGGATACTACCATCCCCAAAACAATAAAGCCAAGCAACCATAGATGGAAACAGCTAGAACTTCAGCCAAAGTAAAGCTTGCCTCCCTTTAAATTGATTAAACTTAGGTATCTTGTCATGATAATGGAGAGCTGACTAACTCAGATCTCAGATTCCTGCTGCTTTCTGTTGTCTAGAGATCTGGGGTCTACCCAAGCTGGTGTGGAAGGAGTGAGGATAGGTGCTATGAGCCAGACAGAATGAACAGCAGGGAGTTCTGGGGCTGCATCTGGCATTGCATCAGAGGCCTGGTTCAGACTTAAGTGCTGCCAGGCTCTAGAAGTCTGATGAGACAAACAATTCCTTGCCTCCAAGGGAATCTCTGCTGCTGCAATTTGGTTTCTTCTGCTCTAAAATGGACTATGGTAATAATTAGCAGCATTTAAGGGTTATCCTGGTCTAGACACACAGCTGAGAGATTTGCCCACACCATCTTGTTTATGCCTCACTGAACTCTGTGAGTAGTTGTTAGAATTAAATGTTCCAGAGAAGGCACTATCCACCATCATACAATGCCCTCATCCAGGCTGAAGAGGGTTATCTACTGCCAAGCTCTACTGTCCCTGATTCCTTTAGTCCATCGTATGGGGTTGTGGGAATAGATATCCCATTTGACACAGTAAGTGGTAATGACCTTTCCCCTATACCCTGCCTCTAAGTCAGACTCTTGGATTCTTTCCTTGTTTTTTTTCCAAATGGTTGTTGAACTGTCCTTTTACATACTGTCCATAGTGGGGAACTTAACACCTCTTTAAAAAATTCTATGCAACACTCTCCTTCTTAGTGAAGAGGGGCAATCAGGGCAGAGAAGCCACACACAGGCTCTGGAGTCAGACTGGCTGAGCTCCATGTCTCACTGGCTGGGCACCTGGATTCCATTACACAACTCATTGGTTGTTCAACCTTCTTATCTATAAACTGTGATTTAATAGCACACACCTTATGGGGTTGTTGAAAGGACAAAATAAGTTAATATATGTTAAGTGCTTGGAACAGTGCCTAGCACATAGGAAACGCTATAAAAGTGTTTGTTAAATGAATAAAAAAATCATGAATTTTGTATGTACTGTTCATGCTGGCTAAACTAAAAGGAATTGTTCTTGGCTTAAGTCTGAGGAAGAGTGTGGACCCAGCCTTGAGGAACATCACCAGGCCACTGTCTCTCTTGGCTGTGATTTCCTTTGCTTTGGCTTCACTTTTGGAAGGTCATTCATACAGGGAGACAGGGAGACACCAGCAGCTCCAGGCATTTACCCTACCAGCTCAGCAGCCCCTGCAGAAACCATTTCTATTAATCAAGAGCTCTAGAAAAAGTCTCATGAGAAAGTCCTGTTGTATTACCTTGAGTCCCAAGGTAAGGTGACAGTCCAATAGACTAGGGCTGGTCATGTGTTGTCAGCTGCACACACTGCCCAGACTACGAGGTAGAGAGGGGGTCATTGTGGTGGAAAATCATCTAAGTGCTTTATCTCAGGATAGAAGAGATGGATGATGGAGAGGACCAATAGTGGTTTGCTCTGCCACCACCCTCATCTTTTGGAATGTGAACCTCATGTCCTCCATGAAAACAGAAGCAACATAATACCGACCAATAGAACCATGTTACTGAGGCTAGTGCACAAGACCATGGGGAAGTCCCATAATATGCCATCTGAGAACCAGTGATGGGATTCAGTGAGTGTGGAGTTCTGAGAAGCAGGGGAGCCAACAGTGTCATTCTCATACTGAGGCCCAAGAACTGAGAGACCATTGGTGTCAGTCCTAGAGTGTGAAACCATGACAGTTCTGATGACAGAAACGGGGAGAACTTGAGTGCCTTAGGTCCAGAAGACAGTCTCAGCTTTTCCTTTTGTGCTCTTCCAGCTGGGCTCTGTGTGGATGAGATGGTGCCTGCCCATATTAGTGAGATCCCATCTTCTACTCAGTCTACCAGCAAGATTTCTGCAGACACACCCAGAGATGATGCCCATCTGGGTAGAGGCCCTACTGACATGTAAAATGAACCATGGCCACGGTACAAAGTGCTTTTTGGCATTTCCAATATGCCACCTAAGTGTCTCTGAAAGAAGATACCACAAGCAAGAGAACAGCTCAATACTCTAACTTGGGAGAGCTCAGCTAGGGCTTGTCATGGTTCCATGGCTTTCTACCTGCAGGTCACAGTGTCAATCAAGCAGTAGCTTCCTGATGAGTGAGTACTTTCTAAAAAGTCTGAGGCTGCTTGCAGGAGACTGTGACACCTTTCCAGGCCCACAGGCTCTTGTGTTTGAATGCTCGGTCCCTAGATGGTGGCACTGTTTTGGAAAGTTGTGGAAACTTTCAGTGTTATAGTCCCATCCAATTGGTGGGCCACAGGTGGCTAAGGACAGCTATGGATGTGAGCCAACATAAAATTATATACTCACTTAACTGTATCCTCAGCAGGGTGGTGGCGGCTCATGCCTTTAATCCCAGCACTCAGAAGGCAGAAGCAGGTGGATCTCTGTGAGTTCAAGGTCAGCCTGGTCTACAGAGTGAGTTCTAGGACAGGCTCCAAAGCTACACTGAGAAATCCTATCTCAAAAACCAAAAAGAAAGACAGAAAGAAAAGAGAACTCTATCCTCTCACAGTTATAGATAGAGGTCAGATGTCCAAAATCAAAGTGTCAGGAGCTCTGGTTCCTTCTGAGAGAGAACATATCTTTTGCCCATTTCTTAGCACCCATCATTGCAGGAGACACTTGGCACTTCTTGCAGATGTATCACTTCAGTTTTGGCCTCCATCATCACACAGAACTTTCTTTGTATCTCTAGTCACTATTTTTGATGCAGCTATATAGCTTAGGCTGACCTAGAACTTGCTGTGTAGAACACCAGGTCCTCCTGCCTCAACCTCTAGTTGCTGGGATTATATGCCTGTGATACCATATCTAGTCCAACATTTTTTCTTACAAAGACACCAATTACATTGGATCATGTATCTACCCTTTTAAAGTATGGCCCATTTTAAGTAATATCTGCAAGGATTCTGCTACCCACACAATTCTCTTCTTTCCTTTTCACTTCTTATTCCTTCTTGTCCAGATCTGAGCATCATCCCTTACTCACTCAGATCCTCACACATTGGCCTGTGCATCTCTTTCCCAGCCACACAGGACTGGCCTTATGTGATTCTTTTTTCTTCTGTGAACATGTATTTGTCATTTCTGCCTTCCAAATAATTCCCTCACTTCCTCTCCAGCACAGTACACATCCTACACAGTTTTCTGGAAAATCTGATAACCAGGGCTTCACTCTGAATGCTTAGTCTGCTGTGCCACTGGAGTTTTGTTCTTTCTGCTAAGCCTTTACACTATGGACAGGCTGCTCTCACACGTACCAGTTCATGTAGACTGGCAGGCTCTGGCTGCATGGTGCTCTTGCCACAAGCATATATAAGCCAGAGAGCAACAGAATCCCACAACCAGAACACACACCTTTTGCCACAAGTCTTCCTCCTGGACATCACAGTTGCTTCCCGTATGTGTGTGTGTCATTAATAATTTCTGTTACAGGGGCATCTGGGACTCTGTGGGAGTCATTTAGCACAGGGACATGCATGTGGTCCCTAAGAGTAGCCACATGCAGCAGGTTGGCTGGGGTGGAGGTGTCTCTGTGAAATTTCTTATATACACTTCTCAGATGGCTTCTGTGTCTCGGGTCTACTTACCTCACAATTTTGGTGCCATTTCTCACAACTTGCATGTCTACCATACAGCCTCCAGTAACATAAGCAGCCAGGTTCAGCTCAGAGAACTCAGCCTGGAGGAGAAAGCAAATCAAACAAAGGAGGCATCAAACACCACCAGGGTAGGACATTTGTGTTTATTGTATATTTCTACTGTTATGCAGTGCACATTTAGGCCTCATCTCCTTTTTCTAAGGGAAGCTGAGGGGCAGGTGACATTCTCAAGATCACATGACAGACACGTCAGATTAGAACCCATGAGTCTCTGATTCAAGGCCCCACTACCATAACCACAACACTTTCCTGCCTCCTTGGAAGCAGAAGAGGCCACTCTGACTCTGACTAGAAGATGCCATTGTTAACAGGATGGTTTCCTAGAGCTGTCAGCCTTGTGCTGTGCAGTTTGTCAGCCCCATGTCTTTGATTACTTGGCTCTGGTAACAGTTGGCTCAAATTATCTGCCCGATATTCTTAGTAATGTTCTCTTCCCTCATCCCATACATGTAGCTACAGTGGAATCACTATGTCTGTGTCATTTTGGTCACAGGGGAGGAGGGAGTGATAGACTCCTAATTAAGAAGTTAAAACTACAGAGCAACATGTGGTGGTTTGAAAGAAAATGGGACCCTAAAGGGAGTGGTGATGCGGAATGTTCTTCTGTATATATGTTTGTCTTATTGGTTGATGAATAAAACACCGGTTGGCCATGCAGGAAGTGATGTAGCATGGCAGATACTGCCACTAGCTAACCATAGAGGTCTGGATGTCTGTTTAGACAGGCAGGAAGTGGCATAGCTGGACAGAATCAGAATATAAGCAGGGACAAACAGGAAATCGCTCTCTTCTCTGCAGAGATGTAGCAGGCAAAGGAGATGCAGGGCTGGCATTCCCAGCTAGCCAAGACCACATGGGAACACTTAGATCGATAGAAATGGGTTAATATTTAGACAGAGCTAGCCAATAAGAAATACTAGTAACAGGCCAACAGATTCATAATTAGTACAGTATCTCTCTGTGTTATTTGGGACTGTCGTGGTTGTGGGACCAGGCTGGTAGGAAACTGCTCTTAACAGAGTGGTACCTTTTAGGAGGTGTGGCTTTGTTGGAGGAAGTGTGTCACTGTGGAGGAGGGCTTTGAAGTCAGGTCTCATACATGCTTGAGCCATGCTCAGTGAGATAGACCATTTTCTGTTGCCTACACATCAAGATGTTGGAATCTCTGCTTGGTCTCCAGCACCATGTCTGCCTTCATGCCACCATGGTGCACCATGATGATAATGGAGTAAACCTCTGAAAATGTAAGTCACCCCGAATTAAATGTTTGTCCTTTATAAGAGTTGCTATGGTCATGGTGTTGTAAATTTTAAAAAGTAGCACATGAGAGAAAAACATCATGTGTCAGAGTTCAAGCAGAAGGACTTCTTATTAGGGAAAGGGTTCATAAAAATGGGAAAGGGACGGGGAGACTGGCCTCCAGGGATAGGAGCAGTGGGCAATAGGAAAGAGGCAGAAAGTGAGTTGAGTGAGAGGGAGGGGGACAGACATATAAAAAGAGGGACAGAAAGAAAGAGAGAAGGATGGGAGGTGGGCAGGGCCCTTTTAAAGGGGAACATAGTGATAGGTACAGGTGGTGCTATTAGTGGCAACAACTGAAGGTATATCCTGTCAGAACCTCAAGGACAGGCCAGTACAGATGCTTAAATACTACCCCATGGTGTATCTTCACAGCAATTGAAAACCCCAACTAAGACACAAGACAATGAAGTTTGTTTCTAGTGGTTTGTATCTCTGTTTCTTGTTTTGTTTCTTGACATAGAGTTGTATATAACGAATTCAGGCTGGCCTCAAACTTGCTAATGACACTGACCCTCTGCTCCTCCTATCTCCACCTCCTAAGCACTGAGATTACAGATGTGCACCACAGTGGTTTTACTTAGTGCTTCGGATGGAACTGAGGACTTTGTGCATGCTAGTCAAGCACTCTGCCAACTAAGCTACATCCCCAGCCCACAGGTGGCTTTTATCTTTTATGCACAAGCCTAATGCTACTTGGGATCATATTTATTGCTAGCTGCATTGGGGAAGCATGGAAAACCAGAATGTAGGAAGCTGAAGAACAGGAGGAAGGGTTGCAGGGAGGACAGGGGAGAGAGGAACAGAAGCAGGAGATGAGGGACCCTCCTGATGTTCCTGTCTGAATTTTGGTGGGTATTTTGTCCTCTCTGGCTGGTCTGTTTAAGGCATTAGTGAAATTCTATTCTTTCAATCAGAGTTCTGTGGAATAACACATGTCTCTGGTCACACTGTATGCTCCCTGGAGATAGAGACTTGTTGCTGTAACTACCTCTATCAGATCCCTAGAATGCTGCAATGAAGACCCACCCCTGGGTGCCTTAAATGGCAGGAACTTACTCTACAGTTCTGGGCTATAAGTTCAAAGTCAAGGTGCTGGTATGGCTGGTTTCTTCTGAAGGCTTGTAATGGGGAGGTCTTTGCTAGACCCCTTATCTTGGCTTGAAGAGCACCATTTTCTCCCTGAACTTCTCATCATTTCAATGTTTGTCTCTATATCCAAAATTCCCCCTTTTATAAGAACATTAATCATGTAGCTTCTCACTGTAATGAACTTGTTTTTGTTTGTGATTGGGAACCTCTTTAGAGGTTCTCTCTCCCAGTAAGATCACATTCGGAGGTAGTGTAGGCTAGATTTCAAACTATGACAATTTAAAAATTCAACTTTATTTATCCATCCTTTAAGAATGTAATATATGGGGCTGAATACATGGTTTAGTGGTTAGAGTGTTATTGCTTTAGCAGAGGACCCAAGTTTGATTCCCAGAGTCTACATCAGGTGACTTACAACTACCTGCAACTCCAGTCCCAGGGATCCAATGCCACAGATTCATACACATACTCATAATTTAAAATGATAAAATAAACTTTAAAAAAGAATGTTATACATGTACATAAAGTATTTTAGCCATATTCATTCCCTCTAATTCTCCCAGAACCCCAACACACAGCCACCTTTCAACCTCATATCCTCTTCATTTAAAAAAATTGTAACCCACTGACTCTAATTAGAGCTGCCCAGAAACACATGAACAATTGGATCATGGACAACCAACCATGGGCCACACTCCTGAAAACAAAACAGCAACAACAACAACCACACCTGTTTTTCCCTTAGCAGCCATCAACTGCCAACAGCTCTCATCTGTGTATGGTCCTCATGAACCCTTCCCCCATCCATACTGTCATGTGATTGGCTTGATCTTGTGTAGGTCTTATGCAGGCAGCCACAGCTGCTGAAAGTTCATGAGTTCAATGACTGTCATGTCCAGATACATTTTCACATCAGCGTCACTCTTAAAATCTTTCTATTCCCTCTTCTATGATGTTCACCTTGGGGGAATATGATTTAGAGATGTCCCATTTGAATATGGGCACTCAACAGTCACACACTCTGGAATTTGACTAACTATGAGTCTCTGTGTTAACTGATATCCACTGTAATAAGTATCATATCTAATGAGGGGTGAATGCTGTACTAATCTATGAATATAAGGTTAAGAATTTAGAAGGCAGATTGATGCTATCTCTATTGAGTAGAATAACGTAAGTAAGGCTTCCCCGAAGGTATATCATCTTCCCAGCCATTTGGTTCTTGGCTAGATTTATAATACCAGCTATAAGTTCCTTTCCATGGAGTGACCATAAATCCAAGCAGAAAGCAGTTGGTTTCTAACATAGCATTTATGCCATTATTGCATCAATGGGCACATCTTACCAGCAGTTGTTATTAAAGCCCAGAGTTCACAGCTAGGTAAGATTTTTGATGACTTGTCGCTATCCCTCAATAGCTTGTCTAGCACCTCTGGCATGATGAAAGATATTTACCAGGAAAGGAGGTTGTAGGTTGGTATCCACTTGATTTCTCTTGACCAAACTGTGGAGAGTCTTCAGCAATGGGTTCTTAAACCAAGCCCAGTTGGATGACCAAGAGCAATGACAATTGTCTGTATTATTTATAGAAGTATATCGGATGCCCTGTTCACTTTGTCAGCCTATGAATTTTGATGATAGTGTCATAATAAGCAGATGTAGAAATCCATAACTAACCATTGGCCAAGTTCCTGGAGTACAGTTGAAGTGAGGGGGGAGAAAAAATATGATCACATAAGTCAAGACCATGATGGGGAAAACCACAGATCAGCTGGCCCGAGCTAGTGAGAGATCACTGACTCAGGTCTGACAAGTGGGGAATCTGCATAAGAACAAACTAGACTCCCTTAATATAGGTGACAATGGTGTTGCTGGGACAATATATGAGGTCATTGGCAGTGGGTCCAATATCTAATTCTAATGTACAAACTGACTTAGTGGAGCTTATTCTATATGGAGAGAGATCTTGCTCAGCCTAGTACAGGAGTATGGGGTATGGAGAGGTACCTTGGTCTTGCCTCAATGACATGATGGGACAGACTTAAACTTTCTAGGGGAGGCCTTACCCTTCTCAAGTAGCTGATGGGAGGTGGTGGGTGAAGTGAGGGGGACGGGACGAGAGAAGGGAGGGGGAACTGAGATTGGAATGTAAAAAATAAATTAAAAAAAAAGAAAAAAAAGGAATAATACTAAAGGGAGGCCTTATTCACAGTACAGGATCTAATGAATCAATGTAACTATTTACATATATTCAGTGTGTAAGGTTTTGGTCTAAGCATTTCACCTGCATAAATCTATGTAACCCTTGTCCAGGTAAGGAAATTGAGGAAGACAGAGATTAGATATATGCAAGATGTCACACAATAAGTAGCAAAGTCCAGGATTTAACCCCGGGCAGTGTTCTCGAGGGACTGTGCATCTGACCATTTGTACTCTATTGCCTCTCTCTGAGGCTACATGAGGCCACGTGAATGTCTGAGATTGTAGGGATTATAGTATTTTGAATAAGACTCTCCTTTATAGGCTCAGATATTTGAACCCAGTTGGTAGCACTGTTTGGGGAGGTTTAGGAAGTATAGACTTGCTGAAGGTAGTCTGTCACTGGGGTGGGCCTTGAGAGTTTAAAGCTTTCAGTTGAGGATGTGCACTTTCAGCTTCTTGTTCTGTTTGCTATGCCTGCCTACTACCATGCCTTTCTCATCATAATGGACTCTGATACTCTGGAATAATAAGCCAAAATAAAGTGTTTCTATAAGTCACTTTTGGTTGTGGTGTTTTAGCACAGCAACAGAAAAGTAATATGGGAACCTAAAAAAAGTAAAGAGAACAAGTTTTAGTGAAGATCTAAATGTATCACCCTGGAGCTAGTATGAGGAACTGTCACAAAGGGCCTGACTCTTTCTCCAGATGATATTAAGGAAAACTTAATACCAAGAACATTGATGCTTCTTGCTCTAATAGCCTCATTATGTTGTGGCAAGGAGAAAAGAAAAGATCGTTGCTAATGAGCCCACACTGGTAATCTGTGGTAATAACCAGCTATTATGTCAATGCCTTCCAAATTCAGCTCCACATTGCTCAAAATACTTAATTGGCAACATCAAGGAGAATTTTAAAAAGCTACTGCATGTGTGTGGCAGGGAAAGACATTAAAAGGAAATTGCAAAACAAGAGAGCTGGTTATTAGGTATGTGAAGAAAAGGAACGAACTGAAAGGGGTGTAGATCCAGGAGTTGTTTTGCTGCCCAAAAAGAAAAAGAAATTCCTAGATAGAAGATATATTCAGGCTTTGATAGGAAAGTTAGACATTGGATCTGTAGGTTTGTCCCCTTCACTTTCTCCCAACAGTTCACAGACTCAGTAAATTTTGGGGTGGACTAACTCATAGCACTGATTCTGGGCCTGGGTGGTTGCTGGGATAGTTAGCTTGCTAGCTTTCCCTCGTCATCACTATCTGGATGAGCTCTCCAGTACTGCTTGGGCTAGCTCACCCAGTGTGCCTACAAACAGCAGCGCAAGTTCTCCTGCTCTCAGGCCCTCATATCCCAGTCCCCTTCACTTACATTGCTAAGGCCAGAGCTACTGTTTCGCCCAGGCAAGGTGCAGGGCTCTCTCTCCAGTTTGTTGTAGGGAGCATAAGAGAAGGATGGCTGAGATCAGTTCTTCTGCTCTTGTGCCCTCAGGGCTGGCTCACCTGTGACCCCAACAACAGGGTTAGCTCTAGTGTGCTGCCCCGGTGGAGTACAGGGCCTGCTCTTCTGTGTGTCTCCATGACACAGGACAACAACAGGATATCCATGAGAAGCCCCAGTGAAAACCCATTATCAGTGGTATAGCAGAAACCAGAGTCTTCAAGCTGCAGCAATAACTAGTGGCAATGAACACTTGCAAGTAAACATGAATGAACTAGAGGGTAAACTGTGTGTCTCAGTGGGCCACACTACAGCTCCCATATCAAGATTCTTCTTCTGCTTTCCTTTTGTTTTTGTTTGCTTTGGCTTTTAGTTTTTATTTTAAATTTGTTTTTGATTTGTGGGTGGGAGGTTGCAAGGGCAGAAGGCAGATGCGAGGAGATGTGGAGATAAATGGGATCAGAGTGCACAATGTGAAATCAATAAAAGTTTTTTAAAAAAGAAAGAAAAGTTAGAGGTTGGTCTTGTACAGATGTGCATGTCTAGAGTTATTTCCAAGCCATGGATTATAAACAATCAGAGAAAGTGAATGCCTAGGTCACAGGGTGAAAAGACCCTTGTAGTACACACAAAGAGTTTAGGAAGCAAAGAAGAAGGGAATTCCTCTGTATTTAATTTTCTAAAACATCTCCATCAATGGAAATGCACACAGAATTACCAAGCCCCTCTCCATCAATATGGCTCACTGATACTGTGGTAGGATCTAAAACAGTGATCACTATGGAAGAATACCATTGTTTCCATAGAGACTGCAGTAGATCAGGTTCTATTCCCCAGACGATATTTCCAAGTACTAAGTGGGAGGGCCTGATGAAATCTGATGAAAACTAACATCTAGATTTACAAGCTATTTGTTAAATCTCCTAGTTTGTGTTAATTTTCCATGTTAACCCTAGGAGAAAAAAATAACTGAGAAATTTATGATTTCAGTACTCCAGGCAAAGCCAGAAGAGACCACCAAATATCAACATGGTCAATAGGCTGTTTCATCTCCATCAGACTCCATGCAGAACTCATGCATACAAACATGAGAAACATATACAATCTCTTTCTCCCTCTCTGTCTCTCTCTCTCCTTTCCTCTGTAATATGACAATTACCTGTTTTACACAAGTTTTTAAAAAACTTAAAATTTCTGCATGAATTAACATTTTAATCTCAATTTTTTTCTTCAACTGTCTTTTATGTGGTTTTTTTTTAAAAATGCTGCACTTGAGGCCTTGTGGTGCAGATTCGTATGTACTCAAGAAGTTACATGTGTATGTAAGCTACTCAATGTAGTATCCAATGAGTTTCACTAAGTCCTCTCTAAATATCAGTTTTAACACCTGTAAAATGGAGACAATAATACAGCTGTCCCTAAGAGTTTGTGATTGTTCAAGTCTCTGAGACAATTAGCATGTGGCTGAGACACAGGCTTCTGTGAAGAGCTGCATGCAATAATAATTATTTTCAAGTAAGAGTGAATGGAAGATGCCAATGATGGTAGAGCCACTAGGTGTGATGATGCATATCTATAATCTCAGCACACAGAGGGCAAAGACAGGCAGACCCTTGAGTTTGAGGTCAGCCTGGTCTACAGAGCAAGTTCTAGGACAGCCAGGGCTACACAGAGAAACCCTATCTCAATAAACCAGAACTAGAAAGCAGCATTATCTTCAAGCATTTGTGTCTCACAAAATGTAAAATATAGAGAATGCAATGGTTCATCTTCATTGCCAACTTGACTGAATTTTGAATCGCCTAGAAGACAATTTCTGGGTGAGTCTTTGGGGTTATTTCTAGAGAGATGTAACTGAGGGTGGAAGACCTATCCTGAATGTGGGTGGAACCAGCCCATTGGTTGTAGTCCTCAACTAAACTGAATAGAGAAAATGAGTTGAGAACTGGTTGTCTGTCTCCTGATCCATCTGGATATGAGCAAACAGCCTTGTGCTTCTGCTCTCACTGCCAAGGGCTTTTCCTTCCACCATGCCTTCCCCACCAGGGTGTCTTCGCACTGTAAAGAAAAATAAAACTCTTTCCTTTATTTAGTTACTGTTAGTCAGATATTTGGCTAAGCAATGAGAAAGGCAGCTGATACACAGACTTTGACTCATGGTTACAATAAACTACTAGATATTCTATTTATAGTCCCATCTCATCCAAAGAGACCAGACAGAATACATTTCAATATTCAGCCATCCTACAGCAGGCATTTCAGAACTGAGGTTCTGAAAGAAATGATGCAATTATCCATATAATCATTCAAGATGGCTGCTTGGAGGGAGTTTCTTGGCTGTAAAGCAGCAATAGGAGAACTTACACTATGCTCAGCCATCGCTGAATTGAGGATACCAAGACACCAAGAGGAGAGACACTGTGGATAGAATTTGCAGGTAGTATGTAGGAAAATATGGAGTGACACAGAAACTCCATAAGGAGGGATCCAGATGTCTGTGGCTAAGTGCTGGTCTGACCCTTCATGAAAGGAAATACTCAAGGCTGGGGGGTTAGGGAATGGGACAATACATGAAGCATCAGTTGGCTCAACAGCCTGCAGAACCCGCACAAGCCCGGGAACTGTGTGTGTGTGTTGATGGTTACAGTGTAAAGACCTTGTGATATGAATCAGATTCTAAAGACTTTAGATGTAGCACTGAGTCACTCCTGTACTAACATGCTGTGGAACTAGGATAATGAACATTATGACTCTAGTTTGCATCTTTTTGATGATTAGGAGCATGGGTACTTTCCTCAGATGCTAATTAGAAATTCAGATACACTCTTTGGTGAAGTATCCAATAAAATCTTATCCACATTTTTATTTCTGTTTGGAACTATTTTTAATTTTATATATATATATATATATATATATATATATATATATATATATATTTTCTAGCTTGAAAATTTCAAAAGTTAAAAAATTTAAGAATATGTTGTATATAAACATTTTATTGATGTATTTATCTGCACTATCTTCTTCCATTCTGTGTCTTTTTAAATGTAAAATACATACACACATATTGCATAGTGTAATTTGATGATCTTTTTATAGTTAGCTTTTTCATTATTACTAGGTGAAACCTCTGCCTATCCCAAGATTATATAGACATTCTGCAGTATTCCTTACTAGAAGCCCTAGTTTTATCCATCATATTTAATCCTGTGACACACAGAATTAACTTTTATTATGACATAATGGCTTAAGTTTTTACTTTTCCATTTTGTTAAGTAGCATTTTGCCACCATTTGCTGAAATGATCAGATTTTGGTTTTTGTTTTCTCAATAGAACCACATTTGTACCTTTGCAAACACAAAATTATTTCATTTGTGGCACTCTAGTTTTCTTTCCATGGCTGTATGGGACATGGGATTGAGGACTGCACATAGGCCAGGTAAGTGCTCTCTACCACTGAACTGTATCTTGGCCTCTTAGTTTTGAGGCAAGGTCTCACTACATTGTCCAGACTGGTTTGAGTTCACTATGCAGTCCAAGTACTGGCCTTGTATTTGTGATCCTCTAACCTCAGCCTCTCAAGTATCCATGGTCACAATCCTATGCCAATAGGCCCAGCTACTTCTAAATTCTCTTTCCTATTCTATGACCTATGTCTGTCCTGTTTCAAGTTGTCTTTGTTGCTGTCATTATGGAGGGAGTCTTGGAGGTGATCAATTTCATATGATGAAAGCTACCCAAACAGAAGAAAATACCAAGACAATACAAGGTGACCACTCTGTCCCTTCAATCAACAAACTTCTTGCATGCCCACTCTATCATACACATAGACAGCAGGCCATCATCTGACCTCAAAGGTTCTGTTCTGAGAATACTGCTCAGATGCTTCACCAATGATATATCGACTGGACATGCTCAACTTTGTGTCTGCCCATTGTTGCAACCAGCTCTGTCAAGAAGGTTCAGTGAACATCAAGAACTCCTGTTCAGCATCAGCTGTGTTAAACCAAGCAGGCCCACCTATTACTGAGTCATACCCCCAACTGAGGGCCAGTATGTATATCATCCCCTGCCACCATGCTCACACACCCTGAAAGAAATGTCTTGGATTTATACAGGAAGTTTCAAGTTTCACCCAGTTCCAAATATTATCATCTTAGCTTCCTTTCTCCCTTGCTGGAAGTGTAAGTCAATCGTCTTGTGATTAACTCCATTACTTTTTGTCTATTTTTGCTACCCAGGGCACATAAAAGAGTTTGTTTCCTTTATTTTCTTAAGGTTTATTTTCATTTTACTTTTATGAGTCTCTCTGGGTGTGTTTGTTCACTTGTGTGTCTGTGCTGAAGAGGCCAGAAAAGGATGCTGGATCCCTGAAACTGGAATTATAGGAAGTCATGAGCCACCCAATGTGTGTTCTGGCCTCTGAAGGAGAAACAAACACTCATACTCATTCAGCCATCTCTCTAACCCCTCCTAATACATTACCCTGGAAATGAATATATCTTCCAGTTAATTTTGATTGTTGGAACTCTATCTTAGGAGGAAAAACAGTGTGTGATACATTCCTAAGAACTGGAGACATCATTAAGAAAGGTAGGTGCTAATTCTTTGATCTTTAGATGTGCTGTACAATTCATAAACAGGTTTACAGGTATTTTGTTATTCTTTTAAAAAGCTGCTGGGAGAGATTTCCACCATTGATGCCAATGGCACCCGAGCTTCCCTGCTTGATTACAATCTTCATTAAACATCTGCCTAAAGAAAGGGAGAAACAGTGGAGAGAGATTGGCCTTAAACTTTGGATTAGAGCTCAAAGACTGAAGTTTGACATTGACCTTAGGCTAGGACCTCATTCTCTCCTGGCTTTAATTTTCTTTATCTTTAATCTGAAACACTGTAATTGGTGGAGTTAATTATCTCCATGGGCTCTTTCATTTTTATATAGCCTCTTTCTCAACCAGAGTTCTTCAGTTACCACCACAAAACAAAGTCTGTTATGATAGCAACTCTGGAGAATGACACACCAAGAAAGAACATGCTTTGTGAAGAATTGTTTACTGCTTTATGGTCATATTTGGCACATAGTAGATATTAAAAACCACTTCATTAATGAACTATTACTTTCATAATTTGAATATGAATGGGGCTGTACTTGGTCTTGATGACTGACTTGAAGGAATTTGGAATCACCTGGGAGACACACTTCTGGGCATGTTTCTGGGCACATTTCCAGAGAAGATTAAATGATGGGATAACAATCTTTCAAACTGGGCATCTTCCAATGGGCAGTCCATGTACTAAGAGGCCTGATAAGAAAGCAGTGTTCCCCTTCTGCTTCCTCTTCCTGGCCAAGTTTATTTGTTGCTGATGCCATCCTGGGTGGCCATCAGATCCCAGGTCCTTAGTCATTTCAGCTCAGATTCAATATCAGCATTTCTTCAGTGAGCTTCCAGGCCTTTGGTGCTGTACTGGTATTGCTGAAGCAACTAGTTTTGCTGGTTGAGCAGCTATCAGGTTCTCAGCTTCTCCAGTATGCAGAAAGCCATTGTTGGGCTCCTAGGCCCTGGTGTGTAAGCCAATCTAATACATGTCTTCCTACAACAGACACACTCTATTGGTTTTGCTCCTTCAGACAACACTGCCTACTTCCAACGTGTCCTGTAGCTGCTAAGTAACTTGCCTATGGGGACTGCATTGCCAGAGGTTCTGGATAAGAATGACCAGGAAAGGATTTGTTGGCAGACAGTAGGGGGAAAATCTTAAGATGAGGGTTAATAAAGAAACGCATAGGTGAGGACATGGGTGAGGCAAGGGAATGGTGAAATGTCATTTGTTGCAGAGACCCTGAGTCCATGGGTAAACACAGCAGAAAACAGAACTAGAATGCTAGAATGGAGTTTGACTCATGAAGTTTTGGCACTCCTGCAGAAGGTGTGTGCACACTACTCTATATCATTCATCACCAGCAGCTGAACAGATTGCTGTGGGTTTAGGGACTTCAGACAACACAAACTTACCTCAATGTTCTGTAGGTCAGAAGTCTAGGTTATCCTGGTTAGTTTCTCTGTTCTGTCTCTCTGTTTGGCACAAGGCAAGGTGCTGGCCAGCTGAGCTCTGACTGGGAGGCTCAGGGAAAAAGCTGCCTCTGAGATGCTGAAAAAATTCAGGTCTTGGTAACTGTAGGACTGAAGTGTCTGCTTTGCTGATCTGTGCTACCTAAAATGGTGTTCCCCTTATCATGTTCTATCCTCTTCTTCCTTCTCTTTTCTTTTTGAGATGAGGTCTCATACAGCCTACACTACCCTCAACTTTGAGAGCCATCCAGGACTTACATTGATCTCCTTGTCCTCAGTCTCCATCTCCCAAATGCTGAAATTATAGGCATATACCACCACACACAGTTCATATTGTTGAGGGTTGAACACAGGGATTTGTGTTCAATCCAGCCAGCACTCTACCAACTGAGCCACATCTGCAACCCTTCACTCTCTATCTTGGAATAAATGACAGAATGTAAGTCTTTCTCAGACTTTTTCCAATTTCTAATTCTGATACATCTTCTATCTTTCACCAAAGGAAGTTCCCTGTTCCTAAGGACTTATGTTGTCCTGTGGTTAGATTGGCTTAAACTGGCCTCTCCAAGGCATTCCACAGCTTCTGGCTCATAACTGTAACTATGCAATCACATCTGAAAAGTCCATTTGGGTAATATTTCCACAGGCCCCAGGGATTAGGAAGTAGACACACTTAATGTAGCTAAGAAAGGATTCTAGAGAGCATTGTTTGATCTTAAGGACATTTATACAGTTTCTTGTATTATCTAGGCCCTGGTATAGATAATACAAATGGCTGGAATCATATCTGCCAAGAAAGTCTCTACTATATCCTCCTAGATGAAAAGGAGACTATCCTGTTCCAAGAAAGCACAGATACGTATTCATGCAAGTACATATGTACATGTATGCACATACACCCAGGAATAGAAATCTAATGAATTCAATTTCCTCTAAGGCCTCAGGCTACATTCTCAGGAACACTGGTACCTGACAGGGATGTCAAGCCAAGTAGATAATAAGACTGAAAGCATGGGATGTTCATGTCTCCTTACTGATAATTGCTTTTGCGATGATAATCTTGGTGATGACAGCATGGAGGGGGGTGATTGCAGCTGTGATTATTATAATATGTTGAAGGATGTATTAGGCCAACAGATCAATGGTACAGAGAATGAAATTGAGGCTTGGAACTAGATGACTGACTGGAATGTACGAAAGAAACCAAGAATGTGTGGGAACTTGGAGGTAGAAGCTATCAGCCTTGACTGTGAAGCATGACTAAAGGAGGATTTCGACACAAAGAGATTTTGTTCAGAGTGCCTGAGTAAGGCAAGATGCTGGCAGACAGATAGACCTGGAATCCAAGGGTAGTTGATACGATTCTGGAAATTCCCGTTAGTTAGTGAGGACATCTCTGGTGCAGCTGTACCCTCCATTCTTACTTATAGTAGGTCCTGGTACAGGGCTCTAGGTATTCATACATTCTGTAGGAGGAGAGACAGAGAAACACAGACAGACAGGTACACAGGAGGAGATGGACACATCTCCAGTTCCAGGGTATCTGATGCCCTCTTCTGACTTCCACAAGCATCAGGCACACACATGGTGCACATAAGACATGCAGGCAAAGCACCCATACACATAAAACAAATAAATCTAGAAAAGAAAGGTGTTAAGGCAGTTTGGATTACAGGGAAGATAAGAAGCTACACTGCTTGGGTTTGGAACTTATACTAGGGGCCTTGCATGGGAGCATGGAATACCCAGAGGTTTCCAGTGGTTTGCTAGCGCTCTTGTTACCTCAAGTGGGGTGATGGCAATTGTCAAGGGAAGAATACATAATTTCTGAGTCCTTTGTAAATTACCACCAGACTTTCATACAAATCCCAAACAAAGATTGATGTCTTTTCTCTCAGGAACAAAACTGGGTGTGAAATTCCTCCTATGGAGAGTAGCATTCTGTACACACAGTGACCTTCCCCAGTTCTAAATCCCTCACAGCCAAGATGCTTGTGAAAAGGACAAACACTGGCAATAATAACCTTAAAGTACTAAATATAAAATACCAAGCCCTATGTGGCTCATAAGGCCCCATGGGAGTTAGTCTCTGCTGCTTCCCATCATTCCTGGTCCCCTGCCTCTGAGCTTCATGGTCTGTCCCCAATGGGAAAGCCCATTTCTGAGCTCCCAATGTGACAGCATGACAGCATCCTCAGATCATCCAGGCTCCTGCTCAATGATGTCCCCAGAGGTAGTCTCCCTTTAAAGCACCCCATTGTACTCCACAGCCAGTTTTCTTGTGCAACTGAAACAGAACTATAACACAATTCACACCAGATTTCAATACTTAAGATCATCTCTATGAAATACTTAATCGTCTTCTGACCAAAACAGAAACTCTACAAGAAGCACTACAGTGCAGACACTGAGTCCCTTTGGTCCACTCTCCTATCTGTGACCTGAGATTGCCTGGTGTAGGGCAGCAGTAGTTCAGAGACTAACATGGGTTACATAGGAGCCAAATTGGCTGATGTCAGAGAGGGCACTCAGGAAGGTGAGAACTTTTCCTCCAGTTCTGTCACCTGGGACACAAACTCCAATGTTGCTTCATATTGTGCCAAGGGGTTGCTGATATGTGAGGTGATTTCTGCAGGGCCACATGCAGAACTACTCCATGCCCTCAAATGTTGCCCTTGTAGCTGTCTCTGCTTTCTGCCTTTACACACCTTTAGTCTACACACCCACCTGTAGCATCTAGGAGCAAAGGCCTGGCCTACTGGTTTTTCCATTCTGTTTGTTCCTCCTGCCCTTGTGCTGGCAAGCACTTGACAGGGTTCTAAGGCTCTTCAGCTATGTCCTGTTTCCTATCCATTTCCCAATGCAGGCTATAGTTTAGTTCCCAGAGCCTAGGGCCTTAGGGCTCAGTGAATTCCTCAACTAATATCTGAGGCTTAGCTCTTTTCCCAGCTTGGGTTCACCTTACAGAGGTGGGGAGGCTTTGAACATCTGTGCCCTGGCTCAGCTGCCTCTCCTGATGAGGAGGTTCTACTTGAGATCAGGGTTTGGCATCTCACGGAAGCCCTGGGTCACTGGGTCAGACGTAGCACAGAGCCCAGTGACTTTCCTACAGTGCACGGACCAGTTTCTATGTGTGATCAAAAGTGCCTTCAGTCTACTAGAAAATTAGAGTGTCTCTGTGTATGAAAATTTTGAGCAGGAAGGAGAGACAGGAGAGAGAGAGACAGGAGAGAGAGAGAGAGAGAGAGAGAGAGAGAGAGAATGAGTGTGTATTCACATGTGCACATGACCAGCAAGGTGGAGAAAGATAAATTTATGAAAACATGTCAAGATAAATATTTTAAAAAGCTGAAAAAAATGATAATACTCAACATTCCTAAATGTTTAAACAATGGAATATTTAAACCAAAAGAGCAGTGATTTGAAGTTTCAACATGATACACTCCCATGTTTTTTTCAAGCCAGATGCCATGCCACTGCCTCATTATTCCCTTTTCTTGTTATACCGTTTTACGAAAGCGCCCACCTCTTACCTGCAAAGGCAGTGGCAGTGTTTATGTGCACCACTGAGCTGTTAGTGTATAAAGCTGCAAGGCCAGTGCTGTTATATAGCTATTGCCTCAGCATCATATTTTTCCTCCATGCCTTAGGAGACTCAGGGGGCTTAGAAACTGGGATTCAGAAGGCCCTTCCCCAAGGTTATAAATAACTGTGGAGAGGAGACTCTCCAATGGAGCTGCCTATCAGCTGGGTAGGGAGACCTAAAGATGCAGGTCTGGTGCATCATCTGTTGCCTGTGCTCGGGCAGGCTTTTTAGTCATGGTCTCCAGAAGTAACCCCAATAAACTCGCTGATTCACTGAGAAGGGCTTGAGTGAAACTGTATCTGGACCTTTTCTGGAGTGGACAGATACATTTGTGTTTCCCCAGAAAAAAGGCACATGATGGTTGCCCAGGAGAAATACCAGTCAATGTATGTCACAGTAAAATATCAGGTAATAAAGGTTAGTGGTCACAGCTGTCACCTAACCTGCTTAGCACAACAACTTAATGATCTAAGAATAGGCATTAGTTGGGTTGGTGAGAAAGATGAGGGGCATAGAGGGCACATGACTTGGCTAAGATCACAAAGCTACTGGCAGAACAGTGAGAAGTTGGGCTCAGGGCCCTCTGACTACATATTTATTATTAATGCATGCAACTTAACTAATTCTCATTGGATGGCTACTCTGATGTTACAGTCAACAAAGCTGAAAAGGGTTGGAGATCTGAGAGCACTTTGACATCCCACATGGAGATGCTTCGAGTTTGCCCTGCTGGTTTTAGGTCTTGCTTCTTGTGAGGAAACACTATGCCCCCTTTCTTCTCTTTGGAAATGGCAATGTGTATCCAGTATGTTGGAGGTATGTGATTGGCTTTCACATGGGCATACAGGTAAGAGATTGCCTTGAGTCTCAGAAGAGACTTTGAACTTGCAAACAATGTTGAGACTGTAAGACTATGTGGATTTTTGAAGTTAGATTAAATACATTCTGCATTGTTAAATGGCTATAAGCTTATGGGGTCAAGGGAGTGGAATGTGCTGGTTTGAATAAGAATGGCCCCCATAGGTCCATATATTTGAATGCTTAGTCATCAGGGAGTGGGACCCTTTGGTGAAGATTAGAAGGATTAGGAGGTGTGGACTTGTTGGAGGGAGTTTGTCACTGGCTTAGAGATTTCAGAAGTTGCTTTCTCAGCCTGCAGATCCAAACATAGCTCACAGCCATTGTTCAACACTATGTATGCTAGTTACCATGCTCTCTACCACAATGATAGTGAACTAAACTTCTAAATCTACAGGCCACCCTCCAATGAATGCTTTCTCGCATAAGAGTTGCTTTGGTCATGGTATCTGTTCACAGCAATAGAACAGTGACTAGGACATCTGCCAAGGACAGAAATTGGTGACAGGTCATAACTCTTTTCCTAGTGGGGTTTATACTGTAGAGAGAGAAAGAGACCATAAAATGGATGGAGAGGAAAAGTAAACTGAGACAGGAAGACAGGGCGAGGGGTGGGAGCAGGAAGTGTCATGTCAAAGTGGGGGCATCACTGGCATTTGTCCAATGAGAAGAGCAAGGGGAGGAACAAACCACATGGGTGGGATATGGCTTCTCAGATAGGCTCTGGGGCTAGAGTATATGTGGAAACCAGCACGGAAGCTGCAATTGGGCCAGTGAAGAATCACAGAAGATTTGTGGCCAGAGATTGCAGAACTCAGTAAAAATACGGAATTTTATTCTGCAGGAGATGGTGCAATGACATGAGACTTGCCAGTCCCCACCAGCATCTTTACCAGTGAAGATGGAAACTCTTCCTTCTTTCCCTCCATTTCACCACAACACTACTTCTCTTGGCAATGTAAAATGTCAGAATCAAGTTTGAGAGTGCAGAATCCCTGTTTTTTAAAGGAATTTCACAATGATAAACTTAGATGCACATTTGTTAGTGAGTGGGTGTAGTTTGATAGCTGAGAGCCATTAAATCTATGAATGACTTAATCTTGTCCTGATAGTCACCCTGTCTGTTCAGGGTTCGTTCCCAAGATAGCTGCATTCATAAGAAACAGAACCTGGGACTCAAAGTGAAATATCTAGTGTTGTCTCCCTGTGTCAGGTGTAAAATTCAAGAGAGGGGGGCTTTTGACAATGTGCTTAGGGCAGCAAGGGTGTTTAGCAGAGGAGACAGGGGAAGAAGAAGAAATCAGGAGAAGAGGTGGGACAGGGGGAGTACCAGGGGAAGAGTAAAAGAAGTAAAGGAGAAAACAAAAAAGAGGAGGGGACATGAGACCTTGTGTGGGTGTCTAACCTTCTGACATTGTGACTTGATGTTGTCATCTACAAATATACTGGCCTGTGTTCAGAGCAATCCATGGGCTGTGGGCTGGATATGCCTGCAAGATGAACAAAGCCAAGGCCTTATCTTTTCCCACCTCTGGTGCTTTTATAAGGTTGAGAGATCCAGAATAAATCTTGCCACCTGCAACTACCCTTTGCTATCTGCAAGAGACAATGCACCTGTTTAGCTATTTCAAGACCACGTCTTAGACTGAGGTATGAATGTTAGTTAAAGCCTCTTTGACCTTCATCTCTCAGTGCCAAGCAGGGCTCCACTTGTCTCCCTGGTGCACCCCTGCTGAGGAACATCCTGGGATAGGAATGTAACACTCAGAAGCTCACAGGTGAATGAGAAAACTGCAGGTTGCAGACCAGGGAGGAGGAGCTGCTAGGGTGAGGGGCAGTGAGAGCTGTATCCACAATGGATTCCTGGGTCAGGATTAGGGTAAGGGCACTGTGTGAGGAGTTTGGGGACATGGAAAGAGATGTATTTAGAAAGGGAAACTTATATGGTAATGGCAGGGGCATCTCATCCATACAGACTTGAGGCCAAAACACTGTGTTTTTCATTTTCAAGGCCCAATACCACTGTCGAGGTTGTAAGAAGGAAATGATGAAGACTGTTCAGAAGGGAGGACCAAGCATTTGTAAGCAGTGACATTAAGCAGAGAACCTGACATACTGACCGTGTGCAATAGCAACACTTAGGGAGGAAGGTCCCAGGAAAGAGAACAGGGGGAATAAAGTACACTGTATTCCATAATTATTTTTAATTGTCAAATAAATTGAACATAAAGTTACCATTTCAAGTGTACAGTTTAGTGGCATTAGGTATTCATGTTGGTGTACCATCACCACTATACCTCTCTCTAGATGTTTGTGTGTGTGAGTGGTGAGATATGGGTGCATAGGTGTCTAGAGGCCAGCTCATGGATGGAAATGGATGTGGAGGCCAGAGGACAACTTCAGGTGTTCTTAGTGAAGTATCTTCCACTTCTTGTTTGAGACAGGGTTTGTCACTGGCCTGAGATTTTTGTCAATAGCTAGGCTAGACAGCTAGCAAGTTTCCAGGGATGCACCTGTCCCTGACTCCCATATCACTGTTGCTGAAGCAAGAAGCACACAGCACCAGACCTGGCTTCTTATATGGGTCTGGGATTGAAATTGGGTCTTTATACTTGTGGGGCAATCACTTTGCTGATTCAGCAACTTCCCAAGCCCTTACCTTCACAACATTTTGTAATTCTAACAAAGATTTTGTACCCATTAGTCATAATCTATCTTTCTTTCCCCTTGTGGTGGTTTGAATAAGAATGGCCCCCATAGCTCATGTATTTGAATGGTTAGTCACCAGAGATCAGCACTATTTGAAAGGATTAGGAGGTATGGACTTGTTTGAGTAGGTGTGGCCTAGTTGGGATGGGCTTCAGGTTTCTAAAAGCCCAAGCCAGGCCTGGTGGCTTCCTGTTTCTGCTGCCTGCAATCCTGATACAGGATTCTCAACTACTTCTCCAAATCTATGTCTGCCTGTGTGGTCCTGCTCCTGCCATGATTTAATGGACTTACCCTCTGAAACTATAAGCAAGCCCCAATTAAATGCTTTTTTAAAAATAAGAGTTGCCTTGGTCATGGTGCCTCTTTACAGTAATAGAACACTGAGAAGACATCCACTTCAGTCCTCAGCAACATTATTCTACTGTGTGTCTGTGGACTTACATAACTGAAGTCATATGTGTTTGTTCTTTTGTGTCTGGATTATTTCACTTAGGATTTGCAGGGTTATTTTATGTTGTAGCATATATTAGAATTTCCAGCTTTTTTTCAAGAGCTGAATAAAATTCCATGCAATGGATACACCACAATTTTTCATTCATTCAACTATCTAATGATGGATATTTAAATTGGTTCCAGCCCTTGCCTATTGTGAAGAATGCTGTTGTAACCACGGGCCTATATCTGTTCCAAACTTTTTCTTCCAACTCTTTTGTGTACATACCCAGAAAAGAAATTGCTCCATTAAGTAGAAACTCTTGTGTTCAACTTTTTTGGTTTGTGTATGTGTGCGCATATTCATATGTATGAGGATATGTGCATGTGGACAAGTGTGCATATGTATGTAAAAGTCAGAGGACAACCTTGGTCTTGTTCCTCAGGAGCTCTCTCTCTCTCTCTGGTTTTTGAGTTAGTCTCTTACTGGTCTGGGGTCTGACAGTTTGTCTACACTGGCTATTCAGTAAGCCCCAGGGATTTCCTGTCTACCTTTGCCATTGGGATTTACAAGCACATGCCACGTAGGTTTTGGGTCAAATCAGGTGTTCATGCTTGCTCAGTAAGCATTATACTGAATGGGTCATTTCCCTATGCTGTATGCTGTTTCCTGGGATGCCACTGTTAAGATAAAACTTGAGCGGACCTTGTGTGTGTGTGTGGTGGGGGGGGCATGGTAGATTCCATGGCAGGCAAAGGTGACTGAGGCAGGGACAAACACACCAGGCAGACACAGCTTAAGTGAGAAGTTTTATTAGAAAGGGGAGGAGAAAGGAAAGAGAACAGAGGTAAAGAGACACAGAGAGGAGTGAAGAGAAGAGGGAAATAGGAAAAGTCTTGTCTGCCTCAGGGGAACCATAGGGAAGAGTAGGAAAAGAGCATTAAGTGGATGAGGGGGTCCTGTCTTTTAAAGGGGTCCTTTGCACCTGCATGCAGGCTACACAGTCATGGAACCCTGGGCTGACCAGGGTCCTGTCTGAGTGCATTCTGCCAGGTGACAGAGGCAGACCAGCATAATGCCTGAATCCTTACAGTTACAATGTTTTCCTGCATTGTTCTCCATTTCCATCAGCATTCCCCAAGGGTTCCAGTGTCTCTGACTTCTCCCCAGCAGCTCTTGTTATTTCTGTTTCTGATTTTGAAGGATAGCAAGAAGGCTAGTGGGACCAGTCAGAGTAAGAAAGGAACATGGAGCCAGCACACAGCACCACATTTCAAAAACCATGGTCCAGAGAGATCTATTTGGGAAATGCCTTGGACCACTAGAAGGACTCTACCAATTTGGAATAAGAATGGCAGCTTCAAGGTCCTTGAGGGAGAGGAGTCCTAGTCTCTACTTCAAATGACTTGACAGATTTACATGACCCCACCTGGATGGCATTGCCCTACATGTGGAATTGGGGTGGAGGGATGGGAGGGGAGGGTGGTCAGGGTACATGTGATGGGGAGAGAGGATAAGAGGGAGGGTGGGAGGGAGGAAGGGAGAGGGAACTGGGATTGACATGTAAAATTAAAAAATAATAGTAATAATAATAATAAAGAATGGCAGCTGTTGGAGAGATCTGAGCCACAGAAGATCAGGGTATGATGTTATGTAAGTTTCCTCAGAGATTCAATCCTGTAGGGACACTCCTTAAACAGGAAGGTAAACAACACAAAATAGCTTCAGGAAGTCCCTGAAACTGACTAGATTCACTAGGCCCTGCCCTAGCAAAGTAAGCAATAAAGGCTGAGTGTACCTCTGACATGAGTTGGACAGAGCAGCAAAGAGGACACTGAGTCCAGCCCAGCTGCCTGGAGGAAGCAGAAAACAGCCAAGCTGACTGGAAGAGGTTTAGGCAACTGAGCCACAGGAAAGGACACTCTCCAACTTGTTGAGCTGCCTGCAGGCTGTGCAGTGCTCCAGGTTCCCAGCTCTTCTGAGCTGTCACCCATGGTTGGGTGGTCTTTGAGTCATTAATGCAAGTTAATGACTTGCATTACTTTTCTAAGTAATCTCAATAAAACTCATGGTTCACCAAATTGGTGGTAGTTTCCATAATTTGGTCTGTCACAGGTTCTCTATTTGGGATGAGGTGTGTATTGCATCTTCCCAGGAAAAGTTTTGTCACACAATATCTGTTTTTCACCCCAGAAGTATCAGGACCCAAACTAGAACAACCCTGCCTTCTCCCAAGATGATGAAGACTAGGGCAGTCCTCCTTTGCCCAGGCTGCCCAAGGCCAGCATAACTTCCAAGTTCCTAAACTACTCAATACTTTGTAGCTAATCCATTGCTCTGGAGCTGCTGAAGGGTTAACCAAAAGCAAACACAGTAAATGTGGTAAGAGGAGATACTTCCTTTCCTTGGCTCACACACCTGCTACAGGAAGCAGACACATGCTCTCTGCGACCCAGAGGCTTGGCTGAACTTGGGCTTCAACAAGAAAACGAGCATTGCCTGGACACAGGATGGCTTAGCACGTCCCAAGCTAGCTTTCAAGAGCTACCGAATAGCCTAAGACCCCATCTGTTTTCAATCTTGTTAAAAGGGCCTCATGTGCTGGCGCCTATTTAAAATAACGCACACATGCAGTTTCTAAAATGGAGAAAAAAAAGGGCTGTGCTTTCCTGGCCAGCATAGTTTATGTGTTTATTTTGGAGCAAGTATTGGAGTTCTGAGACAAGACATAGCTAATTTCTTTTTCTGAGGTTGATTTGCAAGTCCCTAGGCTTTTGCTCCAAGCATTTTAAGCAGCTCCGTTTGAACTTGTCATCCTTGCAAAGGTCCACTGTGAAATGGTTCCAAATTAAGATGAGGCTCAGCAAAGGGGGAGCCCTGGGGCCACTTTCTTGTATGTAAATGGGCTATTCCCTCACTTCCTTTCCCTAGCAGGGATTCATGTTTCTAGAAGTTCAGGTCCTTTTCTTCCCAGGCATTCATTTTCTTCTCAAGAGGCCACAGGAGTTCCAGTATCATGCACACAGGTAAGGCTTTGAGCCAATGTGAACTGAATCCCTAAACAGATAGGAAGGGACAGTGCCAGGGAAGAAGTCCCACCTGTGCTCAGCTTGTCCTGTGTCAAGAAGCAGAGGTGTAGCTCTCTGTTCATATTCTGAGGGAAGAGCAAGCTCTCTATACTGAACAACAAATGATGTGCTGGGTCTCAGTGGCTGCTGTGAACAGGGCTATGACTGGGGGACTTATACAAATGTCCAGCTCAGTCCTGGATTTTGATTCTGGGGTTGCACCCAGCAGTAGGACTGTGAGTGCAGTCCACAGACGGCTACACCAGAACTCTTTGACTTTGAAGAATCTCTCCATAGCCTCATCAGCTCCCATCCCCTATTTCCTCCAACCCTGAGTGAGTGAAGTACAAACAGAAAGAGAGAGAGGAAGAGAGAGAGAGAGAGAGAGAGAGAAGAAATAAACCAAAAACAACCAAAACCCCCAAATAACAACAACAAAAAACGAGGACACAGGGGCAACAGTGATGGCTCAAGTCACTTTCTGCACCTCCGTCTTTCGTACATCCTAAGGACCCAGAAGGCCAGTGGTGGGCTCTTCCATTAAAAATGACAGTGGAAGTAGTGACAAAATAAATAGAAAGCATTGTGCTTTATAAAGTTGAAAAAAGTAATGACACCATCAAGACACTAAGGGTAGAATAGCACTAAATGTGGCCGCTGTACAAATGTCCTTACTACTTCTGGTGACTCTAAAGGGATTATAAAATACTATATCAATAGTCTAATATGAATTCTTTTTGTATTAGGCATTATTATTGTTGTTGTTGTTGTTATTTTGCTATACAAGTACTTTATTCCTTTAAATTTTATTTGAGACAGGTCTTGCTAAGTTAACTAGGCTGGCCTCTAAATCACTATGTAGCTCAGGATGACCTTGAACTCTCCATCATCCTGCCTCAGCTTCCGGAACAGTTGGGATTAAGGATGTGCAACATCATGCTTGGCAGGATTAAATTTTGTAATGATTTAAAGTACTTACTATGTACTGGGAACTGTTGTAAACTCAGTCTTGACAGTCACCTGATGGGATGGCTCCATCACTCCCACTGTTTTATTTGCTTTTGGAGATAGGCTACCACAGCAGGATGTGCCCTCCATCTGTGGTCTGCAGGGATTTCTCAGACCCCCAGATTCCTACTGGGCTCATTTCCTGGGTGCAGAGTGGGAGATGAGGGATTCTGCCACAAAAATGCCAAATGTGGTTATATGTACCTGGCTTTCAATTCCACCTCAGAAACTTCCTAGCTATGGGACCTTGGAAGGAAACTGACAGAAACTTCCACCTTAGTGGCTCTCCCTGTAAAAATCTTGCAGAAGGTCCCTGCCCTATCTCTGTCATTAGGCTGCATGTGGGGTCCACAGGAGAGAAGAAAGGTAGACTTTCTTTAGAGTGATGCCACACTGTCATAAGCTGAACTCATATCTTCTGTTCTTAGGGTAGAACAGGGATTCTCGCTCAGGAGTGGAATTTGGGTTCTTGGCTCTGGGACAGAGTCCCTCAGGCCTGCACCACTGACATTTTAAGCTACATAGTGGGGGCTGCCCTGTGAATCATGGGAGGTTCAGCGGCATCCCTGGCCTTGTTCTCATGGCTATTATAACCAAAACATCTCTAGATACATTGTCTACATCACCCCTCATAAGAAACTACTGATACAGCAAAAGAGATGATCTGGGCTAAGCTTGTCTCCCACCCCAGAATATCATTATTCTGTCTTCATCTCTGCTTTCTTTTCTGCTCACCCCTCTCTCCTCATCTCTTTTCTTCTCATTTTCTTATTCTTCCTTCTTCTCTCCGCTCCCTTTCCTTCCCTTCTCTTCCCATCAGTCTCTTTTCTCACCCCTCTCTATTTCTTCTTCTATCAAAGATGTTCAACACTGTGCAAGCCCCTGGTACCCTTAGGACTCTATAACTGTGAGAGGCATGATCAGAAATGGTGTGACAGGAAGTGCTAGGTGAGAAAAACTCAATAGAGTTCAAGTTTGTTGTGAGTGGATTTGGTTTCATTCCCATGATATAATTATCAACTGAGCACATCTGTTCAAGACCCAATCACTTTATCCACAATCTGTCATCCTTCAACAGCAAGCTTGTGTGGATCACAACATGCCAGGGTGGCATGCTCCTTCAAGGCTAGACTGTGGGTCCACCTTGCTGCCAACACCCTCTGCTGTGTGGACAGGTATGTCATTGGCCTCAGCTTAGCTGGAAAGTGACTGACCCTTCGTGGAGGAGCTATGGGTGTGGTGTAGGAACAGGGCAGATGTGGGGTGGCAATGCTTTCTGAATTTACTAGTTCTTCCATTCATGAGTAAGTCAGGCTAATTCAGAGTGCTTTCCATTTCCACTAAAGCAAATCCAGTTCTGACTACCAAACACAGCTACCCTCCTATTTGTATTTATGAATAAAGAAATGGGAGCTTACAGCAGCGATCCCATTACTACAAATCCAACAGGTGAAAAGGGGCAGAATCCAACTCCTTATCCATCTCAGCCTAGACAGAGCCCTGAGCACCACCTTACCCTGAATACACCTCCACTCTGCTGAGGCTACTGACATTTCCTTCGTTTAATCAAAATAATATGTCATAGTAACAACAGTCAAATGAGCCTTTTTACTGCCAGAATCTTACTATCCCCCTTTTCCCCAAACTAAGTAAAGACTGCAGTCCAGGGAAGGATTATGAGAAACAGGAAGCCTAGAGAAACCTGGTAGGACAGCAGACAAGTATACCAGATACAAGGGATGGGTTGCATTGGGAGCTAGGAGAAGGGAGTGCCAGCCAGGAGTTTAAGTCCTACTTCAGATGCACAAGTTTACATTGCTGAGATTCTGTGGATCTAGTTTTACCACCTGCAGCAGTAACAGTTCACAAGGTCACTGGAGGGAAACTGGGTTATAGATAGTAAAATCTTACCAATCTATGTACAATTGTTTCTTTTCCTCTTCCCTCCTTTCCTTCCTTCCTTCCTCCCTCCCTTCCTTCCTTCCTTTTTCTCTTCCTCCCTTCTTTCCTTCTTTCCTTCCTTCCTTCCTTCTTTCCTCTCAGCCTATCTTTTGACAGACTCTCACTAAGTATCCAAGAATGGCCTTGAACTCCTGATTATTCTGCTTCTACTTCCCAAGTATTGGAAATGCAGGCCTGCATCCCTATATTCAGTTTATGTGGTGCTGAAGATGGAAATCAGGCAAGCATTCTACTACCTGAACTGCATACTCAGCCCATTTTCTTGATTTCTGCACACACACACACACACACACACACACACACACACACACACACACACTTCTATATAAACACTTTTAATATATGGGGCTAATTGTCTTTGTCTTTGTATTGTGAAATATACTACATTTCATAAAGCCTAGAGGGTACAGATAATCTACTTCTGAACTGATTAGATAAAACAGTTTCCGGCCACACTGTGCATAGTGTGCCTAATCTCCTAAACTATCATTGTTAAACTTGACTAGTGCTTGGATGGGATAATCCACAAGTAAAAGAAGGGAGAGTCAGTTATAGAGAGATGGACAAAAATGGCTAGATAGGGGGATGAATAAATGAATGAATGGTTGTCAGCACTGATAGCCATTGTACAGAAATAACATTTTTTGACACTAAGACACATAAAATGTATGAAAGCTTCAAGGAATAAGAAACCATGTAAAATTAAGTGGTTCTTCCAAAATTGCCCATGGGAACCACTAAGCAAAAAGAGGAAAAGAGCAAAGGGAAGGCAGGCTTACCAGGGTAGGAAGGGCCTTGGTGCTGCCTAAAGACTTTGGACCTTAGCCCAAGGACATTGAGGAGCCTGGACCATGTCGTGCAGTGGGAGCCAGAAGGAGACCAAAGCAATTGTTTAAGAACAAGCAAATTAAGAGGAGTCATCAAAACTCCATTCAGTTCAATGAGTGAAAGGTTTGTGGCTCCTGGCAATTGGCTGGCCCACAAAGGGGAGGTGTAGACCCTGAATTCCATTGCTTTTCCTGGCAGCCACATTGGGGTTAGGTCACTGTCTCCTTCTTGTCTGGATTTTGTGTAGGTCTTAGGTGGGAAGATACTGTCCATTGGTCCAGTTCCATCCCAAACAGACTGACAACCCACTCATAAGATCATGAGAGGAATCACAAAGTGTAATTCAGGGAGGAAAGGGAGATTGTAGTAATATGGGCATAGGACATAAAACCAGAAACAGTCTGTGGCCCTGAGAAAACTGCCCTGAAAAACCCATTAGTCTGGAAAGACGAGACAACAGGTGACTTAAGTGGACAGGCTACCAGGTAGGGAAACATCACAATTCAGCAACTAGGACCTGACTTGTTCCACTCTGGGAGCCTCAGTTGTCTATCTGAGAACTAAGAGTGTGGGGAGCTGCTGACAGATGAAAGGCTGGGACAAGCAAGCACTATGAAGAGCACAGGAATGTGCTGCTGTGGCTCATTGTCTTTCTTGCCCTCAGGGTACACTTGGAATTCCCCTAAATGCACTCCTGGGTGCCCTATGCTGGGCTGCTGCTCTGTTTCTGCTGCTGCTTTTTATCAGTGCCAAGTTCTTTCCCTTTACAGCTCCCAAAGCCAGACTTGGCAGGAGAGAGGGAAGTTACATGGGGTTGGCTCTATCCAATGGCATGACTTGGGTAAGGGGCTGCCCCTCAAGGAGGTCCAGTTCCACAGATGCAGTGGTTGTCACATTTCAGCTCAGCCTTCCACAGGCTGTGTGACCTTGGGCAGCTCTGTTACCCTCAGTGACTCTGAGTTCTGTACATTCTAAGCTTGGGGACCAGGGTGAAAACAAAATAAATTTGTGCAGATCAATTGCTTGGATTGTGGCCTGTTATTCTTCATCACGATGTTACAGCTTTTTCTGTGTCACTCTTATTGAGTCTTTTATATGTTCATTCATTACCAGGCAAAGGGAGATTTGGGGCCTTTCAGTTTTGGTCTGAACTCTTTAGCTTCTTTTATTTTTCTTTTACTTTAAATGAGGTTGCTGAACACAGACTGTATACTTGATACTAACTGCATAAGTGCTCACTTCCAGGAACCCCATGGTAAATTGCCATCACCACAGGCGCCTTACCATCATAGATTAAAGAGTGAGTGTGTGTGTGTGTGTGTGTTTGCATATGTGTGGTGTGTGTAAGGGGTAGTGTGTGTAAGGGGTAGTGTTGCATGTGGATACGTGAACAATGTGTATAGAGGTCAGAGGTCAACCTTAGGTGACTCCCTCAGGAGCCATTCATCTTCTCTTGTGAGATGGGGTCTCTCAGTGATCTGGACCCCACATATTATTCTAGCCTGCCTGGCTAGTAAGCTCCAGTATCCTCTTGTCTCTGCCTCCCCAGCTTGGAGATGACAAGCATATACCACCATCATGCCCGCTTTTATATGTAGGCACTGGGGATCAAACTCTGGTCCTCCTGCTTGCACAGCAAACATTTTACCAACTGAGCTGACTCCCCATTTCCCCCAGAATACTATTACAGCACTTACACTCTCATAGACTTTTAACAGTGCTTGTATGGAGGGAGGGGGAAGAGAAAGAGACTCTGCTATTCATATTTACTCTCCAAGGGTAGAGGCTACATCTGTCTTCCCTCACCATTTAGCACACAGAGGCACTTTATTTGTAGGATAAAGATCCTGCCCTGTTCTCAGTGGGAGGGACAGGCACGTAAGTGTCATTGTAGACATGTGCACATGGCACTGTGAACACAAGAGATTGATGCAGTGTGGAAACAAAGCCTGAAATTAATTGCAATGCATATAGAGAAGGCCTGGGGGGAAGGGATGTCCCAGGAGAGACATATGTAAGCTCAGGTTTGGGCTATGAACCAAAAGGGCTCCGGGTCAGGAGGACTGGAGTGTAAAATGGATGCTGGGAGAAATGAGGTGAGAAGCCTCCTGTGGGGGCTGGGGTTTATGTGTCTAGAATACATCTCCAGGGAGGCAAGCAAGCATCATGTTTGAACTAGAAATGCAGACTCTGGAGCCAGGCTGACTGTGAATTCCAGCTGTCACTCATCAACCAAGTAAACCAAGTAGCTTTGAGCAATCCCTGGTTTCCTTACTTGGAGAATGGAACTTTTTATATTTTTATTTTTTTTCAGCTTTGCAAATATATTATTTATTTTATAGTCAATAGATTTCATATATATATATATATATATATATATATTTCCTTATTTTACATATCAATCCCAGTTCCCTCTCCCTCCCTCCTATCCCTCCTGTTCCCCCCTTCCATCCCATTCTCCCCTCACTCCATAGGTAGGGGAATGTGCTCCCAAAGTCCTTTTGTACACCCGGGATACATCCTGGTTCCACTGTCAGAGGTCCCTTAGACTGCCCACGCCTTCTAATTGAGATCAATGTTCAGGGGGTCTGAGTCGGTCCAATGCTGGTTTCCCAGCTATCAGTCTGGGGGTCCATGAGCTCCCCCTTGTTCAGGTCAGTTGTCTCTGTGGGTTGGAGAATGGAACTTTAAGGTACCTGCTTACCACAGGGAGTTGGTGAGGTTGAGATAAAACAATTTATATGAAATGCTCAGCTGGTGCCTTGTGCTCAGAAACATGCGGCCAGAGGCTGGTGGTATTATTGCCCCTAGGTTTAGTGCTATCATAAGACAACACCATCCATGGAAATTCTCAGGGCACCCTGGGAATCCCTGAGGAGGAGTCCAAGACAGTTTTGATTTATACTGAATTATATTCCAAAGTAAGTAGTGCATTAGGGAAGCTCCTGTGGAATACAGAAGGCAGACATTGTAGAATATACAAACCCATTCTCAGATATCAGCTTCTAGGCATGAAACAATGTGCCCAGACATTTCTATGCACAAGTCCTGTTTATGTGTCAGCCCCACTCCCTGCCTCAGGAGACATGCTCAGGGTGGGCTGCGAGATTCCTTAGATGATAAAATAGATTCTTTTCCAGTTTAGCATAACAGCCAGACAGAGTTATGTAGTGAGGTCATCCAAGTCAATTAAATGGTGTTTTTCCATTCTGGGTATTCAGAAGTCCCTTTGGTTCCTTCTGGTGTTCTGGGATGTTCCATGATGGGTTCTACCCTGGATTAATTAATAACCCCTGGGGTTCCTATTAGAATGCAAAGGCTCAAATCCAGTATATAAGCACACCTAAGCTGGGGCCTCTGGCAGGGCCTGAGAAGTCTGTTCTCATCAAACCCGAAGTGGTGGAGACAACAGGAGTTCTGGCAGAAATATGGAGTGGCCAAGGAAAAATGGAATGGCAAAGCTGGGGCAGAGATATGATGAAGAGCAAAGAGTGAAGTTGGTAGTGGCTTGTTTCAGCCAGCTCCACTCTATTGCATGGCTCTGAATATACTCTCTGTCTTCTAAGAAGTTTAATCAAGCCACTTCTTCTTGTCTCAAATAGCAATGATAAGCATGACACGATACTAAAAAGAACACAATGGTGAAATCTCCTATTCACAAGCATCCACTTTTGAGCCTTCTAGCTGAGGGTAGTAATCAAGGATTGGGTGTTCCCTTCAGCAAATGGAGTGCCAAGTGTCTGCCTCCAGCCCCGAAACACTACTTCTATGGCCATCTCCCAAACACACCATGAGCATGTGCACTCAAACATGAATATATGGTCTTACCATTCTGCAGGTTAATCAGACTAGTGCCCATGTGCCCCTGCTGCCTCTAGGACATACTTTTCAGTTGAACAATGTCTTAGTTAGGGCTTCTATTGATGTTATGAAACACCATGACCAAAAAGCAAGTTAGAGAGGAAAGGGTTTATCTGGCTTACACTTCAGCATTGCTGTTCATTGAAGAAGGAAGCCAGGAATTCAAACTGAGCAGGAACCTGGGGGCAGGAGCTGATGTAGAAGCCATGGAGGGTGCTGCTTACTGACTTGCTCCTCATGGTTTGCTTATCCTTCTTTTGTATAGAACCCAGAACCACCAGCCCAGGGCTAGGCACTGTCACTAATTCAGAAAATGTCCCACAGTCTTGCCTACAGCCTGGTCTTATGGAGGCATTTTCTTAACTGAGGCTCCCTCCTCTCAGATGACTTTAGCTTGTGTCAAGTTTGTACCTAACACCCTTATGGAAGTGACGGCTCTATGTCTCCTGTTCTATATTTCCTTCCCATAATCCATGTCCCTATTTCACTTTTGTTGTTGTGACAAACAGCAACACAGGAGAAGAAAGGGCTTATTGAATTTATGATTCCTTGTTAGAGTCCATCATTTTGTGGAAATCAAGACAGAAACTCAAGCAGCCAGTCACATCATATCCATAGTTAAAGGCAAAGAAGGAATTAACAAATCCTTATTTGCTGGCTAGCTCAATTTGATCTCTCCACTCTATACAGTTCTGGTCTCTGGGTTAATTAAGAATTCCCAATAGACACGCTCACGGGCCAACCAAATGTTGACATTCCTTCAGTGAGACATTTGTTCCGGGCGACTCTCGGTTATGTCAAGTTGACATTTAAAATTAACCAGAACAGTCCTTTTTCATGAACTCTATCATCTGATTTTTTTTCCATATGTGACAAGCTAAGTTATAAAACATGTTGTTTAGCTGGAAGGCCTGATGTCCACATCTGTCCATTGATTTTCCCTTAATTCTTTTCTACAAACCCCAGCTGATCACCTGCTTCTCTGTGAAGCCTTTCCTGACAATGTCCCACAGCTGAGAAGTCTCTGGGAAACATATGCCATGATGTATTACAGTCACCAGGTGATGAACTCTTTGAGGTTGGAAAACTGCCATTAATATCAAGCACAAAGCAGGTGTTCAGTACCTCTTGAACAAAGGTGCAAGTATAGAAGAGACATTGTGTGTGTGTGTGTGTGTGTGTGTGTGTTTAATTAATATGTACCCTTCAAGAGACCAAAGGGCTTGCTGAATTCTCCTTTTGGATAGCAACGTAATTTGCACTGGGGTCTCCTTTAGCTAATGGAGGCACGGCACGTGTTGGTGAAGTGGAATGGCAGTAAGGAAAGCTAAATTACCAAACACAGTGGCTAGAGGCCAGACCTATGAGTTTGGCATCCTGGTGTAAGACAACAGACTCCAAGGTAGTGTGTTAATACATGTGTAATTCCAGTACTTGTCAAGCTGGTAAGCTTTGAGTTTGCAGCTATAATGAGATCAAGAGCAGCGTGGAATACATAGTGAAACCCTGAAACCCTGTTTAAAAAAAAAAAAAAAAGGAAAGAAAGATGATGAACCATTCAATTCCCTCCTCTTTCATTCTGATTGGTGCACAGGAAATAATGCCTGAAGGGGGGGGGAACCTGTCTCTTGTATCCTTTTCCACATTTTGCCATAAATTCTTCAATATTTAGCTCAAGTGCTCAATCATAACAGGGTGATAAAAATCTCTTCTAACAGAGTAGATGAGGCAGGCCAGAAGGACCATCCAATTGGCAGAATGGTTCCTGTTGTGTTTAGAATCAGAAAAACTGCCAAGCATAGGGGACAGTAGTCCCCCAGTGCCTACCCACTTGATGGTGCTGTCCTTTGGTAATCAGCTAAGGCTAAGTACTCCAGTCTATATCCCTTTCAAGAAGGCCTTTTATAGGTCAGTGTGGAAAATATGAATTTCATGAGGTTAGATTAATCTCTTTGTTATTAAAACCATTAAGAAGGAACTAATGGCTCCTTAAAACTATAAGACAAAAATGAAACAACCCCATTGACAGGTGAGGGAATGATATAGAAAAAGCAATATGGGAGATGAGAGCCTGGGTATTCTGTGCTTCAGTCTCCACCTCTCCAGGAGTGATGGCTCTAGTCCTCCCTTGGAACGTCTCAGCAGCTAAGACGGTAGATTGGGGGGGAGTCTGGAGAGATGGCTCCATGGTTAAGAGTGCTTATCAGCACTGATGCTAGGTGGTTCATAAAGGATCTGATGTTCTTTTCTGATCTCTGTGCATACACATAGACATACATACACTGACAGAAACACACAGATAAAAATAAAACAAATTTCCCAAAATAAGTAGGTTGGTTTAGAATGATCTCAAAGAACTCTTTTCTGATTTCACCCTCTCATGGTTGTAACATTATCCATTTACTTACATTCGTTCCAGAAAAAACACACTTAACACCTAACTCCTAAGCTCTAACACCCATCAAAACCAGGACCCCCACTATATAGTATCAAGGAGGTATTAGAAAATGTTAGTTGAGTGTAGAAATATCAGTGGGTCCTGTGATTAGTTCTGTATGTAAAGAATCAAACATACATCACAGCAAGAGGTGCTCATGCAGCCTCTCCCACATATTTTATGTCTAGGTTGTTAGTGTATGGATGTATCTTTACCATCTCTGTGAATGATCTAAGAGGAAATAATATATACACACACACACTACTCGGGATCATGCAGTCAGGATAACAACTCATTTTAAAAGTAGCATTCTCTGCTTTGGGTGCCTCATCTGTGGTAAGTCATTTCAGCCTATAGGAACTTACTGTGGATGCTGTTTTACATGTGAAGAAGCTGAGGCAGGATGAAGTTCAATTACTCCTCAGAGTCATTTAGAAGATTGTAAAGTTGGGACTCAAAACCCACTAATGGAGTCTAGAGAGTGGGCTTTTATATCCTCTGTGTGGTTCAAAGGCATCCACACTTAAGGTCAAGGTGATTGTAACCTCTGAGATGAAATAAAGAACAAACAGAACTTTTGACAGCAGAACTTTGCAGCAATAATGCAGAAGCATCCAATGGGAAGTGCACTAGGCTGAGTCGGGGAAAGGGTAGTCATATGCTAGACGACATCACAGATGAGTTTGTAATGTGTCCAGTATATCAAAAGAGCAGGGCGAGAGTCCTGAGACAGAAGGGAAGCCAAAAGCTTTCATGACAGAATTCAAGAACATATATCCTAAAACATGGACTTTGATGAAGATGCTGCTTTGGTTAAGTCAGACCTAAATTTAAATTTACACACCACACTGTGGGTCAAAGTCTGGTGAATTTACTCATTGAACCTGTTTTCTCAGCAACAGTCATAGCTAAAGATTAAATAAGTGAACACATAGAAAGCTCTTAAGAGGCCCCTACGGTGCCATGGTGCTTCAGTGGTAGTTTGCCACCAGTTTCTAGGCTTAAACTGATGGGCCTACAGGTAGAGCCAGGAAGCTGAGAAACCCACACAAATCAATGCCATGGTTAAGGAGAGAAACAGTTATTTGCATGATGAGTTATGGTTCAACTAGAATGTCCTAGCACCCCACCTGTTTTTTTTCTCTCTCTCTCTCTCTTTTTCTCCTTTCCTCATTTTCCAGCTGGTTCTTCAATTTGAACAGAAAAGGGCCTCCATGGAGACCTGTACACTTTAAAAAATAATACAAAACAGAACATCTGAGGTCAGGGTTAGCCAAGCCAAATGAATAAACCTTGCGGGATTGTATTAACAAAGCAAGGCTTATCACGTCAGTGCAGCTGGAGTCAGTGTTATAGAGAGATGCCAAGCTCTGGGGAGTTTCAAACATAGGAGTGTCAAACAGGAAGATCAAATTATGGAGCATCTCAGAGTTTCACATCAATGCTTGGCTAGAAACAGAGATTGTTCTACATGGGAAGAGCTTCAGAATCCAGGGGCTGAGTAGAGTTCCAAAATCTAGCCCTGAAGAGACTCATAGATCACCTGTAAGAGATTAAGTACCCAGTACCTATCAACATTGTAAGTGGGCCCTTGAAGGTTTGGCATCTTCTGGGATGCAGATCGAAGATGGATGTTGGCTTATGGGAAGTTTATTAAGGATGCTTTGAGAAGTACAATCAGTGTAAAGGATAGAGAATGTGGGAACAGGCTGGGGAATGAAAGACACAGATGTCTCAGCAGAGGTCTCTATCAATGCCACAGAAGCTGCAAGGAGGGATACACCTTCATGGCTGCCTCAGATTGGAATTAAGGGGAAGGATCTTTATAAAACAGATTATAACTGTACTCAGGAAAGAGGTGTGACCTGGATCAGGCAACTCTCCAGCAGAATAATATTATCTCCTTTTAGCATGATCCTACACAGTTGTTTTCTTGACTTTTTTTTTTTTTTTAAAGAATGAATCTCTCCTGCATTACCTAATGGCAGGTGCATATACTCATCAAAGCCCACAGTACAATCCTCTCTTGAGTATTCACCTGCTCATACAGCCACACCCAAACCCAAGACCTATTTTTCAAGTGTGTGAAGATGAGGGTGATGGGCTGTACCTGCTATCCCTGATGAAGAACACCGTGGTAGAAATCACAAAGGCCACATGAATAGGAAGGCCACCTGAGAAAGCAACTTCTGGGACTCCGTTTCAGTTTTTAACTATCTGAATCTATTACTTCTATACCACAAGAAAAAATATAAGAAACATCAGGAAAGGAATCTTTTCTCTTAGAAATGTTAATTTCCTGTGAAATATCCCCCTTTTAGCAGCCCAGTTTCTGCCAGAGTATTTCCAGAAGACTGCCTCCTGATCTACAACACAGGTCTGCCCTGTTCCAGGCTTCTGTATACAGAGCTGAATCTCATCTCTCTATAGGACTGTACCAATAGCTCTATCTCTAACTGCCCTGAAACGATACAGGGTGGTTGTGAACATGGGGACCTAGGTTCAGATTCCTTCTCTATTACTCATTTCTGCTGATTGTTTAACCTTTCTGAGCTCCCATGGACGAGATGATGTGACAGACTTAGTAGACTTCCTAGAGGAGGCCTTACCCTCTCCATGGAGCTGATGGGAAGAAGGGTGAGTGGAGGGTTTGAAAGGAAAGGAAGGAGGGATTGAAATGTAAAAAATAATTTAAAAATGAACAAAAATAGTAATCTAAAAAAAGAAGACATAATTTTAAAACTTATTTTCTTAGAATTTCATACATGTAAACAGTGCATTTTGATTATATTCACTTCCCCTCTTACCTCTCCTCCCCTTTCTGATCCACTAAGTCTGATTAGTGCTGTGCACATGTGTGTGGGTGTGGGGCCATCTATTGCAGAAAAGTCAACTTACAAGAGGCCATGTTGAGAGAGAAAACTGATTCTCCCACCCTTAATAGCCACCAGCTCTCAATAGCTCCTCAATGAGGGGTGAGGACTTATACTACCCACCAAATAAATGTTAAATCATAGACAAGTATGAATTGAAGACTAAAATATGCATAAAGTGGGATGGGGTGGGGGAGATGGCTACTAGGCTAAAGTGCTTGCAGTACAATCACAAGGACCTGAGTTCAGATCCTTAGCACCCACAGAAAATTTGGGTGTGGTAGTATATATCTGTAACTCCAACAACTTTGCAGGGAGAGACAGGAAGATAGGGGTGGGGAGATGAGAAGGATGGATGATCTTAGCTAGCCAGTTTAGGAATCAGTGAGCTCTAGGTTCAGTGAGAGACCTGTCTCAAAAAGGGGGAGTGGCTCCGGCATTCACACACATATATGCATGCTAGTGCAGTTGGACATATGTGTGCACACATTGCATATAACATACATACTGAGCTCCCCTAAACTGGAAATCTGAACTCCTAAATGTTCCCAGTCCAAAAATATTTGAGTGCTACCATGACACTCCTGGCCTCAAACAATTAGGTCATAATAAAAATATGGTAAACTAACAATACGTACAGTTTCTATCAGTGTATGTATATAAGAAACATGTTAGACAGAAATGAATTTCATATTTAGATTCAGCTTCCTACCTATTATACTTCATCATATATGTGCAAACATTTTAAATCTGGAAAAAAATTGAAACCTGAAAACTCCTGGTCCACCAAGATCCTAAATCTGTAAAGGTTCTGTAGGTCTGAGCATAGGGAATTAATTCCCTATCCATCATTTAGAACAGGGACTTCAGACGTAAGCCTGTAATTTGGTCCAGCTTCCCCCTCTTCCTGCTTTTCTGTCTGACATGGCTGGAGCTAGGTGTTGATACCTCCATTAAATCAGAAAAATGATTGAACATGGTCATCTCAGCTCTCTCTCTCTCTCTCTCTCTCTCTCTCTCTCTCTCTCTCCCTCCCTCCCTCCCTCCCTCCCTCCCTCTCTCTCTCTCTCTCTCTCTCTCTCTCTCTCTTTCTCTCTTTGCCTCTCTCTGCCTCTCTTTTTCCTTTTCTATCTTCTCATTTCTAACTTTACCAGAGTTAGGGGTTCAATACTACTAAGTTCTAGTAAAATGTCTCTTAGTCTATTCATCCATAGACCCTACCTCTTGGTCTCACAGAGGGTGACCTATGTCTGTGGAAAAATGCCCTGGCCTCAAAAACAAACAGGACCAAACAGGAAATCTTGGCAGGCCATCCACCCTAGCCAAATACTCTCTGTTGGCACCAGGACACCACAGGAGGTCCCTGCAGATGCAGCAGGGTATGCTGGGAAATGGGATGCAAAAGGATGCAGTACACCACTTGCTTCCCTGGGTCTCTGGATTCCTGGCTCTGCTACAGCCAAGCAAGTCTTTTTGGAATTGTGGGGAATAGGGTGGAGAGATAGGGTGGAGGCTTCCTCTTGGCCAACCACAACTAACTCTTTGACTCTGTCCAACAAAGCCCAGACAGTACAATTATCTGTCTAATCTGGCCCTTCATTGAGAGGCCAGCTTAGACTAAACAGTGGTTTCTACCCTAAAGCTTCTTTTTGAGTGCTGGAGGATGAGTGTGAAGTTCCATGGGGTTGGCGTTGCTTATGTGACCCACCCGTTGATCCAGATGGGCCAAGGACAACCCATTCAAGAAGTGTTTGAGGAATATCTCTCAGGGGCAAATGCCCAAATGACATACTAATTGGTTTCCTGACTAATTTACTTTTTGGCTTTCCATGGCTGGAAATGAGAGTGATGGAATCAGCCAACATTTTCCAGGATAAGTGTAGCTCCCACAGACTCCTGAAGTGTCCCCAGAATCCCTGTGTAGTTGTAGCAGCTCCTTCAGGTGTCCATCCCTGCATATATATTTGGTTCCTGCCACTTGGACCAAAGGCAGTGCTAAGATATAAGGGGCGGGTGGGGGGGGGTGAGAACATGCCTCACAGTTACCACAAAGTAGATGGAGTAGATCCAGCTTGGTTGGCAACTGAACATTTGGCACATGGTTTACAGAAAACCAAGATTTGGGGGAAAGATTAAAAAACAGTGATATATCACTCTTGGAAAGTAGCATGCAGCCAGAATCTGTGGAATCTGTCAGTTATTCATTCTGCAAACATTTCCTTCAGTTCTAGTTTATGCTGGGACCTGTGCTACTTAACAGAGTGAGATCTAGTCATGTCATATCCCCGCAGTCAAATAATGCCACCCTAAATATATTGCTAAAATACCAGGGTGAGGATGAGGAAGGAAGGAGGGAGGCTCTGTGAAAGAGACACTGATGTCCTGACTCAGAGAGGGCTCAGGGAAGGAGTCTCTGAGGAAGCCCCTGCTAATCAAAGTCTTTAAAGTGCCCAATTTGCTCTTTTGAAAGATGACTCTAGGGCTAGTGAAATGGTTCAGTGGGCAAAAGTGCTTGCTGTGCAAGTGAAGGGCCCCAAGTTTAGATTCGTAGAGCCCACACTAAGCTGGGTGCAGTTGCAAGCATCTGTGTTCCCAATGTTGATAAGGAGAAGGATAGATTCAAGGAGCTCAGTGGGCTCCCAAGACAGCTAGCCTAGCACACACAGTAGCAAAACAAGACCCCCTTTCTCATAAAGGTGGAAGGTGAGGTTCAACTCCTGAAGTGGTCCCCTGACCACCACACACCTGCATGAGGCATATGCTCCTGCAACACCCCTCCCCCTAACACACACACAGGATAGATCACTTTGGTTTGGGGCATGAACAGTAAATTGGATTTTGATAAACAAATAGAGCTGTGAGGCTGTTTGTTCAAAGTCTGGATGAGAGCTGGTGATTGTTCAGACAAGGTAGAGTCTTGACAATTTGGGGACAACAATAGATGTACTAAGGAAACATGACATACAGAGTCAAGAGGACACAGCCAAGACAACTAATTAAGAGGTGGAGCTGGGATTTAATCTGGAATCAGCCTCCAGAGTCCTTGCTCTGATGTGCTCTCCTAAGGTTGAGTATGGTGCTCCTATAAAGGAGGGTCTCAGTTTATTGACTGGGGAGTCCCTGGTCAGGAACCAGGAGGTCTGGAGTTCAGGCTTGATTTCTTATGCAGTCTGACCTAGTCCATGTTTCTTCCCACACAAAACCAAGTGCCTGGATATTGATAATATAAGTAATAATGAGAGATGGCATTCTCAATTCTGGTCTCTTTTGAAGTTTCAAAAAATTTCCTCCCAGCTACAATGATACAAGAAAATGACAGCACATTGGGAGTAAATCACCTGCTCAACACTTAGAAACAACAGAGCTGGGATGCAAACATATTTTCTTCCACTGTGGTGGTCTGAATGAGACTTTTTTATTTGGATTCTTGGTCTCCAGTTGGTGGAACTGTTTGAGAAAGATAAGGAGGTATGGCCTTGTTGGAAGAGGTGTGTCTCTAGACTTTCCATTCCCAGTGTGTCTCTTTCTGCCTCCCATTTGAAGATCAAGATATGAGCTCTCAGATGTTGCTGCCACACGCATTTACTCTACTATCATGAACTCTCCACATCTGAAATTCTAAGACAAATTAAATGCTTTCTATTATAAATTGTCCTGATCATGGTGTTTTGTCACAGTAATATAAAAGCAACAAATACTACCACTATCCTCCATAGTCAAATTCAAAGAAGATGCCTCGGAGCCACAGGTCACAGATGGGACACATGGCTTCCTATCTAAGCAGCTCCACTTGTCTGAATTCTGTAGCATGAACTCCTTTTGATACTTCCTTTGAAAAACAATTCTCTATCTGTGATGGCTATTCTTAGGTTTCAACTTAACTATATCTGGAATTAACTAAAACCCAAGCTTCTGGGGATACCTCTGAAGGATTTATTTTTAGTTAGATCATTTGGAGTGCAATGCCATACCTATTATTCACGTTTAATCTAGGCAACACTTTCTGTTAGCAGCCTATATGCAGGACATGGAAGAAGGACACTTGCTCTTTGCCTATTTGCTCTCAATCTCTCTGGCAAATGCATTCCTTTACTGACATTAGAGCCTACTTCTTTGGAATTCTGGCATATACTGAAGACCAGTTGAGACACTCAGGTTAGTGGACAGTGATGGGAGATGTCATTCTGTAAATATATTTCTTTTATTGGTTAATAAATAAAGCCCCGTTGGCCAATAGAAAAGCAAGATAGGTGGGACTAGGAGACAAGGAGGTTTCAGGACTAGGTAAGAGGAGAGTCAACATGTAAGACCAAAAGAGCAGAGGTCCAGACCCTCTCTCCAGTAAGATAAGACCACGTGGAAATACTTAGGTTAATAAAAATGGGTTAATATTTAAGACAGAACCAGCCAATAAGAAATGCTAGTAACAGGTTAACAGCTTTATGTGTAATACAGTATTTCTGTGTGTTATTTGTGGCTGGCATGGCTGTGGGACTAGGCTGGTGGGAAAACATACTCGTAACAAAATGGCGCTGGCAACGTGGCTAATAAGAACTTCCATTTAAAACTTAACAAAAGCTTAAAAAGGGTTTTAGAAACAAAAGAACAGAGACAAGCAAGGCTTCTTGGTAACAGCATTTTTTCAGTTGGGCTCCATTTTGCTAGAAATAAGCAGAGACTCACGCAGCTCCTTTAAGGGAGGTTTCCTGACTCAGCATAGCAGCAAAAACAAACAAGCAAACAAACAAAACACAGCTTTTAAGAAGTGCTGCTAACAATTCAATAGTGTGTATGAACAGCTGGTTAAAAAAGAGAAAAAATAGAGTAGCTGGGCATTGCTGGCAGACACCTTTAATTCCAGCACTCTGGAGGCAGATTTCTGTGATTTCAAAGTAAACCTGGTGAATTCCAAGGCAGCCAAAGTTCCACAGAAAAATCCTGTCTCAATAAATAAAAAATAGAAATAGAAAAAGTAGAGTAATAAAAAAGCCAGGTAAAGATATAAAGCACAAAAAGAGTCTGGATACTATATGCTATGATGTTGTCTTTGAATTGCTCAATTACTAAGGAAGAAATAATTGCTACAATACACCTGATTAACAATGTTGCTAGATTAATCCAATTTATATATTTTAAAAATACTTTAACTCCAAAATTTAAGTGTAAGGACAGGCTCCTGGGGAAAAGAATTTCTATTTTTGTTTCCACAGAAAATGAAAAGCTGTGGATTCCTTCCAGACTAACATGGTTTGATCAAACAAGACCACCTGAAACAGTGTCCCAGGTGATCCAACATTCAAAACTTCTGGGACAAAGCAGCCTTGAAGACCACTATAGCCAGGATTTCTGTGTCTTCTTAGGATCCCCATGACAGCGCCCCCTACCAGCTGGAGGCAGTTCGGAAAGAATGATGCCCAAATTCCCAAATATTGTCTATAAATGTTTATTTTCATTTAAATGGAGTTGATTATAAATGGATAATGACCACAACCAACCTATCTTTAAATATGAAAAGGGGAGTATGGTATAGATATGAATATTTTGTTCTGGAATGGATTTTCATTTATTGATACAAATTTAAGGTCAATTTTGTGATATGTATATTTCTCCTCTTGTTTAGGTATATTGTTTATATAGCTCATTTAGAAATGTAATATATAATTTAATACAGATTATAGATAGTATATTAGTCAAAACTTAGAGTTAAGTTACTTAGGATTTCTAGATATACAGAGATATATTTGAGATGAATGGCATTCTTCAAACCTTTCAAAAACCTACAGAATATGGCATTTAAAATGGTTTAGGTTTTTTTCTTAAAAGTGAGGTACAACTGCTCTTGGCAACACCACCTGTGTCAGAAAGAAAGATGACATCAAAGAAACTTGTTATGGAGTTTGCCTTCAATATGGGAAGACTAGCCATTTGGACAAGATACTAGTCTTGTCTAGACTGTTTGACTTCATGCTGTATAAATTAGACAAGCATGACCCATAGGAAAGTGACTGCTGATACAAGATGGACATTGCTACAGGGTTCCTGTTTCATGGAAGAGTCTGCCAGACATTCTGCAGACACAGAGAAAAGTAACTGACAAACTGCCAATACAGGTGGACAGTTTAAAGTTTCCTGCTTTGCTGAAGAGTCTGCCAGACACACTATGGCCTATAGGCTGAAGATGGAACATTACAGAAGAACTTCGGGTGACCAACCAGGTGAGTTGCCTCTGTCATTTCTAGAGTTTATATATTATCCTTCTGTGGTCTTTGAGGGAGCTGAAGATAGATAGTTATGGTTATAGTTTTCCTTAGTTAGGATTAAAGATAAGTTACATATAAGACTTTAGACTCACAAAGATAGGATATATGATGAAATATTTTCTTTAAATCTTGCTAAATGTTAATGAACTAAACATTGTTAACTATGGTTTTTATTTGATAACTGTTTTGTTATATAATTTGCTATGTTAAGGTTAAAAACCCTTCTTTTTATTTTATACAGAAAAGAGATGATGGGAGTTGTCATTCTGTAAATATGTTTCTCTTAATGGTTAATAAATAAAGCCTGTGGCCAATAGGAAAGCAAGATTGGTGGGACTAGGAGACAAGGAGGTTTTGGGAAGAGGTAGGAAGTGAGTCAATATGTAAGACCAAAAGAGCAGAGGTCCAGACCCTCTCTCTGGTAAGATAAGACCACATGGAAATACTTAAATTAATAGAAATGGGTTAAAATTTAAGACAGAGCTAGCCAATAACAAATGCCAACAAAAGGCCAACAGCCTTATGTCTAATAGAGTGTCTCTGTGTGTTATTTGTGGCTGACGCAGCTCTGGGACCAGGCCGTCAGGAAAACTGCTAAAAACAGGACAGAAAGACTGCTAGAATTTTAGATCTTCCATTGGTAGATAGCCATTGTTGGACTTTATGGACAACAGCCTGTAAGCCAGTCTAATAAATAAATCCCCTCTTATACACACACACACACACACACACACACACACACACACACACACACACACACACACACTTCTGCTTTTCTGTTCCTCTAAAGGACCCTGACTCATAATCTACCTAAAGCCAAAAGTTTGAAAAAGGAATGGACCAGAAAATTCTGGAACTTAATAAGACTCCCAAATACAATCCAGGATTTTTCTGGCAATCTTAATTCACTATGACCACACAAGATATGAAGCAAGGTTGCTCTTGGAAATGGCCCCTGCTCAGAAAAGGGCAGGTGTGGGAAGTGCTAGGAGAGGGGCCATTACCTACCTGTTCCACTCGGATCTCAATGTCACCATTCACTTTCTTCCCATGGAAATACTTTGACCTGCAAGGAGACAAAGAGTCCTGCTCAGTAAGGATCCATTGTCCTTTCTTCCCTTTCCCAGAGGCCTGACCCCTAAAGGCGTAAACTAAGATAGCTTCAACCTGCCCCTGTCCTCCCCTGACCATCCTTTGCCTTGGTATTTAGAGAAAGAATGGTGGAGGAGAGGAGAAAGAGTTGATGGGAGTAGAGGAGATTCGACTTCCTCTGCCTCAATTGCAGCCTCTTAAAGGAAGTCATGCTCCTTACTTCTAGGGATGATTTGAAAGACTCAGTCAGACAAGGAAAACCTAAACAGTGCAGTATTGATTTGGTGGTGTTTTATTAAATTACATACATGTACAACATCAAGGGCTTACTGATATGTTTCCTCATCTCTGTATCATGTGTCTAATGTTAACAACTAATGAATCCTTTCATTCACCCACTCACCCTCCCATAAGCACCCTACTCCTGACCATAGTTCTTCTCTCTTCTGATATGGACTGTCTCTCCTAATGCAGAGTATAATTAAAATCAGTAAGGGTGCTTAATGCCTGTATCTCATTGAATGACAATAGAACTTCAAGTCTGTGACCCATCATTTTATCTTCAACACCACCAGAATGTGCAGCACACCATAGGAATGCATTCATTATTTCTTGAATTAATTAATGAATAAATGAAAATTGGTAGGGTTTAATCTGTGATTGTGTTCATTTAATGTGGGCAACTGCCATCATGAAGCATGCATTTTTATTTCTCTCCTGTTCAGGAAGAAACTCAAAAGTTAGAGACTAAACACTTTCATATCCTAAGGGGGATCTGCACCCAGGCTTTCTTCTTTGTGTCTGTGCTTCCACTCAACCCTGAAGTCAGGACAGAAGGGTGTTTAGGTGTTTTTAGATATCTTTCCATATGTAATGTGAAAGACCCAGTTTGCATTTCCCCTTTCCCACTGCTGTTGCAATGAAACAAATGCTTGATTCATTTGCTGTGAACCAGACACTACTTTAAGCATTTCCTCAAACCTTCTTAGGGATAGAGGCAGCACTTTTCTTCCTTCTAGTCCATTCTCTCCTTTTCCCACAGCAGAATTGTTTATGGATTAGATAAACATTTATTTAATGTGGTTCCAACTCTCCCCTAAGTGACATGTGACCACATGTCAAGAATTTGTAAGCATCTCATTCAAGAACCTTCCCTTATGTTTCTTCATTCTATTCTTTCCCTGGAGCAGGGATGTTGCCAACTATTTTCTCAATCTTTGTGAAAAATCCTTTCTACAAACTCTTAGACTGCTCCACTCTGTCTGGTTCCACAGCCCCCATTGATTCTCACCCAATGCCAGGTCTTCCCAAGACCTCCAGCATCCTTGGCTGACAAGTGTGATGCCAATGTCACTTCTTCTTACAGTATTGACAGACTAAGATGTCACCGAGGCTGGACTTCTGTGGAACAGGAATGGTTGGTATGACCTGAAAGTGAGGTTAGTCTGTCTGTCTATCTGTCTGTGTTTCTTTCCCATTGATGCTCTTCAATAAAATGTGTTTATCTAGCCTCACACAATGCAGAATTTCATCACAAATCCTCAACAAGAGAGTCAGCACATTCCGTTCCATCTCCAGTATTTGTGGGGCACAGAGAAAAACAATAAGTGGCCTATGAGGTACATGACTAATATTTAAAGTTGATGAATATTCTAATTTCATATCTGTTGCTGGGGTACAAGAGCTACCAAAATCACCAAAAGCACCAAAATCAACTTAGAGATGAAAAGGTGTGTGTTTTGTTTGTTTGTTTTTCTTTACAATTTCAGGTTACAAGCCATCATTTTTGAGGAAGTCAAGGCATGAGCTCAAGCAGTCATACCACATCTACAGTCAAAATTAAAGAGAAGATAAATTCATTCTTGCCTGCTTGCCCTCACATAACTTCCTTTAGTAGGGAATGGTGCTTGCTTATCACAATTGTCTGGATTTACTCAATTAACAATTAGGACAATCATCTACAGGCATGTCCAGAGGCCAACATTATCTAATCAATTCCTGCACTGACATTCTCAGGCAATTCTATACTGTGACAAGATTTCACTTAAAACTAACAGTTACAATGAGCAAGTTAGCAAACATCTAAATAAAATGTCTGCATTCCCTCTTTGATGACTACAACTCATAGGTCTTAAGGAATTCTATCCAGACTATAGCAGCATCACAAAAACCAGCTATTGGCCTTCAGTCCTAACTCACACTCCTCCCTAGTTTCCCAGTTACTCTCCACTCTGATCTATTAACCTGCAGATTCTGCTTTTCTCCAATACTTGGCCTTCCCATTAACCCCAAGAGGGGATGTCACTTCCCATATCCTGCAGACAGAGAAGTCACCTTTCAAAGTCTCATAACTTTTCCAGTTGTCCCATAGTTTCAGACTTTCAGGATTCAGCCCAGAATACCAAGTTCCTTCCTAATGGGGACTCTGGCACTAGTTGGCCCACTTTATCCATGCATTGTCTTAATATTGCTTCCATGGATACACATATCTCCTGTGATGCATCAATACGCCTTCTGCTTGGATGCTTTTGGTCTTTTGCACAGGCTCACATCTCTGTTTGGCCAGATCATCTCTTTCTCACCTTCCAGAGTCCTCATGGGCGATATCAACTCTTTGATCTTCTCTGGTAGCACCTGGGCTGGGTGGCCCCCTCGGCCCCTGGGCACACAAACTGTCAACAGTTATGGTACCATTTTGCCTTGTCAGATCTGTTCCCTGCCCAAAAACATCCAGTCTGTGAGCTCCTAGAAATCATGACACACTTGTGACAGCACAAGTGTGACAGGGTATAGGACTGTGCTTCCCACTAGTTTGCTAACCAGGTATTTTCCCTGTCTGCAACCCTTCCTTGTGATGCTTTGTTGCCACCTACTGGCAAATCATTGGAATCCACAAATCTACATCTTTCATGATAGTGGTCATTGTGTGGATACCCAACCTGCAGGACTGACAGCCTTGGACTTGATTTCAACCTTGAACTCAGACACTGAATTACATGCCACCCAAGCAGCTCTGGCCTTGAAGAGGCCTCACCTTTCCAGGAGTCTTTGGAAAGTTTATTGCTGGGGCTGGCAGGCAAGCTCCCCCTACCTGCCTGGGAGTCAGAAGTCTGTCTCCTGATGGGCCACACATACTGCTGCCTCCTTGCATGAGGGATGGGGAGTGGGTGTGGAAGGGTGGGCCCATTTAGCCTGGAGCTGCCTCAGAACAGCTCTGTCTGGGAGAGTGAAGGGGAGGGATGGCCTAGAATTCTAGATGCCTTGGGGGTGGAGCCCACTGTCTCTGCTGTTGACTGGCTGTTTGACCTCAGGCAGACACAGATGGATCCATGGTGCCCATTGGCTTTGTCTCCCACTATCAGTCTCATCCCAGTGTCCTAATATGTCCATCCTCAGAGCTCCTGAATAACTCAGCCAATCAACTGAATCAGTGGCCCTGCCCTGTGAAGGTGGGAACTCTGGATTCTAGGAGGTTTCTGTCTCTGTGGGTGGCCTCATATTTTACTGCCACACTAAAGGCACCAGGAAGGAGAATAGTATAACCTAGGGCTGCCTGGGGTGGGAAATCCCTTGCTTGGGGCCCAGGGATGTGGTAGTATGTGAGAGAGAATTATGAGGAGTGGTCACTGCATTCTTTTCCTGCTGCAGCCAGGGAAGGAGTACAAATGGGATCTGCTTGCATCAGAGCAGGACGCTCTGACAAATCCATCGACTCATGAAGCCACTGAAGCTGGATGGGTTCTCTTACTATCACCCAGAGTTGAGGATTCTGCTAGTTCAGCTAGCTAGTTGGGATCCTCCTCCAGCCCTGCTGCATCCTGGGATGCAGGCAGGGGTACCATGGCTACTTGTTTAAGAGTTATGAGACACAGGCACAGCTACCACAGACACTTGTTTACCAGTCCTTGGATGCAGTTAGGGTTTCATGGCTACTTGTTTACAAGTAATAGGGTGCAGGCAGGGGTACCATGGCCACTCATTCACTAGAGCACTGGGGATTTAAACACTGGAGTTCTTGCTTGTACAGCTAGTGCTTTGCACAGTGAGCCATGCCCATGACCCTAGGAAGACTTCTTTGCATGGTTCACCCTACAGTGATGGACCATCTGCTGTGTGCAGAGAGCCTTCAGGCTCCAAGGAATCAAACATGAAGACCACACAGGACTTACTGCCTCCTAGGAGGAAGTGACAGATGGATGATAACCACTGGTGCATCAGCACAAAGACTCTATGTGGTCCACAGAAGGGACACTCAGCCCAGCACTGAGTGGGTAGCAGTGTGGGGGGTGTTTGCATGGCTCTGATGAGGTGGGGCAGCTAATCCATCAGTTCATCAGTTCATCCAATGTTTGATGCCTGTTCTTTGCCAGGGCAAGCACTGGGGTACTACATGGACGCATCTTATGGCACACACTTTCAAGAAAGAAAAATTAGCAATAGGCACATACAGGGAGACCTGGTTTTGGGGGTAGGGCAGGATTTCTGATACCTGCTGTAGATATTTTGGGACCACCCCTGCCTCCTCCTCTGAATAACGAGGATTTAAAAGATCAATTCTAAAGTTGTAAAGAGGATTTACATTACGAAAAAATGCAAAGTCATCTATCTGGGAGGCTGCCGAGAATGCACCAGTGAGTTGCTTACCAATGGGCTTCTGATGGGTGGGATGAGTGAGGCTTTATCTTGCAGGGACAGGAAGTAGAAGGACCTACTGGCCTTAGAGACAGACCCAGGTCCTGTCTAGCTCTGCTATTTATATCCTGATTCTGCCTCAAGCAAACACCCACCACCAGAATACTAGCTTTCTTACTAATAAAAACAATTAGGGAAAAATTACTACATCTGCTAGCTGGGCAAGAATGCCTAAACAATGCACATAGAAGGTGCTTTGCCAATGTTCAGCTCCTCCCTTCTGTTTCTTTGCGTGAAGAAGGCTGGAGATTCATTATCTGTTCACGCATACACAGATTAACTAAACATCCAGCTTACTCATTCATCTAGCTCATTCACCTGACTACTACCCAACCACCCATCCATCCATCCATTCACCCATCATCCATTCACCTCCCACACATCCATCTGTCCACCCACCCACCCACCCATCATCCATCCATCCATCCATTAATCCATCTATCCACCCATCCACCCACACTCATCATCCATTTACCTCCCACACATCCATCTGTCCATCCATTCATCTACCCACCTATCATCATCCATCCATCTAACCATCCATCCAACCATCCATCCATCCATCCTCCATTTCCTCTCTACTTTGTATTAAGCAACATATTGATCTTTGCAATTACACTGGATGAAAGAAACACCCCTTATTACAAGAAGAAACAGCTTTATGTTGTACTGGGACAGTCCCTGAGGAGGACACAGATCTATCAGTCATCTTAACACCTCTATCCTTTAACATAAGTCTACAACTGGTAACTGTCATGGAGTCCATAGCTTCATTTTGTCAGGATGTATTATAACCTTTTACGTGTGTCAGGGGTGTGGTGTATGTGAAAATGAGTATGAGTATGTGCAGGTGTATGCATACATGAGGAAACTAGAGGACATCAGGCATCCAGCTCCATCACTCTACATCTTCCCAAGACATAATCTTTCTCTGAGCCTAGGGCTAGGCAGGCATCCAGGAAGCCCCAGTGATCCTCCTTTCTCTGCATCCCCCAAACTCTAGCATCATAGGTGTGTGTGGGACCATGCTAAGCTTTCTCCTGTGGGAGCTAATGGCCTTAGACCTTCATGCTTGTATAGTAAGCTCTCTTAGCCATCAAATCATCTCCCCCTTCCCCTTTTACTTATAAAATACAGAAGTCATTTCAAAAAGTCTGGCTTCCCTTGAATGTCAAAAACTCAGCAGCATCCAGTCTGTATTCTCACATGGCAATCACTAACTGAGTGGCCTATAGCTGCTGCATTTAGAGGCTGTCACATGTAGAACATCCCCATTGTTTCTAGTCAGATACCAGCAGTTCAAGCCCAGTTGCTGAAGCCATTTGCCATGGAATCTATGCTGCTCTTTTCCTGGCCACATGGAAGTGTTTCTTCCCATCTGTGCAGTTCCCATCCACATGTCCCCAAACTCACAGACTGACAAAGCCAGTTCTGCACATGACAACTAATCCCTCAAAGATCTCCATAAAGCCCAGATTGGAGGCCAAGAGAGTAGACAGTAAACCTCATCCCTTTTCCTGCCATGGCAGATGATTCCCTTTTGCCAGGGAACTCACAACACACTAGAGGAAGGCTTCTACAGGCTATGGGGGCTTGCATCTGCCCAGAGACTTGCCTCTCCATGGGTAGGGCTGCAACCAGTGGGGTAAAGCCTGGAGGTTTCAGCTCAGAGGCTGCTGTTGCCCAGGCAGACCCAGGTCTCTGAGGGTTTTTATAGAAATGTCACAGAGAAGACCTAGCCTAGAAAGCCGTGTTGTGGAGCTTGAGGCAAGACTCACAATGAAGCAGTGGAATTCAGGTAAGGGGCTGAGATCAGGTAAAACAAAGGCCAGAGAACAGCAAAGCTTCAGTTTAGAGGCCCCTCTGAGGGCTTCTAGAGTGAGCTCTTTGGGGTCTGAGCACTTCATTGTTTTTACAAATTAGCACCCAAATCAAGCTTGGCCCTGCTACACAATGGGGTATTCACCCTTTCCCTCCACCCTCTTGATCTCTGCCAGTTAGTTCTACTTCTACTGAGCTATAGTGGCATGCTCAGTTTACCAAGCTGAATTTCATCTCCATCTTTCATTGCTCCAGTGGTCTTGGCTCTATTCATTTAAGCCACATGGGAGAAGTCCTCTCTATTGGTAGTTTCATCATTGTCAAAAAGTAGGTTCCTCGTTCCATTCTGGACATTTAGAGTCTACTGTGGTATGTAACCAGTCCTCTTGGCCTGATCTGGATCCACCAGATTCTTCTCTAGTAATGGCTCCTCTTTTCGTATTTGCCTGTATACTGACAGAACCAAGATTCCTTCCTGTACACAAGTCTTTGGAGGTTTGTCCTAGAGTGTCCCCAAGAAATAAGAAGTAGACTAAGTCTGGTTTAATTTTCACCAAGAATTTGTTTCAAGTACAAGGACAGACAAGAGTCAATATATGCCCATGTGATATGTGCACATCTCTGGAGGGGTTTCACAAGCTGACATTCTCTAGAACTCCAATCACTATACACTCTTTTCCTTCTAAGAACTTCTTTGTGTATACCGAATAAAGCCTCATTTGTATCACATTGAACAATGTTACTTTAGAAAGAACTTGACCCTATACAGCAGGTTTAGGGTGGTCGCTGGAAATAGTAATTTTATAGGAAACACTCACTGGAGACATAGTATTACCATACACATGCTGTATAGCTAAGGAAATGGGCTGAGAGAGACAAGTGTCCTGTACCAGTGAGATCTTATAGTTTGGCCAAGCTCTTTAGAGAGACATCAAAAAGAAAAAAAGATTTTAGGAAGAGATTTCTTCATAGTCTCTTCTGTTAAAAGATGTTTCCTTGGACTTTCTAGCAAGGTTCCAAGGGTGAAGCTCTCTAATATTCTACAAGATCAGGGTGTGGGTAACACTTTCTGTTTCCCCTTCCTCTATCGCTACTCACAGGAGCTGCAGGGACACCAGCCCTTGGATTGGACAGCATGAAGACCTCACGGAGAAGGGTCAGCACTTGAAAAATTCCTCAAGTCAAAGGGCTAGGGGCTTGGGTGCCACACAAGGCCCTCACTGTGTGCACACATTGTCTCTCTGATAAAAGGGGACGAGCCTGGGAAAACTGAGCTGTATCCAGGCAACAGAGCTGGTTGATGGGGAATGTGCAGGTCCCTCCCCTCCCCCTGGACACTAGGGAAGGGAGAGAGGAGGGGCTGAGGTGCAGGGCCAGTGTCTACCAAGGGGTCAGATGGAATGTTTGAGTTAATAGGTAAACAAGTAGGAGGTGACACCCCTTTTATAAGGTTTCCTCATCATATCTCACCAGACATCCCTCACAGTTCTCTACACACAAGCAGTTGCCTTGTGGAATGGAGAGCTTTGTGGTAGCAATAGGCATGAGTTATTCCCAGAGCCAGGGGTCTTCAGCAGGGAACTTGTGCATCTCTGCTATAAGTCTCTTCACTTACTCAGGGCCAGATGATTGACTTGGAGCTTTTGCTGTATCTCAGAGAGTGACTACTAGTTTGCTAGGGCCTAGACACCCCTCCTCCAGGGCTTCTGGAAGCTGGCCCTCCAGCACAACCAGCTGAACTGAGAAATATGCCAAGAGGCTTCCTTCCTTCTGGCTCCCAGGGCTATTATATTCATTAGCAATTAGTAACTGCAATTAATTGTTAATAACAGTTACCATTCCAGGGCCTATTATGTCAGGTTGAGCCATGTACCAACCCCACCCATGCCATTATCTTTAACCTCCATGATCACCCTTCTGAAAGCTAGTCCAAAGTCCTGCCTTACAGGGGAGGAATGCAGGGTTAGGAGTTTGGATTTGACTAAGGTCTTATAAATGAGAGAGAAATTAGGGCCAGATCCCATACCATCAACGAGTTTGGCTGTAGTCTATCTTCTGTGTCATCTCCCTCCCTGCTGGTGATGGCAGACAAAGCTATGTTCTGAGAATGGGGCTCACCAGTCAGGAGACCTAGTTTGGGTCCCCATCCAGAAAGCAAGACACCTCAGAGGCTGGCCTCTTGCTGGTCACATATTCGTTAAATCAGGGTGTATCACTTGTTATCTTCTTCCCTGAGCAAAAATGTTGGATACTCAATGAAATTTGTATTTCAAATGGACAGCAAATGAATTTTTAGTATTAGTCTAAGTCACAATTCACAGTATATGCTTAGGCTTAGTCACTAAGTGTTAACTTGATAATCTGTGTTTTTATTTACCAAATTTGACACCCCAGGCCAGCCTGGTATACAGAGTAAATTCCAGGACAGGCAAAAGTACACAGAGAAACTCTATGTCAAAAAATAAAACAATAAAAAAGTGAAAGAAGCAGAGTAATAATAATAAAAAAGGCACATAAAAATGGAAAATACACAGAGAATCTGGACACTGTATGTCTTTAAATGGATTGCTGAGGAAAGATTAACAGCTGCTAACAGACATTTGATTATCAATGCTGTTGTATTAATCCAACCCATATAGTTTTAAAAGGTTTTGACTTCAAAATTTAAGTCTAAGGCAAAGAGGCTTTGTTTTTGTTTCTACCATAAATGAAAAGCTGACACTTCTAAGACCTGCAGAATCTGGCATTTAAATGTTTTAATAATTAGTACTCCGTTGACATGAGGCACAATTGCTCCTGACAGCACCAAGTTATTTCTGAGAGTATGTTGGGAACTGATAACCCTCTACCTGGAGTTCATTCTCTCCCTGACTACTGGCCTCTTGGGCAAAGAACTGCCCCCACCTTGACCACTGACCTTGGAAGGCTGTCCTAACTTGGCTTGCAGGAAATAAACTTAAGACTGCTGAACCTTGCTAAATCAGAATAAGCCAGTTTTCCAGTTTCCCTGCTTCTGAGATAGTCTGTCCGATATTTTAGGCTTCAGTCAATGTTGGTCGCCCTGATGTTGCTATGAGACCTTGGGTGACTGTCCAGGTAGCTTGCTGTTTCTGTCTTTGCTTGTACCTTTAGGAAGTCATACATTTGTGCTTCCTGCCTACCCTAGTATTGTTATTTTCCTTCTCAGGTCTTTGATGAGGTTGAAGACTACACAGCCACAGCTATATTCTTTCTTATCTTAGACTTTCCAGATTAGGACTGACATGTAGTATGTATATATTGCTCAATGTTGCCCTGGGTGGTAATAGGTTTTAATTTGTGTATGTTTACCTTTCCTTTTCCTGGATTATACGTATTTGTTATCATCTTATATAGTTTTTGCATCTGGCTTAAAACCTTCTTTAAACTAAAAGGGTAATTGTAGCCATATCTTGCCAGTGAACCTGTATCAGTGGCCACACCTCTTTGGGCGTGGCTTCAGGCAGCCAGAAGGGGAAAGAGGGAAGCCTGAGGTGTGGTCTCTCTTGCTCAGGCTCTTTCTCTTGGGTCAGTGTATCTGATAGGAAGGACAGAGAAACGCTGTTGTGGCTCATTATTGTTATCTGTGTAAGTGTTCCCCAATAAACAGCCCTTTATCATTTATCTTGGGTCTAGTGAAATCATTACATCCACACCTTCAGTTCTCCACAAGCTGCATCTAAAAGTGTCAGCCATGCATCCTTGCAGCAAAGGTGGCTTTGGGGTCTGAGTTTTTCTTCAGAAAATACAAAACACTATAAACCAAGCTGTGTTGAAGAAGGGCATGGGCTCAAAGGGAGAATGTCCCCCTCCTGTTTCTCTCCAGGCTGTCAAACTGCCTTCCAAATATTTGTTTTCACCCACAGACTAAAGGTGTTCGAAGCCTGGGGCAGAAAAGTTCCATTTGTGCAGAGGATGTCTGCTAATGCAAAGATTACTATCTGGCCCAAGTGCTGACAATATGTGATTGATGAGCATTCATCCCTAATTAGGACATGCATATCACTCCCCATATCAAGACCAGAGAACATCACAGAAGGAAGGGCAGGAAGAATTGAAGAGTAGGAGGGTGGGGAGAGGTGTCATAAACATTGCCATCCGGATATGATGTTGTTACTGTAATCATGAACACACAGCAGCTATGGATATTTGCATAAGATTGGAACCTGCCACATTCCATCTTAGAGAGAGGAGGTACCAACAAGACCCCACCCTTTCCTGATGAGCTGATGACTGATAATGGCTGCTGTAAGGGGGGGGGGGTTGTCACTGAGGGACTAGGTAGGAAGAAAATTAAGAAAAAAATATAGTAAAATAAATGCAGGGTCCCTTCCCCAGGACTCTAGGCAGTTCTCAGGTGGAATTGAGAGGGCCCACGTGTTCAAATAATCTGTCAGCTGGACACCCAGAAGATGTATGGGTTCCTGCAACTCCCTCTGCTTGCAAGGCAACCTCATGAGACAGACTGGCCCTGGACAAGGAAAAGGAAGACAGTTTGCAGGGTTTAGTCTGAGAAGGGTCAGGAAGGGGACAGCAGCATGCCTGTGGGGCTGGGGGTGGGGTCACTCTTAGCCCAGACAGTAGATGCCCATCTCATTATCATCTCAAAGGGGAAGGAAGAAGCTGTGGGAGCTGGCTTCTTCCCTTTTCACAACCTGCTCCCTCTGGGGACATTAACACAGAGGAGGAGGAGCTTGGAAGAAGCTAGACCAGGAGGCAGTGGCTCTGCCAGGATACACTGGATCACGGTGCTAGCTCGCCACCTGCTGGCTACTTTTGGTAAGTGTGGCCAGGCATTTTTGGAGAATTCTGTAGGCAGGACTGAGAATCATCTGGTGTCTGCATGTTTTTAGTTCTGGAAACAGACTCCCTATGTAGCCAAGGCTGGCCTTGAACTCATAATCCTTCATAAACCTCCTTAGTCTAAGGATTACAGGTGTGTGCCACCACAACCAGCAAGAGCTATTTTAGGCATCCAGTGACCATTACTTTGGAGACAACTGGAATGCTACTTGTAATGCTGAAAGCTTAGACATTTCACAAAGATTCAAGAATGGATTTCAAAGGAGAAGCTGATGGGTCTGTGGTGGGAAGTTTCTCAGTCACAAATATTCAGTGAATATGGAGCCAACTCCCAGGTGAACCCAAAAGCATCTGTTTCTTTTCCCCACCAAAGGGCAAGAAGAATGCTAGAAAACAAACACTGTTGTTCTTAAGACCTAATTAAAGCATGAGCAAGTGATAGATGTTTCAACACACCAAGGACTACTAGGCCAAAAGTGTATCTCCAGCTCCTACCCCAAGGGAGCAGTGCCTAAAATCCATACACTCCTCATTCCTGTAGATTAAGGAGATTGATGACCAAAGCCAAAATTTAAATGCTGTTTAGATGGGTCCCAGCCTTGTTCACTGTGACTTGCCAAGGTACCACATGCTCTATATGTAGACAGAACATTAAGATCTGAGTCAGTCACCAGGGGCTGAGCAGGAAGTCAGGACAAACAGGAAATAGACAAGAGGAGATAAACCCTCACCATACTGTGGAACGAGAGCCCAAACCAAGAATGCCTGGAAGGTACTGCTCTCTGATCAATGTCATACAGTGAGGGCCACGAGCCTCTCCAATAACATGCATGTATACTTAAATGGCACTTAGTAGCTGTTGGGAGCTTTTATATTAACTTAGATTATGTCTACTGCCATAAAGTCCCTTTATGAGGTAGGTACTGCATTTAGGCATAGCAAGTTACAAGAGCTACAGAGCTGCAAGGGGTTTTGGGAGACAAGACAGGAACTCTGCCTAGCTGTTGCCACATGATGGCACAGTACCTCCATTATTAAAATTCCTCCTCCAACAGAATGACACTTTCTTGACAAATAGCTGAGGCACAGGTAATACAGTTAGCACAGATTAAGGCCAAATGTCTGGTTAGAGGTTGGGGAGAGGGCTCAGTGGATGAAGTGTTAGAATTGCAAGCACGGGAACTGGAGTTCAGATGCTGACAGGCATGGTGGTCACCTGTAATCCCAGCTCTTGGAAGGCAGAGACAGTGAATCCTGGGGCCATGACAGTGTGTGTGCACGGGGGTGTGGTGGGTGGGTGTGTGGTAAGCTGGTTAGCACATCTAGCAAGAGTCAGTAAGCTCTGTGTTAACTGAGAGATCTGCTTCAAAACAAAGTAGAGACTGGCCCAGGAAGACACTTGATGTCAACTGCATGCATCCACACAGGGCATTTTCATTAAAACACATACATGAGAACACACACACACACACACACACACAGATATGGTTGTAAAAAATGTTGGATTAAATAGCAACTTGAGAACTTTGCTTGTTCAGAAAGGTCATGTGGTTCCTGTGCTGTGTTTCTAGAATACTCGCAACACCTTTATCAAATATTTTCAGATGTTTACAGCATACACATGGAACTTTCCAGACTTGGTTGGGGCCTCTGTTTGTTTATTTCAGAACTCTTAGACTTGGAGTTTGCAGATGGGGCTCTGCCAGGATAAGACCCCCTAGGAAAAAAAGGCATACAGTTTTTCTTTGGTTAACCCCTCTTGCTTCCAGTTAGCCCCAGAAACCATATAAGCCTTTTAGAGTACTTGGTTTTCTAGTCTGTCCTCCCAAGAGGTTCCGTCCCTGAAGCTGCTTACCAGTCGGTGTGGGCATCATCGATCACCAACAAGATCCGGGGTCTCTGAACCACGGGTGTGACCGGAGTTGGTGGCTCCATTAACCCTGCGGTGGCCTGTGGGGACTGTTTCATGGCACTGGAGAAGGAGCTGAACAGGCTGGATCCTGGAGAAGAGAAGGAGGCAGCCAAGGGCTGAGGGTGCCTCCTCTCCGTGGCTGGTGATGCTGGGGAGCTACTGGAGCTCTCTGGACGCTGCAGGTCTGGCATGTAGCCATTGGGCAGGTTGGCCACAAAGCTACTGTCAGACAGACGCCTCCGGAGGAAGTTCATGGCTGCAATAGATGCAATAGAAGCCTCCTTCTGTCCGCACAAAAGCAACTAGGTGAGGTTCAAAGTGCAGGTTGCCAGCAGGCAGGGAACAGGAGGCTTGGAGTCCAAGGAGCCCAGGGGTTCTAAACCACCATAAGTGGGCTTCACAGGATTCTGTTTACCTGTTGGAAACAATCCAGTAAGCACATTAGTGGAGCCAACCTCCTCCCCTTGAAAAGCAAACAGATAAATAACATTTCCAGCACACTGCTGGTGGCTTTGCAAACTGGGACACACTTTTAGAGACTACTTGGCAATGTGCCTTAAAAGCATACAACTCCCATTTTCAGGAACTCTTCACTAAGAAAGATAATCTAAGTAACAGGTAAAAAAAACCTCATGCATGAATAGATTTAGCATAGCCTTACTGAAAATGTCAGCCACAGGATGACACAGTCTCTCAGTGAATTGTTTCTGTCCATTCAAAAGGGGTTCAGATGGAGCATCTTTAGTAACAAAACTGCATTTCATGCTGTAATGTTAAACATATCAAGCCTTAGCTTGCTGGCACATGCCAGCATTACAGCTATCTTGTAGGCAGAGGCAAGTAGATCAATAGTTCAAGACCTGCCTGGCTATTGTAAGTCCAAGGCCAGCTTGAATAACTTAGCAAGAGCCTCTCTCAGAATGAAATGGATAAATAAATATATAAGATTGTTAAATGGATGGGGCTATAGCTCAGTGGTAAAGGGACCTAACATGCAGGAAACCCTGAGTTGGATCCCCAGCACTGAAAAAAATAATAATAATACAAAATTACATGTAGAATAACAACAGTCATATAAAAGTAGCACATCTTAAAAATTATAAGTAAGTCATAGCAGTGAATATATTTTAGTAATACGTTATTTGACTTTTTCCAAATTTTCTTGATTGTATAATGCTGAAGATGAGATGCCCCTCATTAAGTTTCTGTGTTAAAGATCTGGTCCCCAGTGAGAAGAGATTTGGAGACCAGGCCTTTGGGAGGTCACTGGAATTGGGTAAGTGTTGATGAGGGAGCCCTGGAGTATGAATAGAACCCTTCTTAGCAAGGGACACCCTCTGCACCTTGTACAGATACAAATGAGAGATGGTCCTCACCAGACACACACACACACACACACACACACACACACACACACACAGACACACACACACAATTTTCTGGAAATCTTTTCTTCCATTTGTTTATTGATGGATTTGGTGTGCATGTGTGTGTATTTGGGTGCATGTGCGTGCACTCACTCTGTGGGAGCCAGAGAATAATGTGCAGGTATTTGTTCCTGTCTTCTACTCTGCAGGACTAGAAATTTAACTCATAGGCCTTAACTATCTGAACCATCTCACCAACACAAGAATACATTTTAAACCCTCATTGTTTATTTAAGATTGAGAACAATGATGATTTATGCCAGGGAACTGGATTCTGTTTCTGTCATATTTTTATACTTATTATTGTAAATTTTACTTAAAATAACATTTCCAGTCTTTACAGTCTACTTCTTTGTTAAATGATAAGGTGGGGTGGTATTGGCTTGCATCTCCCACCTCACAAAGTTCCTCTGTGACCATTTTATAAATTCTAGCCTTCTGCACCTGTTCTCTCCTCTTGAGGAAGAGCAATCCAGGTTGTTGGGAAACTTTGTGAGAGGGTCAGTCAAGTGAGTTCTATTCATGTTTCTAATCACCCCCTTCTGAAATACATTCAAATACAGAAGTGTCCCCAAACAATCTCAAAACTAAGTGCACAGAAGTAAACATTTACATTTAATAAATTGAGGCATTTACTAAATTCTCTAAATTTTACATGGCTAATATGACCAACCAATCTACAAAATAATCACAGGACTTATTTATACAAATAATTTGCAGAGCCCTCTGGGCACTAACATCCAGGACTGGGACTTGTGCTCATGTTTATCCAGTCTTCATGTCAGTGTGCCTCTAACTTATGCAGACTTCATCATCTGAAGGTCATGACCCGAATCCTCATGGTGGGGAAAGCTTGGCAGCAGTTGTATGAGGTGCTGGCCACACTGCACCCCAGTAAGGGAACAGAGAAGGGTCAATGCTGGTACCTCATTCACCTTCTCTTTTTCCTCAGTCTACACAATCATGCTGCCCACATTCAGGGTGAAACCTCTCTGTGAAACCTCTCTGGAAATGTCTTCATAGTGTTTATCCTGACTGATTCTACACCCAACTGAATTGACAATCAAGATGAACCATGACACTTTACAAAGGATCCACTACAGTTAAGTCTACAAATCTGTTTAGGGGAAACAATTCTCCAGACTGCTGTCTGGCTTCCAGAGGCTACTGATGAAGTGGTCAGCCCCAGAGGGGAGAGAGAGAGAGCTGCTGGCATTTCATGTGAGGTGACTGTTACCACCACTGCTATCTGGAAATTGCAGCTTGAAGCTCACTGCCTTGGCTCAGCATTTAAAGCATCACTTTTGAATCACTGTGAAGAAAAACAAAGCAAGACAACAGCTGGATCGTGGACTATGATAATTAACCTTGTCAACTCAATGGGCTTTACCACCTTCTAGAAACAAACCTCTGTGCATGTTTTCAAGAGAGACTGAATTAACTGAGGTGGGACACCCACCTTAACAGGAGAGGAAGCCATGGAAGTGAGCTGAGCACCAGCTTCCATCTCTTGCTATTTCCTGACTGTGGAGCCATGTGATCAGCCACTTTGTACTTGCACTGCTACCTTAGCCATGATGGAGCACACATTCAAACTGTGAGCCAAAATAAGCCCTTTGTTCCTCAAGGTGCTTTTTGTCAGGGTATTTGTAACAACAGAAGAAACTAATTAAGGGCTGACTGTGTAATAAGACCTTGATGCTGGTGATGGTAATCATAAAAAGTGATTGTGAATATGGTAACAATGGGGATTAAGATCCTGGTTATGTTGAGATGGTCCATTTACTGTTGTAAAAATCAAGGACCAGAGATATCACTCTGCTTGCCAGACACTGACCCATTAACTCAAGGCATCCATCTTCTAGCCTATGACTCAGGTGAGATTACTACTCACTCTTTATCACACTGTTGACCACTATTTGGCAGAGCTACAACTTAAACCGACTCCTCTCAGCTCTGGTGGCTATAATCCTAACCATCTAGATGCCCACTTCTTCTTAGAATTAGGATTCCAGCCCTAGCAGGCTTGAGGCCATGGTCCATGGGCATTCCAGTACACCATGGTACCCTAGTCCCTTTGGAGTCTGGCTTCTCAGGCGCTGAAGATGAGCTTGACCTATTTAAATGGAGGTGCTTCAAGACCCTGTCCCTGTACTCTGTTCCTCACACAGTGGTTTCACAACTGTTTTCCCTCCTCTAGCACATCCTTCCCAATGCTTCTAATTTTTTCAGGATTTTATTCTGTTTACTCTTTCTGTGCTAATTGCCTCCTGTGGGAATATTCTAGTGCTATTCACCAGTTACCAGTGAGGTCTAAAGCTGTGTGCTATGGTGCCTTCTGCATACACTCATCATTGTGGATTAAGGAAAATGTCCTGAGCTTGACTCTGAGTACTAAGGCAACAAGGCTTGTAGCACATGTGGCCTTGTACTTGGAGAACTGGAGACAGTAGCAAGCAGAGAAGAGCCAATGAGATGCCTATACTGCCACAGTTTAGAAACCAGGTAGGACCAACCATCCTGCTGAAAAAGTAAACAAGTAGTCTTCTTTTCAGAGACAAATGGACCTTGTGGATCACGATGTCCCTCAGAATGCAAAAAAAAAAAAAAAAAAATGTGATGAGAAAAATAGCAACTGACTAACTGACTTGGAAATTTGTATGGCACTTCTGCCAGAGGACACAACATACACACATATAATGTGTTGTCTCTATGATTCAATTCAACACACAGAGAGAAGATATATCTATATATCTGTATTATAGATTGCTAAATAGGTAGAGATGGTGAGAAGGAGAGAGAGACAGAGAGAGACAGAAAAGTAGACATACACAGGAAAGACACATGAGGAATGACAAAGACAGGCAAAGAGGTAGACAGATGGGGCACTCTCACAGAGAACATAGCTGATGAGCCAGACTGAGCCTCCAAGGTCTTCAATCCTACACCTTCAATTGCTGGCCAGGAGCTCCCTGCCTAGGGCAGGACAAATGACCAATTGGCAGTGCTTCTAAAGGCCAGGTGCTGGCCTAATGAAGAAGTTAGCAAAGGCACTTCGGAAAACAGAAAAGGGCATGGCTAAAAAGCATCCCAATGGATGGGTCCAAGTGGAGCTCCTGGTGTCCTGCCTCACCCCTTCTTGTAACCCTACCCACTCACACAGTCTGGCAATTCAAGGATCTGCATGACTCCCCCCATCCCCTCATGCAACTAACACAAATCTAAAACAGTCTGATTTATTTGTTGTTTTCAACTCCATAATCACAGTCCCTAGACAGTTGTAATTCTTCCTTGGCCTCTGTCATTCTCCATCTGACAGACTGTTACATCTTTTTAACCCTCTTCTTGTCACTTCCCCAATAAAGTGTACTTTGGAATTAGAAATCTTTTCACACCCTTAGGACCTAACATGATTGGGAACCTCTCCTCACTCATTTTCCACACCTAAAATGGCTTTCTCCACCAAAGGAAGTTCCCTCATAGTTGGAAGTGAAATGTCCTCCATAGGAACAAAGGCTAAAGGTTTGCTCTTAAGCTGATGACATTATTTTGAGAGGTTCTAGAGGAGATGCCTAGCTGGAGGAAGTCCATCATGTGGGGATACATCATTGGGGACTGATCTTACCCTGGGTTTCTCATTCTCTTGCTCTGTTTCCTGGTTGTAATGCTGTGAACCTTTTCCATATGATGGAATGAAAGCTCTGAAACCCTGGGTCAAATATCCTCTCTCATTGTTCCTACCAGGCACTTGATCACAGTGACACACATGTCCCAATGACCTAAACATCCCCATGTCACACACCCTCAGGGCTTTCTACTAACCATTTCTCTTGAGATTTCTTCCCTGGTTTCTCCTTGCCACACATCTTAGCTCTGTTATGACCTTTTCAGAGTTCTCTAGTCAGTCTGGTCATTCCCTGTACTGTTGTGCCAGCACTCACTGCTGCCCACAGCACTGCAACTAAGCTGTACTTCCCATTATGCAGTTCCAGAAAAATGCTAAGATTTCTTTTCCCCCTGCCTTGCCCAGGATCTGGTATGCAGAGCCCATACATAATGAACACTGGGTTGAAGTCTGCTGGAGGATTTTAGGGCTGTGGGTGGTTGGCAGCTATCTGTGTCTGACTGGGGAAGGGCATGGGAGGAGATGTAGGCACAGAACAGAACCCTCACAATGTGGCTCTCCTACTCCAAAGCTGTATTTTCCTGATGGTGAGTGCCATGACTTGAGCATGGTTTTTCCCCACCAAAAGTGGTGGTTAAGGGTAATTCCTCCCTGAGCAGTGTTGGTAGGTAAAGCCTAATAGGTGTTGTTTAGGTCCTTGGGACAGAACCTTTATGAATGGATTAATGCTGTCCCCTATGAATGAAGTTAGCTATTGAAGGAAGAGGCTCGTATGATCAGCTCTTGTGTCAACCTCGTCTGCAGGTACTTGCATGATGGGTGTTGTACTTCTGTATATATGTTTCTTTTATTGGTTAATGAATAAAACACTGTTTAGCCAATGAGGCAGAAAGATAGGTGGGACTAGGACTCAAGGAGAATTCTGGGATGTTGCAATGTGAACTGTCAAAGGAGTTAGATGTCCAGACCCTTCTCCTGTAAGATACTTAGATTAATAGAAATGGGTTAACAATTAAGACAGAGCTAGCCAAAAAGAAGCTCAAGACACAGGCCAATAGTTTTATAATTAATATAAGTCTTGTGTGTCTATATGGGCTCTCAAGGGTAGTGGGACCCTGCTGGGACAAAGAACCTCTCTTAACAAAATGAGGGTGCCAGCAACGTGAGTTGCATGAATTTCCATGTAAAGCCTAACAAATGCTTTAAAAAAGGATTTTTAGAAAAAAGAACAAAGGCAAGCAAGACTTCTTGGTAGCAGCATTTCCTCAGGTGGGCTCTGTTTGAGACAAGCATACGCTAGAGGCTTCATTAGGAACAGCTCCTGACTCAGCATAAGTGGCAAAAACAAAACAAACAAAGACAAAACAAAACAAAAAACCAGCACAGGTCTTTTAGCCAAGCTGTGTAGCAGATAAAAGACTCATGGTTAGAAAAAGATAAAGATTTACAGTAAAGACAGATTCAGATGAAGTAAAACCTCTAAATGGTTTATAGTGTGTTTAAAAATAAATGTAGGCTTAGGAGAGAAAAGAAAAAGTGGTTAAATAGAGTAGCTGGTTGTGGTGGCACATGGCAGTAGAGAAACCCTGTCTTAAAAATTGAAAAAATGAAAGTAAAAGAAATAGAGTAATAAAAAAGCCACTTAATGATGGAAAGTACTGTATGCTGAGTAGGAGCAACAACTGCTAAAAGCCCAATCCAATGGCCAACAGTTTTATAATTAATATAGATCTAGGGCTGTGGGGCCAGCTGTGACAGAAAGCTCACAGTACACTTTCACCCCACTCTCCTGATGTGTGATGGCATCCAGCATGCTTGGAAGTACCTGGTTCTCACCAGATGTAGCAATCACATCTTGAACTTTTCTGTCTTCAATATTGTAAGACAAATAAATCTCTTTTCTTTACAAGTCTTCAATATTGTGAGACAAATAAATCTATTTTCTTTACAAATGATCCAGTCTGAGGATTCTGCTACAACAGCAGAAAACTGGCTAAAGCAAGAAATCTTGGCAGGCTGATTTTTTCCAAGGTCACTTATCTCAGTAGAAGGACAGGCTAGGCTGGAGCACAGGTCTCCTGAGTCCTTAACAAATGTGTTTATATGCCTCTAAAATCAACCCAGCTAACCCACAAGGATATCATGAATATATATCTCTGCTAGTCACTGTACACTCTCCCTAAGTGACCATCATCTCTGAATCACCAATAGCACCCACCATGTGTTATGAACTCAGGTACTCATCCAAAGACAAGCACTTTCCTACTAATCCTCACCCAATGCCATGGGACAAATACCATCACTGACCTCATTTAAAGATGAAGAAACTAAGACTCAGGGAACTTAGTAACTTGCAGAATATCATGTACCAGTAAATTTGCCATTTCACTCTTCTCCTGTCTCAGGAGGTAGATTTCCAACCACTGAGACACCCTGGTCATCTGCCCTACCCTTCAATCTCCTCTTCTGGTGTCATCATGTCTAAGATGCAGCACTCTCTCTACCCTGCATTGTCCTTCACCTTGGAAAGCCTAAGTCTAGAAACTGGATCAAGAATGGTAGTATCAGATGCAACTTCAGGGACACACTCCCATCTCACAGGCTGGCAGCCTTTCTGCTACTAAAAAAGAGATATGTGGGTAAGGCTCGTGTGTGTGTATGTGTGTGTATTTGCATTTGTGTGCATATGAGTGTGTGTGTGTGTGTGTGATTGTGTATTTATATATGTGTGTTAAGGAAAACTGGGTGGCTACTACCACAGGCTCCTCATAAAGATGATCAGAGTTGTGATATGCAAACAGTAGCAGCTGATGGCTACACAGTGCTAGGTCCTGTTCAAGACTCTCTTGTGTATCAAACCCATCAGTCCTACCAGTTGCAGGAAAAAACACACACACACACACATACACACACACACACACACACACACACACACACACACACACATACACCTATGGCACAAAAACTATTCTGAGCTGAAGCTAATTAATAAGGATCAAAGGAAGAACTCTCCCCTTACTCTATTTGCCTAAAGCCAGGGTGATGGGAGATGTCATTCTGTAAATATGTTTCTCCTATTGGCTAATGAATAAAGCACTGTTGGCCAATGTCAAAGCAAGATAGGTGGGACTAGGAGACAAGGAGGAGAGAGGAAGTAGTAGGAAGGAGTCAGCATGTAGAGATTGGAGAGAGCAGAACACCGGCCCTACTCTCCCGTAAGATGAGACACGTGGAAATACTTAGATTAATAGAAATGGGTTATTCATTAAGACAGAGCTAGCCGATAAGAAACAAGTAAGTGGCCAACAGAATTATATCTAATACAGAGTCTCTGTGTGTTATTTGGGGCTGGCGTGGCGATGGGACCAGACTGGCTACAGGGAAAAACCTACTCTTAACACCAGGGCACCAATTTGCCTGTATCTCTCGGAAGTCCATGAGTTAATCATGCACCCATCCCACAGACACAATAGGAGTTTACCTGATAAACTTTTCCTAATTTACTGTCTGATAATTTCAGTCCTTTCCCCCTCTGTCATCAGTTCACTGAACATTTCTTTTCTTTTGTTCAGATGTTCCAAGTTTACATTCAAGTGCTTGTTTCATCCCATTGCTCTACTGTGAGTTGAAAATGCATAGAAGACTCCTGACATACCGCATACCACTAAGGTACTTTTAACACATTTTCTCTTTTTGTGGTGATCATCAAATATAGCATACCTTGAACTTTTTTACAGAAGAGTGGACAGCCACACACTAAACAACTTTAATGCCAAAATACTTGGTGTGGTTCTTTCAAACCTCACTAGCTATATACCGTTTTGTTATTAGCTCAAAAGGAAAGAATAAAAAACAGAAGGCTTCAGTCCATATGCTAAAGTCAAAAGAGAACAAAATTTAAGATTTCCCCCAATCTCCTTTCTTATGAAAATAGCCCCTGCATGGAAAAACTAAAAAAATGACATAAAACAGTGATGTTTCTCAGTAACCACTTCCTTACTCCCTGAAGCATGGCTGTTCCTCCTCATCCTCCGAGCTTGCTCCACCAAGTCCTGGGCAACAAACTCAGATACCTCTGATCAGCACCCTTCTCCTCTGCCTCAGTCTTGTCATTTTGGGCCAGCTCTTAAGTCTTCAGTGCTTCAGTGCTTCAGTTTACTCATCACACCACAGGGATAGGGGTGGATTTTGGTAGGAGTTAGACCACCCCAAACAAACTATTCTTGGCTCATAGGCAGAGAGTGAGAAGCTAAAAGCTCTGCCACAGTGAAGCATGGCTCTGGCTCCCTCAGTGAGTAGGTAGGACAATGTGTGAAAAGTTGGTGAGGAGCCTGACAGGGAAAGCTGGAAGTGGTACTAGCTACAGTGTTCTGCCAGCCTCTGCACACTCCATATGCAGTGAGCTCCTTTGTTATAGCAGAGAGTCTTTCTCAAAAGCCCTTATCACTTGAGGCTCTGAAGGCACAAGAGGCATTCTGCACTCCCGCTGAGAACATTTGACCTAGGTCAAATGGTTAATGGTGTCAATAACTGAGGAGTTGATGAATTGTTGTTCCCAATGCTTCAGACCCATTGCTTCAGCTTGAATCTGAAAGGTTCCTGTGAGGGTTTAATTAATCTTAGTGGCCAATTTGACTAAATTTGAAATCAACTAAAAGATAAGCTGCTGGGCACAACTGTGAGGGCGTTCTTGAACAGGTTATTTCAAGCAGGAAGAGCAACCCTAAATGTTGGCAGTGCCTTCCAATGGCAGACCAGATTCAAGGAGTCAGAGGAGGAAGCTTTGCTTTTGTCTGTGTGTTTCCTAGCAAGTTTACCCACCCTGCTTGCAATGCTCATCTACTCTGTTATTTCTGCAGCCACCACTGCCATCCATTACCTCCAGCTTCTTTGGCTTTCAACATGGACTAAAGACTAATGACTCCTCAGGAATCCTGCAGACTTCAGCACCAAGGCATGAATGCTAAGATGACTAGCCTCATCCACTGAGCAGCTACAGGGCTCTCAGACTCCAGTGTGAGGGAGGAGAGCTACTGGTGGACTGCTTAGCACATACTTAAGCCAACATAAGAAATAAATCCATTTTATCCTATATCCAATCTATCAGTTCTGTTCCTTTAGAGGATCCTCATTAATATACATTCCTATAGGCTCATGTTTTGAATGTTTATTTTGCAGCTAGTGTTGCTATTTCAGGAGGCTGGAGAACCTTTAAGGAAGTGAGGCCTTGTTAGCTAAGGAGTGACCAGGCTGAGTTGGAAGGATATACCCACTCTTGATTCTGACCTAGCTCTCTGTTTCCTGGTCTGCTATGATGTGTAGCCTCTGAAAACAAGGAACTGAAAGCAACCCCTTGTCCTTTAAGTTCTTATTGGCAGATACTATGGTCATAGATGATGTAGGCATATACAGGTATTGGTGTCAGTGTGTACAGGTGACTGTGTACATGCTTGGAGGCCAGATGTTACATGACTTCCAATGTCACTGTTCACATTTTTTGTCTGCTTTTATTTATTTATATTTATTTTTTTGAGACATGGTCTGTCACTGAACTTGGAGTTCACCAATTCAGCTAAACTGACTGGCCAGGAAACCTCAGGGATCTGTCTCCCTCAACCCCTGCCTAGAGCTGTGGTTATAGATATGTACTGCTTTCTTCAGTTTTTTTTTTTTTTTTTTTTTTTTTTTTTTTGGTGGGGGGGGTGCTGCTAGGAATCCAAGCTCAGTTCCTTATGCTCACATAGAACATTTTACTGACTGAGCCAATTTTCTGTATATGACATTCTTGACAAGACATAACAAGGTGATGACAATCCCAGTACTTCAGAAGCTGAGGCAGGAAAATTGGACTACACACTGAGACCCTGACTGAAATGAATATAAAGCCAGCCAGCCAGCCAGTCAGTCCGTCAACCCATGCTGTCTCCTGATTAAAACTTCTAACTTAGAGCAGAATCCAATTTATATTCCTCAACCCACAAATCCCTAGAGCATTTGGCTCCAGAGTCCATGGTAATGACATCTTCTCTAACTCTCTCTTCCCTGGTCTCTCTACCTGCTCTGAGACTAACTCACTGTTTCCAGTTTCCTCCAGATATTTCCATCCACTCCTGAAGTTACCAGGGAGGCTGAATGTTGGCTTCGCATGCAGACCTCCTCTAACTGACTTTCCTACAGTGCAAGCTCTCTGTGCCTTTGTATGGTTTCATATTTGCCCCAACAGGTTTTGTGTCCATGTGACATTATACAGTGGACATATAACTGAAGCGTTGTCAGTCACACTGAGTATATGCCACCTAAAACTAGAGGGAAGGGGCCAGGGTCTCCACCTGGGGAGGATGGCTCACTTATGGATATGATCCATGAGAGTAAAGACCTCACCTGACTCTCCATTGATAGACACCAGTACACAGAATGCCACTAACCATAGATAAGAACACCTCAAATATTTGTTGAATGGGAAATGAATGAAACCCAAGAGATGAACATTCAGTAATGAGATTCTCAATGCTCTGAACCTGGTGTTACATTTTCATATTGTATTTTCCTTCAAAATTGAGAAACCTTAATTTAGAATAATGAATTTGGCTCTTGGTATTTTAAGCGTGTATTCAATATGATATCTTACTGCAGCCTGCTGGAGCAGGAACAGAATCCAGGAGAGACCAAGCCTGGACACTCAAGATTTCTTAGAGTAACTCTGTTAAGCTTCCCCTGGAGAAAGCTACCCAGGGGTATTGCCACCATGAACAAATGAGTTGCTCCTGCAATGCCTTTCTAAGGAGCATGAGTACCTGGTTCTGGGCATCCTATAGGTTCCCAGTGAGTCTTTTCAGTCACCCCAGTGACCCCAAAAAGTGCAGGAAACTAAACACAGGGAGTACAAGTAACACACTGTATCTTAAAGCCAGGTGTATGTAGCCTTCAGCCCCATTCTTCATCCCATTGGGATTTTGGAAGTAATGTTTATTCATGTGAGTAAATGTCAGAGGAGTCAAGCAGGATTTGCAAACACTAAAAAAGTACAGCCAACCCAGATACACAGGAGGCCTGATTTGCCTCTAACACTCCTTCAAGACAGGCAGCATCAAGTCTGATAGAGCAAGATGTTGATGACCACAAGTATTTAGTTGAGCACCAGCTCTGTAACAGGTCCTAGGCTGGGAGGTTCCCCAGTTGTCAGAAACACTTTCAGCAAGCATGTAGGTGTTAGCACTGTTTGTACACATAGAATGACATAAGCTCTGCAAGCACAGATATCTGGGGACTCCCCAGCTGTGCCAGCTTATAACCTGGTAGTTGTCTAGAATACAGAACAGTATGCAGCCCCAGGCAAACCCATGCAGATTTTGCTTTTCTACTTCTTTTAGGCTGGATCAGGATCTTGGACACTGGTTAGAACAGCCACTGCTTTTTGATGTTACCCACATAAAAGCCTCACACAATGTATGTTTTTAGCATCAGAAGTCTTTTCAAAGGTATTTTTGACTGTACAACTCTTTATTTCATACTATGTCCATTCATGTAACCTAAAGAATAAGATTGATCCTGCTAAACCCTTTTTTATTCTTACTGATGAATAACCAAGAAATCTAAGATCTAGAGGGAAATTTGAAGGCCATGGGGTTCTGTCATTGCCAGAATGCCTACCCACTTTTAGTAATAGCATGAAGGTAGGTAGACGCTCTCCTGCTCTGTCAGCATCCTGCCCCTCTATCTGCTGGCTCGTCTCTCTACTTCTGCCCCCCTGTGAGCTATCCTCAGCCCTATAGAAAAATGACAATGTTTCTTTCCTATGATAACATTTTGCATATCTGAAGCTGCTATCAGGAAGATGCTTTCTTAATAACACAGTGATTGGGCAGAGGCAAGTGCCTGTACTTTTTATTGTTTTCTTGACGTGTTTTAGGACACTTGCCTCCTCATTAGATAGCAACTATTTCTGTTCAACATTTTAGAAACCATACTCTCTGAAAACAAGTGGCTTATTTGGAAAGACAAGAACAGCAAACTTATGTGACAAGAGCTAGTACAGTTGCTTGGAATATGTACCAGCCATACCTGCAAGTAAAATTTCTCCATCTACCCATTAGACAGAGCCCACATGAAACATGGCTTGTGCTCTGAACCTACTTCAGGACAAGGACCTGGCCTCCCATTATGGCTGTTCACTGTTCTCTATGCTTATTGACCTCACAGACATCTGCTACAATGCCAAGTCTGTGAGTCTACTCTAATCTTTACACTATAAAGGGGCCTGGAAGCAGGAATTATTACATTCAGTTCATCTCAAATTCCTCAACTGACAGAAAAGCCTTTCATAATAAGAGCTATACTATTTGAATTACCAAAGACAAGAAGATACGGTCCCTATTTCTTACAATCTATGAACTAAGTGGCATCTAATTTCTCTGAACTACATTTTCTCAGCTATAAGTTGAGGGGCCTGGACTGTATAACATGAGGTTTTCTTCAGATCCAGGGTACTGTATTCTTCTGAAGCTAACTCAAGCAGTAAAGCAGACAACCCACATTTATCAGCCTTGGCTGACCCATATCAAAGTTGGGACACAGTTTCTAGAATAAAGAACAAAGAATAAGCAAAGGCAGACAGGCTGCCACCTCTAGCCCTCTTCCCCTGCAATCTGCTGCGACCCCATCTAATGGATGGCTTTAGGTATCAGCTTTATTGTTCACTAAGATGGTTTTGAGAATGTCACTCTACTGCTGACAGTTTCAACTTTCCACACTGATGAAGTGGAGTTCATTTTCTAATTCCCAGGAATGGGAGAAAAATGCAGTGACTAACTACTGTGACTCTGCTCTCACCCAAGGGACATAAGCACCATGCCCTTTGTTCAACAACCTTTGCTCTATCACCAACCTTGGCTCACACCCTCATTCTGACGCTCATCCCTTTTGAAAGCATAAGCACCTAGAGCTAGAACAGCTCCTGCCTCTCCCACCTCTTTGATGGACACAAAAGGACTGAGGCTTAGGAAAACTGGAGATTTATCTCAACAATGTGCAAAGTTCTGCATCAACAAAAGCTTGGCCTGGAATGCGGGGCAGTGGACACCCGGGGTTGCACAAGACACATCAAGAACTCTTTGTAGGTTCCACTCTCCCTAAAGAAATGTGGAACCCATCTCTTACAAGAGTAAATTCTGAAAAGAAGCTGAACTTTTTATTTCTACATGGGGGTGGTGGGGGTGCTGTATCAGAGAGATCATGTCTTAGTGTGAGAATGGGATGCAAGAATGTCTTAGGTGCTGATGGGAAGACAGGCAGAGTTTTTAGCCTGCAGCAGTTCCCAGTTTACCCGCAGAAGCAGGCATGCACACACTGGAAGCCTTTCAAGACAGGTAGGGAGGGTTTTCAGGCTGTTGCAAAAATCTAGCAACCTGTACCGAAGAAAACCATCACAACTGTGCTATCTGCAAGATAAAAGGAATTGAGGCATTCTCTCTCCCCTTACAGCCCAGCCTGAACAGCCAGAGAGTAAAGCACATCCATCTAGGCACCTCACATCCATAGATCAGAGGTCTTGGCAAACAAGATAGGAATCTGTGACAGTATTCAGTGAATTTCTGGAGAAACCTTACTCCATACTCTGCTGGGGTAGATTACTAGGAAGGGGGCACAGACAATACAAGGAGAGGGCTGCTTCAAAGCTGGCTCCTTGGTATACCAGCTCCCATCCTGACTTGATTCCCAAAGCAAAGCCTTTATCTTTAGGGAGCTTTGACAGAAAGCTACAGCAAGAACAAACCTAATCCCAGATCCTTCTTAGCTCAGTCCCCTGCCTGTGTCTGCCAGAACCATGTGCACTTTGGCTAATAGACCCACTGCAGGCCAATGGCAGCCACTGGCCGGGCCCAGGGCTGTTTTTTTTTTTTTTTTTTTTTTTCCCCTCTAGGATGCCTTCCCTTCCCTCCCAGGCCCACTCCCTTTTCCAGATCCTTGGGCTCACCTCTTAGTTCTGAGGATCCTTCCAGGTTGAACAATTCTCAGCAGATGGCTGTTAAACAATGCATTGGGGGCACATGAAGCTGTGCCCATCCCAGGTTGCAAGGATGAGGCTATAGCTCTGCAAAGGGGCTCTCTTTCATCTAAAGAACAACTCCTCCTCTTTTCCTCCTCCTACTCCTACGTCCTCCTCTGTAGTACTACTGGAACATGTGCTCTACTTGGGAGGGAGGCAGGAGGCGAGTTTAGCTTTTATTAGAAAGCAAAAGCCAACAGTGTGCTGAGCTCTGCTGTATCTTCCCACTTAGGAGAGGAGGAATATGAGAGAGAGAGAGGGAGAGAGACAGAGAGAGAGAGAGAGACAGAGAGAGAGAGAGAGAGAGAGAGAGAGAGAGAGAGAGAGAGAATGATATGATTAACCCCTGTGTTCCACTTCTGCTTCTCAGTGAATCCAGAGAAACAATACACTCAACCAATGGAGTGCCAGCCCAGGCATTACATCACCAGCAAGCCCCCTCATTGGCTAATAATTCCTAAAAGGCAAACTCCTATCTCTAAATACTTAACCCCTTCCTACTTAGCAAATCAAAAAGGATTTGGCTTATAGCAGTGTTTTCCAAACTCGTTTTCTTCTGATGTCTCTAAAGAGCTTTCTAAACATAGTTTGTAATGTTATGCTTCAAATTATCCATAACACAAACTTCAGAGGGTGTGCTGCTATCTAGTATAAAGAGTAGGGGACCCAGTGCATTTAGAACCCTTCCTTGCCAAGGGAAGTGACATTTTTTCTGAGCATATGTAACACTTACTGTCTCTTCTCACTCATATCCTACCCCAGGCAGTGGTCATTATTGGCCTCCTTCACGAGTAAGGTTCAGCCAGGCCTCCTGGCACTGACTGCCATTTCAGCTACTTGGTAGACTGAGTCAGGAGTATCACAAATTCAAGTCTAGCTTGAGCTACAAAGTAAGTCCAAAACTATCCTCAGCAACAGAGTGAGGTTGTGTTTCTCAAAATAAGAAATAAAATGAGGGCTACAGATGGGCTGCACAGTAGAGTACAGGGTCAGTCACCTGCACTGGACAAAAGGGATCCTACATCACTTTGCCCAAGAACTGAGACTCACTTTGAAGGCCAGGCTGCACGTGCCTTGTGAATTTCCAATTTTATTTTATTTATTTACTTTTGAGACCAGCTCTTACTGTATAGTCTTGGCTGTCACAGACCTTGCTATGTAGATCAAGCTGGCCTTGCAGACACAGAGATCTACATACTTCTAGCTTGATTGCAGGGATTACAGGGCATATACCACTATACCCAGCATGAATTTCCCACTTAAAGTTAAAACAGGCCATTTGTCTTGCATGGTCTGCTAGATTAAAGAAAATATTGACAGTTGATGAGCATGAGGAGAACTGAGGACTGCAGTGAATTCTCAGACAGGTATATTCAGAGGCAGCCAGCCATCCTGGAGATCATTCTCCCTCTCAAGTTCATTCTGTCTGCTTCTACAGCAAATCTCAGACTCACCATCATGTTCTCTGGGAAAGTTTCCTCCTCCTTCCAAACTTGGGAGAGATGCTCTTGCTGTATTCTTCTCAGCTCCTGTATCTGATAGCTACCCTTGCTTGTTTACTGGATAAGCTTGATGAGATTAGAGCTGTGTCAACCTTTTCCATCCACATGTGCCCAGAATAGTGCCTGCCATATCTAAATACCCAGTCATGGCTGATAGGGAGGGCAGGGCCAGTGGGGAGGCTTGTGTTGGAGTTCTAAATGGCGCCATCATGTTGGAATGAGAAAGGCAGAGGGCTGGAAGTCTGGGACCCACATAAGCTAACAGCCAGTCTTGAGAATATACATTGAGGTGGGAGGTGTGTTTTTGGTTTTCTCTCTGAAAAAGGACCCCAGTACCTACTTTATAGGGTAGCTATGGGCATCCCATTAAATAATGATCCACACCCTTGGTCACTAGAAATCATCTGCTCCACATGCAATTTACATCTGATGGCTTACACTTGCCCTTTAATGCCAGCCCAAACCTACATCAAATGTATGTTTTCATGGATACATGATATATTTGGGTAGTCCAGTCCCACATGGCCTCCCTATTGTGGAAACACCCATACCATCCACCTAATCTTTTTTAAAAATCAAAATGAATGTTACACAGTGCAAAGTTAAGCACTTTAAAGTGCATGGTTGAATGGCATTTAGCACCTTCATACTATAGGCAACCACTACCTCTATCTAGTTCTAAAGTCTCACCATTGCTCCAAAGGGAACCATTTAGCCATCCTGCAGCCTGCAGCCTGTCTGTGTGTGTGTGTGTGTGTGTGTGTGTGTGTGTGTGTGTGTGTGTGAGAGAGAGAGAGAGAGAGAGAGAGAGAGAGAGAGAATCTGTATACTTACCTACTAGTGCATTTACAGAGGCCATAGAAGGGCAGGATATCTTTCTTTATTACTTCCCACCTTATTGTTTGAGACAGATAGGCCCTCATTGAGCTTGGAGTTCACGGCTTCTGATAGGATGCCTAGCCAGCAAGCTCCTGGTCTCTACCGACTAGTGCTGGGTTATAGGTGTAGGCCCCCACACTCAGCCATTTCACATGGGTGTAGAATATCTGAACTCAGCCCCTCATGCTTATGCATCAAGCACTTCACTAAGTGTCTCCCCAGGCCTGGATCTGCCTTTATTTACTTATATTTTTGTAATGTTTACAAGGTCCATTTACAGTGTGGCATGTATTAATGGTACTTTGATGTTTAATGACTAATATTGTATGCACATGGCACATTTTGTTCATCCATTCACCCTGTGACAGACATCTTTCATCCATCCAATCCTAAACCTGGCAGTTACCTCTGATCCTTCTCTTTTCAGTATACTTCCATTCTAGTGCAACAGTGGGCTGCCTTCTTCCACTTCATGGTCCATAGGCAAGCTATTCTTTCCACTTCCTGATCATACCATTTCTGAGTATCAGGCATCAGCATAAATAATATACAGAGAGAGAGAGAGAGAGAGAGAGAGAGAGAGAGAGAATGACCTTCTCTGATGACTCTGAAATAACCCCATCATTCATTTTATTCCCCAAGAAACATTGGGATGTGGGCATAGCTCAGTGGTAGGGGCTATGGCTAGCATGGATGAATCCCTGGGTTCAGTCTCCATATCACAACTCTCCACACATGCATGTAATGAAGATGTATATGCTTACCACTGCTGGGGCCTGGGATAAAACATCTTTCTATTCCATGAAGCCTGTTCTATAGTGAGGAAGAATTACATAGGAAAGAAAATAAAATGAAAAAGTGCTCTCCTTAAGGGAGAGGAAAGGGAAGGTATCTGCTTTCCAAGAAGTCCACCTTGCAAGGCACAGATAATCACTCAGATAGAGTCCTTTTTTTCTCTCTAATATCCTTGACTTCACAAAGTAGTAGTCCAGCCTTCAATATTTTCTTTTGAAGGGTTAAAATATGCAATGCCATTGCTCTCTCTCCCTTAACAGACAGAGCTGTACCTCCCTGCCTGGGACAGCCCCTACTGTGTGGACGGCTTTCCAAATAGACTGAAGGGATTATTAAGTGGTTGACTCAATGAATGACTCATCAATGAAAGCATTTTCGGAAGTTTAACAAGTGGCATGCTGTGAAGGATGCTGTCATTGTTATCTTAATAGGGGCTCTATTAGGCTTGAGAAACACTGAGAATACTACAAATTGAGAATAACAGTGCATACCTGCATATTGTGGGACAACTGGGAGAGGATACATACAGCAAGCAATCAGCAGGAACTCTCACTGGGGACACTAGTAGAGGTACCTCCCAAAAATGAACACTCAAACCCAACATTAACTTTCAGAGGCAGTAAAGAAATTCAAAAGTCAGAGAAACAAACACTTTCTAAGTGACCTCTATGTGTAAGGCTGGCCCAAAACATCCTCATCTTTTCCCCAAATCAATCCAGTGGCACAGAGAATTGATGCTGTGGGGAAAGTCTCAGGCTCTCCTCCAAGACCAAGATGTTTGTTACCACCAATTTCCAGCAGCCAAGGTGTTGACTGCTCATAGTTTACATTTAAGCACCTGTTTAGAAACTGGCTAAGGGAACAACTCAAGTCGCACACCTTCTTGGGAACATTCTGTACTCATGGGCTGGTTAGTCAAAAGCCTCAGTGGATGGCTTGAGCCCCTTTTCTCCCTCACCCAGTCTGCCTGTGCCTGGTCCTATTGCCCCAGCTCTGTTCTCACTGAACAGTAAAGCAACTTCTCAAGGACCCAAGGACCCTTATACATAGAAATGTTAGCATCTGTTCTGTGTCCACTCCTGTTGCTGTGATAAAAATCACAGGGCAACATAGGGAAGAAAAGATTTATTTAGTTCCTAAGTCCAGGCTACAGCCCATTTTGGGGTACATCCAGGTGGCAGGAGCCACAGGCAAAGCAGAGAAAGAAGAAATGCATGCCTGCTGTTCAGCCCTTTCCTCCACACTTACACAGTCCAGGACTGGATTCCAGGGAAGAACACTGCCCACCATGGGCTGAGTCCTCCCATCAATCAGCTTACTCATACAGACAATGCCTGACAGACATGTTCACAGGCCAATCAGACATAGACAATTAATCCCCCACTGAGATGTTCTTTCCAGGTAATTAGGTTGTAGCAAATCAACAATTAAAAGTTACCAGCATAGCACCTCAGAACTTTCAACCTAGGAAACCTGCTGTGACAACTAGGCAAAATGATATTCTCTTTCTCTCTCTTTCTCTGTCTCTGTCTCTCTCTCTCTCCCTCTCTCTCTCTCTCTCTCTCTCTCTCGTGTGTGTGTGTGTGTGTGTGTGTGTGTGTGTGTGTGTGTGTGCGCGCGCATATATATGAGGGGGGGTTAGTTCACAAGGCTGATAAAGGCAAATTGATAAAGTGGCCTTCTGGTTTCACTTCCCCCTGAGCCTTTGTTGTCTATACCAGTCTCTATAGTCTCTATATGGCTTTGCTACCAACAATGCCTCTGGGCCTTGGGAGACAGAGAGGCAAACCCAAGTAAGGCAGAGAGCACAGGTTCTCTATGTAACCGCCCCCCCAGCCCCCTGTTGACAAGATAGAGGTTGCAACCTCCAAAAACAATATACAATGACAGGCAAATTCAGAAGCAAGCATCACATGGCAGCATCTCTCTGCTTGAATCCATGCCCAGAAGCCGGAGATGCAGGGCTCCTGGCCAGTCAGTCCTAATGGGCTAGAGTCTTTGTAACCAAGTTGCCCCCAAACCAGCTTTTTGCAACTTACCAGCTTGTGGATGCCAGTCTCCACCACTGCCCACTGAGCCGGCTGGTCCCACTGAGTAATCTGCTGTTTGATTAGCTGAGGTTCTGGCTCCTTCTTTTCTCTTATCTGCATATAACAAAATCTACCTGACGCCCTCGCCTCCACAGGATGCCAAATTCCAATTTCTGCAAGTCTTCGCTGAATAGCGATTTCTCAACCTCCCTGACCCCATCACGATCCACTTATCTCGTGCCCCTTGCATGACATTACTTTGCAACCCCTCCTCTGGTCCCCATGAACTCCCTTCAGGCAGCAAGAGCTGAGCACAATGTTTGGCATTCAGCCATGTAAATCGTGAATAAATAACCGGGACGCTCTATTCCTAACCTGGCCAAGGGAAACCCTCCTAGGTTTCCTTCTGCGCCCCAGGATAGCTGGAAATAGGAAATTGTGCGGCAGATCTGCACCCCCAGACCCAAGGCAACAGGTCGTGAGGGATCACCAGACATAAGGCAGGTAGGTGCTGGAATTCAGTGCAGAGCACTGTCACTTGCCGCGGTTCTCAGCTTCCCAGAGCATGCTCTTTCCTGGGAGACGTTTGGATTTTGGGTGGAACCCTTAGATGCTATAGGCTTGCAAACTCCGGGCTCCAGTGCCACACCGGGACTAGAGCCAGGGCCCAGCAGCAGCAGCCTGGGAAGGGAAGGGAAGGTGGCGCTTCAGGCCCACGGCTCACCCGCATCCCGCCAACACCGAGAGGGAGAGTAAGGGGACAAGGACGCACCAGCAGCTCGGGCTCTAGGTGGGTACTTCCTATGGCCAGAAATCCTGCAAAGTCGACTTTGCTGTGGCTTACCGTGCCAGGTACGGTGGCCCGTGGGTACCTCGGTCTTGCGCTGCCAGCTACACAATCTCGGTCGCGCTGCAGCCTGGATGCTCTGCCTCTGCCCCGCACAGTGCGCGAGCGCCTCCGCCTGGCAGCCTGGTTTCCCCACGCCACGGAGCCTATTGGCTGGGGCAACAGGACTCCGCACCGAGCCCCGCCCCTCCCGCCGCTCCTCCCCCACCCCAGCCAGGTAGGGAAAGTTGCTGCAGCAAGCAAGCAAGGGGCCAAATGAGTTGATCTGGTTCCATCCCAGGAGGGGTGAGAAGCCCCTTAGGGAGTGCGACTAGCGCAGTTCAATATCCTTGGGAGACAGCTTTGAGAAAGTCACCTGACCTCCCTGGGTCTTAGGCAACCACTTGTCAGCAAATGTCACAGAATCACAAGCACAAGGAGCAGCAGGAAGCTGCGCTTTTACTCTTGGGTGGGGGGGTGGCAGAGGAGTTGGTTATATACAAGTACACAGAGAAAACATAATGTCAGCATGTAAACTGAGAGGGCTGTGTAGTAGGAACACAGAAGGGATGTCACTATATGTCAGGATGGTCTATGGAGGCAATTTGTGAGATGTGAATTAAGACTACAAGGTGAAAAGTTATTTCAGATAGAAAAAGAGGGCAACCTGGGAAACTTCAACCCTCCAAATTGGCACAGACTTGGAGGGCATTTGGCAGGTTCATGTCTCCTGTGTCATTTCTATGCCTCAGTTTCCTTCAGAAAGTCAAAGGACAAGATCCCCAAGACTCACCTGCAATATTTGCTTTGCTTTAAGAGACAAGGTCTCACTACGTAGCTCTGGCTGGTAGCTCTGGAAGGCTTGGAACTTGCTGTGTAGACCAGGCTGGCCTCTACTCACAGACATCTAACTGCCTCTGTCTCTGGAGTGGTGTGTTTAAAGGTGTGTGTCACCACACCCAGCTCTAACTGTAATATCTAGACCTATAACTTACTTATTTTTTTAATGTGTAGTAAAAATGCTTGGGAAAATTATAAGGGGGATTCTTGCCTGGATAGCTAAATTTAAAGAACCTAACATTTCTAAGGAAACAAAAATGGGTAGATGTTTAGATGAGAAGCCAGGCAAATTATTGCACAAATATTTATGTTTTATTGCACTATAAATAAGAAAAGGTGAAAATTAGATGCAAGAGAGCAGAATAGCTTTCATTGAAAATTCAATGTATGGTAGCCAGTATTTGGTATATATCAACAAGGGTTTTGCATTAATGACATTCTCTCATCATGCATTGTAAATTAGTAGCAATTTACATTGTTTATTTTTATGTACTAAACTGGAATAATGAAAAGGGCCTGAAAATGGTAGTAACCCTCAGAAGAGGCAAACCCTTTACTCCATTGTCCTCATCTGAGATGGTGTTAAAATTTGAGAAACAGCTTATGATTTCATAAATCACTGGGTTTTCCCAGGAGCATGTACAAGGACTTGTGAGGTAAAAGATGCTAAGTCATTAAGTAATGCCTCTGAACATTTGTCAGTAGCAAAATGCGCAGTAATTGAAAGATTGCTTTCTAGAAAATGCCTGTTATTTTTACTTCCATATATTAAAATATTTTCTTATTTTTAATTATGTGTGGATGGATTTGTGCACATGAGCATATATGTCTTCAGAGAGCGACCAGAGGCAGGGGATTCCCTGGAGCTTGAGTTACAGGCTGCTGTAAGCCACTCCACGTGGGTGCTGAGAACTGAACTCAGGTCCTCCACAAGAGCAGTACATCCTCTAAACCACTGAGCCATCTCTCTAGCCCCTGCACTTCCATATATTGAGGCAAGTGTTAATTATCACACTGTGAAAGCTGGCATTTCCTTAGTCCAGAACCATCCATAGATGGTTTAACCTACCATTCACCCCAATCTTTGTAGTAGAATGCAAGTTCAATGTATGGAATACTCATCCCAGAGACTTTGCCTCCCCAGAAAAAGTGACAAAAGGAGGCAAGAGACTGGGCAGGCCACTGCTTAGGGTAATGAGGATGGCAACAGCTTCCTAGAGAGACTGGAGCATGTAGCATGAATCATAGTGGCCAGCTTTGGCCCTCCCTTGATTTCTCCCTGTTTCTCAAGTTTCGTCCTTCCATCCACCCCCTATCCTCACCCACCATTTTTCCATTGTGACTCTGCTTCACTAATCCACCTCCTTGCATTAGTCACCAAGACTCTGATGGATCCAGGATGTAAAGATTGCCTCATACAACAGCAAAGGAACAGTTTGGCACAGGAATCTGCATACAGGCAAATGCCTGCATGGTGACAGGTGTATGCATTCCTTCTTTACTCCATAAGAAATCACACCCTACAAGGTGGTGGTAGTAGTAGCATTTGAAAACGATATTTACATTTGAAAGGAACCCAGATACACTATTCTTAGCATGTCTAAAAAAATTGAGCAAGTCCTTATAATAACAAGCTATGCTAGAAATAAGTTCTCTCCTGTCAAGTTTATAGCTTGCAAGTATTTCACATTTCAAATGCACACATTGACAGACAGATCTGTGACTGGAGCTGGGTCCTAACTCAGAACAGTTCATGATTTACTGCACTAAACATAGCTCTGATTGCCAGCAAGGGTAGATTTTGTTCTATTGTCTATTCTAGGGACTTTTTTTGACATACCGACACCAGATTCCTTCCCACCCCCTGCATTCCCCCTTTCCATCACTTATCCATTCCTCAGAGGGGGTAATGCAAAGTGAGCGAGACAGGTCATTGTGCATTGTGACTTCTGTGAATAGGAGGCTGCAAGCCTGGCCTGAAGGTTTGCTAGCTGAGTACATGTTTGTCTGTGTTGGGCGGTGAGAATAAACACCAAGAGTTGTCCAATGTAGTTGTTTTAGATATACTCCAGAAGTTATGGTTTATATATTGTATTACAAATTTGAAAATGTTAAGTCTATATAAACACTATGTTTGCAAAAATATCTCATGGTTAAGTAAGTAGGATTTGCCTTTACAAGAAAGATCCAAATAGAAAATTTGATTTTGGAGTCTAGCATATCATGAGATAGGTGTTTCTTATGATAACAGATGACAATTTTGCAATGTCAGCTGGAAGGCATCATGAATCAGAGCTATTCTGTCTTAGGTATTATAAATGGTTCTGATTTAGCTGTCCTATCGACTGGCCTGAGTAGTTAACAAGGTAGTAGCCATGTGATTCTATATTGAACGTCACCCAACTGGTTCCTTCAGGTAAATTCAGAGTATCTAAGAAGAGAAAAATGGATTAGGCATTATTAACATGTACATTAAAATCTTCTTCAAAACTGGTGTGTGTGTGTGTGTGTGTGTGTGTGTGTGTGTGTGTTTTAAAGTATGTGTTTTATTTGTGTTTGTTGTTGTTTTGAGACAAGGTCCTTTAAAGTGCGTTTGTGTCAATAGGTAACATGATTGCCATGTTTCTATTATGGTGAAAGACTCAGTTTGAGCATGAAATTGTGCTATAAACACTTTCAAATTTTATTTGTACTAAGAAATGAAATTTGAATCTGATTATATGCCGGGAAAGGTGGTACACACTTGTAGTTCCAAAACGTGGGAGGTGGAGGCAGAAGGATGAGGAATTCAGCTAAATAGTGAGATCAAGTCCCCCATCGCAAGGTGTTATGATAAATAAGTGATAAATAAGTGAGAGCTCTCAACACAAATCTTGTATCATTAGGTCTGCGTATAGACACTCCCCTCCAAGCAGCTCAAAACATGCTTCATTTCAGGCCTTGAACAATGGAGGGTTTCTGTACTGGTTTCCTTGTTTCAGCACTTACTGTATTGGACTACCTAGTATTCAGTACTTTGTAAAACCATGGGCTGTCTTCCATTTATTTTATGAATTTATTTATTTTGGGTTTTTCAAATATAAAGATAAATCTGGCTTTACATTTGCCAGATGGTACTCCCTCCCCGTGTGCAGGACCAGGGCTGGGGGTTGCAGCACCTTGTGCGCCTGTGCAGCTGCAGCCAGTGCGGGTGTGTGTGGGTTCCTGAGAGCCGCGAGGTGCCACATGCCCTTTTTCTTTTCCCGCCTGCCCAGGTCCTTGCTTGTCCTGGCCCTGTCTTCATGTCCTCCCGATACCATAGCTGTGGAGATGATGTGCAGTGCCGAAAGTGGCTGTAGAAAACCAACAGCAAAGTCTCCCTATTATGTTTAAAAATACCAGTTAGTGGAAAGGATAATGGAAAACCATGGTTGGTGATGCAACAATTTAATTAGACTGAATTAATAAATCCATAATTAATCTGAGTAAAGCATTCCTGGGTGTCCCAATGAGAACAGGAAATTAGGAAACAGAAGGCGTGTCCAGAAGCGGGGATTTAGCGCCCCTGGGGGCGGAGCCTTAAGTGGCGGGCTTTTTAAGGGTGGAGTGTGGTTTGAGGGGAAATCCAGGGGAGGGCCCGCCCCTTCTTTTCACCTAGTCCTGTCTCTCAGGCTTCACTAGCCAATCAGAGCCCCTGTCTGACCTGCCAGTCAGATGGGAGGGTTCTTCCTGGAGCCAGGCTTTCACCTCAACTCTTCACCTGAGGAAGTCAGTTGTGCCTTTGCTTCCAGTGCTCTCACCATGCTGAGCGAGGGCCTGTCCTTCACAGACCGGGAGGAGCGGTGGGACAAGGTGAGCGAGGGGCCACTCTTTACTGGAGAGCAGCGGAGGGCTCTTCACAGAGGAGGAGGAGGAGCAGCGGTGGGCTGTGGCCTCTCTTCACAGGGGAGAAGGAGCGGTGGCCCGAGGCCTCTCCACACAGAGGCAGAGGTACGGTGGGCTGAGGCTGCTCTTCACAGAGGAGGAGGAGCTGTGGGAAAGGAGAGTAGGAGGCCTCTGCTCTTCACAGAGGAGGAGGAGCTGTGGGAAAGGAGAGTAGGAGGCCTCTGCTCTTCACAGAGGAGCAGTAGCTGTGGGAAAGGAGAGTAAGAGGCCATTGTTCTTCACAGAGGAGGGGTAGCTGTGGGCCGAGGCCTCTCTTCACAGGAAAGGAGCGGTGGGCCTGGGTGTCTGAGTGGCGCTGCCCCATGCGGGGAGAGTGGCTGGCGATGGGTGAGGACTGCTGTCTCCATGCTTGGCGGTGTGTCCAGTCACACTGACCATGGGGCTGCACTCCCCATTTGGGGGCGAGTGGCTGGTCATGGTGAGGGAGGGCGCTGTCCCCAGACTAGGCAGAGTGTCCGGCTGAGGCTCAGAAGCCAGTGTGTTTAATTTTCCTTTGGCTGAGTGGGAGCCAATGGCCAGACAGAGTTCACCTGCCTGGTCCTGCCTTGTCCAGCTTGGTTCTGTGTGATGAGAGCAACTCCATAGGCCAGGTTGGTAGCCTCTGAAGAACTTCACTCCCCAGGGCTGTGTTTAGAAATATCCAAGTGTGGTGCTATTTTGTGCTTTAAAGGTGGCACATGCCTTTAATCACAGCACTGGAGAGGCAGAGGCAGGTGGATCTCTGTGACTTGGATCCAGTTCTATGTCAGGCTCCCAAGCTACACAGAGAAACCCTTGTCACAAAAAAATCAAACTACCAAGAACAAAGCAAAAACAAAAATAAAAGTTGCCTGAAGATCAGAGTGTGGAGCTAGGAAGTAGTTTATCCGAAGATAAAGGTGTGGGGGTGCACACCTTCAATCCCAACCCTTGGGAGGCAGAAGCAGGTGGATCTCTGTGAGTTCAAGGCCAATACCCCAATGATAAGCAATGATAACTGTGATAAGATGTAAATGTTTGTTCACCAGGATTAATCTGCCTTTACATTCCCATAACAAAAGAGACAACCCTGACTTCACCCATAAGGTCTAATGTGCTGCTCAAGGGAACATTGCAGGGTGACAACCAACATTAAGTCCCAGTGTGCCATAAAGTTATATTAATTCTAGAACAGTGGCTTCTCCCGTCTTTTTGAAATGTGGTTTTGAGAAAAGTCTCCTATATTAATTGAAGTGGACTTGAACCCTGTCTGTAGTCCCACAGTGCATTGCCCTTGTTTTCCTCCTGACTAAACACCCTAAATTCTTGCATTACAGGTCTGCAGCACCACAGAGGTCTACAACTTCCAGTTTGGAGTCACATAGTGGGCTGTCTATTGCAGTAACAGGAAAAGGATTTGTGTGTGGAGCATGGCTTCTCCCTTCAGACCATAAGAGGAGGAACAGTGGGCTGGGTACACTGCAGGGGAAACAGAGTAGACAATACAGTGTCCTGTGTACACTGCAGGAGGAAACAGTAGACAATGGGTAGATCACAGAGTGAAGAAGTCTAAGGCAGTGAGCTGCAGAGGGGTCTCCATCATAAATAAGGGCCTGATGGGGCAGGGTTGGTGACTGTAATTTTCCTGCATGAATGAATTCCTTCCATGTGTATGAAGACAGACATAATTGGTGGGTGGACAGTTTAGGGAGGATAGCTTAAACTACTAAATATTCATTTTCCAATTAGCCAAGTGCCCTATGCTGATATGTGCAATCATGGTTTACACAGTTAAGTCAGCGCAGAGGTTTGAGACAGGCCATTGGCTGTAATGCAACTCCATGTGTCAGCTTACAGCACTCAGAAGCTAACATTTCTTATGGAATAAAGTCATATAGTGTTTTATTATTGGCATTCTTCCTACCAGGAAGTGTCTACTCTGTTTCAAAGTCAGTGTAGCTGAGTGTTCTTTCAGTTATTTTTATCTCCTTTAAAAAATCAGTTATTGATAACATTTTTAAAATTTCATTTTCTTTAAATGCATCACTGCCATAATCCCTTTGTCTCTGTTTTCCATTGTTGCCTGGTTTAAGAACTATGTAATTGAGAATTGCTTTTAATACCTAATTCTGCTTCTGCTGTCCAGGCTGGGCCTTGACTCATCTCTGGGAAGGAAAAACTAACCAGTAAGCAAATATCCTCCAAGATTTCTAGATTTTTATTGTGAATTTTCAAATGAAGTGGGAACCTGTAAGAATTTCATCCACCAACTGTAAAGCAGGTGTAGACACAGCACAGAAAGTGAGGGGCAAGAAGAAGTGAGAAAGCTTTCCTGCCGTGACACTACTTCACATTAGCCATGTGGAGTCAGTTAATCAATTTTAGATGTTCCATAAATATCCTGACTGGCTATTTCTTAGTTGAGAGGATCAGGCAATCAAGAATCTAGATAAAGAACAGAACTTATCATGAAACAAAACTACTGTAGTTACAACATTTCTACTCAAATAGGAGAACTGGATGAAATGTTGTTGCTATGCCTAATATGACTGTTTTTTCCAGGCTTAAGATGGTAGCCCTGAGAGAAATAGTGTGAGTAGTATTTGTTATGCTCTAATACAAATTCCTAGTCTCTGGAGCACATGCTCATAAAGCCTGTCTCAACTTTTTAACATAATGTTTATAATTATAATTACATTATTTCCACTGTCTCTTTCCGACCCATAGGCCCTTCCTTGTGTTCTCTTCGTTTAACAACAGAGACTGTTTGGATTTGACCTTCCTTTTTGTAACAGGACCTTCCTGGTGTGAAGCAAAGGGAAGGCTGTGCTGTACATTGAGTGTTTAATTGAATGTGCACACATAGGACCCTGTGCCTTGAAAGAGAAACAGGAAATGCTCTGGGAGATTGGAGGATTTTACTAAACTGTGAATTTCCCAGATTAGGACCCTGTCTGACAGTAGTGTGGATGGACAAAGCTGGGAGGGCCTGTGTGGGCTGAGTCATTTGATCTCTGCTCACCCAGTAGGGTAATTGCTGATGTCCCAAAGACCAGCAATGATGGCTTTGGGAAAGGTAAGTCATTGTTCCATATTCTCCTCCTGTTCTGCTGTGGGAAGCTATAAGAAAGACCATAAGCCATGCCATGTTGAGTTTGGGGCCAATGTCCCCAGACCAGAAAGAACATGTTGGCTGAGCTCTCAGAATCTGAACTGCTTGGGCTGGGATGGACCGTGAGCCACATTGAGGTTCTGTTTGTTCCCATGTTGACCTGGGCAGTGGCCCTTGGCCTCCGAGCTTTGTTGAGGTGGATTCCCTGGGGAAGGGGAGGCTTTGCCATCCTGGCATGCGAGTCTATGAGCTTGTACTATCACTGTCCAGTGTGCACACACAGGCATTGCTTGCATTGGTTTTGTTGTGCAATGAGAAGACAGATTGGAAAACTGAAGGTCTTGTTCCAGAAGTTCAGAACATTATATTCCACTTTGAGCTTTTTCTTTCAAATGTTATAGATACTTTACATAGAAAGGAGGTGATGGGCATCATGCCTCAGCAATACATTATTAGAAAGCTTTCAACTTTCTGCTTCTGACAGCCACCATCAGGTGATTCAGTGGAGTTCACTTCCAGGTCACAAAAGGAGTTCCTGAGCTGTAGAGGTATTTCAGGTTAGCAAAATATTTTGCAGGTGAATATGGAAGATGCCACATCTTGTGACATAATCATTGTGGCAGGAAGCAGACATTATATTATTCTTCACATTGTTTTTAGGTTGGACATTGTTTGGGTTTGCCTGAAACTACAAGGGGGCATGAGGGACTTTAGAGCCATAGTAGGCTCTGCCTGAGATGACTTACATTTGCTGGGCAAGTTCTAGAGTATGGCACCTCTCTGCAAGAAACATCTGTTGCTTGAGGGTCAGAAAATTAACAGTTTAAAGTCACTTATTATTATTATTATTATTATTATTATTATTATTATTATTATTATTATTAGAGTTTTGAAATCTGTGTTTCTTTCATTTCAGTACACATAGAATCATAGGTAGCTATGTTTGGCCAAGTTTTCTTTGTGCTTTTGGTTAAAAGTTTATTTTCCTGCTTTTGTTCTTGGCTTTTTCTTTCCATCCTCTATTTTACAAATATTGTGCACATTCTTCATTATTGTAACTTTCATGGTAAATATATAAATCATATTTTATCAATGAGTGTACTTTTTTCTTTTATAATTGCATTGTTCATTCTGAGTGTTTCCACTTTGCATGAAGTTTTTCAATCAAGTTTTTTCTTATAAATTAAATTGTTGGGCAATGTCTTTGGCTATTGATGTATCATGTTCCCTGGGATCATTGATATTTATTATTTGTTTATGTGCTAGACTTTTAGATTATTTAATAAAAAGTATTATTGTGCTTGGCAGGTGGCTCAGCACATATTCTTCTTGGTGACGACTTGATTAGAGATCCCAGCATCCAAATTAGGAGGCTCATAACTACCTGCCTCTCCAGTTTCAGTGGATCTGATCGGCTCTTTTCTGGTGTGTCACTTATACACAAATGGAACACATTGTCTTAAATGTACACACACACACACAAAAACAAAACAAAAAAACAGGGATAAATTTGTTTTCAATTTTTTTGACTTATAAATCAATCATAGCAAAACAAGTTGTATTAGGTGTATAATAGAAATCAAACATTATTTCTTTAAAAATCTGTTCTATGCACCTGCTTTGGAAAAGTTTTCCTTTCCTTATCCTGATGTAGATTTAAGGCAATTATCAGGTATAGGAAAGTGATCCTAACTTTTGTGAGCAAGAAGGTAGATAGTCATTGTAAGGCATTTTAGTATGCCAAGGGTCATCACAGAACATTCAAACTCTGAATTCCCAATTATAGTCCTATCAGGGCTGCTCAACTGCGCAATGTATCTTAGCTGATGTTCAGGTCCATTCTCTAACAGAAGTTTCTGGTTCTTGGATCATGATCCTGGGGGAGATAATCTATACCCAGGGCTGATCAAGGTCATGTCTCTTCATATGTCAAGAGTAGAACATTGTTTTTGGTCTCTGTGTATGTACTGTCCAGTGGATGTGATACTGTTCTAGGACTGTGACTGGTTATATGTATTGAGTGGTATCACTGAGTTCTGGTTATCAGATACAGCTTTGGGTTTAGTAGGGTTCATGGTGGAGCTGTTTTTACATGTCTAAAAGCTGTTTTTTAGCATCTAATGAGATGACCATGTGTTTTCTCTTTCAGTTTGTTTATATGGTGGATTGCATTGACAGATTTGCCTTTGTTGTACCATTCCTGTGTCTTTGTGTCTCTGGGATGAAGCCTGCTTGTTGGATAATTTTTATTTTTCATGTGTTTTTGGATTTGGATTGCCAATTTTTTTTTCTTTTTTTCTTTTCCGAGACAGGTTTTCTCTGTGGTTTTGGAGGCTGTCCTGGAACTAGCTCTTGTAGACCAGGGTGGTCTCAAACTCAGAGATCCTCCTGCCTGTGCCTCCCGAGTGCTGGGATTAAAGGCCTGCCACACCACTGCCTAGCTGGCTTGCTATATTTTTTATTGAGTATTTTTTCATCAATGTTCATAGGGAGATTGGTTTGTAATTCTCTTTCTCAATTGAGTCTTTATGTGGTTTGGGCATCAAGGTAACTTCAGCCCCAAAAGAAGACTTTGGCAATGTTCCTTCTGTTCCTATTCTGTGTAACAATCTGAGGATTATTGGTACTAGCTCTTCTTTGAAATTCTGGTAGAATCCACACTGAAACCATTTGGTCCTAGGCTTTTCTTGTTTGGGAGACTTGTAGTGACTTCTATTTCCTTAGGGATTATAGGTCTATTTAAATTGTTTATCTGGTCTTGATTTAATTTTGGTGTATGTTACCTACCAAGACAATTGTACATTTCTTCTATATTCTCTAATTTTGTAGAGTATAGGTTTTTGAAGTATGACCTAAAGATTGCCTGAATTTCCTCAGTGTCTATTGTTAGGTTCCTCTTTTTATTTCTGATTTTGATAACTTAGAAATTCTCTCTGCCTTTTAGTTGGCTTGGATAGCTTGTTGATATCATTGATTCTTGTTACTGTTCTTTGTTTGCATTTTACTGATTTCAGCCTGGAGTTGATTATTTCCTGTTGTCTACCAAAAATCTGATGCCAACTGCAAATTCTTGAATCATCAGGTACCAGATTTTTTTCCCTGTTTCCTGAACCAGTTAAAGGCATGAGCTACTATACCCAGTTTGCTCATCTTTCTTGTAGTTAATAATTGTTCATGTGATGTCTCTGATGTGCACTGAGTATTATAGATCTGCTTGCTTCTCTTTGTATGTTTGTTAATAGGCATTTCAGAAATGACAGAGGTGACCCTCCTATTCAGTTTTCTTCTTAAGTGACTTGTTGCTTACATTAGAACTTTTTGTCATTTAATGTGGGAAGCATGATAATAAAATTTTTAAGGAAGTATACATTTACAGTGTTGTAGTATCACTTCTATTTTCATATATTTATGTTATATTTTAGAATGTAGTGGTCTGTGAAGATGTGCATGTTGACTTAACTGTGTAAGAGTAGGCTCTGCTGGATCCTTCCCAGGAGAATCTCTATAAAGGTGTGATGCTGGAGACTACGAGTCTCACTGCTAAAGGTAAGACTGAATTTTTCTTCACAATTTAAAATAAGGGGGCAACTGTTTCTTGGTTATTAATGCTCCTATGTAATTACATCTGAAACTGAGGAAGGATGATGCGAATAAATCAGGCATGGTTCTAAGGTTCACTGAAGATAATAACTTAAATTGTGCACAATTTCCAATAATGTATCAGACATTTTCTGGTACTATGTTTTAAGCCACACAGAAGGTAATTTTGATGTGCATGCTAATCCAAATATGCTTCAATAAATTTTAAGATGTCTGTAAGGTTTAAAGGCAGCCATGATGTAATTAAAGTGCATTGCTGATTAATAAATTCTCACAAAATCATATACCTCAGTGTCAATTAGGTGAATTTTATTTGCAAGGCATTATTTTAAGAGAGTAGACAAGGAAACAATGCCTTAACAGATATCACCATTTCAATCACAGCACCATGATAGCTCTGCTGTAATACATTTAATTTATACCACTTATATTACATAAGGTATGCGCCTTGAATAAGTGCTAAATACCTGTTCAAAACTTTCTAATAAGCATATAGTTTATAGTAAAGCTTGTGTTATTCATATACTTGTGTCTTTGCTAAGTTTAGTAAGAGGAGAGATAGTTAGAGTCAAGAGGAAAGGACAACTGTTGTCATGAACTTTATTCTCTATATCATATGTCTATGAGGAACAGAACGTTAAATCATGGTTATGCAATGTGGACACCTTTTATCTGTTATTCTTCCTTTATTAGGTATATCATATATCACTCTTGATATAAGCCATATGAACATAAGGGTATCAAAAGAAGCAACATACCTCTCTATCTCTCAGAACAATTAGAATATATGAAACAGCACCCACTTTGAATAGATTTTTTGAATGTGATGCAAGTTTACCAGTAATTGCTTTTACAGCAACCAATTCACACTTCAGAAAAGTCTTATGCATACTTGAAATGTATATGTACTTCTGTTTGTCCTGGTTCATTTTATAAACGTATTATGACTCAGACTATAGAAAAATTCATGAGTTTTTCTAGTTCTCTTCAAATGTGAGAAAAATCTCATATAGAAAAAAAGATGCTATAAATGTTAATCATCACAGTTGTATTCAAAGATCCAAAACCACCCATAGTGAAGGGAAACAATATGAGAGTAAACAGTGATAAAAACCTTAAGATCTGATTCTTCTTTACAGTTAAACCAAATTGTAAAATTAATTCATACAGATACATTCAACGGCGTTATGGATGTGTTAAATTTTTTTTTTTAGTTAATTAACTAACTTTTTTTATTTTACATGGTGATCCCAGTTCCCTTTCTCTCCTTTCTTCCCTTCCTCCCTCCTCCCCTCTTACCCTCTGTCCCTTCTCACATGTACCCTAACCACCCCCTACTCCCCCCACTCCACAAGCAGGGCTATGCCATCCAGGTGGGGTCATGTAAATCTGTCAAGTCATTTGAAGTAGGGAGTAGGACTTGTCTTCTGTCTCTATGTTAAGGGAGTATCCCTCCATGGGGGATGTGTTCACAAGGAATACATTCTGGTTCCACTGTCTGAGGTCCCTTAGTCTGCTGAGTCCTTCTAGCTGAGACCCATGTTCATGGGGTGTTAGTCAGTCCCATGCTGGATTCTTAGCTATCAGTCTGGGGTCCCGTTATCTCCTCCTTGTTAGGGTCAGCTGTTTCTATGTGTTTCTGCAACCTGGTCTCATCCTCTCTCTGCATCTGGATTCTAGTTTGACTCAGTGTTTAGTTATGAGTGTTTGCTTCTGTTTCCAACAGGTACTAGGTGATGGCTCCATGATGGTGGATAAGTTAGTTGTTGATCTCATTATCAGGGAAGGGCATTTATGGTAGCCTTTCCACTGTTGCTCAAATTGTTACTTGGAGTCAGTCTTGTAGGTCTCTAGACATTTCTTTAGGTTCAGTTTTCTCTTCAAACCAATAATGACTCCATCTTTTATGTTCCCTGGTAGAGTTTATTGGATTGCTTATGTAAACTATCATATCATCTGCAAATAGACAGTTGGATTTACAATTTTCTTTGGTGGATGAATCTATTTCCTCTAGTTTATCTTTTGTGCCTGAGATTCTTTCTTCCATCTCTTGAATTCTGTTGGTTATGCTTGCATCTGTATTTCCCGATTGTTTGCCCAGTTTTTCTATTTCCAGCATTATGTTTCTGATTTCTTTATTGTCTCTATTTCAGTTTTCAAGTCTTGTACCATTTCCTTCACCTGTTTAATTGTTTTTTTTTTTTCTTGGCTTTCTGTACTTCCTTTAAGAAATTTGTTCATTTCTCCTAAACTTTTTGTTTGTTTTTTCTTCCATTTCTTTAAGGTATTTTCTCACATCTTCTTTGAGGGCCTCTATCATGTTTATGATGATAATTTTTAAGTCATTCTCTTCTGCTTCATCTGCTTTATTGTGTTCTGGTTTAGTTGGTGTAGATTCCCTAGATTCTGGTGGCGTTATGCTTGTCTTTCTGTTGTTAGGTGTTTTCCTGTATTGCCATCTTCCCATAGCTTCTTCCAGTAAGTGTTGGTGGGGGTCTCCCCCCTTCTCTATGGTGCTTTTCAGGTTGGCTTGGGTGGGTCAGAGGTTCGATGTCTATAGCTCTGGGTGATCCAAGCACTTTAGGAGGTCTCTGCACAGGCAGGGGCCTGGAGATGGGGGTCAAAGATCAGGCTCCAGCAGAAGACTGGCCATAGGAGTCAAAGATCCCGAAGGCTGGGGCTCAGGATGTTCCTTACGCTGATAGGCAGAGCTAGCCTGGGCCTTGCATCTCCAGCTGAGGCCTCTTTGGCAGAGGCCCTGCAATGGGGGGGTCAAGGATCCAGCCTTCAGAACTCAGAATGGCCCTGTGGCAATAGGCAAATTGCTGGGAGGGGCCCAGTACTTCAGCAGAATACCGGAGATGGGGATCAGAGATCAGGCAGGTGGAAATTATGGGTGTCCTGCATGGGTAGGCAGGCCTAGTGTGCTCAGAGCTGCTCCAGAAATTTCCCCAATGGTGGCTGGATTGTTGGCCCCACTCTCTTTCCCAGTGCTCAACCAGAGCTGTGGGACAGTGGGCAGGGTGGAACACAGGTTAGGGGAGGGCAGGGTCTTGGTGGGGGTGTGGTGTGGTGTGGTGTGGTGGTGTGTATCAGAGCTCCAAGAGCACTCTCGATAGGGGCAGGACACAAAGGCAGCGAGATCTGGGGCTAATCCAGGGAATTCCTGGGGAAGAGTATAGGGGAGATTCCACCTGAATTGGTCTCAGACTCACCTCTAGCCAAGACCTGGCAATGGGGGTCAAAGACAGTTGGGGGTCAAAGACTGGGCTGGTACTCAGCATGTTTCCACACCAATAGGCAGATCTAGCTTGGGCCTTGCACTCTACAGCTGAGGCCACTTTAGCAGAGGCCCTGTGATGGAGGTCAAGGATCCAGCCTACAAGAACTCAGAGTAGCCCTGCTGGGATAGGCAGATCTCTGGGAGGGGCCCATAACTCCAGTAGAGGATCAGCAGTGGGGGTCAGAGACCAGGCAGGTGGAAATTACTGGTGATCCTGCTTGGATAGGCAGCGATGTGTTAAAATTTTTAGCTGTGCAAATTATCATTACAGGCATGAAAGAATCCATACTGGAGAGAAACCCTATGAAGGTAATCAATGTGGTAAATTTTGTACGGAGCAGTCTATCCAAACACATACTGGAAAGAACCCTATGAAGGGAATCAATGTGGTAAGGACTTTATACATAACACTGGTGTCCAAACACATATGGGAGAGAAACCCTATGAATGTAATCAGTATGGCAAAGTGTTTTCACAACACTCATCTCCAAATTCATTTTGGAACTTACATCAGAGAGAAATCCTAAAAATATAATCAATGTGGTAAAGCCTATGCATATAAGTCTTCCAGTGTAAAATTTAGGATACATTGGAGAGAAACCCTATCAATGTAATCAATTTGATAAAACCTATTTACAGGACTGTAGTCTCAAAACCCATAACACAACACATTCTAAGGAGTAGCCTTATGAATGTAATCGATGTGATAAAGCCTTTGCATATCATAGTAATCTTTTTAAATTATAAATAACCCACAATGGAGAGAAACCTTATGAATGTAATCAATGTGAGAAAGTCTTTGCATATCTAAGTCATCTTCTAAGGTAAAAAATACCCCATACAGGAGAGTAACCCTACGAATGTATTCAGTGTGAGAAAGCCATTTCCCAACACACTGCTCATCAAATTCATAAAATAGCCCCCAAAGGATAGAAATCCCTTGAACATAACCAATGTGGGAAAGCCTTTTCACAAGAATCAACCTATTTTGTAAAAGAACCCATACAAGAGCGAAGTCTTGTGAATTTTTTCATTGTAAAAAACTTATGCATATCATGTAATTCTTCTAATGCAAAAAAAAAACCCTCTGTGGAGAGAAACCTTATGAGTATAAACATTGTGGTATAGCCTATGCATACAAGTCTACCAGTTCATAAAATAACCCATACTGAATGCAAATACTATGAATGGAATCAGTGTGGTAAAGCCTATGCATACAACTCTTCAGTGCAAAAAATAACCCATGCTGGAGAGAATCTCTATGAACGAAATCTACGTTATAAAACCATTTTGCAAGAGTCCTCCAAATTCATATAAGAACGATACTAGATTGAAGCCCCACGGTGGTAAAACTTTATACAGAGCATTGGTATCCAAACCCATATTAGAGAGAAACCCTATGGATGTAATCAGTGTGGTAAAGTGTTTTTAGAAAAAGCATCTCCAAATTCATACAAGAACCCACTCCAGGGACAAACCCTAAATATTTAATCAATGTGGTAAAACCTTTTCAAAGGACAGTAGTCTCCTAAAACAGAACAAATACTAGAGTGAACCCTTATGAATGTAATCTATGTGATAAAGCCTTGGCATATAATAACAATCTTTTTATGTTATAAAATAATCCACCCTGTATAGAAACCCTATGAATGTATTCAATGTGAGAAAGCCTTTATATATCATAGTAAACTTTTAAGATATATAATAACCTATCCTGTAGAGAAACCCTATGAATATAGTCAATGTATGAAAGCCTTTGCATATCGTAGTAATTTTCTAAGGTATAAAATAACCCACACTGGAGAGAAACTTAATGAATGTAATCAGGGTGAAAAGTCCATTACCCAACCCACTGATCTCCAAATTCATAACATAGCCCACACTGGAGAGAAACCCTCTTATTATAATCAGTGTGGAAAGCCTTTTCACAAGAATCAACACATTTCATAGAGGAACCCATACTAGAGCAAATTCATTTGAAATGTATCATTGTAAAAAATTCTATGCATACAAATTATTTCTTCCAGTTCAAAAAGTATCCCATGCGGAAGAGGTACTGTATCAATGTAATCCATATGGTAATACCTTATCAAAGCAAAGTAGTCTCCTAACCTATAATAGAACACATAGTAGCGAGAAGTCTTATAAATGTAATCAATGCGGTAAAACCTTTGCATATCATTGTAATCTTCTTAACTTATAAACTAACCCACCCTGTAGAGAAAACCTATGGATGTAATCCATGTGAGAACGCCTTTGCATATGATAGTAATCTTCTAACTTATAAAAAAAAATAACCCACACAGGAGAGTAACCCTATGAATGTATTCAGTGTGAGAAAGCCATTTCCTAACACACTGCTCCTCAAATTCATAAAATAGCCCCAAAGGATAGAAATCCCTTGAACATAACCAATGTGGGAAAGACTTTTCTCTGGAATCAACCAGTTTCATAAAAGAACCCTTTGCAGAGAGAAGATTTATGAATTTAAACATTGTAAAAGGCTATGCATGTAATGTCAGGCTTCTAATGCATAAAATAACCCACAGAGTTTAAAAACCCTTTGAGAATAATCAACGTGGTAAAGACAATGCATATAAGACTTCCAATGTATAAAATAACCCATGCTTTAGAGAAACGCTATGTAATCAGTGTGGTTAAGTGTTTTCAGAACAGGCATCCCCAAATTCATAAGAATGCACACAACAGAGGCATCCTATCAATATAATCAATGTTGTATATCCTTTTCACAGGACAGTAGTCTCCTAACCCATAATAGAACACATTCTAAGGAGAAGACTTATCAATGTAATGAACATGGTAAAGCCATTGCATAGCCTAGTAATCTTTTTAAGTTATAAAATAACTCACCCTGTAGAGAAACCCTATGTTGTACTAATTGAGAAAGCCTTTGCATATCATAGATACCTTCTTCTAAGGTATAAAATAACCCACACTGCATAGAAACACTATGGATGTAATCAATGTGGGAATGACTTTTCAGAAGAAACAACCAATTTCCTAAAAGAACACATACTAGAGAGAAGTCCTAAGAATTTAATCAATGTAGTAAACCTATGCACATAATTTAGTCTCTTAATACATAAAATAACCCATAATGGACAGAAACCCTATGGATGAAATCTATGTGGGGAAAACCTTTTTTAACAGAGTCCTCCAAAATCATTAAAGAACCCATTCTAGGCAGAACTCCTATTCATTTAGTCATTGTGTTAAACAATTTATACATAGCACTGCCCTCCAAACACATACTACAAAGAAGCCCTATGAATGAAATCGGCATGGTAACATGTTTGCACAACACTCATTTCCAAACCTATTTTAGAACTCACATCAGAGAGAACCTCTATAAATGTAAATAATGTGGTGAAACCTTTGCATATCATAGTAATCTTTGTATGTTATATAATAACCCACCCTTTAGAGAAACACTATGAATGTTACCAATGTGAAAAAGCCTTTACACATCATAGTACTCTCCTAAGGTATAAAATAACCCACACTGGATAGAAACCACATCAATATAAAGAGTGTGAGAAAGCCATTCCCCAAGACACTGATCTCCAAATTCATAAAGTAGCCCACACTGGAGAGAAACCCTATGAATATAATGATTGTGCGAAAGCCTTTTCAAAAGATTCAACCAGTTTCATAAAAGAACCCAAACTAAGGATAAGCTTAATGAATTTTGTCATTGGAATGAAGCTTATGCATTTAATGCAAGTCTTCTAATCCCTAAAATAACTCACACTGTAGATAAACCCTATGAATATAATCAGTGAGGTATAGCCTATGCATACAAGTCTACCAGTGCATAAAATAAGCCATTCTGAAGAGAACCCTATGAATGTAATCAATGTGGGATATGCCTAGGCATATAAGTCTTCCAGTGCAAAAGTAATAAGAAAAAATATACAGCACTCTAGAGAATCACTATGAATGTAATCCATGTGGGAAAGCCTTTTTACAGGAATCAACTTAATACATAAAAGATCCCATACTGGAGAGTAGTCTTATGAATTATAATAAAGTGTATGCATACAATGTAAGTCTTCTAAAGCATAAAATGACCCACAATAGGGAAAAACCCTATGAGTATATTCAGTGTGGTAAAGTCTGCATTTAAGTCTCACCGTGCATAAAATAACCCATACTGGAGAGAAACCCTATAAATGTAATCAATGTAGTAAAGCCTATGCATATAAGTCTTCCAGTGCAAAAACTATCCCATGCTGAAGAGAAACCCTATCAGTGTAATCAACATGGTAATACCTTATCACAGGACAATAGTCTCCTAACCCATAATATAACATAGTAGAGAGAAGCCTTAATAATTTAATGAATGTGTTAAAGCATTTGCATATCATAGGAATCTTTTCCAGTTTTAAATAACACACCCTGTGGAGTAACCCTATGAATGTAATCAATGTGAGAAAGCCTTTGCATATCATAGTAATCTTCTAAGGTATAAAATAACTAACACTGCAGAAAAACACTATGAATGTAGTCATTGTGGGAAAGGAATTTCCTAACACACTGCCCTCCAAATTCTTAAAATAGCCCTCACTGGATACAAATCCCTTGAACATAACTCATTTGGGAAAGACTTTTCACAAAACTCAACCTATTTCATAAACGAACCCATTCTAGAGAGAAGTCTTATGAATTTAAACATTTTAAAAGCCTATTACATATATTGTCTGTCTTCTAAAGCATAAAATAACCCACACTAGAGAAAAATCCTTTGAGTATAATCAATGTGGTAAATCCTATGCATATAAGACTCCCTGTGCATAAAATAACCCATGCTGGCGAAAAACCCTATGACTGTAATCAGTGTGGTTAAGTGTTTTCAGAACAGTCATCTCCAAATTCATACAAGAGCCCACACAAGAGAGACACCGTGTCAATATAATCAATGTTGTATATCCTTTTCAAAGCACAGTAGTCTCCTAACCCATAATAGACCACATTCTAAGGGGAAGCCTTATGAATGCACTAAATGTGGTAAAGCCTTTGCATATCATAGTAATCTTTTTCAGTTATAAAATAACTCACCATGTAGAGTAACTCTACGAATGTAATCAATGTGAGAAAGCCTTTGCATATCATAGTAATCTTCTAAGGGATAAAATAACCTGCATTGCAGAGAATCACTGTGAATGTAATCAATGTGGGAAAGCCTTTTCACAAGAATCAACCAATTCTATAAAAGAACACATACTAGAGGGAATTCCTAAGAATTTAGTCAATGTAGTAAAGCCTATGCACATAATATAGTCTTATAATTCATAAAATAACCCATAATGGACAGAAACCCTATGAATGAAATTTACGTGGGAAAACCTTTTTTAATAGAGTCTTCCAAAATCATTAAAGAACCCATCCAGGCAGAACTTCTATTAATGTGGTCATTGTGGTAAGGACTGTCCAAACATATACTAGAAAGAAACCCTATGAATATAATAAGCTTGGTAACGTGTTTTCACAATACTCATTTCCAAATCTAATTTAGAAGTCACATCAACGTGAAACTTTTAGCGTATCATAATAATCTTTTTAAGTTATATAACTACCCACCCTTTAGAGAACCCCAATGACTACTATCAATTATAGAAAGCCTTTGCATATCATAGTAATCTTCTAAGGTATAAAATAACCCACACTGGATAGAAACCGCATCAATATAAAGAGTGTGAGAAAGCCATTACCCAAGACACTGATCTCTGAATTCATAAAGTAGCCCACACTGGAGAGAAATCCTATGAATATAATCAATATGAGAAAGCCTTTTCACAAGAAACAACCTATTTCGCATAAGATTCCATAGTGGAGAGTCTTGTGAATTTTATCATTGTAACAGAGCCTTTGTATATAATATATTACTTCTTATGCATAAAATAATCAACCCTGGAGGGAAAGTCTATGAATGTAATCATTGTGGTAACGCCTATGCCTTCAAGTCTCCCCGTGCATAAAATAACCCATACTGTAGAAAAAGCCTATGAATGTAATCAATATAGTAAAGCCTATGCATATAAGTCTTCAGTGAAAATCATAATCCATGCTGGAGAGAAACTGTATGAAAGAAATATATGTGGGAAAACTGACCAAATTCATAAAATATACCATACGGCAGAATCCTTATGAATGTATTCATTGCAGTAAAGACTGTATATAGCAGTGCTCTGCAAGCACATACTAACAAGAAACCCTATACATGTAATCAGTGTGGTGAAGAGTTTTCACAACATTCATCTGCAAATCATACAGGAAGGCACCCTAGGTACAAACTCTAAAAGTGTGATCAATGTGGTAAAACCTTTCCACAGGACAGTAGTCTCCTAAATCATAATAGAATACATAGTAGAGGGAAGTCTTATGAATGTAATTAATGTGGTAAAGCATATTATAGTAATCTTTATATGTAATAAAATATCCCACCCTGTAGAGAAACCCTATTAATGTAATCAATGGGAGAAAGCCTTTGCATATCATAGTAATCTTCAAATTTATAAAATAACCTGCAATGCAGACAAACACTATGAATGTACTCAGTGTTGGAAAGCTATTTCCCAACACACTTCTCTCCAAATTCATAAAATAGCCCACACTAGATAGAAATTCCTTGAACATAACCAATGTGGGAAAGACTTTTCATAAGAATCAACCAATTTCATAAACGAACCCATTCTAGAGAGAAGTCTTATGAATTTTAACATTGCAAAAGCCTATGCATATAATGTCTGTCTTCTAAAGCATAAAATAACCCATACTAGAGAAAAATCCTTTGAGTATAAACAACATGGTAAAGCCTATGTATATAAGACTCCCTGTGCATAAAATAACCCATGCTGGAGAGAAACCCTATGAATGTAATCTGTGTTGTTAAGTGTTTTCAGAACAGTCATCTCCAAATTCATACAAGAACCCACACAAGAGAGACACACTGTTAATATAATAAATATTTTATATTCTTTTCACAGGACAGTAGTCTCCTAACCCATAATAGACCATAATAGGAGAAGCCTTATGAATGTAATCAATGTGGTAAAGCTTTTGCATATTATAGTAATCTTTTTAAGTTACAAAATAACCCATCCTGTAGAGAAACCCTATGAATGTAATGAATGTGAGAAACCTTTCCATATCATAGTAATCTTCTAAGATATAAAATACCTTACTGCAGAGAATCACAATGAATGTAATCAATGTGGGAAAGCCTTTTCACAAGAGTCAACCAATTTCATAACAGAACACACACTAGAGATAATTCCAAAGAATTTAATCAATGTAGTAAAGTCTATGGACATAATTTAGTCTTGTAATTCATTAAATAATCCATAATGGACAGAAACCCTATGAATGAAATCTACGTTGAAAAAAACCTTTCTTAATAGACTCCTCCGGAATCATTAAAGAACCCATTCTAGGGAGAACTCCTATTTATGTAGTCATTGTGGTAAAGACTTTATACATAGCAGTGCTGTCTAAACACATACTGGAATAAACACCATGAATGTAATCAGCATGGTAATATGTTTTCACAACACTCATTTCCAAATCTATTTTAGAATTCACATCAGAGAGAAACCCTATTAAAGAAAATAATGTGGTAAAACCTTTGCATATCATAATAATCCTTTTAAGTTATGTAATAACCCACCCTTTAGAGAAACCCTATGAATGTTATCAATGGGAGAAATCCTATGCCTAAAGTAGTAATTTTATAAGGTATAAATAACCCACCCCGGAGAGAAGCCTTATGAATATAATCAGTGTGAAAAAGCCATTACCCAAGACACTGACCTCCAAATTCATAAAATAGCCCACACTGTAGAGAAATCCTATGAATATAATCAGTGTGGCAAAGCCTTTTCACAAGAAAAAAATATTTCTTAAAAGAACCCACAGTAAATAGAGCCTATGTATATAATGATTACTTCTTATGTATAAAGTAACACCCACTAAAGAGAAACCCTATGAGTATAATCATTGTGGTAATGCTTATGCATTTAAGTCTCCCGTGCATAAACTAACCCATACTGGAGTGAAAGCATATTAGTGTAATCAATGTAGTAAAGCCTATTCATATACAACTTTCAGTGCAAAGTATCCCATGCTGATGAGAAACCCATTCAATGTAATCAATATAGTAGAGAGAGGCCTTATGAATATCATCAAAGTGGTAAAGCCTTTGTATATCATAGTAATCTCTTTCAGTTATAAAATAACCCACCCTGTAGAAAATCCTATGAATGTAATCAATGTGAGAAAGCTTTGCATTTCATAGTAAACTTTTAAGGTATAAAATAACCTGCACTGCAGAGAATCACTATGAATGTAATCAATATGGGAAAGCCTGTTCACAAGAATCAACCAATTTCATTAAAAAGCACATACTAGAGAGAAGTCATAAGAATGTAATCAATGTAGTAAACCTATGCACCTAATTTTGTGTTCTAATTAATAAAATAACACATAATGGACAGAAAACCTATGAATGATATCTACGTGGGAAAACCTTTTTTAATAGAGTCCTGCAAAATCATTAAAGAACCCATTCTAGGCAGTACTCCTACTAATGTAGTTATTGTATTAAAGAATTTATATGCAACAGTGCTCTCCAAACAAATACTAAAAAGACACCCTTTGAATGTAGTCAGCATGGCAATGTGTTTTCACAATACTCATATCATAATAATCCTTTTAAGTGTGTAATAACCCATCTTTTAGAGAAGCTCTATGAATGTTATCAATGCGAGACATCCTTTGCATAAAGTAGTAATCTTCTAAGGTATAAAATAACCCACACTGGAGAAAATCGTATGAATATAATTAGTGTGAGAAAGCCATTACCCAAGACACTGATCTCCGAATTCATACAGTAGCCAACAGTGGAGGGAAATCCTCTGAATATAATCAGTGTGAGAAAGCCTTTTCATAAGAAACAACCTATTTCGCAAAAGAACCCATCGTAGAGAGAAGTCTTGTGGATTTTATTGTTATAGAGACTATGTATATAATGTATTAATTCTTATACATAAGATAACCCACAGTGGAGTGAAATTCTATGAGTGTATTCATTGTGGTAACATCTATTCATCCAAGTCTCCCAGTGCAAAAATAACCCTCCTGAAGACAAACCCTATCAATGTAATCAATGTGGTAACGCCTATGCATATATATGTCTTCAGTGAGAATGATATTCCATGCCAGAGAGAAAGCCTATGAAAGAAATCTGTGTAGTAAAACTATTTTATAAAAGTCTTATAAATTCATAAAATATACCATACTAGGCAGAATCCTTACAAATTTATTCATTGCAGTAAAGACTGTATACATAGCAGTGCTCTCCAAGCCCATACTAGCAAGAAACCTTATATATGTAATCAGTGTTGTAAAGAGTTTTCACAAGAGGCATCTGCAAATCATACAGGAAGGCACTCTAGGAACAAACCCTAAAAATGTAATCAATGTGGTAAAACCTTTCCACAGGACAGTAGTCTCCTAAATCATAATAGAATACATAGTAGAGGGAAGTCTCATGAATGTAATTAATGTGGTAAAGCCTTAGCATATCATAGTAATCTTTATAAGTTATAAAATAACTCACCCTGTAGAGAAATCCTATGAATGTAATCAATGGGAGAAAGCCTTTGCATATCATAGTAATCTTCTAAGGTATAAAATAACATGCACTGCAGAAAAACACTATGAATGTAGTCATTGTGGGAAAGCCATTTCCCAACACACTGCTCTCCAAATACATAAAGTTGTCCAAATTGGATAGAAATTCCTTGAACATAACCAATGTGGGTAATACTTTTAACAAGAATCATCCAATTTCATAAACAAAAAAATTCTAGAGAGAAGTCTTATGAATTTAAACATGTAAAAGCCTATGCATATAATGTCTATCTTCTAAAACATAAAATAACCCACACTAGAAGAAAATCCTTTGAGTATAATTAACGTGGTAAATCCTATGCATATAAGACTCCCCTTGCATTAAATACCCCATGTTGGAAGAAACCATATGAATGTAATCAATGTGGTTAAGTGTTTTTAGAACAGTCATCTCCAAATTCATACAAGAACCCACACAAGAGAGACACCGTGTCAATATAATCAATGGTGTATATTCTTTTCACAGGACAGTAGTCTACTAACCCATAATAGACCACATTCTAAGGAGAAGCCTTATTAATGCAATCAATGTGGTAAAGCCTTTGCATATCATATTAATATTTTTAAGTGATAAAATTACCCAACCTGTAGAGAAACCCTATGAATGTAATGAATGTGAGAAAGACTTTGCATATCATAGTAATCATCTAATGTATAAAATAACACACACTGCAAAGATTCACTATGAATTCAATCAATGTGGGAATGTCTTTTCACAAGAATCTACCAATTTCATAAAAGAACTCATACTTGATCAAATCCTAAGAATTTAATCAATGTAGTAAAGCCTATGCACATAATTATGTCATCTAATTCATAAAAAATCCATAATGCACAGAAACCCTATGAATGAAAACTATATGGGAAAACCTTTTTTAATAGAGTCCTCCAAAGTCATTAAAGAACCCATTCTAGGCAGAACTCCTATTAATGTAGACTTTATACATAGCAGTGCTCTCCAAGCACATACTAGAAAGAAAACCTATGAATGTAATCAGCCTGGTAACACGTTTTCAGAACACTCATTTCCAACTCTACTTTAGAACTCACATCAGAGAGAAACCCTATAAATGTAAATAATGTGGTAAAACCTTTGCATACAATAATAATACTTTTAAGTTATGTAATAACCCATCCTTTAGAGAATCCCTATGAATATTACCAATGCGAGAAATTCTTTGCCTAAAGTAGTATTCTTGTATGATATAAAAGAACCCACACTGGAGAGAAACCATATGAATACACTCAGTGTGAGAAAGCCATCAACCAAGTCACTGATCTCCAAATTCATACATAAAGTATCCCACACTGGAGAGAAATCCTCTGAATATAATCAGTGTGAGAAATCCTTTTCACACACACACAAAAAAAAACTCATTTTGCAAAAGAACCTACAGTAGACAGAAGTCTTGTGTATTTTGTCATTGTAATAGAGCCTATGTATATAATGTATTACTTCTTATGCATAATATAACCCACATTGGAGATAAACTCTATGAGTATAATCATTGTGGTAACACCTATGCCTTGAAGTCTCCCCATTTTATAAAATAACCCATACTGAAGACAAAAACCTATGAATGTAATCAATGTAGTAAAGCCTGTGCATATGTCTTCCAGTGCAAAGAATACCCCATGCTGAAAAGAAACCCACTCAATGTAATCAATATGGTAAAACCTTATGACCGGACAGAAGTCTCATAACCCATAATAGAATACATAGCAGAGAGAAGCCTTATAAATGTAATCAATGTGAGAAAGCCATTACCCAACACTTTGAGCTCCAAATTCATGAAATAGCCCAACACTGGAGAGAAAACCCATTAATATAATCAGTGTCTGAAAGCCTTTTCATATGAATCAATGTATGTTGTAAAAGAACACATAGCAGAGAGAAGTCTTGTGAATTTTATCATTCTAATAAAGCCTATGCATAAATTGTATTTCGTCTAATGTCAAACATAACCCACAGTGGAGACAAACCCTATGAGTATAATCATTGAAGTGTAGCCTATGCATACAAGTCTCCCAGTGGATAAAATAACCCATATTTAAGACAAACTCTACGAATGTAATCACTGTGGTAAAGCCTATGCATATAAGTCTTCCAGTGCAAAAAATTACTCATACTGGAGAGAAACCCTAATAATGTAATCAATGTGATGAAGCCTTTGCATATAGTAGTATGATATGACCCACACTGTGGAGAAACATTATGAATGCTTTTAGTGTGAGACAGCCATTTCCCAACACACTGATCCCAAAATTTATAGAATAGCCCATGCTGGAGATAATTCCTGTGAATATAATCAGTGTGGGAAAGCCTTTTCAGAAGATTCAACTAAATACATAAAAGAACCCATACTGTAGAATAGTCTTATGTATTGTAATAAAGCCTATGCATACACTGTAAGTTTTCTAATGCATAAAATGACCCACAATAGAGAAAAAACCCTATGAGTTTATTCAATGTGATAAAGCCTATGCATTTAAGTCTCCCCGTGTATAAAATAACCCATGCTGGAGAGAAATCCTATGAATGTAATCAGTGTTGTTAAGTGTTTTCAGAACAGTCATCTCCAAATTCATGCAAGAACTCCCACAAGAGAGACACCCTGTCAATATAATCAATGGTGTATACCCGTTTCACAGGACAGTAGTCGCATAACCCATAATAGAACACGTTCTAAGGAGAAGCCTTATGAATGTAATCAATGTGGTGAAGACTTTGAATATCATAGTAATCTTTTTCAGTTATAAAATAACCCACTGTGTTGAGAAACCCTGTGAAAGTACTGAATGTGAGAAAACTTTTCTATATCATAGTAATCTTCTAACGTATAAAATAACACACACTGTAGAGAATCACTATGAATATAATCAATATGGGAAAACCTTTTCATAAGAATCAAGCAATTTCATGAAAGAACACATACTAGAGAGGAATTCTGAAGAATTTAATCAATGTAGTAAAGCCTATGCACATAATTTAATCTTCTAATACATAAAATAACCCATAATGGACAGAAACCCTATGAATGAAATCTATGTGGCATAACCTTTTTTACTAGAGTCCTCCAAATCATTAAAGAACCCATTTTAGTCAGGACTCCTATTAATGTAGTCATTGTGGTAAAGACTTTATACATAGCAGTGCTGTCCAAACACATACTAAAAAGAAACCCTATGAATGTAATCAGCATGGTAACGTGTTTTCACAACACTCATTTCCAAACCTATTTTAGAACTTACATCAGAGAGAAGCCATATAAATATAAATAATGTGGTAAAACCTTTGCATATCATTATAATCTTCTTAATCCTTTTTAAGTTATATAATAATCCACACTGTAGAGAAATCCTATGAATATAGTCAATGTGGGAATGCCTTTGCATATCATAGTAATCTTCTAATGTATAAAATTCCCCACACTGGAGTGAAACCCTATGAATGCAATCAGTTTTAGAAACCCATTACCCAACACACTGATCTCCATATTTGTAAAATAGCCCACACTGGAGAGAAATCCCATTAATATAATTAGTGTCTGAAAGCCTTTTGATAAGAATCAACTTATTTCATAAAAGAACACATAATAGACAGAAGTCTTGTGAATTGTATCCTTGTAATAAAACCTATGCATAGAATTTATTTCTTGTAATGTAAAACATAATGCACAGTGGAGAGAAACCCTATGAGTATAATCATTGTAGTGTAGCCTATGCATAGAAGTATCCCAGTGCATAAAATAGCCCATACTGAAGACAAACCCTAGGCATGAAATCTTTGTGGTAAAGCCTATGCATATACATCTTCCAGTGCAAAATATCCCATGTTGGAGAGAAACCTTATGTATGAAATCTACATGGGAAAACCATTTCACAAGATTCCTCCAAATTCAAAAAGAACCCATACTAGGCAGAACCCCTATGGAAGCAGTCATTGGTATAATGACTTTATACATAGCAGTGCTCTCCAAATGCATAATAGCAAGCAACACTAAGAATGTATTCAGTGTGGTAAAGTGTTTTCACAACACTCATCCCCAAATTCATAAAAGAACCCACCCAGGGAGGAACCCTACAGATACAATCAATGTGGTAAAGCCTTTTCATCAGACAGTAGTCTCCAAACCCACAATAGAAAAAAAATCTAAGTAGTAGACTTACAAATGTAATCAATGTGGTAAATCTTTTGTGTTTCATAATCATGTTTTTAAGTTATAAAATAACCCACACTGTTAAAAACCTTATGAATGTATTCAATGTGAGAAAACATTTACATATCATGGTAATCTTTTGAAGTTATAAAATAACCCATTCTGTAGAGAAACCCTATGAATGTAGTCAATGTGGGAAAGCCTTTGCATATCGTAGTAATTTTTTAAGGTATAAAATAACCCACACTGGAGGGAAACTGTATGAATGTAATCAGTGTGAAAAAGCCATTATCCAACACATTGATCTCCAAATTCATAACTAGCCCACACTGGAGAGAAACCCTATTAATATAATCAGTGTGGAAAGCCTTTTCATAGGAATCAACATATTTCCTAGAGGAATCCATACTAGAGTGAATTCGTTTGAAATTTATCATTTTTAAAAAGCCTATGCATATAAGGTATTTCTTCCAGTGCAAAAAATAACCCACAGTGTAGAGAAACCATGTGAGTATAATCATTGTAGTGTAGCCTATGCATATAAGTGTTTCAGTTCATAAAATATGCATACTGACGACAAACCCTATGAATGTAATCCATGTGGTAATGCCTATGAATGTAAGTCTTTAGTACAAAAAATAATCCACGCTGGAGAAAAACCCTATGAATTAAATCTACATGGGTAAACGTTTTTACAAGACTGCTCCAAATTCATAAAGGAACCCATACTAGGCAGAACCCCTATGACTTTAAACTCATTGTAGTAAAGACTTTATACATAGCAGTGCTCTCCAAATACATACTAGCAAGAAACCCTATGAATGTAATCAGTGTTGTAAAGTGTTTTCTCAACAGTCATCTCCAAATTCATACAACAACCCACCCCAAAGACAAACCCTCCGATTCCATAAAAGAACCCCTAGCAGAGAGAAGCACTATGAATGTAGTCAATGTGGTAAAGTCTTTATACAGAGCAGTGCTCTCCAAACACTAGAAAGGGACCCTATGAATGTAATCAGTATGGTAAAGTGTTTTCAAAACAGTCATTGCCAAATTCATGCAAGAATCCACACAAGACATAGGGATGACCTGGCCAGAAGCATAGGCCCATCTATGGGAGCAGGGTCAGCAGACTTCTGGTTTCCAACATTCCCACCTCTTATTGTTATTTAAAAAATGGGGGTTGGGTGTGGCAGGTTAGGGAAAAAGGACATCAAGTTCTCAAGACTGCTTCCTGCTGACTTGGCTTTGATCTTCTTTGGGTGATCCAAGAAAGCTGGGGTGATGCCTTGTCCTGGTAGCTGGTTGTTTCATATTAGTACTGACAGTATGGAGCTCTGGCGTTTTTTTGAGACCTGGCAAGATGTTAGCAGAGCAGGGGACAGGGGTAATTTTTCTTCCTTAGGTCTTGGCATTTAATGGGAGAATTGTAAGGTGGGGGAGGGGCTCCCAAGGGGGTCCCAGGACAAGGGAAGGAAGTCCCAAGGCCAGGAAGAAGTTGAGTAATATTTATTTGGAGTGAATCTGACCTGTTTAAGTGGGTTCAATTCGACTCCCTGGAAGTTACAATAATCCTTTGGGTTTCTGAAAACATTAGCAAATATTAGGCACATTAGCAGCATACTCATGTTAGAAATATTACCATTACTTAGGAGGCACAAGTGTTTGATTATCTGTGTCTCTAAATCTGTGGTTTTTTGCTTGCGTTCCTGTAACAACAGCTAAATGGTTTGATTAGAAGTTTGAATGTGTTTTTGAGGGATATAGAGAGAGGGGATTAATGAATGGGGTATATTGAGAAGTAGCAGAGTTTATGTCAGCCTGAGGACAGGGAGGAAAGCATGAGGTTCCCAATCCAGCAGGGTAAGTTTACAGGAGTGAATCTTTAATCTTCGAGAATAGGAGGCAGTGCATTTGATCTTGATGTCATTTGAAGCTTAAGGGAACAGTGTTCTATTGTAGTTGCTGTATATGAAGGATGAGTTTTGGGTGGAGAAGTAGAGGATTTAAGTTGGGATAAATGAATGCAGTGTAAAAGGCCCTCAAGCTTAGCAGTTGTTGGAGTGACCAGAATTACCTTGAAGGGTCCCTGCCATTTAGGTGAAAGGGGTAAGGGGCATTGGTCTGGGGGAGAGAAGGACCTGGTCCCTGATGTTAATTGATGATGTACAGGGGTTGGTGCATGGTTGAGTCAGGGAGTAGTCAGTAAAGTTCCATAGGAAGGAACAGAGATGATGAAGTAAGGGTGTAAACAGGTCAGGGAGAGGTGACAATTTGGTTGAGAGACCAGGTGTTAGAACTGGCCTCCTGTATATAAGTTCAAAGGGTGAGATGAGAAGGGGTCATTTGGTAAGAGCCCTAAGCCTGAATAGAGCCAGAGACAAGAACTTTACCCAGTCAAGGTGAAGTTCCTTTGACATTTTAACAAGAACATTTTTTAAAGAATGGTTTGCTCTATATTCCCTGAGGACTGTGGATGATAGGAGATACAGAAACACCAAAGGATGTTGAGAGCTTTAGATAAGACATATGAGATGTGAGAGTTGAACTCAGGACCATTGTCTGACTGAAGAGAAGCTGGAATTCCAAACTGCAGAATGATTTCCCTGAGAAGGGTGTCAGAGACTGTTTGAGCTTTCTTCTTAGTAGTTGGAAAAGCTTCTACCCACCTTGAGAAGTTATCAACTAATACCAGCAGATATTTGACCCTTCTGACTCTAGGCATGTGGGTAAAGTCAAGTTGCCAGTCAGTCCCTGGGAGAGAGCCCTTGGTCTGGTTGATAGGAAAAGGGAAGCTACAGTACCTAGAGTTAGGGTCTCACATTTGACTGGTTTGACAAGAGGCAGTGATATTTTTTAAGAAATGTAAGTCCTCAGGAGTAGGGTAGAGGTGAGCCTCGATAAAATGAGAAAGACCCTTGCTGTTAAGATGAAAGAACTTGAGTAAATAGGACCGAATTTGTCTAGTGTCAGCAGGTGACTTTTTGGATGTGGGTTGTAGTGTATGAACTCCCTGTGGTGAGTGTGGGTTTCAGATGGGTGCATCTTTAGCTGCTTTATCATACTGGTTGTTTCACTTAGAGATAATGGAATTGTCAGTCTGATGAGACTGGCAGTGAAAAATCCCTACAGTTTTGTGAAGTGGGAGGCCTTTAACATGGCCATAATATGACCTTAGTTAGTTATGGATCCTCCTTTTGTAGTAAGATAGCAGCATGGGACAGAAGAATGTGAAAAGGCATATTTGGAGTCTTTGTAAACATTGAGGGTTTGTCCCTGTGCTAATTGGAAGGCACGGATGAGGGCTATTAATTCAGCCTTCTGGTTAGTAGTACGGACAGGTTGTGCCTGTGCCCCCACCATCCTGGTATCTGACACTATGCCATATCCTGCTCTACGGGTCTCCTCATGTTAAAAGTAACTGCCATCTCTGTACCAGGTATAGGTGGTCTGAGGTAGTGTGCCCTCTCATATGTGTGAAGGATGGGGCAATAATTCCTCTAGGGATTCAATGCAGGAATGAGATGGGGAATATGTAGTATTAGGTTGAGGTAGGAGTTTTCAGATATTGATGAGTGAGCAGGATTGGAAATTAAGTGTGGCATTTTCTATTAGTTCCACCTGGAGGGCAAGACCTTGGGAAGGAGATAGTTTGTAAGCCTCTATAAGTTATGAGATGGGACAGGTTATGGTGGGATAAGACAATGATGGGTGACCCAAAGGTTAGTTTCTTTGACTCATTAATGAGGAGTTCAGCAGCTGCTAAATCACATATGCAGGGTGCCCATCCTTGGGCAGTTAATTCTAGTTTCTTTGACAAGTATGCTACAGGTGCAAAGGAAGGTCCCAGCTGGTGGCCTTTAACTGCAAGGAAATATCCCTTGGAGGGAGAAAGGATAATTTAGGTCTGGAAGATGAAGAGCTGGGGCCTGGAGAAGAGCCTGTGAGGTTCTGGAAGGGCTTAGTAACAGGGTTAAAAGAGGTTTGTAAAGAGAGCCAAGAGCTGCCTCATATTGAGGGCGAGTAAGGAGAGAGTAAGAGGGAATCCAGGAGTATAAGAAGCCAGCTATTCCTAGAAAAGATAAAATTTCCTCTTTAGTAGAAGGAGTTGTAAGAGACTGGATTAGTTTTTGTCTGTTTTATTTAATAGCTTTGTGAGTTGGGGTTATGGTTAGTACCAAGTAGGTGACCTGAGGAGTAGACAGTTGGACCTTGGAAGGTGAGACTCTATAACCCCTGTTTGACTGGAAATTTAGAAGAGCAGAGGTATTAGTATGGCTAACTTATAAGGATGGCTGGCAAAGTAGGATATCGTCTACATAGGGTATGCACTTTGATTTTGGTAGAGACAGAGAGAGCAGGTCAGAAGCCAGAGCTTTGCCAAATAGGTGTGGGTTGTCCCTCAGTCCCTGAGGTAGAACAGTCCAGGTGAGCTGTGAGGAGGCATGGGTATCTGGGTCAGTCCAGGTGAAGGCAAAGATATTTTTAGATTTAATCTTAAGAGGGATAGAGAAAAAGGCATCTGTAAGATCCAAAATGGGTGGATGGAAGTGGACTGCTGGTTCATAATCAGGGTCCCTAAATGCCTCTGGCTGGCCATCTGTCAGCAGACAGACGCTGAATCCTCGAAAAGGTCTGACCGAGTTCTGCAGCACCAAAATGTTGTTCTCTTGCTGCAGCTATCACCAATTAAACACAAACATGAGACTCAGTTCACCCACATGGTGGAGTTGATTGGTGGAGAAAAGAGAAAGGGGTGGTGGTGGCCACCTGAAAGCAGGCAAGAGTGAGTGAGTGGGGGGTGTGCAGCGCTTGCTTTAAAAGGGAAACTTGCACATGCATAACTGAGTGCTTTATTCAGCCCCTTTATGAGTGAAGTAGCGATGACATGAGAGACACAATGTAAACAATTTTCACTGGTAAAAAATCTAAAAGGAATTTATTTTTTTCTTTTGTTTTTTCCAGACAGGGTTTCTCTGTATTATTTTGGGATATGTCCCTGAACAGCTAGTAGCTCTGTAGACCAGGCTGGCCTCAAACTCACAGAGCTCTACCTGCCTCTGCCTTCCAAATGCTGGGAATAAAGGTGACTGCCACCAATGCCTGGCTGTGAAAGAAATCTCTTAATGCAAGGCTTGAAGTGTAGGAGGACAATAAGGACACTTTAGTGTTTTATTTATCATTTAGGTGGATAAATAAAAACATGTTTGTTACAGAGGTCTTTTGTTTGCTTTTCAAGACAGGGTTTCTCTGTGATTCCCTAACTGTCCTGGAGATCATTTTGTAGACCAAGGTGGTCTCAAAAATCAAATAACTGCCTCTGCCTCCCAAGTGCTGGAACTAAAGGCTTGTGCCATCCCCTCCACAGTTAGTGTTCTTTATAACTTTTAATAGCTCAAATATTTTGTAAGTAACAAAGGAAATAATAGCATACAGGAGAGGTAGTAGTGCCTAATAATAATTATAATCATAATCTGCAGAATAACTGATAATACTGCATCTGTTGGGCTAGCATGACAGTTCATGTTAGATCACTTCCTATTCTTCTAGAGGACTGTAGTTCTATTTCTAAGCTCCCAAACCTGGTGGCTTTCTACCACCTGTAACTACAGCTTTTAGAGATGACAATTTGTCATGATATCCAAGGGCACTTGCATAGTCATGTACATATATACACATAATTTAAAATAAATAAACACACATATTTATGTATATCTACATCTATATATAATTTTTCAGACAGGGTCTTTCTTTGTAACTGTAACTCTTCCAACTCAGAGATCCACATGCCTCTGTCTCCTGAGTGCTGGGATTAAAGGCTTAAACCACCACAGGCAGGCTAAATTCTTTTTTTTTAAGTGTAGCTGCTTTCCTGTTGATTAAAAAGAAATCCCCCAAATTAAGTAACTTCAGTAAAGCTCCAGAGTGCAATGCTGAAGTGTCTTTTGCTAGACTGCAGGTCACTGCCACACTTCCTCTGTGACACCTAGTTTAAAAACTTGGCCATCGGTGGGGCTGGGAGCTCAAGATTTAACAGCTTGTAACTCCAGGACTCAGGAGGCTAATGTAAGGAGATCGCCAGAGTTTGAGGGCAGTCTAGGCAAAATACTATAACTCTTCCTTAAAAAAATAAAAACAATAAGAAAAAACCAAACACAGGCAATGTCCTCTTGTGCTACATAGGGATCTCAAGATGAGTGTGCACTACATGAAATCTTGTGGAAGGAAGGAAGGAGCCGACAGACATACACAAAAACCATGATCCAGCAACTTCAGCTCCACAAAGGTTGAGACAGTAAAGCATGCTACCTTATCAACAGGAGTTCCCAGACCAGCCATGGTATCATCACAAGAACTAAAAAAAATTAAAAGCTTTGGTAAGCAGTTTAGATGTCAGTCATGCAAAGAACCAAACCTCCACATCCTTCTTTTACTCGCAATTGCATTTTGATAGAGGCAGATAAATAAGAGAAATATGTTGCACTATAGACATGCTAACTTCATAAATCCATTTTACAGCTTTCTTCCAATGCTTAAATTCAGTGATGTCTACTCGGTTAATTATTGGCTACTAAGCTATTGCATCTATAATAAAAAGAATTAGGGATTAATCTTTCTGAGGTGTAAATAATACCAAGTCAAAGGCTAAAGTGCATGCAAAATTGGTGACAGCAGTAACTGCTGTGGCAGAAGAGGCTGCATACACTGTGTCACTCAAGAGGCAATCATCTGGGTCTCCTATTGCTAACTGAGAGATATGAGCACTGAAACCATCATTGGATCCAGCTGCTCACTCCAAGATCAAGGAGGACTTTGATAAAGTGCGTCAGCAGTGGCTGGGAGTGCGCTCCAGAAAGAACTGGTGGAAAAGAATTGGAGAGAGGAGGCACCTCCGGAGTGGTTTGCTTTTTAGGGCAGGAGAGGTTGGGTGGCTGTAGAGGGAAGTGGGAAAATCATCAGAAACCACAACACAAGGGGAATACCTTTCCCAGAGCTGAAGGGCTGGTCTCTTTTGAGTGGAATGAAATGGAGAGGTCAAGGAGTCCAGGGAGCAACAGGAATTATGTGCTGGGTGTGTGTGTGTGGGTGTGTGTGGGGATCCCCACTCATTTCATCATCTCATTTCAATCCAGCAGGAGAGATGGCTCTGGGTAGAGGTGAGGGGAAATAAAGAATTGTTTGGGGGCAGGTGCAACTGGAGGCATTTGGGATCTATTGCCTATGTCTACTGACCTTCAGCTGTGCATGGGAACCTTAGGTGAACTCATGTTTTAACAGCTGAATTCTCAGCACCGCCTTGCAGTGCAACCAGGCTTTACAGGGGTGAATGCTGGGACCTGTAGTTCAGAGCCTCCCTGCCTGTGTGGCTTGCAGCGCCTTTTGCGCCTGTGCAACAGAGACCAGTGGGGATGGGGGGAGGTGGGTCCTGAGTGCAGTGAGGCACCACAAGCCCTTTCCCGCCTGCCCAGCTCCTTGCTTTCCCTGGCCCTGCCTTCCTGTCCTCGCCATACCACAGCTGCGGAGATGATGAGCAGGTACCTAAAGTGACTGCAGTCTCCCTATTATGTTTAAAAATCCCTGTTAGTGGAATAGTGTAGGGAACCCATGTTTTGTGATGCAGCAATTTAATTAGACTGAATTAATGAATCCATGTTTAATCTGAGCAAAGTATTCCTGTGTGACCCAGTGAGAACAGGAAACTAGGAATCAGGTGTATTCAGAAGTGGGGGCTTTTTAGGGCCCCTGGAGGTGGAGCCTCAAATGGCGGGCTTTTTAAGGGTGGAGTCTGAATTGAGGTGGATCCAGGGGAGGGCCTGTAGCTTCTGCTCACCTGGTGCTGTCTCTCAGGCTTCACTAGCCAATCAGAGCCCCTATCTGACCCGCCAGTCAGATGGGAGGGTTCTTCCGGTAGCCAGGATTTCACCTCAGTGCTTCACCTGAGGAAGCCAGGTGAACTTGTGCCTTTGCTTCTGTGAGAGCTCTGGTCAGCTCAGCAGCCTCACCAAGTTGAGTGAGGGGATTCTCTTCACAAAGCAGGAGCGCTGGTCTGAGGTCAGTGAGGTTCTGCCCTTCACAGAGGAGGTGCGCTGGACTGAGGTGAGAGTGGCCGCTGCCCACATGTGGGGAGGGGTGGCTGGCTATAGTGAGGACTGCTGTCTCCATGCTTGGCGGCGTGTCCAGTCACAGTGACTGCGGGGCTGCTGTCCCCATGTGGGGATTGAGTGGCTGCTCATGATGAGTGTGGGCGCTGTCCCCAGAATAGGTGGAGTGTCCGGCTGAGGCTCCTAAGCCAGTTTGTTTGGTTCTCCCTTGGCTGGGTGAGGAGCAGCTCACTACATTCCTGTCTGGTCCTGCCTTGTGCAGCATTGTTCTGTGTAGCTCAGTGTTGCCAGGATGGAAGCGTCTGAGTAACTTCACTCCCCGGGGCAGTGTGTATACAGAGGTTTGGCAGCGTAACTGTTTTTAGAAATATTCAAGTGTGGTGGCATTTTGTTTGTGCTTTAAAGGTGGCACAAGTCTTCACTTGAGAGGCAGAGGCAGGTGGATATCTGTGACTTCGATCCAGTTCTAGGTCAGGCTCCAAAGCTACACAAAGAAACCCTCAGAAAATCAAAATACCAAGAACAAAACAAAACAAAAACAAAAAGTTGCCTGAAGGCCAGAGTGTGGAGCTAGGGAGTAGTTATCTGAAGATAAAGCTGTGGTGGTGCACACCTTTAATCCCAACTCTTGGGAGGCAGAAGCAGGTGGATATCTGTAAGTTCAAGGCCACCCTGAGCTACACCAGATTGATCCAGTGTAAAAGAGAGACTAAGACAGATGGTGTTGGCTCAAACCTTTATCCCAGTACTTTGGTGGTGGAGACAGTAGTATTGCTGGGCGGAGAGAAAATTTAAGGTGTGAGGAGACAGAAGCTCATTGTGTTCATTCTGAAGATTCACAGGGAAAGGATCACCTCTTTTGATTTGAGGGTGCAGTAGAAGATAGAACTAGGGGCTGGCTGCTCAGCTTCTCTGATCTTTCACCGTTAACCATTATATATGACTCCAGGTTTTTATTATTAATACCAATTAGAATTAGCACAACAATCTGTGTAGAGTAGTGTGCCATAGCTAACCTATGATGTAGATGAGTAGAATTGATGGTATAAGTAAGGATTTACCACTTCTTAGGAGGCATTAAGTAGAATTTAGGTAAGAGAGGGTTGTATCTCAAATACCCCAATGATAAGAATGGTTACCACACCTGCTAGAGATTAGTGTGATAAGATGTAAATGTTTGTTTACCAGGATTAATCAGCCTTTATATTCCCATAAGAAAAGAAACAACCCTGACTTACAAACACCCATAATGTCCACCTCCAAATCAAAGGCCTCTAACATGCTGCTCAATGGGACATTGCAGGTTCACAACCAACATTAAGTCCTGGTGTGCCATAAAGTTATATTAATTCTAGAACAGTGGCTTCTCCAATCTTTTTGAAACGTGGTTTTGAGAAAAAGTCTCCTATATCAATTGAGGTGGACTTGAACCTTGTCTTTAGTCCCACAGTGCATTGTCCTTGTTTTCCCCCTTACTAAACACCCTAAGTTCTTGCATTACAAGTCTGTAACACCACAGAGTTCTACAACTTCCATTTTGGAGTCAAATAGTCCATTGCAATAACAGCAAAAGAATTTGTGTTTGGAGCCTTTCTTTCAGACCATAAGAGGAGGAACAGTAGCTGATTGTTTCATTGCAGTCCTGACTCTATGAAACTCTGGCACCTTTTGAGGCCTGGCAAGATGTTGGTGATTTTTCTTAGGTCCTGGTACATAATCGGATAGTTGCAAGTTGCAAGGGGCTACAGAGGGGTCCCAAGACAAGGGTAGGAAGTCCCAATACCAGGAAGAAGTTGAGTAATATTCATTTGGAGTGAATCTGACCTGTTTAAGTGAGTCCAATTCAGTTCCCTTGAACTTACAAGAATCCTTTAGGTTTGTGAAAACATAAATATCAGACACGTTAGTGTCATGTTAATGTTAGAAATATTACCTTTATTTACGAGGCACAAGTGTTTGGTGATTTGTGTCTGTAGATCTTTGGGTTTTGGCTGGCATTCTGTAACACAGCTAATTGGTTAGTTTTAAATGAGTTACTGAGGGGATTGATGAGCATGGTACATTTTGAAGTAGGAGAGTTTAGGTCAGCCCAAGGACAGGAAGGAAAGCATGAGGTTCCCAATCTGGCAGGGTGAGGTTACAGGACTGAATCCTTAATCTTCTAGAATAGGAGGTAGTGTAGTTGATCTCTGTGTCCTCTGTACCTTAAGGAATAGGGTCCTGTTGTAGTTGCTGTATATGAGGGATGAATTTTGGGTGGAGAAGTAAAGGGTTTGAGGTGGGATAAATGAATCCAGTAGGATAGGCCCTCAAGCTTGGAGTGACAAGAATTACTTTGAACAGGTTCTGCCATTTAGGGGAAAAGAATGAGGGCCATTGTTTTTGGTGAGAGAGAAGGACCTGGTCCCTGATGTTAATTGTGGATGTATAGGGGTTGGCACATGGTTGAGGCAGGGAGTATTCAGTAAAGTTCCATAGGAGGGAATGGAGATGATGAAGTTAGGGTGTAAGCAGGTGGTGAGGGAGAGGTGACAGTTCGGTTGAGAGACCAGGTGTTAGAGCTGACTGCCCGTTCCTAAGTTCAAAGGGTGAGATGAGAAGGGGTCTTTTGGGGAGAGCCCTAAGCCTGAATAGAGCCAGAGGCAAGAGCTTTACCCAGTGAAGGTGAAGTTCCTGTGACATTTTAACCATAACATTTTTTAAAGGATAGTTATTTCATTCTATCTTCCCAAGGACTGGGGGTGACAGGGCATATGCAAACACCAAGGGATGTTAAGAGCTTTAGATAAGATTTGTGAGATCTGAGAGGTGAACTCAGGACCATTGTCTGGCTGAAGAGAAGCTGGAATTTCAAACCGAGGAATTATTTCCCTGAGAAGGGTGTCAGAGACTGAGCTTTCTTCTTAGTAGTTGGAAAAGCTTCTACCCACCTTGAGAAGGTATCAACTAATACTAGCAGATATTTGACCCTTCTGACTCTGGGCATATGGGCAAAGTCAAGTTGCAAGTCAGTCCCTGGGAGAGAGCCCCTGGCCTGGTGGGTAGGAAAAGAGAAGCTATGATACCTGGAGTTAGGGTCTGACCTATGGCAGATTTTACAAGAGGCAGTGATTTTTTTTTTTTTTTTTTTAAGAAATGTAAGTCCTCAGGAGTGGGCTAGAGGTCTAGAGTTGAGCCTGGATAAAATGAGACAGACCCTTGCTGTTAGGATGTAAGGGCTGGTGTAAATAGGACAGAGAGAGCAGGTCAGAAGCCAGAGCTTGGCCAAAAAGGTGTGGGCTGTCCCAGAATCCCTGAGGTAGGACAGTCCAGGTGAGCTGTGTGGTTATAAGGGTAAGTCCAGGTGAAAGCAAATATATTTTGATACTTAGTATCAAGAGGGATAGAGAAAATGGCATCTTTAAGATCCCAAACTGAGAAATGGGGAAGTCCCTAAGTGGATAGTAGAAAGACGTATGTAAGGATTAAGTACCACAGGATGGAGGGGTGCCACTGCATAATTAATGAGTCTGAGGTCTTGAACCAGACGATAAGTCCCATTAGGTTTTTTTTAACTGCCAGTATAGGGGTGTTAAATTGAGATGATGTAGCATAGAGTAACTTTTTCCTCAGGAGGTCAGAGATGATAGGCTTAAGTCCCCTAAGGCTCTGTGGTGGGAGAGGGTACTGGGTTTGAGTGATGTACCTCGAGGGGTTCTGTAACTGAATCACAATGTCTAGCCACAGAAGGGTTTTTGTTGTCCCAGACTTGGGTGTCTACCTCAGACACTGGCAGAGGAAATGACATATTAAACCAGTAGAGTGAGTGGCAAAAGAAATGGAAGCTCCTACCTTGGCTAAAAGATCCCTTCCCAGTAAGGGCACAGTACAGGTAGTTATAACCAGAGATGAATGAGTGAGGTGAATTCCCCAGAAAATACAACTGAGTGAGTGGTGGGGTCTGATGAGGTAGGTGAGGCTCTCTATACCCTGCCAATAGTGAGACGAGAAGGAGAAGTGGGTCCCATGATTCCCTCAGGACTGAGTATGTGGCACCAGTGTCAAAAAGGAAGGAGAATGATCCCCTGATAACTTTAATTTCTATCCTGAGCTCTCTGTCAGAGATGACAGTGGTCGGGTCAAGAGAGCCCGGCCCCTCCACTCATCGTCCATGGCCATGGCTAGGAAGTCAGCTAGAGGGCGGTCCATATCTTATCTCCTCTTGCCACAAGTGTCATGTGGCCAGTCTGTTGACTAGTGACCCTCTTCTTGGCATGTGGACATGCACACAGAGATTAGGGTAAGTTCGAGCCCAATGTACTTCCTGACCACACTTAAATCATGGGCACTGTGGTCCTAGAGCCCCTTAGGGCAAGGGGCCCAGGCAGACTCTGAGGCCGGTGTGAAAGCCTTGGCTATCATCCAGTACTTGATTTAAGGGCTTTGTCATCTCTCCATGGTACACCTTAAAGGCCACTTTTAAAGCTTCTGCCTGTGAGGTTATGGGTCCCAGCTCCAAACTTTTTTAAGTTTAGCCCTAATGTCAAGGTAGCTATGATTAAAAAAAAAAAAAATAATTCCTAAAGAGTTGCCTCCCCTCTGATGTCTCAGGGTCTACGTTAGAATACTGTAAGAATGCCTATGTAAGGTGTTCTAGGAAATGAGGGATTGTCTGTTTTGTCCTCAACTACCTCTAGAATTTTGATAGTTTATTGGCTTTAGAGCAGCCTTATGGTGACCAACCTTGAGTCAGGTTGTAAACTGGTCTCCAGCCAGAATTCCCCCCTGTGATATTGTAGTCCCAATTATGCTCCTGATCTGGAGCAGCCTCTGACCCAGCATGGTGAGCTGAAAGATTTCTGTTGAGTTTCATTTGCGTAGGCTTTTGCCTGCTCCCAAACTCGTCTGCATTCCTCAGGTATTAGGTTGTTGGTTAAGATTATATACATATACATACATATATATATATATATATATATATATATATATTGAAAAATGAGACTATAGGATTGTGTGATATATTGAAAATTTTTATAAAGGCAGTAAGGTCAGAGCTATAGGAACCCGGTGTATGTTATACTTGAGAAAGTTCTGATTGGGAAAAGGGGACATGTACTTTAAACAGACCATCCACTCCGGCCATTTCTCTGAAGGGGAGAACTGTAGCTGTGTTGGCTTTGGTGGGTTGAGAATATGAGGGCACGAGAATGGGTAACAGGGGTGTGTAAGTAGGTGGGAGAATTGGGCCTTTAGAGTGACCTGGCATTGGAGAGGAAGGAGTTGAAGAGGGAGAAGAAGCAGAAGAGGTACTTGGATGTTGAGGATGTAGCTATGGAGATTTGTTAGCAGGGTCTAAGTTAGTGGAGGTTTCTTCAGGTTCATCTTTCATGGCTAGAAGGACCTGATATTGAGAGGTTGAGAGGAAAGAGAGTGTTTAGCATTTAGATAGAGGAAAGCCTGGATAAATGTGAACTTCTTCCATTTATCTTTTTGTTGGCAGTAATGTGAAAGATCTCTTAAGATATCCGGATTGTTCATGATAGCCATTATGCAGCCAACTTGACTTATTTTCTAGGTGATATCTAGGCCATTTCTCAGTACAAAGGTAAATGAGTCTGGGTGCCTTAACAAGTGGCATTAAGTGAAAGGGTTTTAAATTTTCTAGTAGGCATCCTAGTAGAGTGGATGGGAGTATTTCTTTGGTTGGTTTATTTCCCATAGGTTAAGCAAAACTGGCCGGTTAGTCAGTCTTGCAACTCGTCAGCTCAAGCATGTGGCCAAGAGCAATGTGCCCGATAAGGGAGGATGGCAGAGTGTTATTCGATGCTTGTCAGCTCAAAAAAATTGCCGGGGCCATCTGAGTCAGTTGAGGACTCAGCAGTCTGAAGGCAGGAAGGCTTGAATCAAGTATCTGAAATAATGCCCAGAGAGGGCCATATTTTAACTCACCTGTGTAAATGCCCCAGACCCTAACGAAAGGAGTTGTAGCCGGTGTGAGATGGTCTTTCCAGCAAACAGGTGGATGGAAGTGGACTACTGGTTCAGAATCAGGGTCCCCTTCTGACTGGCCTCCACAAGCAGACAGCCGCCGAGTCCTCGAGGAGTGCCTGACCGAGTTCTGCGGCACCAAAATGTTGTTCTCTTGCTGCAGCTATCTCCAATGAAGTACAAACACGAGACCCAGTGTGCCCACGTGGAGTTTATTGGTGGAGGCGAAGAGAAAGGGGTATAGCTGGTGGCCAACCGAATGCTAGAGAGACAGCCAGTGGGGTTGTGCAGTGCTTGCTTTAAAAGCGAAACTCACTCATGCATAACCGAGTCCCCTACTTAGCCCCCTTAATGAGTGACATAGCGTTGACATGGCCATGGGTGTCCCTCCCATTGTTAGGGGTGCAGGGGCAGCAGAATGCTGGTTTCCAACACTCAGGGTTAGAATTAGACTCATGTTTTTTTTTTTTTTTTTTTTTTTTGTTTTGTTTGTTTTTGTTTTTAATAGTCATGGTTAGACTCTGGGTTAAAGTTAGGGTTGGGGTTATGGGTTAGGGATTAGGGGTAGGGGTAAGGGTTTAGGGTTCAGGGTCACGATTAGATGTTAGAGTTAGAGTTCAGTATTCAGGATTAGTGTTTAGAGTTGGGTAAGGGTTAGGGTTTAGTTATTATGGCTAGAGTTTAGGATTCATGATTAGGGCTAGTATTTAGGTAAGGGGTTAGAGTTAGGGTAAGGTTCAGGGGTTAGGTTAGGTTTAGGGTTGGGTTAAAGTTAGGTTCAGGGTTAGGGTCAGGGTTGGGTTCATGGTTCAGGTTTCAGGTTCAGTTTCGGGGTGAGGGGTCAGGTTTGGGTTCAGGTTCAGGTTGGCTGGTAGAGGGAAGTGAGAAAATCATCAGAAACCACAACACAAGGGGAATACCTCTCCGGGATCTGAAGGGCTGGACTCTTTTGAATTGAGTGAAATGGAGAGGTCAAGAGCAACAGGAATCATGTGCTGGGTGTGTGTGGGGATCCCCACTCATTTCATCATCTCATTTCAATCCAGCAGGAGAGATGGCTCTGGGTAGAGGTGAGGGGAAATAAAACATTGTTTTGGGGCAAGTGCACCTGGAGATGTTTGGGATCTATTGCCTATGTCTATTCATCTTCAGCTGTGCACGGCAACCTTAGGTGGGCTCATGTTCTCACAGCTGAATTCTCGGCATGGGATAAATTGTCAGATTTTTGGCTATATTTGTGGGCAAAGGACATCACCAGTAGCCATCCTAGCTGCGGTTTAAGTGGACTACCTTGCAGTATCACCAAGCTTTACAGGGGTGAATGCTGGGACCTGTAGTTCAGAGCCTCCCTGTGTGCACGTCCTGGGCTGGGGCTTGCAGCGCTTACAGGGGTGAATGCTGGGACCTGTAGTTCAGAGCCTCCTTGTGTGCACGTCCTGGGCTGGGGCTTGCAGTGCCTTCTACATCTGTGCAGCCGCGGCCATATCGTGTGTGTGTGTGTGTGTGTGTGTGTGTGTGTGTGTGTGTGTGTGCGCGCGCGCGCGCGTGCTCCTGAGAGCCTTGAGGTGCCACGTTCCCTTTCCCCTTTCCCACCTACCTAGCTCTTTGCTCATGATCTGTTTGCTTTGGATTGTCCTTGCCCTGCCGTCATGTCCTCCCCGTACCACAGGTATGGAGATGATGAACAGGTACCAAAAGTGGCTGTAGAAAACCAAGAGCAAATCCTCCATATTATATTTAAAAATCCCAGTTAGTGGAAAGGTTAATGGAAACCAATGGTTGATGATGCAGCAATTTAATTAGACTGAATTAATAAATCCATGTTTAATCTGAGTAAAGTATTCCTGTGTGACCCAATGAGAGTAGGAAATCAGAAGGCGTTTAGCGCCTCTGGGGGCGGAGCCTCAAATGGCGGGTCTTTTAAGGGTGGAGTCTAAGTGGAGGCGAATCCAGGAGAGGGCCCGCCCCTCCTGCTCACCTGGTGCTGTCTCTCAGGCTTCACTAGCCAATCAGAGCCCCTGTCTGACCTGCCAGTCAGATGGGAGGGTTCTTCCGGGAGCCAGGCTTTCACCTCAGCTTCACCTGAGGAAGTCAGTTGTGCCTTTGCTTCTGTGAAGAGTGCTGGTCAGCTCTGCAGCCTCACCAAGCTGAGCAAGTGGCCGCCCTTCACAGAGGAGGAGCGCTGCACTTAAATGAGCGAGGGGCTGCTCTTCACAGACCGGGAGGAGTGGTGGCAGAGGTTCCTGACGGGCCGCTGCCCTTCACAGGTGAGCGGCGGGCTGAGGTGAGAGTGGCCGCTGCCCCCATGTGGGGAGAGTGGCTGGCTTTGAGTGAGAACTGCTGTCTCCATGCTTGGCGGCGTGTCCAGTCACAGTGACGTGGGCTTCTCTCCCCATGTGGGGGTGAGTGGCTGCTCATGGTGAGTGGGGGCGCTGTCCCCAGGGTTGGTGGAGTGTCCGGCTGAGGCTCTTAAGCCAGTGTGTTTGGTTCTCCCTTGGCTGGGTGGGAGCCGCACACCACATTCCTGTCTGGTCCTGCTTTGTCCAGCATGGTTCTGTATAGCCCACGGTGACCAGGTTGGCAGCCTCTGAATAACTTTACTTCCCCGGGAAGTATCTGCCCAGACGGTTGGGACCTGGACTGTGTTTAGAAATATTCAAGTGTGGTGGTTTTTTGTGCTTTAAAGGTTGCACGTGTCTTTAATCACAGCACTTAAGAGGCAGAGGCAGGTGGGTATCTGTGACTTCTATACAGTTTTAGGTCAGGCTGCAAAGCTACACAGAGAAACCCTGTCTCAAAAAACCAAACTACCAAAAACAAAGTTGCCTGAAGGTCAGAGTGTGGAGCTAGGGAGTAGTTATCTGAAGATAAAGCTGTGGTGGTGCACACCTTTAATCCCAACTCTTGGGAGGCACAAGCAGGTGGATCTCTGTGAGTTCAAGGCCATCTTTATGAAACAGACAGGTGGTGGTGGTTCAAACCTTTATCCCAGTGCTTTGGAGGTGGAGACAGGAGTAATATTGCTGGTCGGAGAGAGAGAATATAAGGCAGGATGAAATGGAACCTCATTGTGTTCATTCTGAAGATTCACAGGGAAAGGATCACCCCTTTGATTTGAGGATTCAGTAGAGGTAAGAAGTAGGTGCTGTTTGCTCTGCTTCTCTGATCTTTCGCCATTAAGCCCTATATCTTACTGCAGGTTTTTATTATTAGGACCAATTAGAATTACCACAACAATCTCCTGTGTAGAGTATTGTGCCATAGCTAATCTGTGATGTAGAGGAGTAGAATTGATGGTACGAGTAAGGATTTATCACTTCTTAGGAGACATTAAGTCACACAAAGTAGAATTTAGGTGAGAGGGTTGTATCTCAAATAACCCAATGATAAGCATGGTTACCACACCTGCTAGAGATTAGTGTGATAAGATGTAAATGTTTGTTCACCAGGATTAATCAGCCTTTACATTCCCATAACAAAAGAGACAACCCTGACTTAAAAACACCCATAATGTCCACCTCCTCATCAAAGGCCTCTAACATGCTGCTCAATGGGACATTGCAGGGTCACAACCAATATTAAGTCCCAGTGTGCCATAAAGTTATATTCTATAACAGTGGCTTCTCCCTTCTTTTTGAAATGTGGTTTTAAGAAAAGTCTCCTATATTAATTGAGGTGGACTTAAACCCTGTCTGTATACCCACAGTGCATTGCCCTTGTTTTCCTCCTGAGTAAACACCCTAAATTCTTGCATTACAGGTCTGCAACTTCCAGTTTGGAGTCAAATAGTGGGCTGTCTAGTGCAGTAACAGGAAAAGGATTGGTGTGTGGAGCATGGCTTCTCTCTTCAGACCATAAGAGGAGGAACAGTGAGCTTGGTACACTGCAGGGGAAACAGACTAAACAATACAGGCTCCTGTGTACACTGCAGGGGAAAACAGACAGTGGGTATAGCACAGACTGAAGTCTAAGGCAGTGAGCTGCAGGAGGGGTCTCCATCATAAAGAAGTGCCTGATAGGGCAGGGTGAGTGACTGTAATTTTCCTTCATTCATTAATTCCTTCCATGTTTATGAAGCCAGACAGAACTGTTGGGTGGAGAGTTTAGGGAGGATTGCTTGAACTACTAAATATTAATTTCCAATTAGCCAAGTGCCCTATGCTGATATGTGCAATCCTGGTTTACACAGTAAAGTCAGCCCAGAGGTTTGAGACACAGGCCATTGGCTGTAACTCAACTCCATGTGTCAGTTTACAGCACTCAGAAGCTAACATTTCCCATGGGACAAAGTCATATAGTGTTTTATTAATGGTATTTTTCCTACCAGGAAGTGTCTACTCTGTTTCAAAGTCAGTATAGCTAAGGGTTCTTTCAGTTCTTATCTCTTTTAAAAAATCAATTATTGATAACATCTTTTAAATTTCATTTTCTTTAAATGCATCACTGCCATCATCCCTTTGTGTCTGTTTTCCATTTTTTCCTGGTTTAAGAATTTCAGTCCCTTTTTTCTTAATTTTATTTATTTATTGATTTATATGTATCAGCTTAGAGCAGCAACTCTTAACCTGTGTGGTCACAGCTTCTTTTGTGGGAATCAATGACCCTATCACAGGAATGGCCTAAGACCACTGTAAAACACAGATGTTTATGTTATATTATATAATATTATATTATGAAGTCACCTGAAAATAATTTTATGGTTGGGGATCACCTCGTCATGAGGAGCTTTATTAAAGAGCCACAGTATTTGGAAGGTTGAGAACCACTCAGGCTTGCCTCACACTATGTAATTGAGAATTGCTTTTAATAAGTACTTCTGCTTCTGCTGTCCAGGCTGGGCCTTGACTTGCCTCTGGGAAGGAAAAATAACCAGTAAATGAATGTCCTCCAAGTTCTCTAGATTTCATTGTGAATTTACAAATGAAGTGGGAACTTGTGTAAGGATTTCATTCACCAAATATAAAGCAGGTGTAGTCGGCACAGAAAGTCAGTGGCAAGAAGAAGGTAAGAAAGATTTCCTTTTCATGCTGTGACACTACTTCACATTAGCCATGTGGTGTCGGGTAATCAATTTTAGATATTCCATAAATGTCCTGACTGGCCATTTCTTAGTAGAGCTGATCAGGCAATCAAGAATCTAGAGAAAGAACAGAACTTACCATGAAACAAAATTACTGTAGTTACACCATTTCTACATTAATATGAGAACTGGATACAATGGTGTTGCTGTGCCTAACATGACTGTGTTTTCCAGGTTTAAGATGGTAGCCCTAAGAGAAATAGTGTGAGTAGTATTTGTTATGCTCTAATACAAATTCCTAGTCTCTGTAGCACATGGCCATAAAGCCTGTTTCAACTTTTAAACATAATTTTTGTAATTATAATTACATTATTTCCACTGTCTCTTTCCCGCCCTAAGGCCTCCCATAGCCCCTTCCTTGTGTTCTCATCCATGGCCTCTTTTTGTTTAACAACAGAAACCGTTTGAATGTGACCTGTGTTTGGTTACAGGACCTTCCAGTTATGAAGCAAAGGGCTGGCTGTGCTGTACATTGAGTGTGTAATTCAATGTGCACACATAGGACCCTGTTTCTTGGTAGAGAAACAGGAAATCCTCTGGGAGATTGGAGGATTTTTCTGAAGTATAAATTTTCCAGATAAGGACCCTATCTGACTGTAGTGCAGAAGGACAAAGTTGGGAGGGCCTGTGTGGGCTGTGTTAATTTGATCTCTGCACACCCACCCAGTAGGGTAATTGCAAGGACATCTTAACCAATGAGGAGCTTTGTGAAGGGTTAGCCATCAGGAGCACCAATGGGAGGTAGCTTACAGGTTCTTTCCAGATTCTCCTCTTGTGCTGCATTGGGAAGCTATAAGAAAGACCATAAGCCATGTCATGTTGAGTTTGGGGCTGCAGTCCCCAGATCAGAAAGAGCATGTTGGCTTAGCTATCAGAATCTGAACTGCTTGGACTGGGATGGACCATGAGCCAGATTGAGATTCTGTTGGTTCCTGTGTTGACCAGGGTAGTGGCCCTTGGCCTCTGAGCTTTGTTGAGTGTGGATTCCCTGGGGTAGGGGAGGCTCTGCCATCCTGGCATGGGAGACTATGAGCTTGTAATAGGCATTGATATTGTTGTGCAATGGGAAGACAGATTGGAAAGCTGAAGGTCTGGTTCTAGAAGTTCTGAATATTATATCCCACTTTCAGTTTTTCGTACACATGTTACAGTTTACATAGAAAGGAGGACTTGGGCGTCATGCTTCAGCAATATATTATTAGAAAGCTTTCAACTTTCTGCTTCTGACAGCCACCATTAGGTGATCCAGTGGAGATCAGTTCCAGGACACAAAAGTAGTTTCTGAGCTGTAGAAGTATGTCAGGTTAGCATAGTATTTTGCAGGTGAATATGGAAGATGCCACATCTTGTGACATAATCATTGTGTCAGGAAGCAGACATTATATTATTCTTCACATTGTTTTTAGATTGGACATTGACTGTGTTTGCCTGAAACTACAAGGGGGCATGAGGGACTTCAGAGCCATAGTAGGCTCTGCAGGAGATGACTTACATTTGCTGGGCAGGTTCTAGAGTATGGCACCTCTCTGCAAGAAACATCTGTTGCTGGAGGGTCAGAAAATTAACAGTTTAAAGTGAGTTTTAAATATATTTTTGAGTTTTGAAATCTGTATTTCTTTAATTTCTGTACACATAGAATCATAGGTAGCTGTGTTTGGCCAAGTTTCCTTTGATCTTTTGGTTAAAAGTTTATTTTCCTGCTTTTGTTCTTGCCTTTTTTTTTTCCCATCCCTCTATTTTACACATTCATTATTGTAGCCTTCATGGTAAATATAGAAATCATTGTGTCAATGAGTGTACTTTTTTCTTTTGCATGCAGTTTGCAATCAACTTTTCTCTTATAAATTACATTGTTGGGCATTGTCTTTGGATATTGATGTATCATGTTCCCTAAATCATTTATATGTATTATTTATGTGTGTATTGTCTCTGTTTAAGTCCTGTCCAGTGGATCTCATGCTGTTCTAGGACTGTGTCTGTGGTATCACTGAGTTCTGGTTATCAGATACAGCTTTGGGTTTCATGGGGTTCATGACTGAGCTGTTTTTAAATGTCTAACAAGTGTTTTTCAGTGTCTAATGAGATGTTCATGTGTTTTTTCTTTCTGTTTGTTTATATGGTGGATTGCATTGACAGAGTTTCCTATGCTGAATGAATCATTCCTGTGTCTCTGGGATGAAGCCTACTTTTGGTTTGCAATTCTTTTTTTTTTTTTTTGAGACAGGGTTTCTCTGTGATTTTGGAGGCTGTCCTTGAACTAGCTCTTGTAGATCATGTTGGCTTCAAACTCACTGAGATCCACCTACCTCTGCCACCTGCGTTCGGGCATCAAAGGTGTGTGCCACCACCACTTAGCTGGTTCGCCATGTTTTTTTTTTATTGAGTATTTTTTCATCAATGTTCATGAGGGAGATTGTTTTTATAATTCTCTTTCTCAATTGAGTCTTTGTGTGGTTTGGGTATCAAGGTAACTGCAGCCCCATAAAAAGAATTTGGCAATGTTTTTTCTGTTTCTATTCTGTGTAACAAGTTGAGTATTATTGGTACTAGCTCTTCCTTGAAATTCTGGTAGAATCCGCACTGAATCCATTTGTTCCTAGGCTTTTCTTATTTTCGAGACTTTTAATGACCTCTATTTCCTTAGGGATTATAGGTTTATTTAAATTTTTATCTGGTCTTGATTTAATTTTGGTATGTGTTACCTACCAAGATAATTGTTCATTTCTTTTAGATTTTCCAATTTTGTGGAGTACAGGTTTTTGAAGTATGAACTAAAGATTGCCTGAATTTCCTCAGTATCTATTGTTAGGTTCCCCTGTTTATTTCTGATTTTGATGTGTTGGATATTCTCTCTGCCTTTTATTTGGTTTGGATAGCTTGTTGATATCACTGATTGTTGCTACTGTTCTTTGTTTTTTTTTTAGTAATTAATTATAGCCTTGAGTTTGATTATTTCCTGCTGTCTACTTCTCCTGGGTTAGTTTGCTTCTCTCTTTTCTAGAGCTTTTAGGTGTGCTGTTAAGTCGCTAGTGTGAGATTTCTTCAAGTTCTTTATCTAAGCACTTGGTGCTATGAACTTTTTTTGGAACTGCTTTCTTAGTGTTCCTTAAGTTTGGATATGCTGTGGCTTCATTTCACTGAATTTTAGGAAGTCTTTAATTTCTATATTTCTTCTTTGACCCAGTGGTAATTTATTTGAGAGTTGTCTATTTTCCATGAGTTTGTAGACTTTCTGTAGTTTGTGTTTTTGAACTCTAACTTTTACCCATGTTGATGTGGTAAGGTTAATGGTGCAATTCTAATTTTTTGGTATCTGTTGAGAATTGCTTTGTGACCTAGTATGTGGTCAGTTTAAAGGAGGTTCCATGATGTGCTGAGAAGACTGTATGCTCTTTCTTTCTTTTCTTTTCTTTTTTTTTTTTTTTTTTTGTTGCTGATTTTGATATGTTCTGTAGATACCTGTTAAGTCTATTTGAGTCATAACATCTATTATTTCCGTTATTTCTCTGTTAATTTTCTGTGTGGCAGACCTGTCCACTGTTGAGAGTTGGATATTGCCGATTCCAATTATTAATTTGTGGGGTTTGATTTGTAATTTAATCTTTACTAATCTTTCTTTTAAAACTGTGGGTACCCTTGTATGTGGGGCATAAATGTTAAGAATTGAGACTTTATATTGATGGATTTTTCATTTGAATATGAAATCCTCCATCTCATTTGCTTAGTTTTAGTTTGAAGCATATTTTCTTAGATATTAGGGTAGCAACTCTGGCTTTCTTCTCTGGTTCATTTGATAGGAAAATCTTTTACTGACCCTTTATTTTGAGGTCATGTCTGTTTCTTGTATACAGCAGAAGAATGGATCTTGTTTTCTTATCCATTCTGTTCGCCTTTGTCCTTTTATTGGTGAATTGATATTAAGAGATATTGATTACAAGTGATTGTTAATTCTTGGGTTTTGTTTTTGTTTTTTTTTTTTTTTTTTTTTTTTTGATTTGGTGGTGTTGACATAGTGTGTGTGTGTTTTCCTTTGGGTTTTGCTGGTGTGAGATTTTCTATTGGCTGTGTTTTTGTGGGTGTAGCTAACTTCCTTGGTTTGGAACTGCTTCTAGGACTTTCTGTATGGCTGTATTTGTGGATAGGTATTATTTAAATCTTGTTTTGTCATGAAATATCTTGTTTTCTCTTTCTACAGTGATCAACATTTTTGCTTGGTATAGTAGAAGAGATCTCCTTGGTAAATTGGGGGAAATGATGGTTGTTGGGGAAGATTAGAACAAGGTGGATCTGGTTGGCTGGATTGGGGATGGAAGGAAGGGCAGAATAAATAAAGAGATATCTTAATGGGGATCATTTTGGGGTTAGGGAAGAACCTGGTGCTAGGGAAATTCCTAGGAATCCACAAGGATTACCCCAGCTAAGACTTTCATCATCTATAATCAGATTGGTGGCTCCCCAAGTTGTCATCAGAGAGTTTTCATTCAACAACTGATTAAAGTAGATGTTGAAATCCACAGCCCAGCACTGGATTGAGCTCTGGGAGTCCAGTTGAAGACATGGAGGAGGAGACAGGAGAATTAAGATTGCAGCAGGGGAACCCACAGAGACAGCTTACTTGAGCTCATGGGAGATCATAGACTGTGGACTGAGAGCTAGGGAGCCTGCATGGGACAGACCTCTGCATGTGTGTGACAGACAGTTGTGTAGCTTGGTCTGTTTGTGGGGCTTCATGCAGTAGGATAAGGAACCATGCTGGTTTGCCTCCTCCAGACTTGATGCAGGAGGAGTTTGTACCTGCCTCAGCTTGATGCCATGCTTTGTTGACTCCTGTGGGAGAGGCCTGCCTTTTTTCTTTAAGGAGATGGAGGAAAAGTTGATGGCAGACAGTGCTTAATGGAAGTTTTATTGGGGAAAGGCCCCCTAGTTCTTGAGGCATACACAGTGCCAATGAGGCCCACATACAAGAATTATTAATAATTTCACAGCAGTTTTCAACAACAAAGAGAAATTATAGAAAATATATTCAAATTAATAATGAATAAATGCAGGAAAATAAATCTCAGGCACTAAAGCATCCAATTATTAACTAAAATGGTTATAACAATATCATTACATGATATTTATATTTTCTCCAAGTTCGTTTATACACCAAGTTGAAAATACATTTAGAAATAAAAGGAAATGCTACACTTTCAAACTAAAATGTTGTAAAGGGGATCATAGTAGGTTTGGAGCTGTAGGACTCTGAGGTAAGACAATCATTGTATAGCATCATCCTAACCTGGTCAGTATCAAGTAGGAAAATGTGGTTCTTGGCCATGGGAGAGGCTTTTCTTCTTGTATTAATGAAAAGAACTGAGAGTTCAGTAATCTTTGTAATTAGCATCCAATGTTGTTTTTTAATTTTTTTTTGTATGTTAATATTATGAACATACAAGCGATAAACATAACGCTTCAGGGACTCTGTTGAATCTCTAGAGCCATCATCTCTGGTTTATAACCAGCGTATATATATATATATATATACCCCTCTATTATGGCTGAAATGGTAATCAAATTGGGCCATACCAAGAGTCAGGAATACAATATTCCTGACCTGAGGTGGTGTCATGGAGATGAAACAGTTCCTGAAGAAGTTTCTTCACAGTTTGCACAGATTTGTGTTTAAGAATCATGCGTAGTTGGTTTATTCCATGTGGCGTCATAGTATTTTTTCTTTGGATATTGATGCTGGGGTGTGAGTTCACTCGCGACTATGAAAAGAAGACTCAGATACACTTTTAATAATGGATTTAGCCTTTCACAGCTGCATGTGTCTCCAACTTCATTGGAGTGAAATACTTTCTCTCTGCCCAGGGCATTTTGTTGTTCTCAATATTTAGAGTTTAATGAGTTGATTAGCATATGCTCAGAATAACATGAATGAGGCTTCCAAAATATGATACCAACTGCAAATTCTTGATTCATCAGGTACCAGAGTTTTCGCTGTTTCCTGAACCAGTTAAAGGCATGAGCTAGTATACCCAGTTTGCCTATCTTTCTTGTAGTTAGTAGTTGTCTCTGATGTGCAAAGTACTATTGATTTGTTTGCTTCTCTCTTTATGTTTGTTAATAGGCATTTCAGAAATGAGAGTTGACCCTCCTATTCAGTTTTCTTATGTGACTTGGTGCTTACTTTAGAACTTCTGTGTCATGGAATAAGTGTGGGAAGCATGATAATTAAATTTTCAAGGAAGTATACATTATATCAACAGCATTATATCTCTCTGTATTATTTTTGCCGGCAGGCGCGGCAGCAGTACCTGACCGGTGGCAGTGGGAAAAATCCTTACTCCTTACATACAGTGTTGTCAGTATCACTTTTCAAACATTTATATTTTAGAATGCAGTGACCTATGACAATGTGCATGTTGACTTCACTAGGAAGTATTAGGCTCTGCTGGATCCTTCCCAGAATAATCTCTGTAAAGATGTGATGCTGGAGACTACAGGAACCTCACTGCTATAGGTAAGACTATGAATTTTCTTCTAAATTTAAAATAAGGGGCAACTGTTTCTTGGTTATTGATGCTCCTCTATAATTAAACTTAAACTGAGGATGGATGATTTGAATAAATCAGTTATGGTTCTAAGGTTTACTGAAGGTAATAACTTAAATTTTGCACAATTTCCAATAATATGTCTGATATTTTCTGCTACTATATTTTAGAAGGTAATTTTGATGTGCAAGCTAATAGAAATATGCCTCAAGAAATTTAAGGTGTGTGTAAGTTTTAAAAAGACAGCATCAGTTTAATTAAATTGCTTAAAGTGCATTGATGATCATTAAATTTTCACAAAACCATGTATCACAGTGTCAGTTAGGTGAATTTTGTTTGCAAGGTATTATTTTAAGGGACATGAGTGTAAACAGTGATAGGACCTTAAGATCTGATTCTTCTTTACAATTAGAGAAAATTGTAAAATTAACTCATACAGATATATTCAGCGGTGTTATGGATGTGTTAAAATTTTTAACTGTGCCAATTATCATTGTATGCATGAAAGAATCCATACTGGATAGAAACCCTATGAATATAATCAATGTGGTAAAGAATTTATACAGAGCAGTAGTGTCCAAATACATCCTGTAGAGAAACTCTATTAATGTAATCAGTGTGGGAAAGTGTTTTCACAATAGTCATCTCCAAATTCAGAAAAGAACCCACACCAGAGAGAAACCCTATGAATATAATCAATGTGGTAATACCATTTCACAGTACAGTAGTCTCCTAACACATAAAATAACATATAGTGGAGAGAAGCCCTATGAATGTAATGAATGTGGTGAAGCCTTTGCATATTATAGTAATCTTCTAAGGTATAAAATAACCCACACTGGAAAGAATCCCTTTGAATATAATCAATGTGAGATAGCCATTTCACAACACACTGATCTCCAAATTCATAAAATAGCCTATACTGTAGAGAAACTCTATGAATAAAATCAATGTGGTAAAGCCTTTTCACAAGAATCCTCCAAAAAACCCATACTAGATAGAAGCCCTGTGAATATAATCAATGTAGTAAATGCTGTGTATATAATGTAAGTCTTCTAATGCATAAAATAACCCATACTAGAGAGAAACCTTATGAATCTAATCAATGTGGGAAAGCCTTTTCACAAGAATCCTCCAATTTCATAATTGAACCTATACTGGAGAGAAGCCCTGTGAATGTAATCAACGTAGTAAAACCTATGTATATAAGTCTTCTAATGTATAAAACAACCCACACTATACAGAAATCCTATGAATGTAATCAATGTGATAAAGCCTATGCATATAATGTAAGTCTTCTAGTGCATAAAATAAGCCATACTTGAGAGAAACCCTATGAATGAAATCTATGTGGGAAAACCTTTTCACAAGAGTCTTCCAATTTCATCAAAGAACCCATACTAGAGAGAAGCCCTATGAATATAATCAATGTAGTAAAACCTATGTATATAATGCAAGTCTTCTAATGCATAAACCCACACTGGAGAGAAACCCTATGAATGTAATTAATGTGGTAAAGCCTATGCATATAATGTAAGTCTTCTAGTGCATAAAATAAGCCATACTTGAGAGAAACCCTATGAATGAAATCTATGTGGGAAAACCTTTTCACAAGAGTCTTCCAAGTTCATAAAAGAACCAATACTCAAAAGAAGCCCTATGAACGTAATCAATGTGGTAAAGCCATTTCACAGGACAGTCTCCAAAACAATACATCCATGAGAGAAAGAAATGCTATGAATAAAGTTAATGTGGTAAAGCCTTTCACATCACAGTAATATTATGATGCATAAGAGAACACATATTGGAGAGAAACTATGAAAGTAACATGGTAAAGCCTTTGGACATCATTGTAGTCTTAAATTATGAGAAAAAACTCATATTTCAGAGAAACTAAATATAGTCGGTGTGTTATGGTTTTCCACTTTGGGGTACTCCTTATAAACGAGTGAAACTCTAGTGTTTGACCATTTTGTTAAAGCACGCTCATATCACATAGCCTTTGAGTACCTGAAATAAAAAACCTCATACAGAAAAAAGTCTGGCTAAAAAAGGATTTTATAATATTTTTAGCGAACACAGTTTAGTTGCACAATAGTATTCTAGACAAATTAATCTGACAGTGTCAACAAATGCCGGTCTTTGTTTGAACTTGCAAACTCATGCACAAAGCCCTCCAAATTTAATCATAAAGTAACCCATTTTGTTTTGTTTCTTCAGTGACATGAAATAAATCATTTATGAAGCCCTTATTGATGTTAATTTGTGTGTGTTCTGTTGTGATAATGTCTACATCAACTCATGAAAGAGTTTATCCACAGGGATAGAGGATCATCATGAAAGGGGCATGGCAACAGGTGTCAGACATGGCTGCTATAGGAGGATGCTAAGATCTCACATCCTCAACCTGCAGTATGAACCAGAGTGCAGGTACTGGAAATGGTGTGCCTATGTAAATGATGAAAGCATACTCCCAGTGACACTTTTCTTCCAGCATGGCTTCATTTCCTACATCGTCATAGATGATACCACCAACTGTAAAGTATTGATTTCTCTGACTTCAAGTCTATACTCTTGCTTTCTGTTAAAAGATGCAGTTCATGATTCTGGAAAAAAATGTAGGTAAGCCTTTATATGCCTCAACACCTGGGTTACAGGAATGAATGCTTACAAAAGAAAAAAAGTCATGATTGAAAATGTTTAATGATTTTTTTTAATTTTTATTTTGTTGTGTCAGTCATGTGCTTAGAGAGGTAAACCCTTTAGTCTTTCTGTATTTATTTCTAACAGGAATTACAGAATGTTGTCAGAAACCTCACCTGTATTGTGGGCAGGGACTTGTCTTAACTGATCAGCCCCGTCTTTATCCCTCTCAGTATTTTAGATCATTGGATCCTTTGTAGTAAGAAGCTCAAAACTGACCTTCGTCTTGGGAATGAAGTTTTAACTGCTTGGCAATATCTCTAGCCCTATAGTATTGTAAACCTTTATATGTCATCTTGACATTAGGAAATAGAGGAGAATGAGAAAAAAAATTCATATATACAATATGGTAAAGATTTTACATATTACAGTTTACTTCAGTTTCAGTGAAAAATATCTGTTTTATCTATTTCATTATAGCCTTGAAGCAAGTATATTGTTTACTGTATTCATTCAAATATGATGGTTGAGATCACAGTGTTGTTTGATTTTGAAAGTTTTATGGTAGGTATTGAGGTGTCCTCTATATGTGGGAAATCCACTTACTGAGGTTTATTTGCTGGTTGCTACATTCCTTCTTTGAATTCTGTTCATCTTTTGTTTGCTTTCACTTGGTGATTGGCAGTTTTTTTTTTTCTGCTGAAATGTATAGAATGGGTTGCCCATTATGTAATCGGTTCATTGTTTACTTAAATATTAGGGATTGTTATCATACTTTTCACATAAAAGTATCTGGGAAACAGTGGTGGGTGTTCCTGGTTTTGTTTTTCATATTGTCACAAATTCCCTTCAGATGATGTTGTTTGTTATCCATCCTGTCTTGGATGTCAGTAATTATTCTGGGATATATTTGAACTCATAAGTCTCATGTTTCAGTCTTAATTCAAGACCAAGGATAGTTGATGTACACCCGATGTGCTGTCCTTTGTTAGCCTGTTTTAACAATGTTAATATTAAAATGCTTAATAGAAGAGACTATACGACACATTAAATACTTCATGTGTTTATCCAAACAGCATTTATATCTGTCTGTTAGGGATATAATAAAATAGAATCATCATTAATCAACAGTCATAACATACTTTGTTGTATTATGGATATGTATATATTATTAACAATCCTGCTTTTTCCCCCCCTCATGTTTCAGTTTTATCCATTTGGTACTCTCCTTGAAGTATTGTCTCCCAAAGGAATTCTCTAGACATGCCAGGTAATGTAAAGACAAATTTAGTTTTAAAAAACATGTCTGGTGTGTGTGTGTGTGAGTGATGTGATTATGGGTTTGCATGGGTAACACATATGTTTGTTCTGGACAAAAACTTTGTGGGTTTTCTTTTAGCCCTATTTATATGGTTATCAAGGTCAGGTTGCCAGTCTTGCATACCATAGACATTTTTCCTTTTGAGGCAGCTCACTGGTGCTTAAATAAGCTTAGAAACATATCAGTAAAATATTTTCCATTCTAATTATATTTGTCATTGAAGAAAAGGGCAACACAGTATATATTTATACTGCCTTCTTCTTGGTATTTTGAAGCTCCTACTTCACCTCAGAAGTCTTTTGTGAAAGAAGTTTGGTGGCACATTTCCACCTTTCCCCATTGAAATGGCTGATGGTGTGACAGAGGGTCTTCCCTGAAACCAAGGCCTCAGCAGCCAGTGAGGAGATGTACTGGTGCCTGCCATCTCTTTGGTGTGTGGTGGATGGCTTGGCTTCATTTATTTCCCGAGAGGCAGCCCAGCAATGGTCCCCATGGTCAGAAGGGACAGGAGTCAGCTTTTTTGTCCCTTGCCCTTCCTGGGATGGTGAGTACTCTGAGCTGAACCAAGGCCATGTGTACTTTTACCCCATGTGTACCCATGGTTAAAGGTTGCTGAGAGGTTTTATAGCCTCCCCCAGGCTGATCTTGTTCCTCGGAGGTTCAGCATCACTTTTAGGTGTATGTTTGTAGCATTAAGTTAATTTGAAAGATGAAGTTGTCTGTGCCAGGTAATTCTTAATTTGCTGGCTGACTGGCATTTGTTGTTCGTATGTAGGACTAACATGTGCGGATGCCCTGTTGTGGATAATTTGTCTTATCCCATTCTCACCTTCCTTCCCTCCCCCACCTGGCACTCTGTCTTTACTCCTCCTGCCTTCTTTACCCCAACTCTCTTCCTCTGTCTGTCTGCTTTCCTTCTAGTCTTTCCCTGGCTCCTCTTCTCCCTCTGGCCCCTTGTCTATGGCGAGCCTCCTCCCCCCCCTCATGCTCTTCCCTTCCTAGTCCTCTGCTCTGGTGTATTTAATCAGGGAACATGGAGCTCAGTTTTTCACCTCTGCTGTCTTCCCCAAACCTGTGCATGCTAGTGCAACAGCAGCTAGTGCACAACTTGTTCTACCTGACACGTCCAAATAAAGTCATGCTCAGCATGTCAAAGAGGGGCTTGGCCTGCTGCCTGTGCATATCATTTTCCGTTCAGTTTTGTAATTTCATTTCTTTGTAGAACATATGCCAAGGCACTGAAGGAGGGAAATACCCTGACTTGTGAGTATTTAATCAGAAGACCACACAAGGAAGGCGAGGACAGTGCCCTGAACCTTTCCTCGGCAGCACCCTCTTCGAAGATCTCAGCCTTGAAGAGAAGAACTTATGCCAAAATGGCAAGGTGAGAAACTAGGGTTAGGGTTAGACTAGGGTACAATCAGTGTTATATTCAGGGTTAGCCTTAGGGTCATGGTTAGCCTCAGGTTTAGACTCAGGGTCAGGGTTAGCCTCAGGGTTAGACTCAGGGTTAGCCTCAGAGTTAGGTTTGACCCAGGTTTAGGGTTAGACTCAAATTAGAATGAGGCTTAGACTCAGTTGTTCTCTTGCTGTAGCTATCTGCAATGAAGCACGACACTCAGCCCACCCATGTGGAGTTTATTGGTATAGAGAAGAGAAAGGGGTTAGCTGGTGGGCACCCAAAAACATGAGACAGAGTGAGTGTGGTTGTGCGGCACTTGCTTTAAAAGGGAAACTTGCACATGTCGAGTCCCCTACCAAGCCCCATAATGATTGATGGAGAGATGACATGGCCATTCATGTTCCATCCCATCGATAGTGGTCAGCAGAATCTTGGTTTCCAATATCCACCTCTTATTATTAAAAAGTTGGGTGGTTGATCAAGGCAGGATAGGGAATAAGGATGTCGAGTTCTCAAGACTGCTTCCTGCCGACTTGGGGGTGTTGATTGTCATTGGATGACCTGAGAAAGCTTTGGTGCTGCCACGTCCTGGTAGTTGGTTGTGTTATCGCAGTCCTGACTGCATGCAACTCTGGCCTCTTTTTGAGGCCTGTCAAGATGTTGGCGAGAGCAGAGGACAAGGTTAAGTTTAGAAAAGAAAAATTTTTTCTTAGGTCCTTGTACTTAATGGGAGAGTATTCACGATGGGGGAGGGAGCTACAGAGGGGGGTCCCAAGACAAGGGAAGGAAGTCCCAAGGCCAGGGAAGAAGTTGAGTAATATTTATTTGGAGTTTATCTGACCTGTTTAAGTGGTTCCAATTCAGTTCCCTTGAACTTACAGGAATCCTTTGGGTTTGTGAAAACATAAATATCAGACACATTAGCATCATGTTCACGTTAGAAATATTACCTTTATTTAGGAGGCACAAGTGTTTGGTGATTTGTGTCTCTAGATCCGTGGCTTTTGGCTGGCGTTCCTGTAACAACAGCTAATCGGTTAGATTAGAAGTTTTGAATGAGTTATTGAGTGATATATATAGAGGGTATTGATGAGTGTGGTATATTTAGAAGTAGGAGGGGTTAAGTCAGTCCAAGGACAGGAGGGAAAGCATGAGGTTCCCAATCTGGCAGGGTGAGGTTATAGGAGTGAATCCTTAATCTTCTAGAATAGGAGGTAGTGTAGTTGATCTCGGTGTCCTCTGAACCTTTAGGAATAGGTTCCTGTTGTAGTTGCTGTATATGAGGCATGAGTTTTGGGTGGAGAAGTAAATTAGGGTTTTAGGTGGGATAAATGAATCCAGTAGGAGAGACTGTCAAGCTTAGCAGCTGTTGGAGTGGCAAGAATTACATTGAAGGAGCATGGCCATTTATGGGAAAGGGGTGAGTGGTGTTGGTCTGGGTGACCTGGTCCCCGATGTTAATTTTGATGTACAGTGGTTGGGGCATGGTTGAGGCAGGGAGTAGTCAGGAAAGTTCCATAGGAGGGAATGGAGATAATGGAGTGGCTGTAAGCAGGTAGTCAGTGAGAGGTGACAATTTGGTTGAGACACCAGGTGTTAGAACTGGTTAGATGAGAAGGAGTATTTTCGGGAGGGTTCTAAGCCTGAATAGAGCCAGAGGCAAGAGCCTTACCCAGTCTAGGTAAAGTTCCTGTGACATTTTAACCATAACATTTTTAAAGAATGGTTAGTTTGTTCTATCTTCCCAAGGACTGGGGGTGATAGGTCATGTGGAAACGCCAAGGGATGTTGAGAGCTTTAGATAAGATTTGTGCGATCTGAGTGGTGAACTCTGGACCATTGTCTGACTGAAGAGAAGCTGAAATTTCAAACCGTGGAATGATTTCCCTGAGAAGAGTATGAGAGACTGTCTGAGCTTTCTTGTTAGTAGTTGGAAAAGCTTCTACCCACCCTGAGAAGGTATCAACTAATACCAGCAGATATTTGACATATCTGATTCTAGGCATATGGTTAAAGTGAAGTTGCCAATCAGTCCCTGGGAGAGAGCGCCTGGCCTGGTGGGTAGGAAAAGGGAAGCTACGATACCTGGCGTTAGGGTCTGGCATCTGACAGGTTTTACAAGAGACAGTGATATTAAGAAATGTAAGTCCTTGGCAGTGGTCTAGAGGTGAGACTTGACAAAATGATAAAGAGCCTTGCTGTTAGGATGGAAGAGTTGGTGTAAATAGGACAGAATTTGTCAAGTGTCAGCAATTGACTGTGAGGATGTGGGTTGTAGTGTATGAACTCCCTGTGGTGGGTGTGGTGAGTGTGGGTTTCTGAGGGCTGCATCTTTAGCTGCTTCATCAGCCTGGTTCTTTCCCTCCAATATAATGGAGTTGTCAGTAGAAGGCACTGAAAGGGACTGTATTAGGTTGTTTCTAAATTAATAGCTTTGTGAATTGTGGTTAGGGTTAGTCCTAAGTAGATGACCTGAGGACCTTGGAAGGTGAGACTGTAATAATCCCTGTTGGACAGGAAATTTAGAAGAGCAGAGGTGTTAGTCTAACTTCTAAGTATGGGTTGCAAAGTAAGATATTGACTACATACTATATGAGGTTAGATTTAGGGAGAGACAGAGCAGGTCAGAAGCCAAAGCTTCGCCAAATAGGTGTGGGTTGCCTAGGAATCCCTGATGTAGGACAGTCTAGATGAGCTGTTTGGAGGCATGGGTATCAGGGTTAGTTCAGGTGGAAGCAAAGATATTTTGATACTTACTGTCAAGATGAATATAGAAAAAAGTAATCTTAAGATCCAAACCTGAGAAATGAGAAGTCCCTGAGTGGATAGTGGAAAGAAGTGTATAAGGATTGTGGATCACAGGATGGAAAGGAACCGATGCAGAATTAACCTGTTGGAGGTCTTGAACCAGGCGATAGGTCCCATTAGGTTTTTTAACTGCCAGCCTAGGGGTGTTAAAGGGAGAGGATGTAGGATGGAGTAACGTTTTCCGATTAGGGCAAGTTCAGGCCCGATGTCTTTCATGGCCACACTTAAAACATGGACACTGTGTTCCTCGAGCCCTGGAGGGCCAGGGGCCCTGGGCATACCCGAGGCTGGTCGGAAGGCCTTGGATGTCATCTATTATATATAAGGCCTTTGTCATTTTTCCCATGGTACACCTTACAGGACACTTTTAAAGCTTCTGCCTGTGAGGTTAGGGATTCCAGTTTTAAACTTTTAAGTTTATCCCTAATGTCAGAGTATTTATGATGAAAAAAAAAAATCATGAGTTGCTTCCCTTCTGACATCTCAGGGTCTAGGTTAGAATAGTGTAAGAATGCCTGTATAAGGTGTTCTAGGAACTGAGTCATTGTCTGTTTTGCTCTGAACTATCTCCAGAATTATTTTGATAGTTTATTGTCTTTATGGCAGCCTTATGGAGAACAACCATGAGGCAGTTTGTAAACTGGTCTCTATCCAGAATTCCCCCTGGGTATTGTAGTCCCAATTATGCTCCTGATCATCAACATCCTCTGACCCAGCATGGTGAGCTGCAAGAGTCTGGTGAACATCATCTGAGTAGGCTTTTGCCTGCTTCTAAACTTGAAAAGTGAAACTATAGGATTGTGTGCGGTAGGGTCAGAGGTATAAGAACCTGGTCTATGTTATACTTGAGAATGTTCTGATAGGAACTGGGGGACATGTACTTTAAACAGATCATCCACTCCGGCCACTTCTCAGAAGGGAGAACTGTAGCTGTGTTGGCTTTGGTGGGTTGAGAACATGAAGGTGTGAGAGTGGGTAACAGGGGTGTGTAAGTAGGTGGGAGGATTGGGCCTTTAGAGCGACCTGGCATTGGAGAGGAAGGAGTTGAAGAGGAAGAAGCAGCAGAACAGGTAGTTGGATGTTGAGGATGGAGCTATGGAGATTCGTTAGCAGGGTCTAAGTTAGTGGAGGTTTCTTCAGGTTCATCTTTCATGGCTAGAAGGATGTGAGATGTAGAGGAGCAAGAGGAAAGAATGTTTAGCTTAGAGATAGAGGAAAGCTTGGATATATGGTAATTCCATCTACCCGTTTGCAGGCTACAATCTTAAAGATCTCATAAAATATTAGGATTTAGATAGCCTTACTCATCCAATTTGACTTATTCTCTATGGGATATCTAGGCCACTTCTCCAGTACAAAGGTAAATGAATCTGTGTGCCTTAACAAGTGGCATTCAGTGAAAGAAAGGGTTTTATATTTTATACTAGGCATTCCAGGGGAGTGGATGGGTGTATTTCCTTGGTTGGTTTATTTCCCATAGGTCAAGCAAAACTGGCCGGTCCTGCTAGTAACTTGTGAGCTCAAGAAAATTGGCCAAGGTCAAGGTGCCCAATAGGGTAGGATGGCAGAGCATTATTCGCTGCTCGTGAGCTCTAAAACAGCCAGGACCATCTTAGGCTGATGAGGACTCAGCAGCCCGAAGGCAGGAAGGCTTGAAGCCAGAATCCGCCTACCAAGGGTGGTATTTTAACTCAACTGTGAGAAATGCATCAGATCGTAAGGAGAGGAGTTACAATGAAAAAGGGTACTTTACCAAATTGTAGCCTGTGTGGGATAGTATTTCCAGCAAATGGGTGGATGGAAGTGGACTGCTGGTTTGGAATCAGGTTCCCTCAGTGCCTCTGGCTGGCTGTTCAGTAGCAGACTGCACCGGAGTCCTCCAGGAGGCCCTCACCAAGTTCCACAGCACCAAAATATTGCAGCTATAGGTAATGAAACAAACATGAGACTCAGTGCTCCCTTGTGGAGTTTATTTGTTTAGCTGTTGTCCAATCAAAAGCAGGAGTCAGTGGGGTTAGTGGTCATGGTCTGTGCCTGGATCAGGGGTCAGGTGTTTAGGGGTTCAGGCTTCAGGGTTCGGATTCGGGTTAGGGTTAGGGGTTAGGGTTAGGGGTTGGGGTTAAGGGTCCGGGGTTAAGGTTTCCGTGTTCCTGAGGCAATGGTCCCTGGTTCCGGGGCCAAGGTTTCCGGGGCCAAGGGTTCCGGGTTTCCGGGCTTAAGGGTTCCTGGTTCCGGGGGTTAAGGGTTCCGGTTTCGGGGGGTTAATGGTTCCGTTTCCGGGTTAAGGGTTCCGGATTCTGGGGTTAAGGGTTCCGGGTCTAAGGTTCCCGTTTCCGGGGTTAAGGGTTCCCGTTTCCGGGGTTAAGGGTTCCCGTTTCCGGGGTTAAGGGTTCCCGTTTCCGGGGTTAAGGGTTCCCGTTTCCGGGGTTAAGGGTTCTGGG